>NC_091950.1:304482664-305685164 GCF_031021105.1 Erythrolamprus reginae | reverse complement strand
AAACAATATCCCAATCAAGGAACTACAAATGCAGACAGACAAGCTAACAATAAACAGATAATCAAGGAACCACTAAAGCCATTCCCATCAACCCTGGGATTAAAAAACACAGAGAGAGAGCCAAGCCTACTCCCTTCTAGCACTGATGATGTTACCTAGGATCCTACAAGATAGATAGATAGATAGATTGATAGATAGATAGATAGATAGAAAGAAAGAAAGAAAGAAAGAAAGAAAATAAGGGAGACAAATGTCTGCATTGATTCTTTATAATATTGTGTAGATACACAATATAAGAAATTATTGAAATTGAAACTTCAAAATTGAATATTTCTGGTTAAATGCATATCCTGTATTTAATCTTGGGGGAGGGATGACATAAAATAATTGCAAAGTGGTTTGAATATGATGCTTTGTCAGCAAGTCATCCAGGCAAGTCAGCAGAGTTTATGCCACATCATCAAACTGAAAGTGGGCAATAGACTCTGCTTTTTAGAAAGGATCCCCCGGGTATTTTGTAACACAACATGGATGCTACTGGAAGAGAGAAGAAATGTTGTTTGCACTCTTTGTTTGAATAGCAAATGAGGGAGAGGCAAAACAGTAGACAGAAATCTTGCCAATGTGAGTCGGTAAATGAAACATCATTGGTTAAGGGTGGCTAGAATATACACATAGAAAAATTTAATTTAGTTCTGAAGAAAACCACAAGAGTAGAAACCTTGAAACATGAAGTTAAATGAAGGGCAAGCTGCCCAGTGCTTTGTTGTATATATATATAGATAGATATAGAAGACATTCTATATCTATCTATCTATATATACAACAAAGCACTGTCTGTGAATAAACCTCAGGAACCATTCTTATTTTATTTTTTACAGTGTCTTTCATGCTAGGAAGTTACCAGTATTCTGTCTGGTTCCACTTAGCTCAATGTATTTGCATATTTATTTACTGCATCACAGAATTATCCCTGGCAGTTTTGTATCTGCTGTTTGGAATTATGAACACCAGCTTCTACAGATCAAAGCAACCCAAACATCCTTAATAAGTACAGTACTAAATAAAGAATTGGAAAGTTTCTGATCTGAGTTTACAATAGCTAAAACTTCAATTCTATACCAATTTTCCTGGAAGTAGGTTTTTACTGAAATGCAAGGATTTACTTTATACTGTTACCGATAGATTTAGCACATTTTATTTATCAAAGGGTTTTACAATAACTTATACTAAAAATCTACCAAAAGCCCTTTTAAGATAATAACCTCTTTGAGGTTATTACCAGAAACTGAATGAGATCAGAGGTACTATTTTTAAAATAAGCATTTTCTTCACAGCCAATGTTCACTGTTTACCTTGGTAATCTTTCCTATTCCTTTTCTTTCCGTAGTTTAAGCTGGAAAACCAACTTTCCATTTTGAGCGTTATTTTTCTCAGTCTAAACCTCTTTTAAAATTAACCCAAGATGCCTAAAGTTGTATAAGTATAGTACTGAATATTCTGCAAAGGATTTTACTGGAAAGCTTGCAATGAAACTAGCAGATGGTTAGAAAAAAAATGAATATTTTGTTTTTTATGAAGCAGTTTCTTCTGCTGTTTTTACTTTTAATTAACTGCACATCATTTCAGTTGCAGACAAACTGGCTAAGAGGTTATATTTTATTGATTGTTTTGTACTATTTCTCAAAAATCCTATTAGTGAAAATAATAGAAGATAATTCTGACTACTTGTTTAGATTATTAGCTTTGGTGAATTATAAAGCTGAAGACAGAAGACTAGAGGTTCCTGGGAGGATAAAAGGTACAGTGAAAGTATGGCATAAACCTATAATATGAGAACTTCAGTATTTTAAGTAATTCTTATGTTGAATCTTTAGTGGTAATAACTCTATCTATCTATCTATCTATCTATCTATCTATCTATCTATCTATCCAACTATCATCAATCAAATTTAAATACCACCCATCTTACTGTCTCAAGTGACTGTGGGTGGCTTAAAATAGTGTAAACACACACACAGAGGCATATATACATGTATACACATTAAAAACAAGAATGACAATTAAATAAATAAAAGGTTAAAAATAAGAATGCAGTCTTATATGTAGTCTCAAGGTACATTCCTCATTCCATGTCCATCTATGGCCATCCTAAATTAATTAGCACTTGATGTCGCATTATTTAGAATTTACACCAAAATGTAAAAAAAATTCATTGAAAATGAAGGGAAATTAATTGGTATGAAAGTTCTTTAGTTGGTGCTTGACATATGATGAATATTCTAAAACACAAGGCATAATAATGTAATCAAGTGAAGTATACATTATGTATACATCTTTTGTTTTTCACTTTGGGATGCAAATAGTGGTTGGAATAGACCTAGGTTTTAAAAATCTAGATAGATATTAATTTGGCAGCAAAGTTTTTAAAATTTAGATCAGTGATGGCGAACCTATGGTATTGGTGGCACACGAAGTCATATCTGCCAGAACATGAGCCATTGCCCTAGCTCAGCTCCAACGTCCATGTGTGTGCCAGCCAGCTGATTTTTGGTTCAAACAGAATCTCTGGGAGAGCATTTTGAGCATATCTCCGAGACCGCCTTCTGCCGCACGAATCCCAGCGACCGATTAGGTCCCACAGAGTGGGCCTTCTCCGGGTCCCGTCAACTAAACAATGTCAGTTGGCGGGCCCCAGGGGAAGAGCCTTCTCTGTGGTGGCCCCGACTCTCTGGAACCAACTCCCCCCAGAGATTAGAACTGCCCCTACTCTCCCTGCCTTTCGTAAACTCCTTAAAACCCACCTTTGTCGTCAGGCATGGAGGAACTGAATCACCTCTCCCGGGCATGTACAATTTATGCATGGTATGTTTGTGTTTATGTTTGTTTAGTAAATGGGTTTTTTTAAAATATTTTAAATTATATTTAGATTTGTCATGAATTGTTGTATCCTGCTGTGAGCCGCCCCGAGTCTGCGGAGAGGGGCGGCATACAAATCTAAATAATAAATAAATAAATAAATTTTGGCTTCCAGAGAGCCTCCAGGAGGATGGGGGAGTGCGTTTTTACCCTGCCCCAGCTCCAGGGAAGCCTTTGGAGCCTGGGGAGGGTGAAACATGAGCTACTGGGCCCACCAGAAGTTGGGAAACTGGCCGTTTTCAGGCTCTAGAGGGCCTCCGAGAGGGTGGAAGAAGGTATTTTCACCCTCCCCAGGCATTGAATTATGGGTATAAGCACTCACACATGTTCGATGGCGCATGCACGTGCTCTTTCGGCACCCGAGGAAAAAAAGGTTCACCATCACTGATCTAGATGGACATGAACATGGTAGCAGAGTTTTATGCAGTTCATTGCTACCGTTTTATAATTATCTGCAGCTTTGCAGTTCAGATTCAGCAATGTGGCAAGTTACACATCAAAATAACATCTCTTCAGACAGTTTAGTTTTATGATGTTATTTAGGAACATCAATCTTGAATTCACAAACCAATATACAAACTAATGATAAGCTACAATTGGTTGTTGTTTCGTTTCCAGGTATTGTCTGTATTTTGAATTCAAGGGTACATCTAAAAAGCTGAGTACGAGCTGCGATGAAAAATGAAATAATGTTTTCCCTTTTGTATATTTGGAAGCTCATACCAAACCAGATCATATGCAGATCTAAACTATGCTCAAAAGTGTTGTTATGATGGAATTATAAGTGGAGTGCAGTGATATGATCGATTGTAAAATAAACTTTCCAAAGAGTTTCATGTAAAATATATTGGATATGTTGCATTGTTTCTTTCACCTGAATTCTTAGCATTAATTATAATAGGTGAATAGGATTATAACAATGAAGTAATTGACTTCCATTTTCCTGTGTTCTTCTTTGATAAGCCTCTGTATTAAAAATATAAGATTCTCTAAATATACATTTTTAAACCTTTTGGAGTCATTATTCTTTAAAACCTGTAACACCTCATACTGTTCAAGAACAGTTTTTCAGTAGGTGTTATAAAAAGTAAAGTAGCAGCATTCATTAAACTCAATCTGGATTCAACCCTGACCTAGAACAAAAAGCCATTTAACATATTGCAAAGGGACAGGTTACTCCATATAACAGGTTCAATTGTTGGTACATACAACTTCCTCACAGCCTATAGAGCTGAATAGTGCAGGAAGTAATTGTAAATTCTAAGCGTAATGTACTGTAGCACATTTCTTTTGAATGTATACTATTGAAATGAGGGACAATCCTATATTTTAAATAAATATGACAACTTTGCACATTTTTCAAAGAAAGGGGTTTCCTTATTTTAGATAAGAAACATAGAAAGCTGCCTCTCAGTGATTCAGATCATGTGTCATCTAGTAAGTATTGCCAATGTTTACGCTAACTGGCAACTCTTCAGGGTTTCAATATGCCCTCAAACAGATCATCCAATCATGAATTGGATGAACTACAATCATGATGCTAAATCATGAATCAGACAATGGTACTCTTACCCAATCCAATGACAAAACAATAAATTGCTGCTGGTTCTTGAAAGTGAAATTTGGGATATCAATCTAATACAACAATGAATTAGTATGCAATGTCAATAAATCTAGCCTGAAGCTAGATTTGTATTCCCAGATACCTCTTCTAGATAACAATGAGAGTAGATCTCTCTATGGTGATTTCTTTATAGTATGTGAGAAGACATGCTAATCTGAATCACCCAATCAGATTACTCATTCATTCATTCATTCATTCATTCATTCATTCATTCATTCATTCATTCAGTCATTCAGTCATTCAGTCATTCAGTCATTCAGTCATTCAGTCATTCAGTCATTTATTGTCGGTAATTGCTTCCCAATAGGGAATATTAGAAACAAAAACACACTTCTCCAGACAACATGTATGCCAGCCCTTGTTAAAACTTCCCATTTATTAATAGAAATAGAAATAAATAGAAATAGAAAAGCAAAAATGGTCAGAACGGAGACTACATGTTTTGCTTTATATTTATCTTTCTGGGAGATCTCAGGGCCAGTTCTTTTCTTTATTTTTATTAATGAAATATGAAACTCTGGAGATTATGATTTATCTATGGGACCAATTATCTACTTTGCAGACTCCACTGCACCTGCAAAATTTCAGGTCAGGTTTAGGATCAGCTGGGTTTTCATTTAAGGTTTGGATCATTCAACTGATCTTTAGTTCGAAAGAAGTAAATATATGGCTTTCCAGATGTCATATATTGTTGCAAGAAAACTGAGGATGTTTGAACTGACTTCATTGTATGCAATTATGGAAAGTGATAAAAGCTACAAACAGTAAGGCTATTGTAAGTATTGCTGTTCCTGATAGGTGTTGAAGAGGCTCCTCCACATCAGCTGTGTATACATTACAAGTAACCATAGAGAGAGGAGCATCTTGCAGTCAGTTATATGGATAGAGATTTTGGTTCATTTACAATGCACAGGGATGCTTTCTGCAAAGTGGAAATTACTCTGCTCACAAATTCTCCAGAGATTCAGGAAAGTGCAATGAGACTGTGGTTTTCAGCTGCCAGTAATAAATCAGCTCAGCTGCCAAACCAAAAAAACCAACAGGGACTGACCTTGGTCTGGCTTTAGTTTGACCCCCATATATCTCCTATTTCGGAAGAGGCACTACTGAACATGAGGTCAATATCCACACATTTCATCTGATATTCTAACATCTTTTTAGCAAGGAAAAGAAGCTTCCACCACTCAGTTTCCAAATCAAAGAAACAGATTGTGCAGTTGCCCTAACATCCTGTGCGCTACTTTCCAGAATAATAAATAATCACAATAATAAAACATCCTACTTCATTATATCTTGTTGTAGGGACAATAAAAAATGGTATTTATTTCCATCCCCCCCTGATTATCATATCTGTTCCTACACAGCATTTTTATTTTATTTTATTTATTTATTCATTTGTCCAATACGCAAATACATAGGAAGAAAGATAGACATGTGATAATATAAAAGAGGGTAAAAGTGAACTTAGAGGAGAGGATAGATGAAAGGAAGAGAATATATAAGATAGGTGAAAGGAAGGAAAGACAATTGCACAGGAGACGAAAGGCACACCAGTGCACTTATGTACGCCCCTTACTGGCCTCTTAGGAACCTGGAGAGGTCAATCGTGGAGAGTCTAAGGGAGAAGTGTTGGGGGTTAGGGGTTGACACAATTGAGTCCGGTAATGAGTTCCACGCTTCGATAACTCGATTGTTGAAATCATATTTTTTACAGTCAAGTTTGGAGCGGTTCGTATTAAGTTTGAATCTGTTGCGTGCTCTTGTGTTATTGTGGTTGAAGCTGAAGTAGTCATTGACTGGTAGGACATTGCAGCATATGATCTTGTGGGCAATACTCAAATCGTGTTTTAGGCGCCGTAGTTCTAGGCTTTCTAGGCCCAGGATTGTTAGTCTATTTTCATAGGATATTCTGTTTTGAGTGGAGGAGTGAAGGGCTCTTCTGGTGAAATATCTTTGGACATTTTCAAGGGTGTTGATGTCTGAGATGTGGTATGGGTTCCAGACAGATGAGCAGTAGTCTAGGATGGGTCTGGCAAAAGTTTTGTAGGCTCTTGTGAGTAGTGTGAGATTACCTGAGCAGAAGCTGCGTAGGATCAGGTTAACAACTCTAGAAGCTTTTTTTAGGCATTTGTTTTCTTTTGCTTCTGTTCTAGAAAACCCTAGAGAGATTATCAGTGATACACTAGTGACAATGTCAAGATTTGATTGCTCTCTTGTTTTCAGACAAACAGGGACTAGATTTAATTTCACGGCTTCAAACTTCGCGAAACGCTATACCACGGTTTTTCAAAAAATATTAATTAAAAAATACTCCACGGTTTTTTTTGCTATACCACGGTTTTTCCCACCCGATGACATCATACGTCATCACCAAGAGTCACTTCTCTGTCTCTTTCTCTTTCTTTCCTGTCATTCTCTGCTTCAATCATTTTCTCATTTCTCTTTTTTTCTCCCCTTTTTTCTATAATTTCTCTCTCTCTTCCTTCCACTCTTCTCTCTCTCTCTTTCTTCCTCTCTCACACTCTCTTCCTCCCTCTCTCATCTCTTTCTTTCTTTCCTTCTCTCTCTTTCTCTATCTCTCCCCCTCTTGCTCTCGAGCGGCTGGGCGAATGGCGGGTGGCCGGGCGAACAGCGGGCGAACGGCGGGCGAGCGGGCAGGCAAGCGGCGAGCGGGCGGATGGGCAGGCGAACGGACGAGCGGCGAATGAGCGGCCGGGTGAACGGCAGGTGGGCGGGTGAACGGCGGGCGAATGGCGGGCGGGCAAGCGACGAACGGCGGGCGGGCGAATGGCGGGCGGGCGGGTGCTGGGGGGGCGGGGGCAGCCGACATTCAAAGCAATCTTTGTCGGCTTCCGCACTTTCGTCACTCCCTGCCCTAATTTCAAGCCCGGCTCCTTGTGCTGCCTTGAAAAAGGGTGTGTGGGGGTAGTTTTTGGCTGTCCATAGCCAAAAATGGTGTTTTTACTTCCGCGCCGCTATATCACGGAAAATCGATTTTCGCGGGAGGTCTTGGAACGTAACCCCCGCGAAAATCGAGGGATCACTGTATACACATTATATGACCATGCAGAGACCAAAATTTGTGGACAAACATGCAGGATCCAAAAAAATGAAAATTATAACACACTAAATACTTTTCTGGCAAAGTTTATCATCCAATGTACCTGAATTTTTAAGATAACCTGGAAATTTTCAAATTCGTTATTGGGACAAAGTTAGCGTAAAGATCACATAGGGCAGGAGATGAAGGATGATGACTGCTATTTCTTCTTACTCTCTCCATTACACATCTTCCTCCAGCATTAAGTCAATTTCTCTGCATTGAGAGAGAAAGACTACAGAAGCAGAAGTCAAGCCTTATCCAAAGGAAACCACCCTGTGCATGGGAAGGAAAAATGGTGCTGGGAAGAAAAAGAGTGAATAAGTATGCATCTTCAAATGTCAAACTACTATTTGCCGCCATTTTGTAATACTAAAAGGAGCTCCCTGAGATAGTAAGCAGTTTCCTTAAGAGAGGATTGAATTCTATTTCTCAGGGTTTTTTATTTTTTATTTATTTTTTAGAAAAATATAATCTTTATTGAAGATAAATAGGGGGGATACATAAAATAAAAAGGGTGTGCAGATATTAATACAAACGTATATGGATTTTTAGTATACAGTTATAAATCGGAATACACACACACATATATAAAGAAAGCTAAGGAAAAAGAGAGTAAAGAAAAGAAAAAAGAAAGTGAAAGAAGAAAAGAAGTAAAAATAGAGAGGAAAAAGGAAAAGGAAAAGAAGAAATAAGTTCATATCTGTAAATTTATCAAGTGTCATAGATGGGGTCAACTTATCTGTTGACCTGATTACTCTACAACTTTTAATATCTTTATTGTCAGTAAACATAAAAATTTTGAGTCTCTAAACTTAGGTTACATTTAAGATTTTTGTTGTTTTGAGTTTTTTCTCCTTTTTCATTAATTCCTGATGCTATTTTGCAGGTTTGTAGGGTAGTTGTTTGGGTGGAAATTACGAAGATCATAATTAAGTTGTATATTCTCTTTTCCCCATCCAAATATACCATTTATTCCATCTTTGTAGAACTCTCTTTGTCCTGTAATTCAGTTTAAGGCAGTTTGGTTAAGAGCTTGTCAAATTGAACAGATTGGAGCATCCTGTAAAATGTACAAAGGTGATGTATTTATCTGAATGTTTATTCTTTCTTTTTACCACATATGTATTTTATTACTCCATTTTAAAGTATATTTTACCTTGAGATAATCAATTAATAAACTTCTAATAAAATTGAATTGGAATAATGCTATTCATTATTCAAAATTCATAATTTTGTACCTCTTTTTCACTTAATATAAAGCAAGTGCCCGTATTTGGGACATAAGGAAAGAATGTAATGTCTTCAATTTACTTCAGCTGTCTATTTTTGGCACTATTTTTCAGTTACATCATTAGCTGAGAACACTAAGAAGAATTTGACATTGCTCCTCCAAATTAATTAATTCTCAAGTACCAACTTGCATCTCTTTAAGCCATTCTTGATGGCAATTATTCTGTAATTTCATCTACATGGCAAAATAAAAGGAATAGAGATTTAAATAACTTTCATACACATTCAAAAATTTCTCTTTATCAGTATGAACAGTATGTTCTTTTGTGGAAAATAATTGTGCAATTTATATTTCAACCAAGTAGAATTGTTACAAGAACAAAATGGAACAGATTCTAACTGTCTTATGGATGTATAGCTGTAAAGAAATCCAAAAGTCACTTGCGAAACATTGGTAACCAAGATTTATTCATTTAAATTTCAGATAAAGTATTTTATCTTTAAAATTTTCCAACTTCAGACTTAACTGTTGAAGATAAAGGATATGATTATGGATAATGGATAATGGAATGGATAATGGATATGATTGATATCTGCAATAATGAACTACAAAATTAAATTTTATTTTGTATTTACTTGAAATGAAGGGATTTCATTCTGACTCAACAGATTTTTGTTTCTGATTTTAGAATTGGATATGACACGAGATCAGGGGTGGGCTACTGCCTGGACCTGGGGGGGGGGACGCAGTGGGATAGAAAAAATGGAGCTCCACCCCAGAGCACCCAATTTGCACTGAAAGATGTTGAAAGAAAATGCAGGGCGTCCTGCATAAGCCACGCCCACAGTGTGGCAGTAAAATTTTTGGTAGCCCTTCACTGCACGAGATATCATGAAAATGAAATGCTGGGTACAAGCTTTGAGTTCCTGGAAGAAAAGCAGGATATAAGGCTAACAAATCAACATTTGAGCATAAGACAAGTCAGTAGCCCTTTTAAATTTTACAGAAAGTCTATGCAAACTAGTCTTTTTGTCTAAAAATTTACTTGGATTTCATCTTTTCCCTTTTACCTGCTATATGTCAGTCAGCTATGACTCAAAATTTATTCTGGGTGAGAGTTTACAAGAAATATATTTCCTAAACGCAGAAGTAAAGGTAGATGATGAAATTAAATAATTAAACAAATAATTTCCTCAACGCTGTCAAACTATTTACTAAGTCTGCACTACTATTAATCTTTTCATAATTCCCATCACTCATCTCCTCCCACTAATGACTGTGTGACTGTAACTTTGTTGCTTGTATCATTATGATTTATATTGACTGCTTCCTAATATGATTTGATTGCTCATTTGTACCTGGACTATCATTAAGTGTTGTACCTTATGATTCTTGATGAACTTATCTTAAACATAAATTGGGAAATACATATCTTCTCTGTAAACCAATTCATGTTATCCTGTTGGGCAATTATATTTAGAATGGCTTACATCTGAGAGAGCCAGTTTGGTGTAGTGGTTAAGGAAATCAGGCTGGAAATCAGAAAACCCATCAGTTTCATTCTTGCAGTTTCACTCCTGAAATAAACGAGCTGGATAACCTTGGGCCGGTCACTGTCTCTCAGCCCTAGGAAACAGGCAGTGGCAAATCATTTCTGAAATCTTTGCAAGAAAACTATAGGATTAGTCCAACCAGTCACCAGATGCTAACACTGACTCAAAGGCAACCCTCTTTAAAATACATAATCAACTTTCCGTTTTCTGCATTTCTCACTAGGCAAAGAGTGAGTGTAAAGGGAGGGCGGAGGGGGGGGGGCAAGACCAGTCAGTGATGGGATCACCTGACAGGAAGCTACAACAGAGGGCCCAAAGAGCTGCATGCAGCTTCAGAGCTACAGGTTGCAGATGCCTGATTTAAACATTAAAGTGAAGATCTAAAGTGCAATAATGTTCTTTAGATCAGTCAATTTAGGAAATAGGTGAAAGCTTCCCTGATATGAAAGCAAAGAGTTTGCATCTTAAAAGCCAAATCATGTAATGCTGATTGTAATGTAATGAGGAGTGCAATGAGGAATCCTAAGCATTAGGGGAGCTTTGCAAAAGTCTTCAAATATGTAATTATTTTCCTTAACTTGTTCATGTTTTTATTTTCTTGTCTTACTCAAAGAATATAATTACCTAATGTAGACTTCATCCAAAAGTTCGCTTGTTTTATTGATCTGTTCCCTACAAACATTTTTAATATTTTAGTTGACCAATCTACCTTTTTTCCCCTTCTCGTAAAAAAAAAAATCTATCTATCTATCAATCAAACATAATAGCTCCCAAACATACTAGATATTTCAGAGACTTGTTGGCCATTAAATTTAGACCTGCATTTTGGCTAATATGTTTGAGTAGTGGAGAACAGACATGAACCAGAGTCAAAAGTTAAGAAAACCAAAGACAAGAATTGGGATCTGTTGCTTTTTGCTTCAGTTCTTAATTATAATGGATATTTGAAAACAATGTTGGCTTACTCTAAATCTTCATTGTAGCATACCAGGGTTGCTAAATCACAATCAATTTATTTAAGGATGCTCAATTTTATTTCAGAATTTTATCCTTCTGTCTTTTTTTTAATGCCATGATGCAATTTGAGATAGAAAGGCCCATGAAAGTCCATCATCATCAGTAATAAAGAGTTCCTTTGAATAGTATTATTCAAGATGGGCACCAAGATGTTGATGTCAAAGGATGAAGAATTAGTTCTCAAAAGTTTGGACATCTTTAGCCCATTTTAAAAATTAAACATAATTTTGAGACATGCTAAATTGTCCTTATGTCTAATAGGGGAAGTGCTATAAACACAAACTCAGAGCTATCTTACTAAGCAGATATTCTCATAAGCTGACTATTAGTCAAAGTATCACTCTTATTGGAAATTTTGCCAAAAATACTGAATGTGCATTTTATGGTGCAAATTACATGTTCTGCATTATTGGTTTTAAAAAAAACCAACCCATTTATTTTAGTGTTTCTGAATTGGGACATTTCCAAAATAAAGTACATATTACCATACATTACATTTCTGGTAGAGCAGTTCTTTTTCTTTAAACGTGATACCTAGAATTGCACCTGATTAGTATTTTGATACAACATCCACCGGGAGATCTGAAAGCTATAGGCAGGTTAGACTGGAAAGTCAAACCACATGCACATTGCTGCCAAAAATCCCAACACAGACTTGTGAAGGTGATCACCAAAATCATGTGCTAGTTTACCTTTATCTTAAGCACTAGAAGCAATTGGAAGAATGACAGTATATGAATCTAAATACAAACAGCAATAACAATTTAAAATTAAAAGAGAAGAAACAAGAAAGTATAAATTGGAGCCAGTTTGAACTAATGGTTAAGGTTTCAGGCTAAAAGCCAGGAGACTCTCAATTCTAATTCAACCTTAGGCGTGAAAGCTGGTAGGGTGACTTTGAGAAAGTTATTTTCTTTTGGCCCAACTCACTTCACATGGTTGCTGTTATGGGGAAAATAGAAAGAAGAAGAAGTATTAGGTATGATCACTGACTTGAGTTAGGTATAAAAATTAAAAAAGATGGGATAAAAATGTTTTTTAAAAGAACTGCATGTCTAAAGGCAACCATTTATTGAATTACTGTATACTGTATTATTGGTCTATCTAGATTGGTGTTTCCCAATCCTGGCAGCTTTAAGATGCATGGACTTCAACTTCTAAAATACCCCAGAAACATACGGATGGGAATTCTGGGATCTGAAGTTTACACATTTTAAAATTGCCAAGGTTGAGGAACACCGATCTAGATTAGCTTTGATTTCACAACACTTAACAATGGCTTTTCAAGACTCCAGATAGGAATAAATCCCAACCCTACTTAGAGTTGTAGGCAAACCATGGACTGGCTATTAAGCTATGGCAATCCATCTTTACTCTGTATAATTGTAAGGTAGACCAATCTTCCAAGTCAGTATTTTCAAAAGCCCAAAGCTATAGTGCTTGTTTAAACAGATTTTATCAAGTAAATTCACAGCTTTGCCAAACTATGAACTGAGAATGCATGTGTAGATGGAAAAAGTTGTATGATCTTTTTTCACCAGCTACTAAAATATAACTTGTCAAGCGATACCAATATATTACTGAGCTATGTCTTATCAATTGTTAGAAATATTTATTATGATGATGGAATGAAATATCAACCCATTATGAATGAAATATCTTGATTGCACTCAAATAACTTTTCCCATATCAGCCAACAATTCACCTTCACTTTTTTTCTACCTGCTCCTCTCTTCTTATCCTAGTGAGTTTGTATTCACTGTGTTATTTGAAAGCCATATGAAATGAATAGTGCCTACATTGAGATAAATATCTATCTATCTACTGATAGCAGCTTACACTGGATAATTTTAGGATGATGATGATAGAGATAATGTATAAGGTAATTTAAGACTTGATTTAAATATTAAACTGGGGTGACATTTGCATTTATGGACAAAACCCCTAAGTGGGTGAGTGTGATTGTATAAGTAATGACAGGTGCAATGTCATATTTCTCATATTTCACATGTTATTTAAATACCAGATATCAACGGGAGACAAGTGATTGCCAGACTACCCAAATTTATTAGCAGGATTGTTTCAAAATGTTACAAGGAAGCAACGTTTATCCATGACTCTGTACTGCCTGGCATTTTGTAATGGGTGGAGCAGGACCTTTCCCAGCATTGCTCCATGACTAATGAAAGTGCCTTAGATGTGGTTTAAATAATAGCTTTTGGGGAATTTAATAGAACAGCATTCTGCAAAAATAGCTGAGTTTAAGCCACTATGAAGGGACTAACTAATTAAAGCAATGATAAATCCCTAATATTATTTCATTCTGCAATTAGATTAACAATGTTTTAGTCTAAAGTCCGATTTTGATATTCAACTATTCACTTAGAGAGGAGGTGGGAAACTACAGCCCCTTTATGACTTATGGAAAAACAGAACTCCTATTCATTCATTCATTGCACAAGAAAAATATCATTTAGAGATGTATTCATTAATGCTGTATGGTATCCCCCACCCCGAACTTTGTCTTTTTAAATGTTCTTATAAATAGACACCCCCAAAAGTACCTGAAGCATGGGATTGTGGGCAAGTAAAGATTAAAAAAACAGAACAGAGCACTTTTTAATAATTTTGTCTAAGCAAAATCCTTTTTTAAATGAAAGCAGCCAAATAGCAGTGAATCAGTAATAGCCCAGGATAATGAAGACTTAACAAGTTGTTAAATGACAAATCGCAAATGCTTCATAGGTTTCCATATATCTCAAACAAAGGGTGCATTTATCATAGCATATTGCAGAATCAGCAGACCAATTTAGATGGTTTTAAAAATAACCATTTTCTCTTTTTAAAAGCTTCTTTATATTAGTGGTACTTAGTTATTACTTATGGTGTGTCTGTATGTTTGGAGTGATTTAGTCCTGATGCTGTTTCAGAATCAAAGCTAGCAAAGTAAATGCTCTTAGATGACAAATATTAGTATACCATAACAGGGCAGAAAAGTGACAACGATTCAATTTTATTTGAGGTGCACCAAAATATTCATCTCCAACGATCAAACTAACTGGGATGTCTAAGTCAGAACATTATCAATTACTACAAAAAATGCTTGCTAGTTTAATGCAATACCTCTTAAGATATGCACATTTGAAACATTGTTATGGACATTCACACATCTCCTTGAGGAGATATTACCAGAATAACATTTTTTTGCCCATTGCAATTTCTATGGTTCAGATGCTGCTGACTCAGTTGCGCTGGATGCAGAAAAAGAACACAGACAACAATAGCTGGAATTAAATAGGGTCACTTTATTGAGTTAAACCAAATTTTAACCATTATTAACAAATAACCAGGACCTGCAGAGGCCACTAATAACTTTGGGGCGGAAATACTACTCCATAACATTCCTGGGCAACTATGTGCGTAGCTCCTTGCTGAACCAGGCGAAGGTACTGATGCCTTCGCCTGGTACCTGGCCACGCATTAGCATATGGGAGGGCACACCATCCAATTACCATCTGGTTATTGGGTTAGGTGAGTCCCAAGGGCCTCCCCCCTCCATTTGCGCTGGCTGCAAGGTACCTTGAGTTCCTGGCGAGAGGCTGCCCATCATCTTTGAAAGATCCCCAAAGGAGTTGCTATCACTGCCCACTTCCACCCGTAACCTGCCAACCCCAGTGACCAAAGGGAAAGCCAATTGACCAAATTAGGACTAAATGTGAGACACCCCCTAACCAGTCCATTCTCCTCAGCAGTGTGGAATAGGTGAAAAAACGGCCACCGCTAAGACGCAGAGACAGCAAAAAATACCTACTCAGCCTCCTAGGGAAACTCCAGCAGGCACACTGAAAGATAGGGAGGGTGGGCGGGTATTTGCACTGACAGAGGGCCCAGGGGGAAAGGAAGAGGCCATGTGGCATAGTCCTATATATAGGGCTCGCCGGCCACACCCTCTGGACCTGGAAATGCTTGCGTGATGATGTGCAAAGCTGGCAACGGCGGTCTCACATTTTCTCATGAGACCGCCATCGCAGAAGGGGTGGAACTGCTGGGCCATGTACTTCCGACCCCGACGCAACCCTCCGCTGGCCGTTTATTCAGCCAGTGATGCATGTATTGAATTCTTCCCTTGTTAGATAACATCTGGAGAGTCAAAGGATTCTAACCCTAACCATGTACCAAACACTATAGAAGAGGAATCTCAGGCTCCTTTCATTAGTCTGCTTTAGGGACTTGATCTGCTAGTATGGTAAAAATTAATTATGGGATTTTTCTTTGGGGAAATCTTAGATTTAGGTGATTAATAACCTTGCATCTTTTAACCTGTGCCTTGGTGGTTTTAAACCAAAAAAAACCCCAGACAAACAAATTCATATTTAGTACTTATATACATTCATACATATATACATACGTGCATACATACATACATTGGTCTGGTACCTAACATAGTTTGTGAATGGCAACCATTTTGTTTTAATATCCATAACAATGTTACAAATGTGTATACCAGCCCCCAAGGGTTAAGTGCCAGTATATATTGATTTTTCTTGTATAGTAATAACTATTACATACTTAATTATTTTCCTAAGAATCCATGCATAGTTCTAAAGTACTTTTTTTATTTGAATCAGGACATTTTCCATATGATATGATACAAAGTGGCACAAAACAAATAATTCTCAATGATTTTGTTTGGGACCAAAACTTCAAAGATGAAGTATAATATTGTAGGATATTCTGAATAAATTTATACTTATATTTATCTTAATATAAATATGTAGAATTTTTCCTTGGAAATGGTTTGGCTTGTATTATTTTTGGATTAGAGTATTGGGGGGGGGGAGTTTAGAGGTAATTTAAAAGCTAACAAAGCCTCATTTATCTGAGTCTTAAATTCACTTCAACTAAATCCATAATTGAAGCACATGCATGCCTGAGGCTCGACTACTGTAACGCTCTCTACATGGGGCTACCTTTTAAAAGTGTTCGGAAACTTCAGATCGTGCAGAATGCAGCTGCGAGAGCAATTATGGGCTTCTCCAAGTATGCCCATATCACTCCAACACTCCGCAGTCTGCATTGGCTGCCGATCAGTTTCCGGTCACAATTCAAAGTGTTGGTTATGACCTATAAAGCCCTTCATGGCACCGGACCAGAATATCTTCGGGACCGCCTCCTGCTGCATGAATCCCAGCAACTGGTTAGGTCCCACAGAGTCGGCCTTCTTCGGGTCCCGTCGACTAAACAATGTCGTCTGGCGGGACCCAGGGGAAGAGCCTTCTCTGTGGGGGCCCCGACCCTCTGGAACCAGCTCCCCCCTGAGATTAGGATTGCCCCCACCCTCCCTGCCTTTCGTAAACTCCTTAAGACCCACCTTTGCCATCAGGCATGGGGGAACTAAAACACCTCCCCCTTGCTCATGTCGTTTTGTTGATTGATTGACTGTGTGCCTGTTTTTTATATATACTGTTTTTTATGAGATTATTAATTTCAATTGGAACTGGATGGGTGGGCATTGGATTTGGTATTGTGTACTGTACTGTTTTTTATTATTGTTGTGAGCCGCCCCGAGTTTGCGGAGAGGGGCGGCATATAAATCCAATAAACCTAAACCTAAACCTAAACCTGAGATTCTAATATAATCCAAGAGAATGAATAAATGCAGCAGATATGTTCTCACAGTCATCACCTCTTCTAAAAATCAAGAGTGCAAGAGTAATCCAGATTTTTACCTCCTTCTCTCAAAATCCCACAAATATTGACATGAAATTTATGTGACTGTGGGATTGAGTCTCAGCACCACTCTGGATTCCCTGTCATTAGGGGGTCTTTAAGAGGCACCATTATAGTGTGATCATTATTATTGCTGAACTTAGGTTAACTAGTCTAAACCTGCACATTTTTGTATTCAGGAGTACAGGAATAGTTTTTCTTTGGTTTGCTAGAGTCTGGGATTTATTTCGGCAATGTGGAATGGAATGAGATGCTAAAATGTATTTTCAGAACATGCTTTTAAGCATCCAAAAAAAGCACTACCTTTGACACCAATCCAGCTGATGTGGGTCATGACACAGCATACACTTTTGGGTGTGAACATAAAAAAATATACCAAATTAGGTCATGTAAGTGAATGAACTTTAGCTGATCTCTACTACTTCAGCCTATTTTAAAAAAGGCTTTGGCAGACCCGGAATCCACAGTTGATCACTAGGTTGTGATTTACACACTTTCTTTCTTTCCTCCCTTATGACCACAAAACCAGATATATATTTTTTTTAGAATTTCCAGTTTCATATTAATTTTTTTGTTTTAAAAAGATCATGTTCTTTTCCTGCACAATGTAAATTGTGTATTTCTAAAAGTTTGTAAAGTTTTCATTATTGCTGAATAAAATTGTTTTTGAAACATCAAGGTTTAATCTTACTTGATGCCGATTATACATCAAACATGTCTCCCAATTCCATCCCATAATATACAGGATTTTAAGTCTGATTATTTCATCCCTCACAATGATGCTATCATCAGTGGTAATAATTAACTTTATTATATCCAAAAACCTGGAGCCAGAGAAGGAAATTAAATCCATTATTATTGTCTATTATACATTTATAATCTACAAATGTATAATAAAATATCTATGCATAACCCACCACAGATAAACAAAATCATTTGTGTGTTTCAAACACAGAATACTGTCCATATTGTATAGTATTGACAATAAGGTACAGGTATATTAATAATCCCCTTTAATTAATAATAATGATATCACCCTGCCAACAAAAGTGTGTATAGTCAAAGCTGTGGTTTTCCCACTTGCAATGTATGGCTGTGAAAGCTGGGCCCCAAGAAAGGCTGAGGAGAAAATTCTTGCGAGTCCCTTGCTTGTGTCAGTTTTCAGCTCACTTCTGTTCTTAACTCAGCCAAAGTGGGTCAGGCCATTGTGAACATCTCTAGGGTCTCCCCACATACTTTCAAGCTGTTGCTGGAGATTTTGAGGCAGGATAAAATGTGAATTGAGAATTGAGGCCTTTGAACTATGGTGCTGGAGATGACTCTTGTGATTCTCTTGGACTGCAAGGCGATCAAACCAGTCAGTCCTAGAGGAGATCAACCCTGATTGCTCTTTAGAAGGCCAGATCCTGAAGATGAAACTTAAATCATTTAGCCACTTAATGAGAAGATTCACTGGAGAAGAGCCTAATGCTGGGGAAGATTGAGGGCAAAAGGGCGCAACATTTATTTATTTATTTATTTATTCATTCATTCATTCATTCATTCATTCATTCATTTATTTATTGTATTTGTATGCCACCCCTCTCCCTAGACTCGGGGCGGCTAACAACAATGATAAAAACAGCATGTAACAAATCCAATCCAATACTAAAATAACTAAAAAAAACCTTATTATAAAAACCAAACACACATACAGACAAACCATGTGTAAATTGTAAAGGTCTAGGGGGAAATAATATCTCAGTTCCCCCATGCCTGATGGCAGAGGTGGGTTTTAAGAAGTTTACGAAAGGCGAGGAGGGTGGGGGCAATTCTAATCTCTGGGGGGAGTTGGTTCCAAAGGGCCAGGATTGCCACAGAGAAGGCTCTTCCACTGGGTCCCGCCAAACAACATTGTTTAGTTGACAGGACCTGGAGAAGGCCCACTCTGTGGGACCTAACTGGTCGCTGGGATTCGTGCAGCAGAAGGCGATCTCGGAGATAATCTGGTCCGGTGCCATGAAGGGCTTTATAGGTCATAACCAACACTTTGAATTGTGACTGGAAACTGATCGGCAACCAATGCAGACTGCGGAGTGTTGGTGTAACATGGGCATATTTGGGGAAGCCCATGACTGCTTTCGCAGCTGCATTCTGCACGATCTGAAATTTCTGAACACTTTTCAAAGATAGCCCCATGTAGAGAGCATTGCAGTAGTCGAGCCTCGAGGTGATGAGGGCATGAGGGACTGTGAGCAGTGACTCCCGGTCCAAATAGGGCCGCAACTGGTGCACCAGGTGAACCTGGTCAAACGCCCCCCTCGCCACAGCTGATAGAGGACAGGGATACCTGAAAGAACATTTTCCATGGAGTTGCGACAACAGCAACGAACAACAACAACAATATTAATAATACATAAATAGCATATATTTTAATATTAACACATGTACTGTAGATGATAATATGGAAATTTATTCTTAACCTCCTGAGTTCAGAAAAATACTATGATAAATGATAACAATGACTGATACTGCTGAGTAATCAAGGAAACCCAGGATGGATACACCACCATCATCCCTGTCTTGCCATAGGTAATTTACAATTCCAATCAATGAGTATAGTACTTTGCCTAGTCTGAAACTTGACTGGAGAGTTCCAGATAATCTGCTGTCTCCAGAGCCTCGGAAATTGTGCAGAAATGTGAACATTATAAAATAAATAAATTGCACCTTGGCTGTCTTCTCAACAGTTGTCCACGGAGAGGGGCGGCATACAAATCCAATAAATTATTAAATTATTATTATTAATTTCTCCCAGAAAATGTATATGACACAAAAGAATAATAAACCAGCTATTTGTTGGGTTGTTCATTAAGGAAATAAGCCAACATCTGTCAGCCTGCATCTTCACTTTCTTTCAACCTTACTGCCGGCTGCCATGGAAATGCTGTGGGAGAGAAACAATGGGTATTTGGAAGGGGAAGCATGCAGGAGGTTTGAGACTGGAATTTTTGAGAAGTGATGGGGAAGCCTGGACTCAGAGAAGTCGGCTTGGGTTGTTTAACATCTTCAAGCTCAACCATCCAACCTTCCTGTTAAAACTTGCATGAAGGAGGAGCAATGCACCTGCACCATAGACATTCCAAAAACACCTTCTTGGCCATGATTGAACTCTGCTTGCCTGGCTACTGTGGGGTGGACTCTGGGATTAGTTTCAATTTATTTTTTTGCGCATGTTTCAGACTTTGCCTGACTTTCACTTACAATCAATTCTTTCCCAGTAAAACTACCTTTTCTCTCAATTTATGGAGTCAAGGGTTTTCCTTTCCTAGGGATTGATCAGAGGAAACCTTGACAACTGCATTGTAATGTGTGTGGAAAAGACATTGTGTGTGGAAAAGACCTTTGGAAAATGAGTCAAGAAACACTGCCTAAAAAACAATCAGATAAGAGATGGCATAGCTGCAGCTGCATAGTGGGTGAAGCAAGAGCTTCATAAGGGACCTTCCCTAGTTTCTCAGGCTGTAAAGGAGAAGGCAGGAAAATTGTACTTTCCGACTTTTAAAATTCTGTCACTGTAGCTTTACAATAAAGTAAAATTAGCTTATCTGATCGTGTTTCCTAACTGGTCTACCTGGTAAGTCTGACAAGCACAGTGACCAAGAAAATGCAAGTAGGAGAAAAATCTTGCCCCAACTTTGTGTGTTGAAAGCCAGAAAAAATATGATAGGCCACAATGGAACTCCACATTTCCGCTTTGAGATGCCTGTGTAAGCAAGAGCCCCTAGCTAAATGTGGAAGTTCTTCATATTAGCATTCCCTCAAGATATTCTTGGAAGTCCTAAGCTTTGCTCTCTGTGAGAGAAAGAGGCTGGGAGAATCTCAAAATGCAGGGAAAGCACATAATATGCTAAGCCAGAATGTTATTTTTGGTTTTGTCTTAAGCCATTGTTTGAATCTGGTAAGTCATGCTTTATGGTTTAGTACAATATATGATCCCAGCTTGCCAAGAATTTCTTCTGTTAAATTCATTCTACATCTAGTCAAAATAAGTATGATTGGAAATCTAAAGATATGTCTTTGTAAACCTATTCTCCAGCTGGAAGCTAGGGCTGACAGCTACAAATTCCTTTCTATCCACACTATAAGGTTGTTGTTTTTTTTTAAAAAAAAATAGAGCTTTGGGGTGGGGGAAGTATGTTAATTTTTGCAACTTCATTGTTGGAACCTGAATCTCTCAACTGTGTGGCGAAATCCACACAGAATTCAATCTGCTTTGAAGGAATCTCATGTTACTTAATACTGAGTTTAGCTGAAACTGATTGATACTATTAGTCCCTAGATCCCATGTAAAACAGTGTTTCTCAATCTAGGCAAGTTAAGATGTGTGGACAAGCTGGCTGAAGAATTCTGGGAACTAAAATTTATCCATCTTAATCTTGCCAAAGTTGAGAAACACCGACTACATTAAAAAAAAGGGAGGGGGGAGAAAATGAGAGAGAATTCAAAGAAAAAAGAACTTTTTAACAAAGCAATATATTAGGAAGCTATTCCCCCCTGCACTGTTGTACTTTTCTTGGAATTTCTAAAGTGTGACATGAGGAATTGGGTATTAGGGACAAAAGACATAAAATAGTGACTCTTTTTCTCCAGCTAGATATAAATCTTTTAAAAGTAAAAGTGCTTTAATTCTAAAGCAGGAAGGCATATGCAAGAATGTAAATGAATTATTTCTAGGTTTAAAAAAAGTAAGATGCAGGAATTTTATGTAAAATAAACTTCCAGTCAGCAATGTTTATTTGAAAAGTGTGAACATGTGGTCTTTCTCTCTTTTACCCTGAAAGCTTATGCAAACATTTTGGCAAGTGTCATTGGCTTAATGTGGCTTGTAGAGATTGCTCTTATTCTCCAGTGTGGAATACATTAAAGGCCATGCTGTGTCTTAGCATTTCCATTGCTAGAAAAGAAATTTGTTTGTAAACACTGAGCTGTACAGAGTTATTTTATTCTGCAGAGGAATGCTATGCTCTGATTTCAGTTGGTTATGAGAACAGTCTTTCTAAATCGATGGTGCTCAAACCTTCTGTGAATATTTAGCAAAGTCAATTAAAAAATGTTTATGACTCTCTTTTCAGTTGTTTTGTTTGAGGGTGGTGACAGCCGGTGTTTTATGGAATTGTTGTATAAGATTTAACCATGCAAACCAGTTATAGAGAATGGTTGGTTCTCCTGATGTTGAACCATAATTCCAAGCCACCTAACCAATGTAAGAACAGTAGGAATTCAATAACATTTGGTAGGTTACAGGTAAATCCACCCTAACTCCACCTATTCAGGTAAGTGGTATGTAGTTACCAATGGAATGCTAAGTGTTATTACTTGCCATTGCTTTCTCATAATATAATCAAGGAAATCATATTAATGAAATAACAACTTTAACAGGAGTGGGACAAGAATGTATTTTGGCCTCCTTGTTGTTTAATCTATATCTTCTCTTGGGGCTACAATGCTGCAACTACATTAGAGCACCACCCCAAAATTAGCCTTGAGGCATATTGCCACTGTTTTATATGTAGACAAGGTAGGATTTCTGGCTCAAACATCGACTGAAGTAAAATAAGCCCTGAATACCCCATATAGTTGTTTTGAGAAAACACTTAAAATCAACTATTCAATCAATTAAAGACCCTAATCTTTGCAAAATTGAGTTGCGGCCCTATTTGGACCGGGAGTCACTGGTCACAGTCACTCATGCCCTCATCACCTCGAGGCTCAACTACTGTAATGCTCTCTACATGGGGCTACCTTTGAAAAGTGTTCGGAAACTTCAGATCATGCAGAATGCAGCTACGAGAGCTATCATGGGCTTTCCTAAATAGGCCCATGTCACACCAACACTACGCAGTCTGCATTGGTTGCCGATCAGTTTCCGGTCACAATTCAAAGTGTTAGTTATGACCTATAAAGCCCTTCATGGCACCGGACCAGAATATCTCCGGGACCGCCTTCTGCCTCACGAATCCCAGCGACCAGTTAGGTCCCACAGAGTTGGCCTTCTCCGGGTCCCGGCAACTAAACAATGTCGTTTGGCAGGACCCAGGGGAAGAGCCTTCTCTGTGGCGGCCCCAACCCTTTGGAACCAACTCCCCCCAGATATCAGAGTTGCCCCCACCCTCCTTGCCTTTTGCAAACTCCTTAAAACCCACCTCTGTCATCAGGCATGGGGGAATTGATTCTTTCCCTCCCCCTAGGCTTATAAAATTTATGCATGGTATGCTAGTATGTATGATTGGTTTCTAAATTAGGGTTTTAAATTAACTTAAATATTAGATTTGTTTACATTGTATTATTATTGCTGTGAGCCGCCCCGAGTCTGCGGAGAGGGGCGGCATACAAATCTGATAAATAAATAAATAAATAAATAAATAAATAAATAAATAAACAAACAAACAAACAAACAAACAAACAAACAAACAAACAAATAAATAATGCTCTAGAATTTTCCTTTGCCAGTTAAATGGATAAAATATAGGAAAAGGGCCCATATTATCATCCCCTGTTTAATTAAACTTCCAGGCAGCTCCAATTTATTTTGCCGACATACAGTTCTTATTACAGCAGTAAAAGCCTCTCTTTCTGAACCTGGCCAGGTTTTGTCACACTGTCTGCAAAACTGGGATAGTCTTATTGCATCAATCAACTAATCATAAACTGTTTTATTTTCTTCCAACTGCTGGTGATTGTTGCATTCTAGTTAGTAACCATAATAAAGATAAGCATGTATGCACTTTCTCATAGAAAAAAGGGGGAAAGATGAAACGTGCACAAATCTGTGTATCCCCACCCCCAAGCAAAGTATTTGTAGATCATTAAAAATAAACTTTGGAAATGGCCTACGATCCTCAAATATTTATTCATTGAAGGAGAAGTTTCTGTATTATTCCCCCAGTCCCAAAATCAACCAACCAAAACCTTTAGAATTTAATATCTGCTTTTCATCCAAAATTCGGCATAATAATAATCATTTAGGCAGAAGTGAGCAAATTTTCAAATCTTGATATATACCAGAATCACCCAAAGTGGTCAATATGAATCCCCAAGGATTACTGGGGCTATCATTATTGTGGTTAGCCAGATGTTGAGTTTGGATTTGGCATTTTTATCTATCGATTCCTTCCCAAGGATCTGGGATAGGCAGAAGTTGTTTTTTAAGGGTGTTAAAGGTATTGCTGGAGGACACAAGCTGTTCCAAGGAAAACTTCCTTCTGCTATTGGCTAAGAGTGATTTTGTAATCATTATGGTTGATACTGTTATTACTATTCATACATCTATTACGTAAAGTAATCCACCCAAGAGTTTCCCTGTGGTAAAATGGGCAGCCATTAATTTTTTTAATAAATAAGATAAAATACAATAGTATTTATTAAATTATTTTCATATAATAAATATTTGTGGTGTTACCGAACAATCTGAAACTTCATGAAGAGGTTGATAAGCTGAAATATGGTCGATAAACACAAATAAAAAAGAAATGTGAACTTTAATTAGTTTGGATACATTTGCTAATGTGAGCTAAACCTTCAATAGAATCTGTTTATACAGTCCCTATAAAACTTGTTCCAACATATATTAGACTGGATTAAGATATAATTCTAGGAAAAGTATGTCTATTAAGGGTATGGAGAAAGAATAGAATAGAATAGAATAGAATTCTTTATTGGGCAAGTATGATTGGACACATGAGGAATTTGTCTTTGATTCATATGCTCTCAGTGTACATTTGTCAAGAATCGTGAGATACAACACTTAATGATTGTCATAAGGTGCAAATAAGCAATCAGGAAACAATCAATATTAATATAAATTGTAAGCATACAAGCAACACGTTATAGTCATACAGTCATAAGTGGAAAGAGATGGGTGATAGGAACGATGAGAAGACTAATAGTAACAATAATGCAGCCTTAGTGAATAATTTGACAGTAGTGAGGGAATTATTTGTTTAGCAGAGTGACGGCATTCAGGAAAAAACTGTTCTTGTGTCTAGTTGTCTTGGTGTGCAATGCTCTATAGCATCGTTTAGAGGATAGGAGTTGAAACAATTCATGTTCCGCTTTCTTGTCATAAATGTTTCTAGAGGAAGAAGGGAAAAAAGTAAATTATTAATTTAAATGATTAAACATGAATCAAATTGAGTTCAACAATGCTTTAAAATATTTATTTAAATACTTAATATAAATTAAAGATGAGTTAAATTGAGTTAAAAAAAAAACTTTAAAATATTCCCAAAAATCTCAACTAACCTTTTCAGTTTTCCTTAAAAGTTAATCCACAAATGAGCCGGGAAGATGGCCTATAGATTTTTTACTTTGGAGGTTGAGGAACTCTGAATACTGCATTTTCTTTAGAAAGTAATTGTTGCTGACATACTGTTCCCTATCCATGCCATTTTCTTTTTGTAGAATATTCTTCCAAAACTCCAGCCAAATGTTTCCAATCCAGCTCCTCTACCCACCCACCCCCAAAAAACCCCCAACAACACAACATGTTTGTTTGTTCAACAGTAAACATTTCAATCCAAAAAAATTTGGAGGTGATTGGCTGTGGATGCTGTCAAATTGGCTACAAATTCAACCAGAACTCTGTATGTGTAGAAATAGACTGGAAATCTGAATAATGATAAATAATAATTTATTTAACAGCAAGCCATCATATTTGCCTCTGGACAGCATTGAAAACAGACTGGAGCTGACAGTATGTCAGGCCTATATAAACTAAATTCAGGATGTTTCGTTGCTGATTGATCCCATTGTGTGTTTTTAGCTATGCAACTAAGTAAACTTGAAAAAGGACAAGACTGCAAAATGTGTTCAGAGCCCTTCGAACACGTGTTCTGACATTGCATGATGAGCTGGCAAATACATCTCAGGCTCCATGGTGCCGTATTTTGTTTAGCATAATATTCAGCTTGGAGAAAAGGCCTATCACATAGCTCATTTGGATTGCAGCAATAAAAGTGTTATCCTTGCTTTAGCTGTTTTATTAAAACAAATTAACGTGACTGCAAACATCTATAACCAGACCTAGTCATTTTCCTGTGTAATTTTCCTAACTTTTTTATTGCAATTTCTCTTGTGAGACTGTGCTTAATAGATAAAACAAGTTGATGGCTTTTAGTTTGTTTTACTTCTCTTTGTTAATTTTTTTTTTACATTTTGACAGCCTGAGTTATAGTTAGAGCTGATCATGGCAATATGGTATGTACATGCACTGCATATTTTGGATCTGTAAATCAGTACTTTAAGTCCTTGTTGCCCTTACACTATTGTTGTAGTATATTTTTTGTCAGATTTGTGCCCATGGAATTCTGGGTACAGGAATATAGAAAAAGATATATTAGTTGCCTGAGTATTTTTACACATTTTCTCCATTCGTTAATATAATTGCCAACATATAGATCCCTGGTTCTTTTCAATGTTTACTTCTTTCCCTAGTAATTAGATCTTCTCTGTAATACAATTCCTATGATATTTATTATGTCATTTATGGCTGTTTTTCAAAGTGACCAAAATCGGCAGGAAATCCAGGAATGGATCAGGGCTGGGATTAGCTCAGAGTATTCTGGTAGAAAATAATACAAACATACCTTTCTCTAGTATAAAATGAGACCCACCCAATATGAATATACTAATTTTCTAAATGGAATGGTGAAAGCAGAGGGGCTAATTCCAATTTGTCTAATATTTGCATTGGAAAATTCACAACATTCTCCTGAGGCAAAATAGGGAAGCTAATGGAGACCTCCCTAAAAAAACCAAAATAGATTTCAGAGAGATATTTATTTATTTATTTATTTATTTATTTATTTATTTATTTATTTATTTATTTATTTATTTATTTATTTATTTATTTATTTATTTATTTATTTATTTATTTATTTATTTATTTATTTATTTATTAGATGTGTATGCCTCCCCTCTCCGTAGACTCGGGGCAGCTCACAACAGCAATAGAACAATTCATAACAAATCTAATAATTTAAAAACCCCATTATTAATCAGACATACTGTATATACAAACATGCCATACATAAATTGTATAGGCCCGGGGGAGATATCTCAATTCCCCCATGCCTGGCAGCAAAGGTGGGTTTTAAGGAGTTTACGGAAGGCAAGGAGGGTGGGGGCAGTTCTAATCTCCGGGGGGAGCTGGTTCCAGAGAGTCGGGGCCGCCACAGAGAAGGCTCTTCCCCTGGGACTCGCCAAACGACATTGTTTAGTCGATGGGACCCGGAGAAGGCCAACACTGTG
Organism: Erythrolamprus reginae; assembly: GCF_031021105.1. NCBI lineage: Eukaryota > Metazoa > Chordata > Lepidosauria > Squamata > Dipsadidae > Erythrolamprus > Erythrolamprus reginae. The sequence goes on along the minus strand of NC_091950.1, from coordinate 305,657,697 downwards.
GGACCTAATCGGTCGCTGGGATTCGTGTGGCAGAAGGCAATAATGGCTGCCATTGTCTGCAATATTAATAGACAATGGCAACAAAGAAAAATATGTAAGCTTCTCTTGGCACTTCATGTCCCCATTCCCAAGGCTGTTCAGTATTTCCTTGCATTCTTTGCATCTTCACCATCATCCTCATAAAAAGATGTATGTCAGTGTGTTACTCTAGTTAGATATACCGGCAGTCCGCAACTTACACAAAGTTCATTTAGTGACCTTTCAAAGTTACAACATCATTGCAAAAAAAAAAAAAAGGAACTTATAACCATTTTTCACACCGTTTTACCATCCCTATGGTCACATGATCAAAATTCAGATGCTCGGCAACTAAGAATAAAAGAGCCATGCTGAATTGGGCCAAAGACCATCAAGTCCAGCATTCTGTGTCCCACAGTCGCCCACCAATTGTACATGGGCATCTTGAGCAGAAAGAGAAGGCAAACCCCTCCCTTTCCCTTGACCCCCAACAAATGGTACCCAAGGGAATCCTGCCTGCCTCAACCAACATAAAGGCTGCACTTGACTCATATTTATGATGGTTGCTGTATCCTGGAGTGAAGTGATCATCTTTTGCAACCTTCTGACAAGCCAGGTCAATGGGTAAACCAGACTCACTTAACAGCTGTGTTATTTAACAATCGCAATGATTTGCTTAACAGCTGTGAGGTCGCAAAATGGGGCAAAACTCATTTAACAACTGTCTTGCTTAGCAACAAAGATTTTGGGCTCAATTGTGGTCGTACATTGAGGATTACCTGTGCCTTATATTAATTACCTTGATACGAAAACTGACCTCAATATCTTCTCTGGGGACAATTTAGTCATGACATGTATGTCTCATGCCTAAGGAATAAAGTGTGAAATCGTTTTAGTTGACAGGCATGAAAATGTGCTGCTGCTTGTCATCCTAGGCACATCTCTGCCTGCTTCTACTTGCTAATCAGAAGATCACAGGTGCCAGCTCTGAAGTATGGCCTGCCCGGGTCAGGGAGACAAACCTGAATCATTTTCCCCTAGGATGAACCTCGCCTAGCATGATGCAACTTGTTCAATTTGTATGGAAATGTGGGATCCCAAATGACGGTGCTTTACTTTTGAATCTCATTGCTTTAAGATATGTATGCTGGGAAAGCACAAAGTGGAACGCAGACCAGCGAGCTGCCTTTCACACATACACATACCCCTTTCCCCCAGAAAAAAGGCTGACCTTCCAGAGGGAATATTGTCTGTATCAACAGCTGTGGTTGTGGTTGAAAGCCTACTCCATAGGAAATATTTAACTGAGATTGATAAAAAGGAATGCACGATTTTATCGCATACCTACAGTGATGTGGGATTGTTTGGGAGATGGTTTCGTTTTGAAATAACAGTTTCCCAAAGATTTGACTAACTATTTCAAGTAAACCCTGTTTTATGAAATATATTCTCATTGTTTTTAAAAGAGCAGCCACAGATTATAACCTTTCTTTTTCAGTCTGCAATTATTTCTGGTTAGCAGAAAGGACAGTGGTGAACACAGAATCTGCGACAACAGTGTCAAATATGATGAAATGTTTGGTCCTTGAAATTCTTATTTCTAAATAAGAGGCATATTATTCAGTGACAAGATAAAAAAATGTTTCTTGTACCCAAAAAGTTTCCTAAGAGCAATATCTACTTTCTTGAACTTTCAGTGAAACGGCATATTTAATTATTAGCTGCCCAGAGTCCTTAGTGAGTTGGGTGGCATACAAATAGAAAAAATAAATAAACAAATTAATAGTGTTGCCTGAATCCCTTTGTTTTTGTTTTTGTTGTTGCTGTTGTTGTTTTGCTTTTTTTGAGAAACTGGCAGAAAGGGGGGAGGGCATGATAAGCAATTCAAGTCTTGCCCAGAACATCTTTACTGCTACTGCAGTTCCCAGTGAGGAAAATCAATTGACGATTTTCTAATAAGTGGGCAAAATTTAAATTTTATTTATTTATTTATTTTGTCCAATACACAATAATACACAATGAAGGTAATAGAGGACACCTTTGAGGAAATAGAATTAGAGAAAGAATAGAAGAGAGAATATAGGATAAAATAAATCAATAAGAGAATTGAAGAAAGATAGAGGGATAGAAGAGAAGACATATGGGATATAGGAGAGACAATAGGACAGGGGTTGGAAGGCACTCTAGTGCACTTATGTACGCCCCTTACTGACCTCTTAGGAATCTGGAGAGGTCAACCGTGGACAGTCTAAGGGGAAAATGTTTGGGGTTAGGGGATGATATTACAGAGTCCGGTAATGAGTTCCATGCTTCAACAACTCTATTACTAAAGTCATATTTTTTACAGTCAAGTTTGGAGCAGTTAATATTGAGCTTGAATCTGTTATGTGCTCTTGTATTGTTGTGATTGAAGCTGAAGAAGTCATTGACAGGCAGGACGTTGCAGCATATAATCTTGTGGGTAATACTTAGATCATGTTTAAGGCATCTTAGTTCTAAGATTTCTAGGCCCAGGATTGTAAGTCTAGTTTCTTACAGTATTTTGTTACGGGAGAAGGAATGCAGGGCTCTTCTGGTGAAGTATCTCTGGACATTTTTGAGGGTGTTAATGTCTGAGATGTGGTATGGGTTCCAAACAGATGAGCTATATTTTAGGATGGGTCTTGAAGTGGACCCAGAGACAGGGTTTTGAGCAATCGGTACTTTTATTCAGCTCAGAGAACAAGTGACAGCTCAGCAAGGTAAAGTGACAATTCAGCGAGTACCGACTGACTCTGCCTGGAGAAACCGCTTCTTTTATACTTTTGCGGTTCCCGCCAAAGCTAGAGCCGGCCGCGTCTGAGCCAATCAGGAGCGACTTCCTGCTTGGGCTCAGACAGCGCTGGAAAGAGGAACAAACTATTTACAGAGTTACAAGGTAGCCATTTCAGGATACAACACCCCTCCCCTCATAGTTGGACTCATCCATCAAGAAAGCCATGTGACGAAGTCGTCCAATCGGTGAGGCCTCCGAGGCTCTCGCGCTGACCTGCGCAGTTCAATTTCTCCTTCGCCACTGACTGTGGAGGATGGCTCGCCGCTGTTCTCCCGGTGCGGCGGGCTTGGCCTGGCGGGCCCAACGAAGGCTTCGGAGGACGAGGATGGCTCGGCGTCGCTGGATGGTTCCCCCTGGCCCGATAAGTCTCTTTGCGTGTTTCTTAGTTCGGGCAATGTACTAAAGTCTGTTGAAGGGGGAGAGTCCATGTCAGCGGTTTGTGGCAATTGATTTTCAGTTCGTTTCCGAATGTGGTCTATGTGTCGTTTCCACAAACGACCATCCTCTAGTTTAACAACATAAGTCTTGGGTGCGTTTTGCTTAACAATAATTCCTTTCATCCAGTTTACATTTCCATCAAAACATTTTACATATACATTTTGTCCCAAATACATTTCTCTTTCTGGTTTCATACACATTTGGTTATTATTAACACAGAATCTTGGATTTAACCTGTCTAATGGTGACCTCAACTTCCTTCCCATCAATAACTCTGCAGGGCTTACATGTGTGTGCGAGTTCGGGGTAATGTGCTGGGTTAGTAAGAATTGGTCCAAGTTTTGTTGCACATCCCCAGGGCCTGACCTGTGCAATGCCTCCTTTGCCACCCGTACGTAACGTTCTGCCAACCCGTTAGCCCAGGGCGAGTAAGGCGAGATGAGGGCATGCCTGACCCCTAGGCCATCTAGGAATAATTCGAATTGCCTGGCTGTTAGCTGTGGCCCATTGTCAGACACTAAGAGATCGGGGCAACCATGGGATGCAAACAGTCTGCTCAATACCTTGATAGTGGCACTTGTGGTTATGTTGTTCATTGCTATTATTTCCAACCATTTGGAGAAGGCATCAACCACTATTAAAAAATACTGAGACCCAACTGGGCCAGCAAAATCAATGTGGATCCTAGACCAAGGACCAGCAGGCTGTTCCCACTCAGCCGGAGTTGTTTTGGGGGGACTGGGCCTTGACTCTTGGCACGGGTCACACTTTGAAACCCAACTTTCAATATCAGCATCTAGCCCTGGCCACCATAAATGCCCCCTTGCTAGGCTCTTCATCCTGACCATCCCAGGATGGCCCACGTGTAACATTTTGAGTACCTTTTCCCTTAGGCGTTTGGGGATGATCTCTCTATCCCCCCACAGCAAACAACCTTTTACATATGATAATTCAAGCCTTTTGTTTTTAAAATCACACAATTCAGGTTTAACAATATCATTTTGCCATCCCTTTAGAACACAGTTCACCACTTGTTTAAGGATTTGATCTTGCTGCGTGTGTGCAGCTACCTCTTTTGCTGTGGTTAGTGGGTTTTCCTCGAGTTCTATCATTAGCACATCTGTGGAAGGAACAGGGTCTTCTACTAAGTCTGCTATGGGGCATCTGCTGAGGCCGTCTGCATGATTGATTTCCTTCCCCCCCTTGTGGGTGAGCTCATACTGATATCCTGAGAGGAAAAGAGCCCATCTGATTAGTCTTGGAGACATAAAAGGTGGAGTGGGCTTGTTGGGGGCTAGCAGGCCTAGTAGGGGTTTGTGGTCAGTGACTAGCTCAAAGCTTCTTCCAAAAATGTAATTGTGAAACTTCTTTACCCCTGCCACTAATGCTAGAGCCTCCTTGTCTAACTGGCTATAATTCCTCTCTGTGCTGGTCATGGTTCTTGAAAAAAATGCTATTGGGGCCTCTGTCTTATTAGGTAGAACGTGAGCTAAGACTCCTCCTATGCCGTACGGCGAAGCGTCGCACGTGAGCCTAATGGGTAGTGAAGCACTATATTGGACTACTACACTTTTAGAAGTTAATAAATTTTTTATTTGAGAAAAAGCTTCACGTTCAGTTTTCCCCCATGTCCAGCGGCTTCCTTCTGGAGTAAACGATGGAGAGGCTCTGCTACTGTTGCCTTCTGCTTTAAAAAAACGGAATAAAAATTAAGGAGGCCCAAAAATGCCTGCAACTCATTCTTATCTCGTGGCTCTGGGGCTTCTCTAATTGCTCTCAGCTTCTCTGTTGTGGGGTGGATACCTTCTTTATCTATTTTATACCCAAGGAATTCAATACTGTCAGTTCCCCAGACACATTTATCAGGCTTGATTCGTAACCCTTTGTCCTGTAGCCTCTTAAGTACTTCCCTTATTCTTTTGTTCACTTGTTCCTGGTTTTTCCCTGCAATTAAGATGTCATCAAAATATGGAATTGCCCCATTTACCCCTGACAATAGGCGTTCCATGATGCTCTGGAATATTCCTGGGGCTATGCTTACCCCAAACTGTAACCTCGTGCATTTGAAAGCCCCCCTGTGCGTTACAATCGTTTGAGCGTTTGCTGTTTGTTCATCGACCGGAAGTTGCTGGTAAGCCTGCGCCAGGTCGATCTTTGCGAACCTTTTCCCCTCCCCCAGGGAGTGTAAGAGTTGTTGCACAACCGGGATGGGGTAGGGGTGGTGTTGGAGTGCCTTATTCAGGGTTGATTTGTAATCAGCGCAAACTCTTAAAGAGCCATCTGGCTTCAGGGGTGTAACTATGGGAGTTTCCCATGGCCCCTGTTCCACAGGGACCAAAATACCTTGACTAATGAGTTTGTCCAGCTGTATGTCTAGCTTGGGGAGAAGCGGAAGGGGGACCCTGCGAGGTTTCAGTCTAACCGGTGGGACCTTGGGGTCAATAGAGAAAGATATAGGGGGTCCCTTATACAATCCCAAGGTGGGGCTGAACACTTCAGGGAACTCTTTCACAAAGTTAGGCATATTATCACAGTTTACATTACACACACCCGAAATTTCGATCCCCAACGGTTCCATCCACGCTAGACCTAGTAGGGAGTGTTTGGCCCCCGTCACAATAAGCATGGGAAGGGTACATTTAACATTCTTAAATGCGATAGGTACATTTGCTGTTCCCAGGACCGAGATTACCCCCCCTTGGAAGTCTCTGATCACCAAAGATGTTTGAGTTAGGTCAGCCTTAGACACATTAGGCATATATAGCTTAAATTTTTCCCAGGGCATGATGGTATATCTCGAGCCCGTATCCAGCTCCATTGAGCAAGGCTGGTTATTCAGTAACAATGAGATAACAATTTTAGCCCCCTTTTTGGTTGCCGTGTTATTCACGGAAAATTGAGAGTTACCTCTATTGTAGTCGCGGTTAGCGGTTGAGTAGTTCCTTTGACCCGAGTTGCGGAACGGTCTCCTTTCTCGCGATTGGGGGGGCTGGTTTTGAGGTCGCTGGTATTGTTGTGTGGCAAAAGTTTCTTCTGGTGCCGTTGCCCTGCATGCGATGGCGATGTGGCCTCTCCGGTTGCAACGGTGGCAAGTAGCGTCTCGGAAAGGGCATCGATGGCGCTGGTGATTTCCCCGGCAGCCCGCGCAGGGGGCTGGGTGAGTAGCTCTAGGGTTTCTCGGCTGGTCTTGCAGGAGGAGGCAGTTGTCCCCGTTGCTAGTTGGCTGGCTGCGGTCGTCTGTTCCCATGGCGCTGGGAGACTCGGCGTCGATTTTGGCAATGGTTTCTCGCCTTCCGTGCTCTTTTAATTCTCTTGCCGCTGCGTCGGCTGCTTCCGCGGTCTGCGCTAATTTAATCACGGTTTGTAGAGTCGGCTCTTCTTCGGTGAGGAGTTTATTTCTCACTGTGTTGCTCTTCATGCCGAAAACCAAGGCGTCGGTGAGGCGAGCTTCCGGGTCTTTAAACTTGCATTGAGCAAGTACCGTTCGAAGCCACGTTGTAAATTGGCTGATCGACTCGGTTTCTCTCTGAGCCATCATGTGAAATTGATGCCGGTAAACCATGGCCGGTCTGGTTGGTTTGAAATGGCTCGCTAGTTTCTGTTGAAGGACGTCCCACGCTGTGGTTCTTGCTTGTTCCGGTTCGGTGAGAGTTTGGGCAAGTCTACGGATCTCTGCGCCGCAGTAGTTAAGAAAAATAGCCCGTCTGCGATCGGCTCCGGCGTCCTGCATTCCCGCCGCCTCGAGGAAGATCTCGAAGGTGGCCATGTACTCGTCCCATGTCATTTTCTCGGGATCGAAGAGTTCCGGAGCCTGGCCGATCTGGATTTTGTCCATGTTGCACGCGAAGTTTCTTCCGTTCGTTCGTCGCCAGTGAAGTGGACCCAGAGACAGGGTTTTGAGCAATCGGTACTTTTATTCAGCTCAGAGAACAAGTGACAGCTCAGCAAGGTAAAGTGACAATTCAGCGAGTACCGACTGACTCTGCCTGGAGAAACCGCTTCTTTTATACTTTTGCGGTTCCCGCCAAAGCTAGAGCCGGCCGCGTCTGAGCCAATCAGGAGCGACTTCCTGCTTGGGCTCAGACAGCGCTGGAAAGAGGAACAAACTATTTACAGAGTTACAAGGTAGCCATTTCAGGATACAACAGGTCTGGCAAAAGTTTTGTAAGCTCTGGTAAGTAGTGTGATATTACCAGAGCAAAAGCTACGTAGGATTAAATTAACAACTCTTGAAGTCTTCTTGGCGATGTTGTTGCAGTGGGGTTTGGCACTTAGGTCTTTTGTAATTAGTACTCCAAGGTCCTTAACTGAGTGGGGGTTATCTGTGATAATTTGATTATTCAGTTTGTATTTGGAGTTCTAATTCTTTTTGCCGATGTGCAGGACAGAGCATTTGCTGGTTGAGATTTGGAGTTGCCATGTGTTAGACCAATCAGAAACAGAGTCTAGGTCTTTTTGGAGAATAGTTGTGTTATCGGTGGTGTTGAAGAGTTTTACATCATCTGCAAAGAGAACACAGTTGCTTGTAATGAGATTGCAAAGGTCATTGATGAATTTCTGTGAATTTATCCACAAAATGTGGATGGATTCACAGAAACATAAAATGCAAATAAGACCACAATAACAAATTACTACACACACACACACACACACACACACACACACATATGCAGAGTCTAGACATCCCAAAATATTTCAGTTGCATTAAATTGTGCTCAGAAAAGTGTCAAGAAAAGGACATTTCTTAGTCACTGAGATAATTTCATAGTTCCTATTCTTCCATGATGACTGCAAGTATTATTGCTCCATTTTTATGTAATTTCATCAGACTATAGTTCTGATGACCCAATGTAGATCAAGATGTAATCTCTTTATTTCCAAGTCATGGAAACATGTGAAGTCATGTTTTAGTATGACAGATCTGAAGTTTCCTTCTTCAGTCATCAATCAATGGACTGCTTGGGCAAAGTCATTTTTGTTTGCCAATTGTTTTGATCAGGAGGCTAACATTCTTCAATTCTTTGAAAGTTGCAAAAGTAATTGTTTAACATTATAAGGGAATTATTATTTGCTCATGAGCCTCACAGCAGGAACTGTCGATGGCCTGAAGTGTCCTGTTTCAATTCCAATGTCTTTCTTTGGTGTTCCTGAAAATATTCACCCTGGCAGAAGAATGATATTTAACATTCGATTATTTATCAGTGAAAATACTTTTAAGAGGGAACAATACTGTTTTCAGTTGAAATCTTGTCTTCTGGTTCCAGTTCTGTTGCAGAATGTTTGTGGGTTGTTGTTGTTATGCATATAAAATTCAAGGTGCTGGTTATGACTTATAAAGCCCTACATGGCATTGGACCAGAATACCTCTAGGACCGCCTGCTTACAGCACGAATCCCAGCGACCAATTAGGTCCCACAGAGTTGGCCTTCTCCAGGTCCCATCGACAAAACAATGCTGTCTGGCAGGACCCAGGGGAAGAGCCTTCTCTGTGGTGGCCCCGGCCCTCTGGAATCAGCTCCTCCCGGAGATTAAGACTGCCCCCACCCTCCTTGCCTTTCACAAACTTTTGAAAACTCATCTATGTCGCCAGGCATGGAGGAATTGATATATCCATGCCCAGTTATTGCAACCGTTCTTCATATGTTTTAGCCTCTAGTTCCCTAATCATCTTTGTTGCTCTTCTCAAGGTATATTTTCAAGATATTGTATCTAATCTTGTCTGTAAGGCATTATGTATGGTATGTTTGGGATGTATGACTGTTTTTAATAGGGGTTTTAAAAAATTGTTTTAACATTGGATTTGTATATGATATTTTTAATTTGTTGTGAGCCGCTCTGAGTCCTCAGAGAGGGGCAGCATACAAATCTAATAAATTATTATTATTATTATTATTATTATTATTATTATTATTATTATTGACAGGATATTTAAATATCATTGACAGTAAATCAACAAGTTCAAATTTTTGCACAGATTCTCAGTTTGATACTGTTTTCATATTATTACTATGAGAATAAATAACAATTGAACACGTTACTTATATAATAATAGTAAGAGTTAAAAGGGACCTTGGAGGTCTTCTAGTCCAACCCCCTGCTAAGGCAGGAAACCCTACACTACTTCAGACAGATGTTTATCCAACATCTTCTTAAAAACTTCCAGCGTTGGAGCATTCACAACTTCTGGAGGCAAGCTGTTCCACTAATTAATTGTTCTATCAGGAAATTTCTCCTTAGTTCTAAGTTGCTTCTCTCCTTGTTCAACTTCCACCCAATACTTCTTGTTCTACCTTCAGGTCCTTGCGAGAATAGGTTGACTCCTTCTGCTTTGTGGCAACCCCTGAGATATTAGAACACTGCTATCATGCCTGCTCTAGTCCTTCTTTTCATTAAACTATCCATGCCCAGTTATTGCAACCGTTCTTCATATGTTTTAGCCTCTAGTCCCCTAATCATCTTTGTTGCTCTTCTCAAGGTATATTTTCAAGATATTGTATCTAATCTTGTCTGTAAGGCATAGTGGTCTAGTGATAAACACAAAAAACCCTATCAGCTGCTAACTCAGGATAGGAGTCAAGAAGGATATCCAGCCACTGGACGCTCAGCTCCAACCAATCACCCCAACCTCATCCAGGAGCAAGGGATTACAAAGGGTTGTACAAAGAGGAGAAAAAAATCCAATATTGTCTGAAATGGTATAAGGTTTCCTGCTTAATCAAAGAGTTGATACTGGAAATCCTAATTGGCACTTTATGGACTTTTGCAGACTTTTAAATTCTGCTTAGAAACTTTACTCCAATTCATCCTTATCCACAAAAGGATTTGCCAGTACAGTATTGCAATTTTAATTTGCAAATATTAAAATGGCTGGTATTATTAAAATAGGAGAGGAAGAATGGAATAAAGGATATTTCTAATGTGCCATTCATGTCTCATTTTTATAGTATAATAGCAAAAGGCATGATACAAATCATACTCTTTTCCTCTTGAAGGCACATTTTGTTTTCTGAGAGAAGTACATCACAAATGGCTAATCTTTCCATACCAAGCCTCTATTCTTTTCTACTTATAGGTTACAAATGCTTTGGAAATCAATGTCATATGCCCTCAATTTATTTATTTATTTATTAAATTCTGTGAATTAATTCAGTGTTTCATTCTGGGATTTCTGAATTACAGTCGGCCAGGCCATTTCTGTAACAAAATATACAGTTCCACTGACATATAATTCCCCTGCACAGTGTCTTTGAGAGTGATCACACCCATTTCAGCTTTGCTTATTTTCACATATGATTAAAGGACTGATATTATCATTAAGCAAGGTCATATAGTATTATAAAGTTTCTTTACAAAAGAGTATCAATTATGAAACCAAAATCAAAATTTTTACCTAGGAACAAAAATTCTACAATTCAGAGGGGTCTTGGACATGCCTTTCCCCAAACTCTATCCAATACTTTACCCGTTATGCGTCCCTGTCTTTCAAAAGATGCTTAGAAAGGTTTGCACTAAGAATTTATTTATTTATTTATGTCTTGGATTTGTATGCCGCCCCTCTCCGAGGACTCCAAGATGCACAATACTATACAACAATACCATCCAGATGTCAAGCAAACCATCCTTTTCTTTAGGAATATTTTAGTTAACTTTTATTGATCTTGAAAAGCTAAATAGGATCACACTTGGTTAATATCTGTAGATTATTGACTGGGGGAATGAAAAAAAATCCTGGGAGAAAGGAATGGTGGACTTTTTCTGTATGGTTGCCTGCATGACTATTTCCATAACGTTACCAACAGTTTTGTCTCTAAGGTGCTTGTTTCTCATCCAAGAAGAGTCCTGAAGATGTTTCAAGGATGAAAAGTGAAACATCTTCAAGCAAAGCAAAGAAAATCCAGTTGTCTTTTGAAAAAAGCACCTTTGGGATAATCATGACCTGGATGGCTGAGAATTTCCATAGATATTTCCCAAATGTTTTGCTCAACCCAAAGGAAAGTGAAAGCAATCAACTAATGGAACAGCTTGCCTTCAGAAGTTGTGGCAGCTTCATCACTGGAAGCTCTCAATAAGAGACTGGGCAGCCATCTATCAAAAATGGTGTAGAGTCTCCTACTTGAGCAGGGTGTTTTATTAGATGACCTACAACTGTGTTATTCTAGAAACTCTTCCTTTGTACATTTAGTTACAGTACTTCCTTTTAAACACATTCTTGAAAGTAAAGCACCAGGGTCTAAGAACTGTACTTATGAATCTTTTTTTCCCCTTCCTTTAAAATATTTTCTGTATGTTTGCTGTCATTATAACTTACTTCTAGGTAACAGACCACAATAGCAAACTGCTTTTATTTTGTATTTGCTACTAACTGAACTAAAATATTCATTCAGTTTTCTTAAAATTAAAATTTATTTGTTTGTTTGTTTGTTTGTTTGTTTGTTTAGTTTTATTTATTCGATTTTTATGCCACCATTCTCCTTAAGGGTGGCTTACAATATGTTAGCAATAGCACTTTTTAACAGAGCCAGCATATTGTCCCCACAATCCAGATCCTCATTTTACCCACCTCAGAAGGATGGAAGGCTGAGTAAACCTTGAGCCGGTGATGTGATTTGAACCGATGACCTACAGATATATAGTCAGCTTCAGTGGCCTGCAGTACAGCCTTCTACCTGCTGTGCCACCCCGGCTCTTTGTTTGTTTGTTTAATTTAACTTATATGGCGTCCAATCCCACAGGTCTCAGAGCAGCTCACAACCATAAAACTAATAGAGTATAAAATCAATTACAATGTTAATAATAATAAAAACCCTTAATATAATCAATACAGTCACACCATCACACATACCAATCAAAACATGTTTAGGTCAGGATTACAAGATGTTAATTCTTATAGCTCCCAGGCCTGCCAGCAGAGCCAGGTTTTTCAAGGCCAGTAAGGTGGAGGCAGTATGGACCTCGGGGGGTAGTTGTTTCCAAAGTGTCGGGGACACCACAGAGAAGGCCCTCCTCCACAGGCCTGCAAACCAGCACTGCTTAGTCGACAAGACCTGCAGAAGGCTGACCTTGTGTGATCTAATTGGTCTCTGGGAGGTACTTGGCAGGAGACAGTCCCATAAATAGGCTGGTCCTAAGCCACATAAGGATAGAACATTTCTCTCAATTTTTTAGCTCAGTGGATTTTCATAATCTATTATTAATGCTGGTTGTAATAGGATCAACCAAAATCCTACAATGCTGTTTACCATTTTTTAAAAAAACAAACAAACTATATATTATTAAAAAATTAAAAAAACTATAATTTTCTCCCAATATCTTTATGGTTACTAGTAATTATAACACATTATATGTATTAATAGTAGTAGTGCATTTGTATGAAGTAATCAGCAAAAGAAAGATAATACAAACTATAGGAAGGATAAATATTAATACGTATATACATATGTCACATATATTATAAACACAGGGGATTAAAACTATAGGAACACTTGGTATTATAACTTTTAAGTAGCTGAAAGATATTTAGTCCAGTGTTGTATTTGTTTACCATTTGTTAGAACTCATTTCATCCACAGTATAAACCAGTGTGTAAAAAAATTGAAGTATTCTACGTTTTGTGCCATATATTGGTATAACATCTGCACCTAAAATGCATACACATTGTTCTGTGCTTTGTTTTTTCAGACAAAAGTGAGTTTTCCCAAGGCTTCACTTTTGGCCCAATCCTAATTAATGTCTTTATAGGTGACTTAGTGCAGTGTTTCCCAACCTTGGCAACTTGAAGATATTTGGACTTCAACTCCCAGAATTCCCCAGCCAGCGAACGCTGGCTGGGGAATTCTGGGAGTTGAAGTCCAAATATCTTCAAGTTGCCAAGGTTGGGAAACACTGACTTAGTGGATGGAATGGAAAGCATGCTATTTCCTTCCCAGACAGAACCAAAAATTGACAAATTCCTTGGAGGTTAAAATAACAGTTCAGCATGACCTCCCTTGGCTCTAACTTTCAGTCAAATTCAAAAGGATGATTTCCACTGTGACAAGTATAAAAATTGGCATTTGGGCAGAGAAAATCAATGTATAGGTATTGTAGTAAAAAAAACCCATCTTAGTGTCTGTAAGAAAAATCTAGATCAGGTTAACATTAACCATGTGTTGAAGTACAGGTAGTCCTCAAATTACAACCACAATTAAGTTCAAAATTGCTAAATGAGAAATTTGTTAAGTGAGGTTTGCCCCATTTTACGAACTGTCCTGCCACATTTGTTAAATGAATCACCGCAGTTGTTAAATTAGTAACCTGGTTGTTAGATGAATCTGGTTTCCCTATTGACTTTACTTGTCAGAAAGTTGCAAAATGGGATCACATTATTATTATTATTATTATTATTATTATTATTATTATTATTATTATTAATTGGATTTGTATGCCGCCCTTCTCCGCAGACTCGGGGCGGCTAACAACAATGATAAAAAACAGCATGTAACAATCCAATTAATAAAACAACTAAAAATCCTTATTATAAAACCAAACATACACACAAACATACCATGCATAACTTGTAATGGCCTAGGGGGAAGGAATATCTTAACTCCCCCATGCCTGGTGATAAAGGTGGGTCTTGAGTAATTTGCGAAAGACAAGGAGGGTGGGGGCCATTCTAATCTCTGGGGGGAGTTGATTCCAGAGGGCCGGGGCCGCCACAGAGAAGGCTCTTCCCCTGGGGCCCACCAAATGACATTGTTTGGTCAACGGGACACGGAGAAGGCCAACTTTGTGGGACCTTATCGGTCGCTGGGATTCGTGCGGTAGCAGGTGGTTCCGGAGGTAATCTGGTCCATTGCCATGTAGGGCTTTAAAGGTCATGACCAACACTTTGAATTGTGACTGGCAGCCAGTGCAGGCCACAGAGCGTTGCAATCTTGGGAGCCCCATGATGGCTCTCGCGGCCGCATTCTGCACGATCTGAAGTTTCCGAACACTTTTCAAAGGTAGCCCCATGTAGAGAGTGTTGCAGTAATCGAACCTCGAGGTGATGCTGGCATGAGTGACTGTGAGCAATGACTCCCTGTCCAAATAGGGCCGCAACTGGTGCACCAGGCGAACCTGGGTGAACCTGGGCAAAGATGATGTTCCAATGTCAGCTGTGGATTGAGGAGGATGCCCAAGTTGCGAACCCTCTCTGAGGATGTCAGTAGTTCCCTCCTAGGGTAATGGATGGACGGGTGGAATTGTCCTTGGGAGGCAAGACCCACAGCCACTCCGTCTTGTCTGGGTTGAGTTTGAGTTTGTTGACACCCATCCAGGCCCCAACTGCCTCCAGGGACACTGAAACCATGTAAATCACATGGCCCCGGGGAATGCTACAATAGCCATAAGACTGAAAAATGGTTGTAAGTCCATTGTAACTTTGAACAGACACGTAAATGAACTGTTGTAAGTCAAAGACTATCAGTAGTGTTCGAACTCAGACTGAGCATTGAAAAAAATACCTTGATAAGCAAAAGAACAGTTAATGGATATTTTCACATGAGACCTACTTGAGAATGACTTAGTGAATTCCTACCATGGGAACCCAGGAGGATAAATGACCTAAAAGACCAATTTATGAATGTTCAATGCTGTGATTCTTAGAGATTACCTGTTTTGTTGGATTCATTTTTTATACCTTGATTTTCTATGTAGTTTATTTACTAATCTATTAAAGAAGCTGTAGTTTGAGTGGAAAATACTAAGAAAATATTTGTTTTCTTGATACTTCTAGATTTCTAAGCAGATATTTGGTAAAATCAGGTACAATCAATGCACACTTTGAAAGGAGCAAAACTCAGGACAGGAAGAGGAAGTATTAAATAAGATTAGTTAACCTTGAAAGACATTCAAGGTAGCATGTCCTGACAAACGGCAATTATGTAAGATTCTCAATGATGTACTTCGCTATAAAGTATTCAGTGTAAAAGTAAGAATGTGAAGATACGGTTAAGGAAGGGTTTTATTTCCCATTAGATCAGGGGTCCCCAAACTTTTTACACAGGGGGCCAGTTTACTGTCCCTCTGACTGTTGGAGGGCCAGACTATTAAAAAACCCTATGAACAAATCCCTATGCACACTGCACATACCTTATTTTAAAGTAAAAAACAAAATGGGAACGTACTATTTAGAGGGGGGAAGAAGTCTGAAATTCATATATGTTTATGTTTTGTTTTTAATTTTCTTTTGTTAACATCTGATTGGCTATACAAGGTTTTCTTGGTTTATAGAAAAATGTATAAAGAAAGAAGGAAGAACTTTGGCATAATGGTTAATAAGTTAGAAATATAATTGGTGTTGTACTTTTTGAAGGAACATTAAGGAGGGAATTTAATTTTAAAAAAGTATGTATCTGGATGACAACATTAGAAAAAAAAACTTTTGCAACTTTTTTGATGATTGATATTAGTTACTAACAAAATACCGCATCTTATTCATGGAAAATTAGATGGTACACTGTATTGTTTGAATGTATGTTGAGAGAAAAATTTACATCCCTCCCCCCAAAAAGTCCTTCCTTCCTCTGTCCCTCCATTCATTTCATTATTCCTTCCTTTTCCCTCCATTTCTTCTTACTTCCTTCTTTTTTTCCTTCCTTCCTTTTCCCTCCATTTCTCCTTCCTTCCTTCCCTCCTTCCTTCCTCTCCTTTTCTCTCTCTCTCTCTTTCTTTCTTTCTTTCTCTCTCACCCACTCTCTTTCTCTCTCTCTCTCTTGCTTGATTTCTCTCTCTCTCTTGCTTTCTTTCTCTCTTTCTCTTGCTTTCTTTCTCTCTCTCGCTCTCTCTTTCACTCTCTCTCTCTTGCTTTCTTTCTCTCTTTCTCTTTCTCTCTCTCTTGCTCTCTCTCTCTCTCTTGCTATCTCTCTTCCTCCCTCCCTCCCTTTCTCTCTCCCTCTCTTTCACCCCCTTCCTTCCTTCCCTCCCTCTTTCCTTCCTCTCCACTTCTCTTTCCCTCCCTCTTTTTCCCTTTTCTTTCCCTTTTCTTTCTTTCTTTCTCTCCACTTCTCTCTCTCTTTTTTCCCTCTTTCACCCTCCCTCTTCTCTCCCCACGGAGGCCTCGCCTGACAAGCCTCCACCCTCCAATCCCTGACTCCTATTCAATCCCCATTCAGAAAATGGGAGCTGGCAAATCAAAGTGGAGGAGGAGGCGGGTGTGTGCATGTTGTGGCCGGCTTGGCTTTCGACAGGCCTTCTTTTACCTCGGGTGAGATGAGATCGAGGGGGACGTTCTCATCGCTGTCGATCCAGCTTCAGATGCGGAGGTGCCTCAGCGAGTGGGCACAGAGACTCACTGCCTCCTCCGGGCACAATCCCCACCTTGGTGCCAGCAATAGACACAGGCAGTGGGGAAGGAGAGGGAGCCGCTGCCGCCCCTGGCACCGCCCACCGTGGATGGGCCAGTGCCAAGCCTCTTGGAAGTTCATGGCAGTGTGCTCAGCCTCCCCACCCCCCGGTGCATGGCGGGCTGGCAGTGGAACAGGTGCAAGACTTCCCCACACTTTCCTTGCCGCTCCCCACCCCAACTCCGACCCCCAGCTCCCCTAGCCGCTAGAGGGAACAGTGGCCAGGAGCACAGGATGCCGACGTATCCTGTGCTCCTGTCACTCACCCACGGGCCAGATAAATGGCCTCAGTGGGCCACATGCGGCCCGTGGACCATAGTTTGGGGACTGCTGCATTAGATTATGGAAGAAGGTGAAGTGTTATGTCTCTTATTTTAACTCTAGACACAAGTATCTGCAATGCCTCACAATAATATTTCCTCATCAATCTGCTACATTGCAATTCTCATAATATCATTACACTTGCATTTTTCCAGATCATATGGAAACAGCTTATGCATCTGTACTTTTAAGAGACAAGACATTGCATGAATATCTATTTAATAACTCTTAACAGGGTATATAACCCTGTCATATACAGTAAGTGCAACAAAAAGCATGCCAGTATTCAGTAATGATGAAATCTATTGCAATAGAGGATAACAATCCATGAAATAACCTCAGTAACCTTCCTGGTTCTCCTGACTCTGTGCAAGGTTCAATAGTTATGGTTATAATGTGTTTCCAGAAAAACAAGACCCTGTCTTATATTTTTTTGAACCCTGAAATAAGCGCTTGGCCTTATTGCCATGCACTCAAAAGCCCAATTGGGCTTATTATCAGGGGATGTTTTGCCTTAGTTAAACAGCCCACATAGTTAGGTGGGTAAAGTCCTAGTTATTTTTCAGACTCGAAGTAAGGGAAACATAAGGTCATCCCCCCTCAATTGCAAAGCTGTCTTAATAGCTGTGAACCATTCTCTTTCCATCTACCTTATGAACTGATATCCATATACTGTATAAAAAGTATGTTATGTATACTATCTTTAATTCATTGATAGATATGGATAGATTAAAAACATAGAAACATAGAAACATAGAAGTCTGACGGCAGAAAAAGACCTCATGGTCCATCTAGTCTGCCCTTATACTATTTTCTGTATTTTATCTTAGGATGGATATATGTTTATCCCAGGCATGTTTAAATTCAATTACTGTGGATTTATCTACCACATCTGCTGGAAGTTTGTTCCAAGGATCTACTACTCTTTCAGTAAAATAATATTTTCTCATGTTGCTTTTGATCTTTCCCCCAACTAACTTCAGATTGTGTCCCCTTGTTCTTGTGTTCACTTTCCTATTAAAAACACTTCCCTCCTGGACCTTATTTAACCCTTTAATATATTTAAATGTTTCGATCATGTCCCCCCTTTTCCTTCTGTCCTCCAGACTATACAGATTGAGTTCATGAAGTCTTTCCTGATACGTTTTATGCTTAAGACCTTCCACCATTCTTGTAGCCCGTCTTTGGACCCGTTCAATTTTGTCAATATCTTTTTGGAGGTGAGGTCTCCAGAACTGAACACAGTATTCCAAATGTGGTCTCACCAGCATTCTATATAGTGGGATCATAATCTCCCTCTTCCTGCTTGTTATACCTCTAGCTATGCAGCCAAGCATCCTATTTGCTTTCCCTACCGCCTGACTGCACTGTTCACCCATTTTGAGACTGTCAGAAATCACTACCCCTAAATCCTTTTCTTTTGAAGTATTTGCCAACACTGAACTGCCAATACAATACTCAGATTGAGGATTCCTTTTCCCCAAGTGCATTATTTTACATTTGGAAACATTAAACTGCAGTTTCCATTGCTTAGACCATTTATCTAGTAAAGCTAAATCATTTACCATATTACAGACGCCAAAAACAAACATAGAGCAGGGAGGGGACTGAAGAATGATTCTTAAGAAGCATTTTAATGGGCTTGGGCATATACAGTTGATTCTTCTGCTGGTTGTGCTGCCATTAATTGTGCTGGCATTAATTCTAACATGTTTTAAGCTTTACTGAAATAAGTAAGAAACATGAAGGCATAACTGACTTGCTGCATCCAATCAACTGTTTGTGTCTAGATGCCTATTTCTTCCAGCAACTAATTAAATGTGTATGATTAATCCACTAGAAGAACAAACGTTTAAGATCCTTCTGCTGCTGCTACTGTTCAAATGAATGGCATTTAGAATGAATTCACTCAAGAACAATGACTTTGTAATGTATTGATGAGAGATATTGATAACATCACTCAATTCTCCATGAAATTGCCTAATTCTTTTCAAAACTAAATTGATGGCAAGCCTGGCACATGTTCATACTGAACTCCATGGCATATCCATATTATTTATTAGTTCACTGAGTACATATAGATATAGAAAATATAATATAAATAAATATAATTTTAAAATACATATAAATACAGAAAAATAAAATCCATGGGATTGGGTGGCATTGAAGTCAAATTAATAAATAAAATGTGCAAAAATGCAAAACAAACATAAAATGAAAAATCCATTGAACCAAAATAAAAACAAGATGTGTAAATGAATAAAACACCTTTGTAAAACTGATGGGAAATGGGTTTTGACCAAGTGCTGAAAATGCTAGAGTTTCTAATAATGGATCACCCTTCCTATTACTGTTAAAACCTTCTTTTTTGCAATCCTTATTTGCACTTCATTTGACAAGTAAATTCAGTAAAAACACTTTAAATTTATTTTCGAGTCAGAAGGAAAAAAATAACCTTTCATAATAATCTCCAACATATCGAATACTGAAGGTTAATACCAGCACATTATTACCACTGTAAAATGGATGGGAAGTTGATAAAAGACATGGGGTCCGGGTATAATAAGATGGTGTCATTTAATTTTTGTGAACAATTTCACTGTTTGTTTTCTAGACATTCCATGGATAACATGTTTATATCAATGTTGGGATGGTAGAATTTTGATTCTCCAGATGTTGCTGTATTACAACATTCTTTATCATTGACTATTTTGTCTGGAATTTATGGAGTACCATTTCAGAAATTCAATCCAAGCAAGGTATGGATGATGCAATTTTTGCAAACGTTGTTAGTCTTTTTTGCTTTTATTTATTTATTTATTTATTCGTTCGTTCGTTCATTTATTTATTTATTTATTTATTTATTTATTTATTTATTTATTTATTTATTTATTTATTTATTTATTTATTTATATTTCTATGCGGCCCAATCCCTTACTGCTTACAACAGTAAAAATTACAGAAACAATAAAAAGAAGTCAAGGTAAAAAAACCAAGCAATTTCTAAAATCCTAATTAAAACTTAAAAAACAGTTCAACAACACACATACTACTCATTCATACCAATTCATATACATGGACAAGCTAGTGGTTGACTTATAGCCTCCAGGTTTGCCGGCATAGCCAGGTCTTCGTGGTCTTACGAAAAGCCAGCAGGGTGAGGCCCCTATAGCCCTCATGGGGGAGTTGTTTCCATAAAGTCGGGGCAGCAACAGAGAAGGCCCTCCCCCACAGCCCAACCAACCTGCATTTAGCTGATGGGACCTGGATGAGGCCCACTCTGTGTGCTCTAATTGGTCTCTGGGAGGTATGTGGCAGGAGACGGTCCCATAAATAATCTGGCCCTGATCCATATAGGGTTTTATATGTGATAACCAATGCCTTGAATTGTGCCCGTAGACTAATTGGAAGTATAGGTGTTATATGGGTGTACCGAGGTACACCCATGACAACTCACGCGGCTGCATTCTGGACCATTTGGAGTCTTCAAACACTTTTTGAGGATAGCCCCATGTAGAGCACATTGCAATAATCAAGACGGGAGGTGATGAGGGCCTGAGCGACTGTGTGTAGAGCCTCCGGGTCTAAATGGGGTCGCAGCTGGTACATCAGGCAAACCTGGGCAAAGGTACCCCTGGCCACTGCCGAAATATGGTGTTCTAGGTTCAGCTGTGGATCCAGGAGCTGGAGTGCCACCACCTTCTCAACAACCTTACCCAAAAAGGGCAGGTTGGAGACTGGTCTATAGTTCTTCAATTCGGCTGAATCCAGGAACTGTTTCCTGAGAGTTCGCACAACCACCTCCTTTAATGGCTGCAGAAATGACCCCTCTCTCAAGGAAGGATTAATAAGCACCTGGATGCAGCTGTGTGTCACCTCCTGACTGGCCAAAACCAGCCTGGGGGGGCATGGTTCAAATAGGCAGGTGGAGGAACTCACAGCTCTCAGGGGTTACCAGGTCAAACTCCTCCCAAATGATGGAACTAAGACCTGACCCTGTCACCTCGATCTG
Organism: Erythrolamprus reginae; assembly: GCF_031021105.1. Lineage (NCBI taxonomy): Eukaryota > Metazoa > Chordata > Lepidosauria > Squamata > Dipsadidae > Erythrolamprus > Erythrolamprus reginae. The sequence goes on along the minus strand of NC_091950.1, from coordinate 305,636,726 downwards.
TATTGCCCAATTGGAGTCCAGGTCAGAGTGACTTTATCTGCAAGAAACTGAACAAATTCCTCAACTTCCTAAAAGTTAGTGTTTATGACCAACTTGATTCTTTCACTACTCAGTTGTAATTCCAGATTATGTATGAACAAGTTGTAAAGCACTCTTCCCAAATCCCAATACAGATTTTTGTGAATATAATTTCTTGCACGATTCCATTACATTATTTTTTTTTTTCAATTTAGTTCAATTTGTTCTTTTACCAGCTACCAGTCCATCTTCTGGGTCTTATCCATACTATTGGTGGCTGTCAACCCTTCAAAAAAGGTTAGGCCAGGAAAAGGATTCCACAAGATATCTTGAGCAAACAGACAAAGAGTCATTTATATTGTTATTTAACATTTACATTGTTAAAACACTACAGTTTTAAAATATATAAAATAGCCAGGTACAAAGGTAATTTGTTTAATCCCAGGAGAATTTAAAGGGTGCTAAAAAGGGGGGAGTATTTGTGCAGAGTATTGTTAATTAGGGCATACAAAACCTTTGACAGACCAATTCTTGAATTCAATTCATCCTCCTGGAACCCACACTTTATATTGGACATTAACAATGAGCAGGTTCAGAGGTATTTCTCAAAAAAAGTACTCCATTCCTCTACTCACAATAGAATCCCCTATGCCTCCAGGCTTGAAATTGTGGGCTTGGACAACCTGGAACTGCGCTGCCTACAGTCTAATCTAAGCATAACACACAAAATTGTCTTCTATAACATCCAGCCTGTCAATGACTTCTTCAGCTTCAATCACAATAATACACGGACAAACAATCAATATGTTTGGTGGGACCCAGGAGAAGAACCTTCTCTGTGGTGGCCCCGACCCTCTGGAACCAGCTCCCCCCAGATATCAGAGTTGCCCCAACCCTCCTTGCCTTTCACAAGCTCCTTAAAACTCACGTCTGTCGTCAGGCATGGGGGAATTGAATTTTCCCTTCCCCCTAGGCTTATAGAATTTATACATGGTATGTTTGTATGTATGAGTGGTTCTTTAAATTGGGGGTTTTAAGATTGTTTTTAATATTAGATTTGTTTACATTGTCTTTTTATATTGTTGTTAGCCGCCCCTAGTCTTCGGAGAGGGACGGCATACAAATCTAATAAATACAAATACAAATACAAACTCAAGGTAAACTGCTTCAATCTGCAGAAAACATGTCCTCAGCTACAGAGTGGTCAACGCCTAGAATACCCTACCTGATTCCATTGTTACAGTCTCAAAAACCCAGGCAGGAGTTGCTACTTACCAGCTTTGGGTCACCAGCGTGCATGCATGCGCAGAAGCAAAATCTCACAAGAGGATATGTGCACGTGGAAGATTTTGGTGATTTTTTTGCTTCCATGCATGCACAGAAGCAAAAAAATGTATTCATTCATTCATTCATTCATTCATTCATTCATTTATTTATTTTGTATGCCGCCCTTCTCGGGAACAAATTGTCAAAATTTCACACGTGAGCATGTCCCCTTGCAAGATTTTGATTCCTGCGCATGCACAGAAGCAAAATCTTGCTCGGACGTGCCCACACTGGAAATGCAGAGCTTCGCACACAGCTCTATTTTCACTACCGGTTCACAGTGTGGCCCGTACCAGGTAGCAACCCGATACTGCTCAAACCCTCATATTTTCAATCTCAAACTGTCTATTGTGGATCTCACCTCACATTCCTAAAAGGTCCTTAAAGGAGGCATGCATAAGTGCACCATTGTGCCTACCATCCCTGTTTCACTGTCCCCATTTACCTGTATTCACTTCCTTTGTTCATATTTATGTTCATACTTATTCTTGTTACCTTTCATATGTTTGACCCTCACTCAGTCAAAGACCTTGGAGTACTCATTTCCAATGGCCTAAGTGCCAGAGCCCACTGCAACAGCATTGCCAAAAAAGCACTGAGTCACAAAATTAATTCTACACAGCTTCTTCTCTAGAAACACTGATCTACTAACCAGAGCATACAAAACATTTGTCAGACCAATTCTTGAATACAGCTCACCTGTATGAAAACCACACTGCATAACAGATATTAATACAATTGAAGGAGTCCAGAAATACTTCACAAGAAGAGTCCTCCACTCCTCCTCATGCAACAAATTACCTTATTCCTCCAGACTTCAATTACTATGTTTAGAAAATTTACAGCTACACCGCCTCCAAACTGATTTAACTTTTGTTCATAAAATCGTACATCACAATGTACTCCCTGTTAGCGACTACTTCACCTTTAACAACAACACAAGAGCACACAATAGATACAAACTAAACATAAATCGCTCCAAACTAGACGGCAGAAAATACAATTTCAATGCCTGGAATTCACTACCGGACTCTTTCCTCCCCCAATGCCAAAATCTTCAACCTTACATTATCAAAATAGACCTCTCCCCTTTTCTAAGAGGTCTGTAAGGAGCGTGCATAAGTGCACCTTCGTGCCTACCGTTCCTGTCCTAATGTCCTTTTATCTTTTCTATTTCTACTTTATACTTATATTATGTTAAACATACTACAATACAATACTATATTTGTATGACAAATAAATTATTATTATTATTATTATTAATAATAATAATAATAATAATAATAATAATAATAATATACAAAATGGCAAAGCACTGTAGTTGAGCATGGGGAAAATAAATCTAATGTCCAAGGAGAATCACCATAGTTGTACCAAAGAAGAAAATAGCTTCCTCCAAGGCTTTGTATTTACTTGTTCATGCTGCATATGAAAGGGTAAAATATTGGCAGGGCTGTAACAGTAACAGAATGATGGATGGAAAGGCCTGTATTAGACTGCCAGTAATCTTAACCACTGGCTTTAACTTTGCAACTGTCTTGTATTTCTTCAGACATCTTCCTAATCAAATTTTAGCTAAACGTTTACTTAATTTAATGTTGTAACTGTTTCTCTGCCAAAGATTTTACTTCCCCAAAATAACCACACATAAACAATATGGGGTTATTATATGCACCCTTTGTGTTAGTGCTGAACATAGAAAATCTGCAATTAATGAATTGTTCATAAATTAATACTCTCCATTACTGACATGACTTGTAATTTTTTTTTTAATGTAAACAACTTGCATGCAGAGATCTAAGAAACTAAAATCATTGCATCATGGAGAAATGAATATCAAGACAGCAGACGGAGAATAGGGCAAGCATAAAACGGGGCCAAGAAGCAAACAGTTTTCTTGAAAGCTTTCATTATCTCTTCCAGTGTTTCCCCAAAGCAGGGCTGCACACTCTAGTCCAATGTTGGAAACCTAATCAATCAAAATTGTAACACTGAAGTGCAAGGGTAGGTTCCTCCGAGTTCAGACCGGTTTCTCCAAACTGGTAGCGACCCACTGGTGATGTCATGAGCCTATTACTGAACCAGATTGGTCAGTGACAGTCCATGGGTGGCACCATCTTTTTTAAAAAACATTTTTAAATATTTTTTAAAATCCCCCCACCCCTTTTGAGCGTTCTGAGTTCTGGCATTGTGCATGTGGTCACCATCTTTTTTTTCTGCTTAGTTTTATTTTATTTTATTTTATTTGGGTTTTTATTACTGCACATACGTGTGTCCACAAACTGGCAGTAAGCTAAGTTGGAACCCACCCCTCATTTGAGCTGGAAAACATCCCCACACCCATTTATCCACTGGAGTTGTCCTTCTGCTTTTCCTGGTTGCTTCCCTGATACCTGCACTACAAAAAAAAAAACCAAAACCCCAACATTGAACAATCAGAATGATTGGCCCCTTTTGCAGGTGGCTCTCCTAACAGAAAAGGAAGGGAAGGGACTGGTGAGGATAAATACACCGAATCAGTATGGGAAAACTTCCCAGTTTTGTAGCAGCTCTTCTGAATTTCAAAAGGGAACCAAACAGTTTCTCCCCATACGAGTTATTTATTCATGTGCAAAGTAAAAGTGTTTGTATATTTGGGTATATTTCTAGAAACACCCTATTTCCAAAACCTTCCTAGCAAGAGAGATTGATTGGTGAGATGAGCTAACAGCATTTTCCAACTCTAAATTCACGTTCTTCCTGTTCCTCATTGAACAATTTCTAAGATGTATGAAATATATGAAATTGTGATCAGATGTATGAAATTGTGATCAGATGACAATTGACCAGAATTGTGGGAGGTACTGGTTATATTAATAAGTACTTCTAAAATGGAAATTAGCATATAATGGTGCAATTTTTCATTATTGTAGCAATCCGGTCACATGATCACCAAGCCAGTCCCACCTGTCACATGACTGGCAGGCCACACCCACAAAATAAGCCATGCCCACAGTGTGGTAGTAATAATTTGCAGTCACTGGGACTGTCACTGGGTCAGGAAGAAGCACTGCTATCTATTCTACTGCTTGAAGATGCTAAAGTTGGCTTAACTAGGAAAACAGCAGTTTTGAAGCAGACTAGTCAAGCCGTGTTGGTGACCCTGGTGATAATGCTAGTAAATGTGCAAATGTGCCCTTAAAGTTTGATTTTAGTTTAGAAGCCGTGTTACAAGGGTTGCCTTTGACTTTCAACCATAATTGGAGCTGGAATTCCGTTCACTGTCAGTGTTTCCCAACCTTGGCACCTTGAAGATATTTGGACTTCAACTTCAACTGGCTGGGGAATTCTGGGAGTTGAAGTCCAGATATCTTCAAGTTGCCACAGTTGAGAAACACTGCACTAAGTGATATGCTCACTAGTTGAAGATGAAACTTGAAGAAGATTCCTCTTGCTGGAATATACATGTAATTCATAAAAAGGACAGATGTGATACATTGAAATGATGGCAAGGCTAGTGAGAAATAAACAAACAGGAACAATGGCTTCCATTCTTTTTCAAACATCATGAAATGAAAAAAATCTCTGGATACAACTTTTTAACTCAATGCATTTTCAACAAGTTTCTTAGAGATTTTAAACAAAGCGTAGATGTCTATTTGCTAGGAATATTGTATAGTGGTTTTCTTTTATGAATAGAGAGATTGGAGTGGGTGATCTGTATGGTTCTTACAGTTCTATAATTAAAATTTTCAGGGACACTCTTGAACAATCATTTTTACATTTGTGTGGATGTGGATATGTGGGTGGGTGTGAGTGTATGTGTGTCACGTTTACTAAGTTGTTTTAGATCTAAAAAAATAGTACAAACACTTTAACTCTTCATCTGAATTTGCACTTAAAACTGCAAGAAGAAAATCCCTGTTCAAAATATATTGAGCTTGGTTAATTTCTTCTTATGTTCTTGGAAGTCTCTGACCTTTCTCTGGAACTGATACATTTCCATTTCTTTTTATCCTCTTTTACTTCTTGGCTGAGGCAGTAGGTAAACCAGCCAACCCAGCTTTGTGGCCAGATCCTCAGCTTCAGATGTGGCCAGGACCATCTTATGCTGGCATGATATGCAACCTGTCCTGACTCATCCCTTGTTCTGGAGCATGAATCAAGGGAAATGGAGCTCCACCCTCCTATTATCTAATATATGAAGAATACAAATATGTAACAATGCAAATAATATTTTTCTTTTCCATCAAAATAAGAATGGATTTTGCCGGCAATTTAGAGCACTATGAGGAATTGAGGCATGCCACATTTCACATAAAGAAATGTCAAATGTTTTAAGTTTCATTCTTTTAAATTGAAGTGTGGTTTATTAAATTGCCAATAAAATCTTTCCATTTCACCAGAACCGGCTGTGATTTGTGGGAAAGCTAGAATCTTATTAGGATATAAAGTAAACCAAAAGTTATAAAAATTAATACAGAAGTTTCTTTATGGCATGGGGACTATTTAATCAAGCCACTCCCATAGTATTCTCTCTACCTACCCATTATTCCTGGAGTAATTGATTGACACTAGACACAAGAACAGTTTTTTTCCGAACGCCATCACTCTACTAAACAAATAATTCCCCCAACACTGTCAGACTTTCTACTAAATCTGCACTTCTATTCTACTAGTTTTTCTCATCATTCCTATCACCCATTTCCTCCCATGTTGACTGTATGACTGTAACTTGTTGCTTATATCCTAAGATTTTTTATTAATATTGCTTCTTCATTGCTTATTTGACCCCTATGGCAATCATTAAGTGCTGTACCACATGATTCTTGACAAATGTATATTTTATTTTATGTACGCTGAGAGCATAAGCACCAAGACAAATTCCTTGTGTGTCCAATCACACTTGGCCAATAAAAATTCTATTCTATTCTATTCTATTCTATTCTATTATTCTGCCGCTTTGCCCTGTACCATCCTCTGTCTCTGATGAGATTGCTTAATGTATTAACACACATAGGAACATGTGGATACATGCACAGCCTTATGAACAAGGATGAAATCCTCTGAACTCTGCTACTGGTTCACGTCGTGCACACTTTGCATGTGCATGTGCGGTGCACATGTGTGTGCACCACAGTCACTATTGTGCAGAGTTGAAAAGGACCCTTTTGAAGCCATCAGAGTCTGCAAGGTAAGTTGCACAGCAAAGGGGGTGGAAATTGGCTATGCTGCATGATTTAGATTAGCTGAAAAGCAGGAAATTTCGTTTGCAGAAGAGACGGAGTAACGACTCGGACACCAGAGCTGGATTTAAAATTGGGTCATTTTTATTATAATAAATTTGCATAATTTATTAATTAAATTAGCATGAATTAGCATGAATTTGCATAAATCAACATACTCAACTATGACCCGGAAACAGTGGACCTGCAGGGTCAAACAAACACTTCCGGGGCGGAAATGACGTAAAAGGTCAACATTCCTGGGCAACTAAGGGCGTAGTCGATGCTGGTCCAGGTGAGGGACCTCTCCCTCACCTGAGACCCTGCCATGCACTCGCATGAGGGGGGTCCCGCCGGCTCACCCCTACCCTGGGACTTCAATAGCGGGACCCAAAGACAGGTTCCCCCCAAGTGCGCAGGTAGCACCCACCATGGGCTTGGAGAGAACCTGTCAATCATCCCCAAAGATGCCCAAGGGAGAACGCGCAGTTGCTGAAACCACCCAGATTTCCGCCCCTAACCTGTCACGGAGCGGGGGTCAGATCTCTATCTTGGCCCCCCGACTCCCCCCTCTATCTGCGCCAGCTCACGCAGAGACCGCTGCAGGTCCTGTAAGAAAATGGCGTTCCCCTGTTCTGACAGGTGAACGCCATCGGCCTGGTAAAGCCACGGCCGATCTACGGTGATGAGGGGATGGGCCACTACAACCCCACCTAATTCTTTGACAGTTTTTCCCACGGCCTTATTCACCCTACGCCTGACCCGGTGTATGGCCCTAAGGGAAATGGCATCCCTCCAAATGATCCTTGGGAGGATCTCTGACCACACCACTTGCGTGGTGGGCCATACCGTGCGAAGCCACCGCAGGTCTTCGCGCGCCTGGACGATCAACGGTAGACCGCCAAGCAGGCACAGGTCATTGCCACCGAGGTGCAAGACCAGCCATCTGGGTGCGGCTATGGGCTGCCGACCACCCAGTCCCATCTGGGCGCGACCCTGGGTAGCCGCCCGCCCAGCAGCGCCGGGTACCGCCCTGAGATGCTGAGTACCCAGCAACGTCGGTAGGAGCCCCTCCCACCGCATACCCCTCCGGCCCATCCAAACAACATTGACCCACCGTCCCAACGACAGCTGGGTCCCAATGGCGCTTCTGGCTGCTGAGCGGCCGGCCCAGAAGACCATGCTGTGGCCACACAGCAGCGCCGTCGGTTTCTGCCTGGACTGGGAACCTGGAAGAGGACACACACAGAGAGGTTACCTAGCCTAAACCCTGCCCCGAATCCTCAGCGGGCCTAACATAACCCAAATATGCCGCTGACCGCCAGCGGCCGATCTCCTGAATCCGTTGGGCCAGGAAACCAGAAAGTGCCGTGCTAGTGGCGGCGCCGATACGGAACGAATGCGTTCCGTAGCCGGCGGGATCCATGCCTACCTGAGACATAGCCTTAGACACTATCGCCCAGAATTGATACCGGGTCAGGGGGGTGCCATCCTGGTGTACAAAAAGGTACCCACACCCTGACCCCCGCAAACCACAAAAATGCTGCAAAGCAGCCACCGGGCAAACAGACTTATCGGTGGCTGCGCTAAGTTCAAGTCTAACCCCTCTGTGTAACTGATCTGTCTTGGAGTGTCTCACCAAAAGGGAGACACCCCCCTGTCTAAAGGTCAGATCAGCGAGCTGGAAGGCGCGGAGCGACAAGTCAGACTGCGAGGAGGCCATTGCCTCGCTGACCCGGAGGGCCCCAAAAAACATAACACAAGTCGCTGCCCTAAACAGACGAGCCTCGTAAAGAGAGGCACACAGACTGTCAAACGTCTGATTAATCAGAGACAGCTGGTGAACCGTCAGGGCCTGACGAGTGTCGGAGGGGAACCCCTGTCGCTCCCTCACCCAGCCTTCCAGCATCCTCCGGATGCGAAAATCACCCGAAAAATCACCAAACCCCCCCGCCTTAGACAGAAAGGCGAGGCCGGCTAACCTAGACCTGATAGTCCTCACTGAAAGGCCACGCCCCTTCAGCAGGACACAAAATTCAGCTAGGTGCTCAACCGGGGCAGGCCAGCAATGGGGGTAACCCTTACCCTGCCTGAAATCCCCAAACTCCTTACCTGCACGCTGGTAAGCTCGCAGGGTGCCAGGAGCTACCGATAAGGCGATCGCCCTGGAGGCCTCGTCTCTCCAGCTCTCGGGAGCCCGCCCAGGCTCCACAGGTGGGCTGGAAACACCTCTGGCGACTCTCGGGCCCACGGGGCCAGGGTCCGAAACCTGGACAACTGACCACGGGACAAGGCGTCAGCCACCCCGTTATCTAAACCAGGGACGTGCCTAGCCAAAAACAAGGCATTCAAAGACAAGGACCTGTGCACAAAATGGCGGACAAGCCGCATCACCCTGTCACTCTTAGAGGACAGGGCATTCACAACATGGACAACCGCTAGATTGTCACACCAAAAATGCACAGTCCTGTCCCTGAACTGCTCTCCCCAGAGCTCTAAGGCCACTATTAAGGGGAAAAGCTCCAAAAAGGTCAAGTCCTTAACCAATGAACAGGCACTCCATTCCGGAGGCCATGCCGACCAGCACCACTGGTCACCTAAAACTACCCCAAAACCGCAAGTCCCTGCGGCGTTGGAACACAGCTGCAGCTCCGCTTCCAAAAGAAGCTCCTGCCGCCAGAAAGACAACCCGTTAAATCGTTCCAAAAACTCCCGCCACACGCAGAGGTCAGCCCTGACCCCAGCGCATAAGCGGGTACGATGGTGGGACAACCGTAGCCCCTTCATCGCATCATACAACCTGCGAGAAAAAGCCCTACCAGGCACCACTACCCGACAGGCGAAATTAAGGATCCCGGCCAACTCCTGGAGCTGCCGAAGAGTAACCTTCCTGCAGCCCAAGACCGCCTCAAGCTTGGCCCTAATTTTAACCAACTTATCCAGGGGCAATCTGGAAGATTGCTCCTCTGAATCCAATTCAATACCGAGGAAGGTAATCCTGGTGGCAGGGCCTTCGGTCTTCTCAGGGGCTAAAGGCACCCCAATTGAGCACAAAGGGCTTCGAAGTCCTGCATCAAAGCAAAGCATTGCTCCGAGTGCGCCGGCCCGGCCATCAGGAAATCATCAAGGTAATGAACGACCGAACCCAGGCCACTGCGCCTCCTGAGCACCCACTCCAGGAAGGTACTGAAGCTCTCAAAAAGGGAGCAAGAAACAGAGCAGCCCATAGGCAATGCCCTGTCCACATAAAACCCACCTTCAAAATGGAAGCCCAGAAGCTCGAAGTCGCCTGGGTGAATGGGGAGGAGCCGGAATGCCGACTTAATGTCGCATTTACCCATAAGGGCTCCCACCCCACACTCCCTAACCATGGCCACGGCCGCATCAAAGGATGCGTACCGGACTGAACAAAGTTCGTCAGGAATGAAGTCATTCACTGACTCCCCTTTTGGAAAAGACAAATGGTGAATCAACCTAAATTCACCACTCGCCTTTTTGGGGACCACCCCCAGGGGGGACACTCTAAGATTCGAAAAGGGGGGCTCCGGGAAAGGCCCGAGGACCCTGCCCTCAGCAACCTCCTTCCGAATCTTAGCCCGAACAATGTCCTCATGTCCGACAACCGACCTGAGGTTGTCGGACATGAAAGCCTTCCTAACGCCCACATAAGGGATCCTAAATCCCTCAGAGAAGCCCCTCAAGAGCAACTCGGCTCTCGGGCGAGGGTGGTAGTCGATCAACCAACCCTCAAGCACAGAAACATTAATTGGGCTGGGCCCCTTTTCCCCCAGCTGGTGGGGGAGGTTTTCCTGGACCCGCGCCCTTCTTCTCCGCCCCTTTCTTGGGGCGGGGACAGACTGAAGCCGCATGGGACCCCCCACAATTCCCGCAGGCATGCTTGTACTTACAAAAGGGACGAAAACACGCCCCTTTTGCAGCAAACTCATGCCAAGCGGGCGAGGCCCCCTTTCCAGCCACACCAGGAGTCGCCTTGGCCGGCGAAGCCGCGCCAGGCTCCTCCTCCATGAAATGCCCACTATCTGTACGCTCACACCCTTCCTTCCCTGACATATGCGTGGCCCGGAACCAAAGGTCCGGCACCACCATATCCCAAGGCAAGTTAGGCTCTACCGCCATCCTCATACGAAAGCCTTTATCATAATGGCGCCATATGGTGCCCTTATATTCGAAGTGGGCCCTGGCAATTAAATCTATATATTTAAACATGGCAGAGGCCATAGCCGGCTGCCTCTGAATCACCACAGACCCATAAGTAAGAAAGGCATACAGCCAAGAGCTGAAGCATTTCGTTACTTTGGTTTTCTTCGTTTTCTCCCCCGGGACAATCTCTTTCTCCTGCTTCGGAACCTCTCGGTTCAAAAGCGAAAAAAGATCCACATATTCTCCCCGCCATATAGCCTCCTTGACCGAAGGGTGAAGGTGGCATCCTAGAGGGGTGGACAGCAACCCGCACGGGATAGCCCCTGCCTTAATACAAGCAAACGGGTCCCATACCGAGTTGGCCGCCACACCAAAAACTCCCGCACCGTGGGGGTAGGGCAAGACGGGGAGCGGGGGCATAACAGCAGGGGCCGGGGGAACCCACCCCCCTGCCCCAGGCACCACAGGTATCCCCGTAGGACCTGTCCCGGGCAGCGGAGCAGGGCCGGCCGCCGGCGGCCCCGACGGAGGAACCGGCTGTGCCCAGACCTGCCCGCAGGTGCCCGCGGAGGACCCTAAAAAACTGGACCCGCTCCCAACCCCCGCCGGGGGGAAACCCGGGGCGGGGGGAGGAAGAAAGGAAAGTGGTGTAGTGTGTGGTGCAGCCTAACCTGCCCCGTACGGGGTTGATGTCATCCACGGGGGGCCCATTGTTGCAGGGCCCGGGAAAGCCGCCATCGGCCCCGCCGGGGCCTGTCGTCCCACCGGAGCCATCTGCCCAGCCTGGGCCGCCGCAGGATCTCTCCCCAATGCCGCAGGAACTTGATCCAGGGACCCTCCGGGGCCCGCACCGCTTCTCCACTGCTCGAGCTCGTCGAGCCTCTCCAACACCCTGGCCCAAGACATGGCAGGAGAAAGAACAGGTTGAGGGGCAGGAGGCAACGAAACCGCCCCCCCTTGCTCAGGGACCACCCCCGTAGGCCCCTCCCTACTGGCCCGAGCCCGGGCCAAAGGCCTAAGGGCCCTCCTGGGACGTGCAGCCGGCGGAGCCGTAGGGGCAGTGGCAGGCCTCTTCTTCGGGGCCATCACACTTCTAATTCCACTAAGCAGGGAGCAACCTACGCTACTGCCTGGGATTGAACTCCCCCCTGACTGAGTGGCCAGCAAAGGACCCCACCACTGGGCCCTACTGAGCCAATTAGTGTAAGAGGCGAAGCCCTTAATCACCCTTAGGCCCCTTCCCTTAGGCGCCACAGAGAAAGCCTCCCCCCCGCAGGTAGGCCTGACAGGCCCGAACTCCGGCCTCCCCTAAACCGCCCCCCACCGCGCCCTCCTCCCGTCCGGGAGGAGGTTACCAGTCCCCCTCGGGCCCGAGGGGGATCCACTGGAAGGAGGCTCCACGAATCCTGAGGCTTGGAGCCTCACTCAGCAGGTTCGGTGAAGACAGAAGAAAGGCTCTTTTCGCCCCTTCGGGCGGCCACAAAATGGCGGCCGCGACACGAGGGCACCTAAAATGGCATCGGAGCAGCACCAGCCGAGTGTCTGCTCTTAAGCACAGGTCCGGGCGAAAAGGCTTTCTTCCCGGCCTGCTGTCCCTTAAATAGGGCCAGCAGGCCCCGCCCGGACCCGACGTCATGCCCTGCCACGTGGGCAGGGCATTCTCGGCCGAAATCTCGCCTCGCGAGATTTTGGCCGAAAACAAGATGGCGGCCGCCATCAGAAGGGTCCGAGTCTGCCCGGCCCTTCTGCAACAGCGCCGTGGGGCCGGTAAGTCAGCCGGCGGTATTTCCAGCTAATCTAGGTCACACGGCACACCTGATCATCGTACAGCTGATCATCGGATTTACAGGTTCGTCTGAACCAATAGCAGTTTTTTAGTACCAGTTCAGGAGACCCATTCCAAAAAGGTAGCATTTCACCTCTGCCTATGAATAAAATAAAAAAAACAGAATTGAATACATTTTTGAAAGGAATGAGGGAAGTGGACTATCTATAAAGTATTTTAATAGAAAAACTACTTTCCTTAAACAAGTAAAACAAAACAGAATATAAGATGCTGAGACAGGAAAAAAGGGTGAGGAGGAGAGGGAAGAGAGGAATGGAAAGTTGAATGAACAAATTAACTGAAGTGAAATAAAAAATAAATTGTTTGGGCATTTTCAGTAAATCACATTCAAAATTACTCAAACAGGACGACAGAATGTACATATAGAAACATAGAAGTCTGACGGCAGAAAAAGACCTCATGGTCCACCTAGTCTGCCCTTATACTATTTTCTGTATTTTATCTTAGGATGGATATATGTTTATCCCAGGCATGTTTAAATTCAGTTACTGTGGATTTATCTACCACGTCTGCTGGAAGTTTGTTCCAAGGATCTACTACTCTTTCAGTAAAATAATATTTTCTCATGTTGCTTTTGATCTTTCCCCCAACTAACTTCAGATTGTGTCCCCTTGTTCTTGTGTTCACTTTCCTATTAAAAACACTTCCCTCCTGAACCTTATTTATATATTGTCTTGAGCTCCTGAAAGAAAGGTGTGAATGTAATGTTTATTTATTTTATTTTATTTTATTTTATTTTTATGCCGCCCTTCTCCTTAGACTCAGGGCGGCTTACAACATGTTAGCAATAGCACTTTTTAACAGAGCCAGCATATTTCCCCCACAATCGGGGTCCTCACTTTACCCAACTCGGAAGGATGGAAGGCTGAGTCAACCTTGAGCCGGTGATGAGATTTGAACCGCTAACCTACAGATCTACAGTGGCCTGCAGTACTTTACTCTACCTGCTGCACCACCCCGGCTCTTTTTGTTGATGTTGATCACAAATACACATAGAAAGACACATGCTTGTACACAGGGCTTTGAAATAAAGATGCAACAATAGCAATAGCACTTAGACTTATATACTGCTTCACTGTGCTCTACAACTCTCTCTAAGCAGTTTACAGAGTTAGCATATTGCCCCCAACAATATGGGTCCTCATTTTACCCATCTTGGAAGGATGGAAGGCTGAGTCAACCTTGAGCCTGGTGAGATTCAAAAAATTAGAGATGTCTTGTCCATTTTGAATGGGTTGACAAAAATCACCCTGAAAGTGCTCTGGTCTTGTACTGAGTTCAGGCTTTTTCCTCAGGGAGGTCAAAATCTCACCCTTAAGATAGATTTTTCAACCTTAAGTGATAGTAGAGGCATGGAAGCTTGAAGATTTTTGAAATGATGGGAAAGTACAATTCAGTCCTAGGTAGAATATTAAACTGTCCAGGAGTTGTACTGGGTTTCAGGAACAAGCCTTATCCTTCCATGCTGCTGTGCTTCCAACTAATGACAAAAGTGTCACCCTGAAATTTAGTTGCAGGTCATATAGCTGCTGGGATACATAGATCCCGTTAGAGTTCATTTGATGCTCCCTTAATTTATTCCAGGGGAGATACATGCACTTGTTTTCATGCAGATTTACCTGGGAGTAAATTCCATTCATTAATCGTGTGTAGCACAGATTTGCATTTATTTATTTATAAAATTTAGAAAGCTGCACAACTTCAGGAAACCCATATTCTAATAAGAGAGTCTTTACTATGTCCTTAATCCTCCTGGTGAAACAAGGGATTTGAAACCATTCATCATTGGTTGGATTATATTCACATATTTTACTGATTCAGCTAAACCTGTGTCCTTTCTTTATTAGATGTATATTTTTATAAGATACTTTCCAGGGAGCGAGTGAGATATTTAAAATACTATCAGACTGCTTATTTATCTTTTATTCCTCCCATTTCATCCTCTCACAAGAGGCCTTGTTATTAGAGCAGCCCATGAGGTCTTGTGTTTCTATGAAAATTCTAATAAAAAATCCATTCCTTAGCACTTCAAGGCTTTCTATCTTTTTGAAAAGTCTGTAGCTTTTTTCTTCCTGCTGAGCTTAATGATTTCTGAGTTCAATAACCCCATATAAACAGCTTTATTGCATTCCTATCTTGGCAGAATTAAATGATCAAAATTAAAGTCTAAAATAGCAATATTGTTTAAAAGCTATCCATAATATGCATTAATAATAAAAAATAATTGGCCAGAATAGCTTTAATTGTATTCTTGAGACCAGGGAAAATAAAGTTTTTCTGCCTCAAAGAATAAACAAGGCTTTTTATTATGTTTGGGAGGCTAATTCTTTAAAGAGAATTAATTAATATTTCATTCTCCCTTATCAAAATGTTGTTGACATTGTTTCATCACACTTTTAAAATAACCACAAAATGATCTTGTCAGAATTATTAACTGACCGAGTTAAAAATGCTTGCTGCAGAATGGCTGTCACAATCAGTTCAGGAGCCATAATTTATTTTGAAATGGAAAAAAAAATGTTCCCATAAATCTGGAAGTCTCCCCAAACCCTTTTAAAATAAGATTTTGTATGAAGAGTTTATTTTATGAGCACTGAAATTTGAAGACTGAAGTGTCTTCCTTTATAACATCTGTTTGTTTTTTGTCTCCTGGGAGAAAGTAAAAGAGAAATCTGACGTTTTGCAGTCAGCTTGGTTAAACTATGGAAGAAATTTGCTGGCACAAAAATCACATTTTTACCATTTCAAATCTTTTGTGTTTTAATCATAGCTTGATATCTGAACAAGAGCAAATGGGAAAGGATCATTCTTGCTTCATACTTGTTTAGAGGGTGTTTTATTTTTTTTACGTTAAATATTATTTATCAACCATCATTATACATTGCTGGCTCAAATGGTAAAAGATACACTGTTAAACATCACTTCTATATGTGAGAGTTTTTATGAATCCCTCATACATGTTTCCTTTCAACTCTTCTATCTTTTCTAATGCTGTAGATCTATGATGGTGAACCTATGGTGCACATGCCAGAAGTGGCATGCACAGCCTTCTCTGTTGGGATGCACATCATTGTCCCAGGTCAGATCTCCGTGGTGTTTCTTTCGTGAGCTTTTGTCTCCTTCGGGTCTCTGCTGCACATGATCACACATGTGCTTGAGCATGTCCATGCATGTTGGCGTGCACATTCATACATGCATGCACCTTTCATTTGGGCATGCGTGCATGTGCAGTTTGGGCACTTGGTAAAGTGTTCGCCCTCACTGCTGTAGAACATCCTTTAAAAAGGAAGGATAAGAAAAAAATGGGCTGAACTAAGAGCCTCTGAAAGCAATTAAAACAATCACATTCATAGTTTCTTTATGTACTCATGGAATATTTACATACAAGTACTGATCCAGGATCCAAGGGTTTTGGTTAAAATCCATGGGGAAGTTTTAAACAGAAGCCTGGTAATCCAATACAAACTGCTGATGGCTCATTAGGCTGGCCTCTTCACTCTTGGAATTAAGGTCCAAGCAGGCTGTTATGAGACTGCTGTAATTGGACAGCTGAAAAATGTCAATAAGGAGGTGAATTGATGTGGTTTAAAGATGAACAAAGAGATGTCTAGGAGTACCGCCTAAACTTTTAGAACATCAAGGAGCAATTACAACTACATCCATGAAAACCAACTGACCTCAACATAATTGGATACAATTTTAATTCATATGGTCAAGATTTGTTTGGCTGAACAGATGCGAGAGAACAGTTGTTCTCTGCAGCAGTGGATATCTTTCTAATGTTCTGTTTACATCACACAGACTCACGACTATTAATCTTTGCAGCATGCTATTTTATTAATGCAAGGCATAATTTAGGAGTGAATTAAACTCAGTACAAAGCATGGAAGAATAAATCAGCATTTGCTTCCTCTCTGTCTGAACTTTATGAATGAGACTGGGAACAACCGAGTTTTGCCTGTTAGAAATCTGAGCAATGCATAATATTAGATTCAAATTAAAAGTATTATATTATATATAACAATTGCATCAACTTTAATCCAAGTGATTTTAATGACTTTTATATTCTGTTTACAACATATTACATATCCTTTTAAACAACATATCTAGAAATATTAGTGACTTTCATTTAATATATAAATATATAGAATAAGATTAGTGAAAAGGGGCTTTGTTTTCCCAATCATAGGAAACTATATTGGACAGAGAGAAAAAAATTCTTTTATCTGTTCTTAGTCCCTTTTTGTTTACAAAGGTACTTTTTCAAGAGACAACTGGACTTTCTGGTTTTTCTTTGAAGATATTTAGCTTCTTATCCAAGAAGGTTCTCCAGCACTGAAGAAGCAGTTAAAGAAGCATCTTGGATGAGAAGCAAAACATCTTCAAAGAAAAAAACAGAATGTCCAGTTGCCTCTTGAAAAAGAACCTTTGGGACATCATGACCAGGATAACTGAGAATCTCCATAGACTTTTGATTTACAGCACTAGAAGATATGAGCTCAAGGTGTGCAAGCTGATGAAATATACATTTTCTTTCCACTCTAGGAATAAAGAATGGGCACATAGACATCTGTGGGTAAGTGATGCTGTAAAAAAAAGTCCATTTTGGAGTGAGCAGCATATAAATACAATAAATAAAATACAATAAATAAATAAAATGAAGTTAGGATTTAAAGAATGTCATATGCATCATTTGCACAATGTATTTATATCTTAATTTATTTATTAATTGGATTTATATGCCAATGACAATGTATAATGTCTTTGTGATTTATACCCAATACCAACGAATAGGTGAATTAGAGGTAGGTTATATTGTTTTTGTAGCAATTTGACTTATTGCACCAATGAAGTCCTCACATCTTTCTGACAAAGCCAAACAAATGATACTATTGGGAAGATATTTTACAGTTTTAGGACCCATAGCCACATCACTTTCTCCACTAAGCCAATTGTATTTTTACCATGAAAATTGAATAGAAATTATAATGGAAAAATATATTATAGGTGTTCTCAGATTACAACCACAGCTAAGCCCAAACTCTCAGTTGTTGAGCGAGATAGGTTGTTGAGTGAATTTTGCCCCATTTTATGACCTTTCCTGTCACAGATGTTAAGTGGATCACTGCAGTGGTTAAGTTAGTAATACGGTTGTTAAGTGAATTGGCTTTCCCATTGACTTTGCTTGTCAAAGGGTCACAAAATTTCATTTCATTTCATTTATTAGATTTGTGAGCCGCCCAATTCCTGGGGTCACATGATATAAAAGGTGTCATGTGACCCCGAGGCACTTCAACTGTCCTAAATATGGGTCAATTGCCAAGCATATGAATTTTGACCATGAGGATGTTGCAATGGGTGTAAGTGTGAAAAATGGCCGTATGTCACTTTTCTTAATGCCATTGTAACTTTGAATGGTCACTAAAGAAACAGTTGTAGGTCAAGGACTACTTGTGTAAAGAAACTAATGAGGGGGAACAAGGGTTATTTTTTGACACTTGTTGCAGAATCTTTGACTTTGTGCAGAAAGCATATTAAAAAGAATGTCAGGTTTTTGTGATCCTTTTGCATCCCTTGATAAACTTTTTTTGCTTGTTTCCAATGTTTGGAACTGAGAAAATATTGCCTGTTCCTAACCACAACAGATGTTCCTGTTTCTTTAACAGCAATGTGGCAGAATCATAAAGTACTACTTGCCTTTATTGACCAAAACTTTTAATCATCCTATAACTGGAGCTATGAACCCTATCATTAAACATATTTAATTATTGGGATGGTGGTTCTGAATTCTACAGTTTAAAGTGCACAGTTTATTGATACCAGCATGAGTTATATACATTGCAATGAGCTTGCAGAACATTTTGATGGTTAAATTGCTTGCATCCATCCAACCAAGAAAATTCTTAAGTGATGATGGAGGTAATGACTTTCATCTTCTTCAGCTGGAGGTCAGAGAAAGTTGTCACAAGAATGAGGCCATATGCTCATTTATTGGACTTTTGTCTGAATTAGAACCTGCCAGTTGTGTAATAGAAATGTTAAATGTTTCCGGGAAATAGGGATGCCGGGATGTCCATTGGGGTAAAAAAAATCTGCTTTCTCCTTGAATATACTAGTCCCTTTCCCCAGGTTCTTATGAGTTGAGACTCAAATTCATTGAAAGATTTCCCTACCTTAGGCTAGAATACTTTAGGCATTTTCTTTTGGAAAAATCAGGACCTGTTATAGGGTGCTCAACAAAATTTGCCCATTGGGGTAAAAAATTCTGGTCACTCTCATTGAATACACTTCAGAAACTACTCTTCAATATTTCATCTCTTGTTGGCTATTTCAAAATGACTTGAGAAAGTGAACAGTCACCAATAGTAAAGGCTTTACCGCACCAACATGAGATAAAGCTGCCCTGAGTCCTTTGGGATTGGGTGGCTTAGCAGTCAAATCAATCAATCAATCAATCAATCAATCAATCAATCAATCAATGCTTTAAATGTTTTTCATAACATGTTATATGTTTAATTGCAATATTTCCCTTTTATCTCTCATTTGATCTTCCTGGACCTTCTGTTTTCCAATTTCTAACGGACACAATTATTTCCTCAAAATTTTCAGATATTCTGTACTACGAGATGGTATCTGCTTTTTTCTTTTTATCTACACTTGTAGTTTGTTTCATGAGAGAAACATGCTCTCTTCTCCAACCCATACTTTCATAAAGAAAATCTTGCTCATGACTTCCTTTGATAAAGGCTCTTATTCATTGACCAAAATTACTTACTTGTCTGTTCATATGTCTATCTTTTCTGTAATATCAAAGATAATATGTACCCTTGGTCTTTTCAGATTATAGTTGCCAGGTTTGACAACTTTTCACTCACAAATGGTTTGATATTATTCTGCTTCTTCATTGAGTTAGCTTTCTTCCTGGTCCCTAACATCTGGGATAACATCCCAGATTTTATTTATTTATTTAACTTATATATGAGGGTCGCCCAGAAGGTAATGCACCACATTTTTTTTCTCAGCCTACAGTAACGATATGAATGTGAAACTTTAGATATACATTATTTGAATTGTCAGGAGTGTGTGTCTAAATTTTGCATTTTTTTAGATAGATAGCGTAGTTGCAGCAGTGTTTCGAAATGTCATCTATAAGTGATGTATGTTACAAGCAGCATGTCATCATTGAATTTCTCACTGCGGTGAAATAAACTGTTGGGAACATTCACAAACATTTGTGTAAAGTTTATGGAGAATCTACAGTCGACAGAAGTATGGTTAGTCACTGGACACAGAGGGTGAGACCATTAAAGGTGATTTGCACAGTGCAGAAATGGCTTCGTGATCAGAACAAGGAGTGGTACCGACAGGGCATACATGCCCTTGTATCTCATTGGAGGAAGGCCATAGAACGGGATGGAGATTATGTGGAAAAATAGGGAGTGTAGCAGAAACATCGTTCTTTCTTGTGTGTAAGTTTCATTGTGTTCAATAAATAATTCTTGAAGAAGAAAAAAGTGGTGCATTACTTTCTGGGCGACCCTCTTAGTTGCTCATTTCACATTCATAATTCAGATCCCAGTCCTGCCCCTATGTACTTTCTCTGTTGCAAAGTTTTCCTTCCTTTTTTCAAAATCAAGTGGAATCAAATGAACACAATCATACCTATAAATTGATTTTTTTTTTCCAGGTTTGCAACCACCAGCAGGAATTGTTTCAGAAATTCAGAATTGAAAAATAAAACAACCCAGCACATAAATTCTGGAGAGTGAGAAGTTGAGAATGGAAATGAGAATGAACTTCGGCATGAGTCCAAAAGCTTGGAAGAATAAATCTCTGATCCTTGTGACCGGTTAGACTGAATCGTGCAACATTATCCCGGGACATGTATCTTGCCTTCATTCTTGAAAATTGTTTCATTACTTAATATTACAACATAGTTATGCAAATTAATTCTTGTTTCCCAGGCCCTATATATGTATGCATTTTGATTGATGGGAATTTTGCTAATCCTAAAATTTAACTTTTTCCTCAAAACCATCCTTCTACCCATACTCCCAGATCCTCCTCTCCTGTCCCCCAATGCCAAATATAAACTGGAAGGAGGTTCCTCATGCTACCATGTTTTGGGTGCCTAATATTCAATTAACATATTTTGTTTGTTTGTTTGTTTGTTTATCAAACAATTATAGGGTCATAATTTGTACATATTAAACATTAGATAAGTAATGATAAAAAGTAGACAATAGGACAGGGACGGTAGGCACAATGGTGCGCTTATGCACGCTCCTTACAGACCTCTTAGAAAGGAGGAGAGATCAATTATAGATAATCTAAGGTTAAAGGTTTTGGGGTTAAGAGTAGAAACCATAGAATCAGGTAGTGCATTCCAGGCGTTGATTACTCTGTTGCTGAAGTCGTGTTTTTTGCAGTCAAGTTTGGAGCGGTTGACATTTAGTTTAAATCGATTTCGTGCTGGTGTGTTGTTGCGGTTGAAGGTGAAGTAGTCGTTAACAGGTAGGACATTTTGGTATATAATTTTAGGAACTATAATTAAGTCATAATGGAGATGATGGAGTTGTAAGTTGTCTAAACCAGTGTTTTTCAACCAGTGTGCCGTGGCACACTAGTGTGCCGCGAGACATGGTCAGGTGTGCCGCGAAGCTCAGAGAGAGAAAGAAAACAAGAGAAAGAAAGAGAAAGAAAGAGCAAGAGAGAGAGAGAGAAAGAAAGCAAGAGAGAAAGAGAGAGAAAGAAAGAAAGAGAGAGAGAGAGAAAGACATACAGGAAAGTAGGGAGGGAGAGAGAAAGAGCAAAAAAAAGGAAAGAAGGAAGAGAGAAAGAAAGAGGGATGGAGAGAGAGAGAGAGAAAAAAAAAGAGGGAGAGAAAGAGGGAGAGAGAAATAGAGCGAAAGGGAGGAAGAGAGAGAATTTTTTTGTCCAAACCTTTTTTAGCGGCCCCCCCCCCCCATGTGCCCCATGGTTTTGTAAATGTAAAAAATGTGCCGAGGCTCAAAAAAGGTTGACAATCACTGGTCTAAACCAAGAATTTCAAGTCTGGTGGAGTAAGGTATTTTGTTGTGAGAAGAGGAATGAAGGACTCTTCTTGTGAAATATTTCTGGACTCTCTCAATTGTGTTGATGTCAGATATGCAATGTGGGTTCCATACAGGCGAGCTGTATTCTAGGATTGGTCTGACAAATGTTTTGTAAGCTCTTGTTAGCAGTTCAAAATTACCAGAGAATTTTGATCCCAGAAGTATTGACTTGAATGGAGAGGAAGGGAGGAAAAAATATCATTTACCTTCTGATGCAGACAGAAGACAGTGGAAAGGAATACTCAAGTGAGCGTTTTGCTCCCAGCCTCTCAGAGTCTTTTAAAATCTCAGGATGTGCAAGCTCTTGAAAATATAATGCCAGCATGAGCCAGACACAGAACAGAACATGAAAATGAAAAAGGTCCAAGAGGGGTACTTAACTTTTGGGTGCTGATCAACAATGACACTCATTCTCTTTCCCTCTCATATGGACATAATTCCTCTTTCTTGCTTTGCTGTAAAGCCAGAGCTGCAAAATATGTCCATTTGGGGGGGGGGGAGAGACTGGTGACTGCATCACACAACAGCTGTGAACTTTTTCACAAAATGACTAAGTGAACATCTGGACAGGTTTGAGCAAGAGCTTTCTTTTCCAAATGATGTTTCTATAATATGTGGGGACTGGAAAACTACTGGACAACTTCTTCCATTGTACTACTGACAAAAAAAAAATGCTTCATGAAAATATCCAAAACGAAAAGCTTTGGTTTAATTTTGCAAAGCGTTGATAATTTGGGTTGTGTAGAAGCCACCTCCCCACCCTCCCACCCCTTTTCTGTGTAAGGCAATCAGCTTTTTCAAGGCAGAAAAGGGGGGCCTCGGGACCCCCTCAAATAATTCTAGGAAAGTCAGTTGAGCAGTTCCGTATCCTAAGCAATTGGTGTTATAAACAAGTAGGTCTCTGGGTTTTAAAAATCGCATCTCCCTTTGCTTGACAAAAAAGATTTCAAATGTATATTGGTGATATTAATATAGTAATCATTAGAAGTTAGATGATAGATAAATAATAAATAGATTAGATAGATAGATAGATAGATAGATAGATAGATAGATAGATAGATAGATAGATAGATAGAAAGAAGGATGGATGGATGGATGGATGGATGGATGTTTGGATGGATAGATAGGACAGGACAGGACAGGACAGACAGACAGACAGATAGATGAAGGCAGGCAGGCAGAGGATAGATAAAAATAAGAAGACAAAAAAACCTGAAAAGCACTCTTGTCTTGTTGAGTTATTTTATATATACACCCACACAAACACACACAGTGTTTGTGCGTGTATATGTATATACTATGTATGTATGTGATGATGATGATGATGATGATGATGATGATGATGATGATGTTCGTCCATCATGTTCGAAGAGGACCTTGACATCTAATGGGTTGTGGGTGTATGCAATGTGTCCGCAGGTGGCTGGTAAGGCCTATATGGGCACGAAATGTTCTGCCACATGTTGGGCAGACATATGTGGGCAGCTCTGGCTTTGATGTATGCATGTATGTATGTATTTTTATTCATTAAATAAATTTATATGATAGTCCAATTAGACATGGATGAGTCTGGGTGGATTACAACATTAAAAAGCCACAATATAAGCTTCCACCACCATCACAACAAAATAATCTACCCACTGCAGACAAAACCACATCTTTAAGACCTGCTAGAAAAACAACAGGATGGGGTCCAACCATTATCTTGAGGGGAATGACTTTCCCTAGAGAAGGGGCCACCACCAACAAGGCCCTTTTTCATGGTGTCAACAATCTTCTGTACTTCATTATGCAACATGATATTATTTTAAAACAATTTACTTACAGAAGTAGAATGGCAAATAGTTCCTTTCTGCAAAGCAAGAGGCAGCGGAGTAGCTTTCAATAACACTTTAAAGTTGGCAATCTTTGTCACTATGATTACATGTGGACCATTTCAGTGATACAAGTGCCAAAACCTAGCTTCAAAGTTCCCATCATTCTGTGACTGATCATGGGGAAATAACAACAACCCCCCACCTCTGGGGTAAATCCAAAACAAACTACAATTCCCCTTCCTCCAGACACACATACCAGTTATCCTGCAGAAAGAATAAATCAACAAACAAAATAACAGAACAGAATAAGAGAATTGGAAGGGACTTTGGGGGTGTTCTAGTTCAACCCTCTGCTCAAGCAGGAATCCTCTATACCATTTCAGAAACAATTGTCCAATTTCTTCTTTAAAACCTTGGAGCACACACAACTTCTGGAGGCAAATCAATCCACTGATTAATTGTTCTAACCATCAGGAAATTTCTCTTTACTTCTAGCTTGGTTCTTTCCTTGATTAGTTTTCATCAGATGCAGGTTTGTTTATTTATTTATTTATTTATTGGATTTGTATGCCACCCTTCTCCACAGACTCGGGGCGGCTAACAACAATGATAAAAAACAACATGTAACAATCCAATTTAATAAAACAACCAAAAACCCTTATTATAAAAACCAAACATACACACAAACATACCATGCATAACTTGTAATGGCCTAGGGGAAGGAATATCCTAACTCCCCCATGCCTGGCGACAAAGGTGGGTCTTGAGTAATTTGTGAAAGACAAGGAGGGTGGGGGCCGTTCTAATCTCTGGGGGGAGTTGATTCCAGAGGGCTGGGGCCACCACAGAGAAGGCTCTTCCCCTATTTGGACCAATTCACTGATGATGATGATGATGATGATGATGATGATGATGATTATTATTATTATTATTATTATTACTATTATTCATTCATTCATTCATTTATTTATTTATTTATTTATTATATTTGTATGCCTCCCCTCTCCGCAGACTCACAATGACATCACAATAACACCACAGAACCGGTTTGGTTGGTGTTGGTCTGTGGGCACCACCACCTCTCTCTCTCACTCTCTTTTTAAAAAACTGTTGAGTTTGAGTTTCTGTGTTGAGGTTCCATTACTGCACATGCATTGCCATCTTATTTTTGGCTTTTTATTTTTATTTTTTTAAATTCAGGACTGCGCATGCGTGTGTGGGAGGAAGCGAACTAGCAGCAAGGTAAGTTAAAACTGTGAGAATGGATGGAAAGTTATTCTTTTATAATATATATATAGAAGAATTATAAAACAATACTTTAATTCAATTCAATTCAATTTATTAGATTTGTATGCCGCCCCTCTCCGAAGACTCGGGGCAGCTCACAACAATAATAAAAACAGTATAACAATGGAACAAATCTAATATTAAAATTATATTTAAAATTATATTAAAATTATATTATTTAAGTCAATGACTCTTACAGCAAGCCTCAGGAGCAAGGCCAAATTAAAACCACAAATGATAAAGAGCTAGTCACTATGTGTCAGCTTCAAGGAAAGAAGCCCACACTCCGGACAACTGGTAAAAGACAAGATAAGATATCTGTTACTCTGGAGAAATTGTCACGCTGACCTCTTAGAGTATAGAATGACTCAAGAAGTTACTAGGAGAATAAAGGGTATTGGGAGGGCCTCTTGGGCATGGTATGCTTTGTGTAGAAGGTATATGGGGAATTGAGACATCTCCCCCAGGCTTATAGAGTTTATGTATGGTATGTTTGTGTTGTATGCTTTTTTTTAAATGACGGGTTTTTAGATACTTTCTTTTAATATTAGATTTGTTACATTGTATTTTGTTATTATTACTGTTGTGAGCGGCCCCGAGTCTGCGGAGAGGTGCGGAAATCAAATCAAATCAAATCAAATCAAAAATATAAAATTATGCATTGTAGAATGTGTTTTGCTCGCCTTGTGCTTAATCCACGTGGGAAGAGACTTAGACACCGCCTTTGCAAATGCTTTTTTATTTGAAATAAACATTTGAATTGTGAACCAGATTTGTCATCTGTATTGTGAGTATTAAAATATTTGGCTGTCGTATCAGACAGAACCCACCCCTGATTTTCATCCATTGCTTCTTTTCCTGCCTTCAGATTCTTTAAGGAATAGATTGGTCCTCTCTTCTTTATGGTAGCCCTTTAGATATTGGAAAGCTGCTATCATGTCACCCCTAATCCTTTTTATTCACTAGATTATACATACCCAATTCCTGAGGCAATCTGTGTGCCTTCTCACTGTTGCCTTCTGCCCTCTCTCCAGAAAACATTCAAGTGCAACTTTTGGCCATTCTCCTAATACGTCTGTCTATTCTTAGAAATTAATCCAAAGAATTGAGATGGATCCAGAAACAAATATTTGCTTTAGGAGACCTACGGAATTAAATATATTTCTTTGCCTCTCTCTCTCTCTAACATTTATTTATTTGGATAAGTTGGTGGTGTTCATTAGAGAAACAGGCAATCAATGTTTACAATGTAGAATATATAATTTGACTGGATAAATGAACAAAACTAATTATCAGTGTCCTCAATCGGGACCTGCCACCTGGATTGCCTTCCAAATCTTTCCAACTGGTAAGACCAGTCATGGAGTGTCTAGACACCAATCAAATCTAAATCTGCTTCTTTGTGTTATTTCTGGCCAGGATGCACTAAGGAGTAGAACACAAATAATTTTTTTTAAAAAAAATGCTTACATATAGAGCCATTTTTCACAAATGCTAAATTAGGCATCTAATTTCCACAAAGTGTTCTCTCTCACAACTCAAGTATGTCTGCATCCTATTAGCTTAAGAGAGTGGCATACATTTTTTGTGAAAGGGAGAAAACAACTCCTTATTGGGTTTAGTAAAACAGATTTGTTATATCATACAGACCGCCCTTTCAATTTCCTTTATAAGGCACTTAAAGGTACAGATCATAGGGTATGTTTTCTGGTTGATAAGCTCTGGCTTATCAAAATGAACCCTTTTGACTACTCTTACACCAGAGTAAATTATTGTTATTTTTTGAGCAAAAAAAAATTGATGATAAATAGGGAAAACAGAATTACCAGAAGGCAAAAAGTACAGTATGTCACAGAAGTGAGTACACCCCCTCACATATTGTAAATATTTAAGTATATCTTTTTGTGTGACAATACTGATGAAATGACACTTGGCTAGAATGTAAAGTATATTGTATAACAGTGTAAATGTGTTGTCCCCTCAAAATAACACAACATACAAGCTATTAATGTCTAAATTGCTGCAAACAAAAGTGAGTACATCCCCTAAGTGATAATGTCCATATGGAGCCCAAGTAGCCATTTTCCCTTCCTGGTGTCATGTGACTCATTAGTGGTACAAGGTCTCAGGTGTGAAGGAGGAGCAAAATTAAATTAGGCATTATTGCTCTCTTTCTTTCATACTGGTCACTGAAAGTTCAACATGACACCTCATGACACCTCTGAGGATCTGAAAAAAACAAATTGTTGCTCTACATCAAGATGGCTTAGGCTTAAGAAGATTGCCAAGATCCTGAAACTGAGCTGCAGTTTGGTAGTCAAGACCATACAGCGATTTAACAGGACAGATTCAGAATAAGCCTCGCTATGGTTGACCAAAGAAGCTAAGTGCCCATGCTTAGCATCACATCCAAAGGATGGCTTTGGAAATAGACATATGAGTGCTGCCAGAATTACTGCAGAGGTTGAAGGGATGGGGGAGTCAGCCTGTTAGTGCTCAGACCTACGTCACACACTGCATCAAACTGGTCTGCAGGGCTGTTGTCACAGAAGGAAGCACAAGAAAGCCTGCAAATGGTTTGCTGCAGTCAAGCAGCAAACCAAAGGACATGGATTTCTGGAATCATGCCCTATTGTCCAATGAGACCAAGATAAACATATTTGGTTCAAAAACAACTGTTGCAATAAACAGATGTCGATATATTATAATAATAATAATAATAATAATAATAATAATAATAATAATAATAATAATTAATAATTTGTTAGATTTGTATGCCGCCCCTCTCTGAAGACTCGGGGCGGGCTCACAAGAGTAATAATAACAATGGAACAAATCTAATAATAAAAATTATATAAAAAAACCCAACTGTTAAAAACCATACATACCAAATATAAAATATAAGAAAGCCTGGGGTAGATGTCTTAGTTCCCCCATGCCTGGCAATATAGGTGGGTCTTGAGTAACTTGCAAAAGACAAGGAGTGTGTGGGCTGTTCTAATCTCCGGGGGGAGTTGATTCCAGAGGGCCGGGGCCACCACAGAGAAGGCTCTTCCCCTGGGGCCCGCCAAACGACATTTTGTATGATGAACATACAAAAGAGGCAGAACTTGCATCACATAGTATAAACCTTTATTTATTTATTCATTCATTCATTCATTCATTCAAGCATGTATATGATTACAAACAAAGTATAAACATGATTGTGAATATACAAGAAGTATATTCAGTGAGGTTAATGAACATATAACAGTTCTGTGGCTAGGTTGCTGCCAAAGATCAAAGCTGCTCACATTTCTTCATGAGATAAGAATTCTCTGGTTTCACAGACTTACAAATTACAGTGTCCCAGCATTTCAGCAGACAAGGCACTTTTTCTCCAAGGATTTTTAGCAGGGGATTAACAGACGGCTAGCATAACTTGGCTGAGGCCTCAAATCATCTTCCAAATCCATTGCAAAACTGTGTAACTCCACCCCTAATTACCTATATGCCACCCTTAAATTCCTGTAGGAATTGGTCACAATTCCCTAGAGTTAACAAACCACAGGCTACTTCCTTTTTTCATACAAGTATTCTTGTCTCTTCCTTAATCTTCTAAAGTGGGCATATAGCAAAGATTCCAGATCTTTCTTCTCCTCCTCTAAGTCAGACTCTACTGTCGTTGGCATATCTGACACCTCTGGTGGTCCTTTGGGCTCCTCCAGGTCTATTTCTCCCTCACTCTCACTCTCTGCTTCAGCTGGCAACACCACTGGCCCAGGGTACCAAGATGGGCCTGGATCATCCTCCTCAGAATCTATCATTACCAGAGGTGGACGGGGAGCACTCACAACAGCAGGAGTCCAGAAATGCCATAAGATTTTAGTTTTAGAAGTAGTTTGTCATGTACCACTGAGTCAAAGGCTCATATGCCTTCCCTTGCTCCCTGCAGTTGCCTATAGCTAGAAACAGTGGTTAAAACATCTGTAAAGAAAACTGCCTGTAGAGTATCATTTTACCATCATATCTTGCCAAGAGGCTATTAAATCTAATACAGAAATAATATCTTTGCAGCCAGACATTATCTTTCATAGCGGATTTATTTTGTTTTGTTTTAATTATCAGACAGACGCACTAGACATATACTAAACACTGGGATTGCATACGAGCCACTTTTTTTATATGATTCTCTTTTATTTAGAAAACGGGTAAGAGAGTTTTGTGACTCCAGGATTTGTCATCAGTCAGGAACATGAAACACTGCTCAGATAATGCTTTGTATAATCTTGCATTAGTCAGCTGGAGGGGCAACGTAAATGGCTGCTTTGTGATGATGTTCCTTGCACGTCTCAACATTTTATAGTTAGCACAAGGATAGGTGACCACAGGTTAGATTGAGTGAGATGTTGGGCTTATTTGGTGAGATGTTAGAGAGTGGGGAAAAGGAGATATGGAAGTGGTTCTGAAGATGTTAAGATGGATTGTGGGAACATATTTTTTTCTAATCCATTAAATAAAGCTGAATCAAAAAAATATTGCATCCAATTTAATGCCAT
Source organism: Erythrolamprus reginae (assembly GCF_031021105.1). NCBI lineage: Eukaryota > Metazoa > Chordata > Lepidosauria > Squamata > Dipsadidae > Erythrolamprus > Erythrolamprus reginae. The sequence goes on along the minus strand of NC_091950.1, from coordinate 305,607,434 downwards.
CAAGAAATACTGACAAAACCTCCAGGTCCTTTCTGTCCATAAAAAGACAGTGCTACTATCAAATGTACTGGCCTGTTTCACAACAGAGCTTCAATTGTTTCCTTATTATGGTGACATCCATTGGGAGCCCTGCTATTACAATCAGGACAGTTTAGTTACTGCCTGTGTTTTCTTCAGAGACTGTAATGGGACTTTTTTATTTTTAATTGAGCACTGCAATTAATCAGGCTGCTCAGTTGGCAGGACATTATGACAACTTTTTGCATATGTCATCTATCACTACACTAGTTCTCTGTAAACTGTAATAATACCCAGTGGAGATCTATTGCTTTCCAACTCACAAATGCCTTACTGAAAATTAAATATTTCTCCTCCACTGAATGTGAGAAAGCACTTTCACAACTCCTAAGAGCACTGCAACATGGAGACACAAGTCTTTCCATATCAAGACAAGACCAAGATCCAGCTTTTGGATGCCATCTATTAAATTCTGGTGTGCTAAAGATTAACATTTGATGACAAACTTTGGAAGGGCTCACACATCATACATGCTGTGTGTTGCATTTGGAAGTTGTACTGTGGTATAGTATTTTGCTGTTCTTTTAAGTGGCATTCAGACCATGTCTTCTTATTTTGGTATTTGTCATAACTCTGTGTGTTTTAAAAAAATATCTTCCTTGGACTGGCAGTGTGGTAGTATTGAAAGCAGTAAAGGGCTACCAAAATTTTTACTCTCACGCTATGGGCGTGGCTTATGCAGGACGCCCTGCATTTTCTTTCAATATCTTTCAGTGCAAATTGGGTGCTCTGGGGTGGAGCTCCATTTTTGCTACCCCACGGCTTCCCCCCCTCCATCTGGGCAGTAGCCCACCCCTGATTGAAAGCATCAGTGGATGCAAGAATTTATTCACTTTACTAGAGTTAGTGTTTCATCAGATAAAGCTTTCCAGACTGTCTAGTCAAGCATTTTATTTCAGTGACCTGACCATTCCAAGCAGGAAATCTTCAAACAGGAAATGAGCTCCAGAGCCCTTTCTTGTTCATGTTTTTGAAGGGGTATGGACTCCTGTAAAGAAGATATATTGTTATCAAGCTAGTAGCCACTGATAGCCTTAATCTAAAAGACAGTTTTGTGTAGTATCAAAGATGCTAGACTATTTTATTTTATTTCATTTCATTTCATTTCATTATTATTTCATTTTATTTTATTTTATTTTATTATTTATTTTATTTTATTTTATTTTATTTTATTTTATTTTTTATTTTATTTTATTTTATTTTATTTTATTTTATTTTATTTTATTTTATTTTATTATTTTACTTTATTTATTTTACTTTATTTATTTTATTTTATTTTATTTTATTTTATTTTATTTTATTTTATTTTATTATTTTATTTTATTTTATTTTATTTTATTTTATTTTATTTTATTTTATTTTATTTTATCCAATACATAATACACATTGAAGAGAATAGATATGTAATAATATAAATAAAGAAAAAAAATAGAAGAAAAGATATAAAAGTGTAGGTGAACATACTTGAAAGGAAGAAAAGATAAATGAGATAAGAAGAGACAATTGGAGAGGGGACAGAAGGCTAGAAACTGTGTCCTCCCTTAGGCACAGAAGACAGCTGGATGACCCTGAATGAATTGTCTCGCAGATTTTTTGGAGAGAAAATAGGAGAAAGAAGAAGCATTATGTATACACTCTTGAGTTACAGAACATAATAGAAACATAGAAGACTGACGGCAGAAAAAGACCTCGTGGTCCATCTAGTCTGCCCTTATACTATTTTATGTATTTTATCTTAGGATGGGTATATGTTTATCCCAGGCATGTTTAAATTCAGGTACTGTAGATTTATTTACCACATCTGCTGGAAGTTTGTTCCAAGGATCTACTACTCTTTCAGTAAAATAATATTTTCTCATGTTGCTTTTGATCTTTCCCCCAACTAACTTCAGATTGTGTCCCCTTGTTCTTGTGTTCACTTTCCTATTAAAAACACTTCCCTCCTGGACCTTATTTAACCCTTTAACATATTTAAATGTTTCGATCATGTCCCCCCCTTTTCCTTCTGTCCTGCAGACTATACAGATTGAGTTCATTAAGTCTTTCCTGATACGTTTTGATACGTTCATTAAGTCTTTCCTGATACATAATGGAAGAGTATAAAGAATATAAGCAAGTAATATCTAAGCAGCTTCTAAATTTCTCTGTGAAGCTATCCAAGCTGAAAGTTCCCACTCTGTCTTGAGTGAAATATGCCATGTGAAATGAGAGTTCCTTCTCAGTTTCACTGGATAACATCAGCTTTTATCATTGAATCGAGAGAGCGAGACCAAGATGCAGTGTGGAGGTAATATTCCAGACTAAGTTTATGGACCCCACCCACGCATATCTAAATTAATTAATTGAATCTCCTCCATTGTTTGGCAAGGATTAGCACATTTGAAGTGAATTAAGTATAATAATAATAATAATAATAATAATAATAATAATAATAACAACAACAACAACAACAACAACAAAAATGACAACAATAACAACAACAATGTTGCAGTTTGTGTAAAATAGTTTTCATGGTAAAGTCCTTGGTACATGCTGAGAAAGAAAATAGGAATCGAAGTGTGTTTGACAGCATCTAGTATAACAATAAGTCAAATACAAAATGTTAGGTTATACCAGGGGTCCCCAAACTTTTTACACAGGGGGCCAGTTTACTGTCCCTCAGACTGTTGGAGGGCCGGACTATAAAAAAACCCCTATGAACAAATCCCTATGCACACTGCACAAATCTTATTTAAAGTAAAAAACAAAATGGGAACAAATACAATAATTAAAATAAAGAAGTAATTAAATAGTTAAGTAATAAAGTAATTTATACTTCTTTATTAACAAGTAAATTTAAACTTAAATCAACAAACTCCCTCCATTTTTCCTTCCTTCCTTCCCTCCCTCCCTCCCTCCTTCCTCTCCATTTCTCTCTTCCCTCTCTCTTTTCTTCTTTCTCTCTCTTGTTTCATTTTCCTCTCCCTCGTTTTCTCTCCATCATTTTCTCATTTTTCTCTTTTTTCTCTCTCTCTCACTCTTTCCATCTATCCCCCTTTCTCTCTTCCTCTCTATCTCTCCCTCTTTCTCTCTCTCTCTTTCTTTCTCTGTCCCTCTCTCTCTCTCTTTCTTTCTCTCACTCATTCTCTTTCTCTCTCCCTCTTTGTACCTCTCCCTCTTTCTCTCTCTCCCTCTCTCTCTATCTCCCTCCTATCCTCCCCGCCCCTTGCCTCTGTACCGCCTCCTTGCTCAGCAGCAGACCACGGTGAGTTGATAGGAGATTCGGGAGCTTATTATATCTATAGATAAAATCTCGTAGGCTGCCGCGGGCCGGATAAATTGTCTCAGCGGGCCGCATCCGGCCCCCGGGCCGTAGTTTAGGGACCGCTGGGTTATACAATATAGAGTGCAATCCATGAGGAACCTTTCCTATCTTAGTAGCACTGAAAACTGATATGGGGGTGAGGAATGGACAGCTGTGCTTTTACGCAATTGCACTTTGTGTTTCTAAAGTGACAGAGTCAAACAACATTGAGCTGTTACACAACTGTCATTGGGACCTAATACAAGAGCCCTTTCTGGGATATCATATCCAGTAGCTGTGCAGCTTCCTGTTATAACATCTGGAATAAATCTTCCTTACTTCCTTCTTTCCTTCTTTCCTTCCTTCCCTCCCTCCCTCCTTTCTTTTCTTTCTTTTCTTTCTTTTCTTTCTTTTCTTTCTTTCTTTCTTTTCTTTCTTTTCTTTCTTTCTTTCTTTTCTTTCTTTTCTTTCTTTCTTTTCTTTCTTTCTTTCTTTTCTTTCTTTTTTTTCTTTTCTTTCTTTTCTTTCTCTTCTTTCTCTTCTTTCTCTTCTTTCTTTCTTTCTTTTCTTTCTTTTCTTTTTTTCTTTCTTTTCTTTCTTTTCTTTCTTTTCTTTCTTTTCTTTCTTTTCTTTCTTTTCTTTCTTTTCTTTCTTTTCTTTCTTTTCTTTCTTTCTTTTCTTTCTTTTCTTTCTTTTCTTTCTCTTCTTTCTCTTCTTTCTCTTCTTTCTCTTCTTTCTTTTCTTTCTCTTCTTTCTCTTCTTTCTTTCCTTTCTTTTCTTTCTTTCTTTCTTTTCTTTCTTTTCTTTCTTTTCTTTCTTTCTTTCTTTCTTTCTTTTCTTTCTTTCTTTTCTTTCTTTTCTTTCTTTTCTTTCTTTTCTTTCTTTCTTTCTCATGCAAACTGGGGGAAATTGATACCGTTTCTGGTGCAGGAGATTATTTTAAGCATGCTGATGATATAAATATTTGCTAGTGATGAAACAGACTGAGGTAATTTCCATGATTTAGGCAAATCTAAATCCACATTATTTTTCTTCTGCTTACACACACAGTCAAAACATCCTGTTTATGTTGTGCTTCTTATTCATTGATTCCTTTAGTCCAAGAATGTTATTATCTTCCTAAAGAGACACTGTGTCATTATCATTTGGGGTGAGATAGTTATCCTACCAAATAAATTACAAATAACAAATTGTTGGTTATTGTGGCTATTTATTTAATTTTTTTTTACAAAAATTGATTTCAGATACAATTTTTTTGAGCAGATCCTCAATTAATGAAGGCAGCTTACTCTCTAGATAATCTCCTTCTATGGTCAGAGAATGGCAAGGATGAAAAGTAAGAATAGAAAATAGAGCTGGAGTCTTCTTTTCAGCTTCCCTTGCTTCTCACAGAGTAAACATATAAGTTAAATAGAACCCAACTTGATTCCCTTCCAATATGCTGGAAAATTCCTAGAATTTCTGGTTAGCATGTAGCTCCAAGACATCTGGATAGATCAAGTTGGGGAAGGCTGTACGAGAATTCTAAACCTTCTTTTCCAGTGTATATAACACCTGTTCAAGGGAAACAATAAAATATACCTTCTATTAAATATTTGCTACTAAGTTACCCAGATTTATTATGTTGCTTCTATTCCAAATTACGCTAAGTGGTCATAATTAAGATGGCCATGTAAATATATTTAAGACATGGTTAATATATGTTGACTTGCAATGTATCATTTATCTTCTTTGCTACAATGTACTCTGTTCTGAACGTAATTTGTGTTGAAATTTTTCGGAGAGGGGCGGCATACAAATCTAAGTAATAAATAAATAATGAATAAATATTACCAGGAAAAAGAACATAAATGCTTCAGACAAATTCTTAAAATCCAGCATGTAAATGAGGATATGCCAGTTCTCTTTGCTATTGATTGGTTAGTACAGCTGATAAAACTTTTTATCTCTTCTGAAAGTTTAGGGTCAGAGTTAAGATTAGGGCTGGCAAAGTTTGATAGCAAATGTTATCAGAGTATATGAAGAACATTTGCTTCTGAATCACATTCGGTTACAGGAACGAACCAATGCTTTATATAGAATAAAGATCAGTTGTAAACGATATTTGAAATAAAAATCATTCTTGTGGGAAACATTTTTTAAAACAGAACTTTGGAAAGATCATCCTTAGGGTGCTCTAGCTGTTGCTGACTCAGAAGATTGATAACATTTTGACCTGATTCTGCCATTCCGTCTTTTCATTTTTTTGCAAAGCTTTTGTAATGTTTTTAGCGTTGATGAATTGGACTTTCTTCTTAGACTGCTTTATCTGCATTTTGCTCTTATTGTGTGAAAAACCTAGTTTTCTTGCATATTGCACAAAGTTAAATTTGATGAGCTTTGGGATCTTTTCCAACACCACAATCTTTGATTTTGTGATTTTGTGAAAAAAAATTCCCTTTTCCCTTATCAGACTATCCCCTCCCTCCTGTTTTTTCCCCCCTTTTTCAGGAAAATCTTGATTCTTTCAAATGATATTAATATTAACCGCTCCAAACTTGACTGTAAAAAATTTGACTTCAGCAACCGAGTTGTCGAAGCATGGAACTCATTACCTGACTCAGTAGTGTCAACCCCTAACCCCCAACAGTTTTCCCTTAGACTATCCACGATTGACCTCTCCAGGTTCCTTAGAAGTCAGTAAGGGGTGTGCATAAGTGCACCAGTGTGCCTTCCGTCCCCTGTCCAATTGTCTCTCCTTATCTCATTTATCTTTTCTTCCTTTCAAATTTGTTCACCTATACTTTTATATAGATATTACTACATATCTATTCTCTTCAATGTGTGTTATGTATTGGACTAAATAAACAAAAAACAAACAAACAAACAAATAAATAAATAAATATTCTTTTATTAAAAGACCATGTTTCCCCCTCTATTTTTTGTTTTTATTTTATTATCCTTTTTATACCCATTGTTGATACTCCCTCTTTTTTAAAAAATAGGACCATGAATGTTTTAACTTCTTTGTGGTAACCTCGGTGTGTGTGTGTGTTGGGCTAGAAGCCCTCTAGGTCCCTTTCAACTCTGTTGTTGTTGTTGTTTTATATTCTGTATTTTATATTTTACATTCTTTGTAAGCTGCCAAGAGTCTTTTGATTACAATAAGGTGGTGGTTTGACAAAAAAGCAAACAAATCAGTTTGCTTTCTGATAAACGAGCGTTTTGTGGCTGAATTACCAACTCTAGTAGCCATGTTGTAAAATTGCCCATAATAATGCAGGCCCGGTAGCCCAAAGTTTGCCTACTAATGCCACACTAGGTTATTATAGCAGAATTCAGGATTAGATTCACACAACAACCTATCTAGACTAAATTGGGAATGGGCAAGTTGTAGGAAAACTATACATTTGTTCAGATCTAGCAGTTTATATGAAGACATTATGTTTTGTAACTAAATTGTAGAGTTAAGTGTGTTAGGTGAGCCCAGGTAGATTCTCTCTAGATGTAGGATTCCTTCTGCTATAAATCCAAAAAATGTTGTTCATCTACTTGATCTTTTCCTGGAATAATCTGCTTGGTTTCACAATCAATGCTTCATGAGTAATGTACCATTAATCTAACTGTACATGTTCATAAACTCCCTTCAAGCTTTACCAGATGTTGAACACATGAGGTTTTCTTTGTCCTCAATTTGAAATACTTAACACTCTTGACCAGATTTGAAACTCTACAGAAGTGCCTCTTTCCATGGAAATGCCTTTTTGATGTTCAGGAAGTCACCAATGATCCAAACATATCAAACCTCATATTTCACTTTCTAAACAGTGAAAGGTTGCAGAATTCTCTCTCCTTCTCTCCCCCCCTCCTTTAGAATTCCCCACACACACTTTCTTATTAAAAACAGAGATTTGCCTACCCTAGTTTTCCAATGACAAGAGCAGAAGAAAAAAGTACCATCACCAAGTAAAATTGGCATCCCAATTTCTGAATTAAATGGAATTTACAAATCAAGGGTTTTGGACAAAAGTTTTCTCCCATTGCAAAATACTGAAACTTATTTTTCCTATAGCAAATCAGAGGGAAATGTAGATTCTCTGACAATATTAGAAATTCTGTTGAATATCTTTTGGCAGTCCATGTAGTTGATGCAGTGTCAGAGAAGATGCAGTCACTATTGTTTTTGGTTTTGTGTTTTATGTAATTCAGCAACTATCTTGACTACATACCACAGTTTTACTCATGACCTTTCACAATTTGAGCCACAAAAGTTGCAAAATCATTTGTACTTTAGTTGTAAAACAGAGGACTGGGCATTCATAAGCACACTCAGTCTTTCTGTAGAATTTTGCTGGAAATTTCTTCTCTTGAAAAAAAAAGGGGTGTGGGCGTTGAAATTCATTTAATATTTTAGCAAAGGTTATCTATATAGCCCTAAGTTTGGGTGATGAAGATAGAAAGAGCAAAAGGGAAGAGAAATCCAAAGCGGAGAGAAAGTTGGAGGCCCTTTGTTGTAGAATGAAAGAAAAATATTGGTGGAAAATGAGACAGAAGTAGAGATGACCTGTTATTTAATTCTAGTTTATGCAATGATAGGCAGGCAGGCATTTCCCAAGAGATAGCCTGTTAAGGAAGTGTAATCAGCAAGGTCCCACAGAGTCGGCCTTCTCCTGATCCCATCAACTAGACAATGTTCCTTGGCAGGGCCTAGGGGAAGAGCCTTCTCTGTGAGGGCTCCAGCCCTCTGGAATCAGCTCCCCCTAGAGATTCACACTGACCCCACCCTCCTCGCCTTCCGCAAGAGTCTCAAGACTCACGTATGGTGCAAGGCTTGGGGCCATTAGACTCTCTCCCCATGGCCGACAAACATAATGTATGTTTGTTGTGTGAATGGTAATGATTGATTTTTAATATTATTGGGGGTTTTAGAATAACTACTTTTAATTTAATTGGATTAGGATGTTCACATTGTTTCTTTTATATGTTGTAAGTTGCCGCGAGTCCTCGGAGAGAGGCAGAATATCAATTTTAATGCAATGGGGGAATATTTAAATAATGAATTAAAGGGGAGGCATAAAATGGCAGGAGCGAGCACCCAGTGTACTGTATTAAAAAAGGCCATCTTAAAAGCCACAGGACTGTATGTAAAGCAAATAACTAAAGGTAAAAGAAGAAGAAACCGCTATGGTTTAGCAATGATGTAAGGGCTATAGTCAATGAAAAAAAGGCTGCCTATAGGAGGTATAAATAGCTGATAGAGAGGTGTATAAAATGAGACAGAAGGAGGCGAAACAGATAATATATGCTGCTAAAGCCTCAAAAGAGGAAGAAATTGCAAAATCTGTAAAGAAGGGGGATAAAACCTTCTTCAGATATATTAGTGATAGGAAGGTGTACGGATTCAGCTCCAGTGATCTTAGAAGCCGATGTCTTAGAAGAACTTAAACGATTAAAGATAAATAAGGCAATGGGTCCAGATGGCATCCACCCCAGAGTTCTTAAAGAACTCAGATCTGTCATTGCTACCCCCCTGACTGATTTGTTTCACCAATCCTTGTTAACAGGAGAAGTTCCTGAGGATTGGAGAATGGCCAGTGTTGTGCCTATCCACAAGAAGGGCAGTAGAGAAGAAGCTGGTAACTACAGGCCAGTTAGCTTGACATCAGTGGTAGTTAAAATGATGGAGACTCTACTCAAAAAGAGGATAAATCAGCACCTAAAAAACAATAACTTATTGGACCCAAATCAGCATGGCTTTACTGAAGGCAAATCATGTCAGACTAATCTCATTGATTTCTTTGACTATGTCACAAAGGTGTTGGATGAAGGTGGTGCCGTGGATATTGCCTACCTGGACTTCAGCAAGGCCTTTGATACGGTTCCACATAAAGAGCTGATAGATAAATTAGTGAAGATTGGACTTAATCCCTGGATAGTTCAATGGATTTGCAGCTGGCTGAAACGTAGACATCAGAGAGTTATTGTTAACGGCGAGTATTCTGAGCAGAGTCAGGTTACAAGCGGTGTGCCACAAGGGTCTGTTCTGGGTCCTATTCTTTTTAATATGTTTGCGAGTGACATAGGGGAAGGTTTGGTAGGGAAGGTTTGCCTATTTGCCGATGACTCTAAAGTGTGCAATAGGGTTGATATTCCTGGAGGCGTCTGTAATATGGTAAATGATTTAGCTTTACTAGATAAATGGTCAAAGCAATGGAAACTGCAGTTTAATGTTTCCAAATGTAAAATAATGCACTTGGGGAAAAGGAATCCTCAATCTGAGTATTGTATTGGCAGTTCTGTGTTAGCAAATACTACAGAAGAAAAGGATTTAGGGGTAGTGATTTCTGACAGTCTCAAAATGGGTGAACAGTGCAGTCAGGCAGTAGGGAAAGCAAGTAGGATGCTTGGCTGCATAGCTAGAGGCATAACAAGCAGGAAGAGGGAGATTATGATCCCCCTATATAGAATGCTGGTGAGACCACATTTGGAATACTGTGTTCAGTTCTGGAGACCTCACCTACAAAAAGATATTGACAAAATTGAACGGGTCCAAAGATGGGCTACAAGAATGGTGGAAGGTCTTAAGCATAAAACATATCAGGAAAGACTTAATGAACTCAATCTGTATAGTCTGGAGGACAGAAGGAAAAGGGGGGACATGATCGAAACATTTAAATATATTAAAGGGTTAAATAAGGTCCAGGAGGGAAGTGTTTTTAAAAGGAAAGTGAACACAAGAACAAGGGGACACAATCTGAAGTTAGTTGGGGGAAAGATCAAAAGCAACATGAGAAAATATTATTTTACTGAAAGAGTAGTAGATCCTTGGAACAAACTTCCAGCAGACATGATAGATAAATCCACAGTAACTGAATTTAAACATGCCTGGGATAAACATATATCCATTGTAAGATAAAATACAGGAAATAGTATAAGGGCAGACTAGATGGACCAGGAGGTCTTTTTCTGCCGTCAGACTTCTATGTTTCTATGTTTCTAAGAAGAAAAACTGCAGCATCACGAAGCTTAGTACCGGGAATAATACATGCATTGATGGGAATAAGGAGATCGCTGACCATTTCAATAGCTACTTCTGTTAAGTTTTCTTAAAAGACACCTTACAAAATAATACTATAGAGGGATATAGCATTGCTTCCAGCTGTACGGATTCAGCTCCAGTGATCTTACAAGCTGATGTCTTAGAAGAACTTGAACGATTAAAGATAAATAAGGCAATGGGTCCAGATGGCATCCACCCCAGAGTTCTTAAAGAACTCAGATCTGGCATTGCTACCCCCCCCCCCTGACTGATTTGTTTAACCAATCCCTGTTAACAGGAGATGTTCCTGAGGATTGGAGAATGACCAGTGTTGTGCCTATCCACAAGAAGGGCAGTAGAGAAGAAGCTAGTAACTACAGGCCAGTTAGCTTGACATCAGTTATAGTTAAAATGATGGAGACTCTACTCAAAAAGAGGATAAATCAGCACCAAAAAAACAATAAATTATTGGACCCAAATCAGCATGGCTTTACTGAAGGCAAATCATGTCAGACTAATCTCATTGATTTCTTTGACTATGTCACAAAGGTGTTGGATCAAGGTGGTGCCGTGGATATTGCCTACCTGGACATCAGCAAAGCCTTTGATACGGTTCCACATAAAGAGCTGATAGATAAATTAGTGAAGATTGGACTTAATCCCTGGATAGTTCAGTGGATTTCAAGCTGGCTGAAGCATAGACATCAGAGAGTTATTGTTAATGGCGAGTATTCTGAGCAGAGACAGGTTACAAGCGATGTGCCGCAAGGGTCTGTTCTGGGTCCTATTCTTTTTAATATGTTTGTGAGTGACATAGGGGAATGTTTGGTAGGGAAGGTTTGCCTATTTGCCGATGACTCTAAAGTGTGCAATAGGGTTGATATTCCTGGAGGGGTCTGTAATATGGTAAATGATTTAGCTTTACTAGATAAATGGTCAAAGCAATGGAAACTGCAGTTTAATGTTTCCAAATGTAAAATAATGCACTTGGGGAAAAGGAATCCTCAATCTGAGTATTGTATTGGCAGTTCTGTGTTAGCAAAAACTTCAGAAGAGAAGGATTTAGGGGTAGTGAGTTCTGACAGTCTCAAAATGGGTGAGCAGTGTGGTCGGGCAGTAGGAAAAGCAAGTAGGATGCTTGGCTGCATAGCTAGAGGTATAACAAGCAGAAAGAGGGAGATTGTGATCCCCTTATATAGAGCGCTGGTGAGACAACATTTGGAGTACTGTGTTCAGTTCTGGAGACCTCACCTACAAAAAGTTATTGACAAAATTAAAAGGGTCCAAAGACGGGCTGCAAGAATGGTGGAAGGTCTTAAGCATAAAACGTATCAGGAAAGACTTAATGAACTCAATCTGTATAGTCTGGAGGACAGAAGGAAAAGGGGTAACATGATCAAAACATTTAAATATGTTAAAGGGTTAAATAAGGTTCAGGAGGGAAGTGTTTTTAATAGGAAAGTGAACAGAAGAACAAGGGGACACAATCTGAAGTTAGTTGGGGGAAAGATCAAAGGCAACATGAGAAAATATTATTATATACCATAGCAGTTTCTTCTTCCTTTTACCTTTAGTTATTTGCCTTACATACAGTCCAGTGGCTTTTAAGATGGCCTTTTTTAATACAGTCCACTGGGTGCTCGATCCTGCCATTTTATTCCTCCCCTTTAATTCATTATTTAAATATTACCCCATTGCATTAGAATAGAATAGAATAGAATGGAGTGGAGTGGAGTGGAATGGAATGGAATGGAATGGAATGGAATAGAATAGAATAGAATTTTATTGGCCAAATATGATTGGACACACAAGAAATTTGTCTTGGTGCTTATGCTCTCAGCGTACATAAAAGAATAAGATACATTTGTCAAGAATCATGTGGTACAACACTTAATGATTGTCATAGGGGTCAAATAAGCAATGAAGAAATAATCAATATTAATAAAAATCTTAGGATTCAAGCAATAAATTACAGTCATACAGTCATAAGTGGGAGGAAAAGGATGAAAGGAATGATGAGAAAAACTAGTGCAGATTTATTAAAAAGTCTGATAGTGTTGAGGGAATTGTTTAGTAGAGTGATGGTGTTTGGGAAAAAACTGTTCTTGTGTCTAGTTGTCTTGGTGTGCAGTGCTCTGTAGCGACATTTTGAGGGTAGGAGTTGAAACAGTTTATGTCCAGGATGCAAGGGGTCAGTAGTAAACTAATGTCCCTCCACCACCTCCCCAAAATATCAAAGGAATGAATGAAAACTGTGTGACTGTTTCCTGAAACAATGGAAGACATTCAGTAGCCGATTAAAAACAAAGAGATTCTTACGGTTCTGCCAATGGGAAGTTTGCCTGTATGACTGACAATGTAGTACCAGTCGCACAGAATATGTCTTGTAAAGTACTGAAAGGTCCCTGTTCAGCCCTCTCTATTAAATATGATTAAAGTGATGGAGAATGGTCGTTATCCTTTGTGTTTCAAGTGGCTGAACAATTTCTTCTTTGTTCTTGTTGGGGATCATGAGGTTTTGACATTATCATATGTAAAGACGATGCCATGCAACTTTTGTTGCACAAGAGCTGCCAAACACTTTGAAGATAAAAAGAACCTTATTCAAACGCTTTTGTCCAGATGAGTTATTGCCCTACATATATTGTAGGTAGCAAGGCATTCTTGAGGGGCTCCTGCTTCTAAAACCAGTTGGAATACCCACTGAATGGAAAGCTTGGATTAATCAGTTCGCCCATATTGCTTTTGTTACAAACAACAAACTAGGAAATGAAGATAACCAGCATCATAAGTGCCATTTCAGACTGCTTTAATTACAAACTGCGGCAGAAACGAAAATCCCAGACAAGTTTGTTCAGCTGTCAGGAGAGAGAGAGGGGGGGGGAATGTTTTATTCAGCTATTTGGCCCCAAAACAATATAATTACATTGGGCAACACCTGCAGGTTTCATCCAAACCTATGCAGCTGGAGACAGATTTAAGTATTCATTTGCAATTGCAAAAGGGGGGGGGAGGCTATATCCCACATGGCATTGTTCTAAAATACAGTAACAAAGAGACAGGAAAGGAAGAGGGAAAAAAGAAGAGAAGGAGGAACATTATTTTCTTATGGCAAGCAAGAATTGGTGCTGGGCTCATCTTTGAAGGAGGTGTAGTGCCTCATCACCTATTGAGTGATATTTCACAGTGGGGATTCCAGTGTTGAACCCCAGTCCTGTTCCAATATGGAGTAAGGGGAACTGCATTTTAACCTCCACCTCTGATCATATATTGGAAGAAAGTGGGAGAATGTGGAAAATTAAACAATTGCATAAAGTCTTGCTGGAGAAATTATTTTCTCATGTTTTCTCTTACCTGCCCATGGAATACTTTCATGACAATCAAGAAGAGATTTTGACCCAGGAAAGGCCAACCAAATACAGTACTGTCTGTCTGTCTGTCTGTCTGTCTGTCTGCCTCTCTCTTTCTCTCTCTCTCTCTCTCTCTCTCTCTCTCTCATTATCCTTTCTACTTTCATAATACAGAAATAAATGCATTGGCCAAATAGTAACAACAAGCCCAACAGGTTATAACAGCCTTAGGAAAACCTCGTGATTTCCAGAAGTTGGGGGGGGGGGGGAACCCCAGCCATTAATGGGAGAGGCATTCTAAAAATAATCCAAAGAAATTTATGAACCCCTACTGGGAATAAAATATTGTCATTACTTTAGAGGAAATAGGTATTTACGTTAGAGGAATAGAAAGAATTATTCTCATCATATCAAAAATGCCACGCTGACTCTAACTGTTGGAAGGTTACATGATCTAATTCAATTTGACCTAAGCTATGGCTGTTTTTGACTTACATCACAGGTCTTGTGGCAATTAAAATGTCTACTTCCCCCTAGGATTTCTGCATTGTTAGGCTATGCTAGCTTTTTTTCTTCCTGGAATACAATTTAAGCCTCTGCTCTTTTTTATGTGTTACTGGAAGATCTTTCCCTTAAGGATATTCTTAGGGGTTTTTTTTTTCTGGAACATTAGCACTTTTGAAATACCTACTTTATACCTTCAGGCGTCTATGGTTCTGGAAATTCTAAAGTTTTATTCTCTATGTCAGCATGGGATAGGAGGGCCCTGGTAAATTTCAGGGGCCTCTATTCTTTTGCTATCATTTTACTTTCAGTCCCAGACAAAAATATATCAGCATTATTTTCCCTGTTGTTTTAATTTCCAAAAGAGTTTGAGGCTCTGTACAACAAATCTGCAAGTTCCTCCAGCACCCAAATTTCTCAGGAAGACTTTTAGAGTAGTGAAGCAGAGAAATAGCTGAATGGATTTAAGGGGAGTGTTTGTGTTCGGGCTTTGAATTTGTGATCTCTGTACAAAGGTCACAAATTTACCCCAATCTAGTTTATTTGAACCAAATGTTTTAAAATTTACTTTGAAGAGTGGGAGACTTTTAGTTGGGAAAGATAAACCTGAAAGTGTTACGACTTGAAGGACGGAAAGCAACATTTCCAGTTCAAGTTAGTGGCCACATTCAATACTAAGGCTCCTTAGGGATAAAATGACAAATCCCATCCTATTCACTCATGACTCATTCTATAGTCTCTCCATTTTTAAACTGTCTCTAGTTAGCATTAGAAGGGGGGGGGGGGGACTATAGAATGATTAATCCTCCCCCAATGTATTTCTGAAAGTTTTATGTATATGTACTGTACCACTACATACACCTTGACCAATGGATCTCAATGGAAGAGGATACAATAAAGGAAATTGAATGACATGTTATATGTGATTGGCAGGCATCCAGCAAAATAAACAATATTTTCAAGAACAACCTCCATCTATGCCTGAAAAACTTTGAATCAGTGTGTGCTACCTGCGCTAACATATGCTGGACACTAACCGCACAATCGATACAAAAGCTATGAGTGGTACAAAGAGCCATGGAAAGATACATGCTCAGCATTAAAGACAAGATAGAAAGACCTGCACATAGGTTAGAGAACAAATGAAAGTATACAATATTGTCAAGAGGGTAAAAGAATTGAAATGGAAATGGACTGATCACACAGCAAGAAGAACGGATTGCAGGTAGACCAATGCAGTCATATGTAGAACGGATCCCACTTGTTAAAAAGCATCCATGAAAGAGACCTAAAACAAGATGGATCAATGACATCAGCAAGTATTGTGAGTCCAATTGGCAAAAGGAAGCTCAGGACCATATTGATTGAAAACAGGCAGGAGAGGCCTTCATCCTGCAGTGGATAGACAATGGCTAAAATGATGATGAGGATACATACTAAAAAAATTGCCCCTTAAATATCGATATGTCATGAATTCTTTCCAAGCTTATATATCTGTATATGAATGAAAGGGTTAGATGGGCAAAAATACTCAATTTTAGGTTGAAAAGTTAAACCAGGGAATTGTGGGTCAACGTCTGGCACAGTAGTGGGTTTTTTTTAATCTTTACCATAGTAAAAAGTATTATTCAAAAAAACTAGATTGAAATAATTTAAGGATCAGCTTAATGCTCTATTTCAAGGGTCTCCAACCATGGCAACTTTAAGACGTATGGACTTCAATTCAGGAAGTTAAAGTCCACAAGTTTTAAACTTGCCACAGTTGGCAACCTCTACTCTATTTAACTAAAATCTTTTTAAAATTTTGTGGTTCGGGGTGAAGTGGAAGCTAATTTTGAGCGTTTGTGCATGTTTATGTATTAATCACTAGACTGGCTTGTTTCTTTTGCTGTATGATGGAAAGAAAGAAGGAAGCACATAGAGATAGGTATAATATAAATTACATAATCTGAAGTAGGACAGAACAAAATGAAAGAACATTAATCATGTTAAGCTCATACGAGCATAAATTATCTTGCTGGAGTGGAGAGTACGTGTTTCATGTTGTCTATTATTTCTGTTTGGAACAATAGATTTCTAATGTTCTAGATTAGAAATTGGAACACTAGAAACTTGGATAATGGGCAGGACAGAAAAACAGTCTGAAAGTTTAAGTTCTTTCTATCAAAACTTAGATACAATTATGCTCATGTTTAGTTTGTACCTACCCAATTCTGTTGCATGGGACAGAAAGGTAAGGACATCCTGAAATTGATGTCACTCAGCAAGTCAAGGAGAACTTAATGCCAAACAAATCTTCAAAAGTACAGATTCTTCCATATAATCATGATGGGTAATAATTTCTGACCCCATTATTTAATGGAAGAAAAATGCTATTACTAAGGAGCTCGGGGTGATCACGACATGAAAAATGAAATAAGGATGGCATCTGAAGGGAATGGGTTATACTGTACTAATAAGGAAAAAAATTCAAGAGAGAGAGAGGAAGTAGGGAAGTGACCTAGGATCTAGAATGAATTGTGTTGTTGAATCAAATGGGGGAAAAATGACCCTTCTACTATCACATTTAGTTATTTTTAAATTAAATGAACCTTTACAAAGAGAACAGGGATAAATGGACAGTGCTTAACTTGGAAGGATATAAATGGTTGAGCTTATACTATCTTTTGTCCATAAATTATCTTGACTTAGGGCTAGTTGTTGGTCAAATTTACTTTTGATACCAACCCTTTTAAAAAAATGGCAGAGTTCCAAAAATTCCAATCTCTAGATTGGAGGAAGGCTTTAAAATGAGAAATTTGATTCAAAATGACAAAGTTAGTAGTTTGAACGGGTGATGACTTTCCAAGAAAAGTGTTTAGACAACTCTTGGCAGCAAAACGCAATATACAGTTGTTATTATTGCAACAATTATTCAATTAAAATCTATGTTAAGGGTTATTAAGAAAGAAGGCAAGTTTAGAGCTTTAAATATAATCATATATTTGTAGAAACTTGTGGAGTAGAAGCTGGTGTTAGCGGTAGAAGATTTAGAATGGCTGAACAGAGCTGATTATATCAAAAAGGATATGCATAATGGACAGAGTTCATCTCACAAGATGAAATAAGGAACATGTTTTGGCCAGCAGGGTGCTGCAGGAAACTGAGGAAGGGGTGTCAAACTGGAACAGTATTGTAGTTCTCCTTCGTGAGCTGGCCAAGTCAGGGGGAGACAGGATTGATGCTTCCTGTAGCATCCTGTTGGCCAAAATGGGGCATAGGGGGGCTGGTGAAGTCCCCTTTTACTCCATTTTGGCCGGCAGGGTCCTGCAGGAGGCTTCTGTCCTGCCTTTCCCCCAATCAATCTATGGAGGAGAACATTCTGCACAATTTGTAGTTTCTGAACACTCTTCAAAGGTAGCCCCATGTAGAGAGCATTGCAGTAGTCAAACCTTGAGGTGATAATGGCATGAGTGACAGAGACTCCCTGTCCACATAGGGCCACAACTGGCAAACCTGGGCAAACACCCCCCCCCCTCACTATAGCTGAAAATGATGTTCCAAAGTCAACTGTGGATCAAGGAGAATGCCCAAGGTGCGGACCCTCTCTGAGGGGGTCAGAAGTTCCCCCTCCAGGTAATGGATGGACAGATGGAAGTGTCCTTGGGAGGCAGAATCCACATCTTGTCAGGGTTGAGTTTGAGTCTGTTAGCACTCATCCAGACCCCAACAGCCTCCAGACACCGGCACATTATTTCCCCTGCTTGGTTTGGTTTATTTGGTTTATCCTGAACTTTATGGCAAGGTACAGACAGTGAATTTGAGCCTTGAGCTTGGTACCCAGCAACTTACCTCCTGGTGTTTCTGTCACTTCTGTCAATGCAGAATGCAAACATTTCATGAGGAATAAAGCACACTGGTTGTGGTTCCCCAGGCAAAGAAAGGAAGAATCTGCTCAACAGTCAAGGAAGGCAGAATCTAGGTATGAAATATAACATGGTCAGGCATGTTTTGACTGCTTAGCAGCAAAAATAAAATCATAATAGCACCAAAGCACTTGATGAAAATGTAATCTTACAAGTCTTCCAATCTAGAAACCACAGTGTGGAAGGCTAATCTTCAGGCAAGTTAGAACAGCTTAGGCAGACAAGGCAGCACTCCAAAATTACAGATTTTCCACACAGGGACTCCTTTCTTCTTTTCCTGTCAGCCCAAGGGAGTAATAATACAGGTGTTTTTCTGTATTGGGGCCAAAAAAGAGTTTCTCTTTCCCAGAAAACAAATGGGGCGGATCTACTTTTGCATTCAGAAATACGGACTCTTTAAAAAATGCCACAGGGCATATGACAGTCACCTCGCCTCGTTATTTCTGGGATTCGGACACAACAGCAAAAATTTATGAGTTGTCATAAGATTGCTATTTTCATTATTATGGTTGGTCACAGTCAATCAAATGTTTAGACTGGATTTGCCATTTTTGTCCATCTATTTATTCTTTCCCAAGGACCTGGGATAGGCAGGTGTTCTTTGACGGTATGTGAGATGTAAGCAGCAAAATAAAGCTGCCTTTTGCAATTGACTGATGATAAATTTGTCAATGGCAAAGATGTTTAAGTAGTGCTCCACATGTTTTGGGATTGAACCCAATATGTTTATTACTATTAGTACTGCCTTTGCTTTCTTTTGCAATAGTTCTATTTGCAGGTCTTTATATATTTTTGTTGTTGTTGTTGTTATTATCAACAATACAACACAGCAAATGAGACCACTAGGTTGCATCACCACCACCACCACCACCACCATCATCATCATCATTATCATTATCATTATTATTACAGTTCTCTCTCTCTCTCTTCCTTTTCTGCTGTCTCCATACAGCAAGGTTCACTATCCAGAACTTTTTGTCTTTCTTATGAACAATTAAGTCTGAGGTTGCTGGAGAATTCTGGGAGTCAAAGTCCACACATTTCCAAGTCTCCAAGGTTGAGTTCACTGATTTAAAAGATACTCATTTTTTTGAAACCGAGTGTCTTGGTGATGGAGAATCAAGTATTCTGGAACCCCAGATTTGCAGTCTTGCCTATTTTGATTCTAAGGCAGATCACTTATGTCTCTGAAGGCAGAGACTTAATAGTTGCATTTATTTATAAAATGGAAACATGCACCTTGTGAATTACAAGATGAAAACCCCAGTTTGGCTGTTAGTTGAACCCTATCTTCCACCTCCCAGAAGCAGACCATAGTGTGATAAAGGCTTTTAAAACAGTTCTAGCTGATATGTTGCTAATTATCTGTGGTCAATATCATCTGGCCTTCTGTCCAGGAAGAAGAAAAAATCCAGAGAATATGATTGCATGGTGTGCTCTTAATCATGACCTCCTTAGTGTGTAGCAGTCAAGGTTCCATAAACAGTGAACGGTTTTGCAGCTTAGGAAACAAATGGAGGAAAGGGTTTGTCTGTTTTAAAGATATTTTTATTGCAATAGTAATATAAAAGAAAAAAACAACTACTAAGCAAAAGTAAAAAAAAAATGAGAAAACTTTCTAGTGACATGTTCTCCTCTCGTTTGTTTCTTACTACAACTTATTTATGATTTATGTTAAATATTGAAGATTATTGCTAGTATCTTTTCAAATCTTTTTATCTACATTTTTATTGTCTCATAATTTTCTTCCTTTAAACTATATTCCAAAGACATAAATTTGCCTTGCTATGTTATCTGTAGTATATCAAACAGCATTGGTTTGGTTAGAGTTGTATTTTGTGAATTGACTTGTCTACTATTAATTTTGTCATTTGTATATATTCTCCAATTTTTATCTCCCAGTCTAATATTGTTAACAGGGGACATAGTTCTAAGATTTCTAAGCCTAGGATTTCAAATCTGGTTGCATAAGATATTTTGTTGCAAGTAGAGGGCTCTTTTCATAAAGTATCTCTGGACACTTTCTAATGTATTTATGTCTGAAATGCTGTGTGGGTTCCACACAGATGAGCTGTATTCAAGGATTAGTCTGGAGAAAGTTTTGTATGCTCTGGTTAGTAGTGTGATATTACTGGAGAAGAAGCTATATAAATTTAGGTTAACAACTCTTGAAGCCTTTTTGACGATCTTGTTGCACTTTGGCACTTAGGTCATTTGATATGAGTATTCCAAAGTCTTTTACAAAGTGAGGGTTATCTGCAAGGTCTTGTATATTCAGCTTGTATTTGGTGTTATGATTCTTTTTGCCAATGTGTAGGACAGAACATTTGTTGGTTGAGATTTGGAATTGCCAAATATTTGATCATTCTGACACAAAGTCAAGGTCTTTTTGGAAGGTAGCAGTGTTATTGGTGGTGTTGAAGAGTTTTACATCATTGGCGAAGAGAACCCAGTTGCTTGTAATATGATATGAATATGAAGCGTATTGGTCCTAGTACGCTGCCTTGGGGTACACCACTGTTAACAAGAACAGGATTAGATAGGGTGTTCCCTATTTTGACCACTTGCTATCTGTTTGATAGGAACACAGTTATCCAGTCATGTAGGGTTCCAGAGATGCCGTAGGATTTGAGTTTTAGAAGTAGTTTATCGTGAACCACTGAGTTGAAGGCTTTACAGAAGTTTATGTAAATTGCATCTATTGATTTGCCCTGATTGAGATGTGTAGTACATATGTTTTTGCAGTGTAGGAGTTGCAAGTTACAGGATAATTTTTTAATGAAACCAAATTGTTAGAGAGTAGGTTGTTGGTTTCTAGGTCAAGGGTTGTGTTGGTTTATGATTGATTCCATGACTTTGCATGTGATACAACATAGAGAGATTGGTCTGTAGTTTTCTACTAGGCTGGGATCTCCTTTTTTGAAGATGGGGATGATCATGACTAGTGACCAAATGTTTGGTAGAGAACTGGTCCTGAACGATTTTTCAAAGATTATGCTTAGTGGTTCAGCTATGGCTGTGGAGAACTTTTTTAGGAAGTATGCACAGTCCATCAGGCCCAATTGATAGAGAAGGTTTGGGGCTGTATAGTACTTTTTCAACATTGTCTTCAGTGAGTTATATTTGTGTAAAATCTATTTGTGGTACGACTAGGGAATTTTGTCCATGAGCTGTTGCTGTTTACAAAGACTGAGCCAAATAATATATTGAAGAAGTTAGCTTTGACTGTTTCATCATAGCATTCTTTGTTGTTGGGTCCTTTTAGTGGTGGTGGTGGGGTCTCGAGTCCTTGAGTTTGTTATTTACAAAGTTGTAGAAGGTGTGGTTGGATTTGGTGCGCAGAAGGTTTCCCTCTTGTTTGTTGTGATAGTTGAAGCATTCCATCTTTATTTGGTGGCATATATTTTTGTAGTGGTTTTTTAAATTGGCTGTTTTGCTTTTTCCCCAGAGGGATTTTTTTAATTGTAGCTTCTTTATTGATATGTGTAGATTGTTTATTCTTGGTTATTGTGGTTATTAGTGGTACGTGGAGTCTCATACTTCTTTTGACTTTGAGCAAGAAGATGTTATAGAAGTCATCAGCAGTGTTACAGCCAGAGAATAGAGTTTGCCAGCCAAGGGTTGAGAGGTGGGTGTCTATGAGTTCATAGTTTGCTTTTTTGTTAAAGACCTTCCCTGTTTTAAACAGTAGTCTACCTTTTGAGAGGGAATTTTAGAGTTCATGTAAGAAACTGGCTAAAATTAAAAGTTGTAAAAAATATACCATTGCATTGCAAAATAATTTCAACAAAATGTTCTGCAAAGCCAAAAATCAGTGCCTGTGTATTCCTCTGAAATGTTTTACAATTCTCAAGAGGAGAAATCTAGGCATGGTCTGTTGATGTGATCACATCACATCTGTAGTTGAGATTTCCATGGAAGTATATAGAGGTGTGGTAAGGAATATTCTTTGGGGTTCAGTTCCAAGTGGGGGGGAAAAACCACTGGATCATTATCATTATCATTATCATTTATTAGATTTGTATGCCGCCCCTCTCCACAGACTTGGGGCGGCTCACAACAGTGATAAAAACAATACATGGTAACAAATCTAATAATTAAAATTTAAAATAACAGTTTTACAAAGTCTAAAAAGAAAAAGACCCCAATATATAAAAACATACACACAGTCATATCATACACAAAACTATATAGGCAAGGGGAGATTTCTCAGTCCCCCCATGCCTGATGGCAGAGGTGGGTTTTAAGAAGTTTACGAAAGGCAAGGAAGGTGGGGGCAATCCTAATCTCTGGGGGGAGCTGATCCCAGAGGGTCAGAGCCACCACAGAGAAGACTCTTTCCCTGTGTCCTGCTAGATGACATTGTTTAGTCGATGGGACCCGGAGAAGACCAACTCTGTGGGACCTAACCAGCTGCTGGGATTCTTGCGGCAGAAGGCTGTCTCACAGATAACCTGGTCCAGTGCCATGAAGGGCTTTATAGGTCATGACCAACATTTTG
The DNA here is from genome assembly GCF_031021105.1 of Erythrolamprus reginae. Taxonomy (NCBI): domain Eukaryota; kingdom Metazoa; phylum Chordata; class Lepidosauria; order Squamata; family Dipsadidae; genus Erythrolamprus; species Erythrolamprus reginae. The sequence continues at coordinate 305,584,795 of NC_091950.1, read as the reverse complement.
AATTGTGACTGGAAACTGATCAGCAACCAATGCAGAGTGCGGAGTGTTGGATTCATGGAAATTCTTGGAAAGAAGGTTGGTGTACAAAAACACACGGCATGAGTTTCTGAATAGAAAAGGTGGATCGCATGCTTCCAGATTTATTCGATTTTTATGCCACCCTTCTCCTTAGACTGAAGGTAGTTTACAACATGTTAGCAATAGCATTTTTTAACAGAGCCAGCATATTGCCCTCACAATCCGGGTCCTCATTTTACCCACCTCGGAAGGATGGAAGGTTGAGTCAACCTTGAGCCGGTGAGGAGATTTGAACCACTGACCTACAAATCTACAGTCAGCTTCAGTGGCCTGTAGTACAGCAGTCTACCTGCTGTGCCACCCCATGAAGAGATGTTGTGAAGAGAAAAGGGCAGTTGCTGAGTGTCCCTGAAAAACTTCTGTTGGGCCCTACCTCAGAGTTTCCTGTTCCTGTATAAGAAATGCACTCTGATTGGTGGTCAGAGTCCCAGGGGCCATGCCAGGACAACTCTGTAGGCTGTGTTTTTGAGTTCATGTTTGGCTGAACCTTGCTGGGTGATGGTGTAATGAAAGCGCTTTGGGCAATTCCTAATATGGCTGTCTAAAGGAGGTAGATCTTTATTATGTAGATTGCTCCAGGCTATCAAAAGTGGGGGAGGGATGAGTGAGCTGGACCATTCTTGGTGGCACATTGACAAAGGTGGAAGCTACTAAGAGTGAGTCATCTTTTTTGTGTGTATGCCTTAAAGCATTATTTCTGGGGATATTCTATACAATATTCTGCCTTTTTAATATTTTCTAGAATATTTCATTTTTTCTAGGAGAGGGATGGGTGCTAATCTCCTACTGTGGGAAGTTTATAAACATAGTGCTGCTGAGTTGTACAAACTTTAAAGCTAAGCCACTTGTGATCCAAGGTGCAATTCAAAGGATTGCAGAAAGTTTTACCATAATCACCTGAAAGACAGAAGACAAAAGCTCCTGTCCATTATTAACATTGTAACTTGTGTATTTAGAGATGTTTTAATTGTCATGTTTCCCACACAGAAAGTATTCAAGGGAGATTTAGTTATCTACTGTAACTTCCCAGTATATGGAAGCGCAAGCAGTCCTCTAAGGTTTACATGCAGGGGGTTCAGTGTCCTTAGTATTCAGACTTTACCCAGAGATACTGTTTACTATATAAGCTAACATTAAAACAGATTCTCGGACTATGACTTTTGGTCTTCTAGCAAGTCACATATGACATTAAAGTGAGTGGTTATAATTACAACACAAACTGATCACAGTTGTGCAAAGCAGAATATAAGGGTTTTGAGAGACTGATAAACTTGATCATAGCCACCTGTCAAAACCATCTGCCAGTCATAGCAATATTGATTGGTAGATGTCTCTCCACTGGATGATAACTTCAGATGAAAGTTTACTAGTGTAGTTTTTAATTGTAGATGTGCACATATTAAAGACATTGCAGACTGTCTGTATGTCATCTAGTCCAACCCCTTGCTCAAGCAGGAGACCCTACACCATTTCTGACAGATGGCTATCCAGTCTCTCCTCAAAGCCTCCAATGATGAAGCACCCATAATTTTTGAAGATGAGCTATTCCTTTGGTTGATTGTTCTGTTGGAAAGTTTCTTATTTCTAGATTCAATCTCTCCTTGATCAGTTTCTATACATTATTCCTTGTCTGGCCTTTGAGTGTTTTTGAAAACAGATTGACCTGACCCCCTCCTCTCTGTGACAGTCCCTCAAATATTGGAACACTATCATGTGTCCCCTGTTCCTTCTCTTCACTAGACAAGCCATGCCCAATTCTTGCAACCATTCTTTATGTTTTAGCCTCCAGTCACCCCATCTTTTGCTTTTCTTTGCATTCTTTCTGGAGTAGTAGTTCCCAACCTTTTTTTGGCCATGCCCCACCTAAGCATCTCTAAAATCCAGATCTCCCCCGCCCATGACATATAATTCTTACTATTCAAAAAGTGAACTCCTACTCACGCAGAGGAAGCTCTAAAAGGCCATTAACTTGGTTTAAATACATGCCACGTTTCTTGTATTTTCTTAGATCTTAAAGAGGATATGCTTTTTAAAATAAGTTTTAAAATGAGCCAGGGGTGAAATGCTTCCAGTTCACTCGTGCCTGTCAGTCATTGGAGAGCCAGTTGCGAAGGGAGCGCGAGGCTCCGCCCCCATTAAAAATCAAATTGCCCCCCTGTGGGGTGTAGGCCCCACCTTGGGAATCACTAGTCTCAACAACTTTTTAATAGTGTGGTGACAAAAACTGGATGCTTTATTTTAGATGTGGCCTTACTAAGGTTTTATAGAGTTTTCATTCTGAATTGTAAGTTGAATGAAGCATCCTGTGTAAATGACATAATTTTAAGGCATTGTCTGAAAGCTTAATTAAAACAGCTCCAGGGATGGCTGCTGGGGGTTCACAGAGGTTCAGGAGCATCTTTAGTTAAGATTCTGTGCAGAATCCCACTCCAGGACGGCCACACTCACTCCGCCCCTCCCAGGAGTGCCCCATTTTAGGTAAGTGCAAGGTGTGTGTGGAGACTCAGGGAAGGTGAAAAATGGGCCTACTGGAAGTTTGGTAAGGCCAGAAATGGGCCCAGAGGGCCTCTGGAGCCTAGGGAGGTGTTATTTGTACTCCTGGAAGCTTGAGAAAAATCTTCGGAACCCGGGTAAGGCAAAAATGCTCCCGCCACCATGGTGCAATAAGCACACTAGACCACAGCCACCCAGTAACCAGGCAGAGAACCCTTACTAAAAGTTTTGAAACCCACCCCTGGGCAGCCCCCTAAAGATGGAAACAGGTAGTCTAAGAGTTGGATAAGTATCCCTCATCCCCTTCAATTGCTCATTTCTTCTTTCTTGCAAATTTTCAGAACAAAAAAAATATTTGCTGTCATAACACTATAAAACTTTACATACCTTGGCCCAGTTTCCCCATATTTAGCTTACCTCACATAGTGCAACATGTTGTAAATGCTCCTATTTAATGAGAGGCTATGTGAATATTTGCGCACTGGTAATGTGTGAGTTGACGTAACAATGAATAAATTGCTTTGTATGGATTGTCATTTTAAAATGCCATTTAGAAGGCAGAAAATGGACCAAGCTGCCCCCTTAATACCAAGTTAAACCAACACACAGAATGACTATTGACAAACCAGTTTATACTAAATTAAACTTTATTGACTAAGGTTTGTTCTCCAGACAGTGTGATTTGATGAACTATGGCGGTATGCATGCAATCAATGAGCTTGACAATAGTTTTAAAAGTGGATGTCAAACAACTTAGTAAAACATATTAGATAAACATTTAAATCTGTGTTGCTGCAAAATGAAACCGAGGCTGCATGAACTGTGTTGAATTAAAAGGCACTGTGGTTGAAAATGGAAAATAAACATTGGTATATTTCCTTAGTATATATTTCAAATAAATTAGAATTGTACTCTTTCAGCCTCACTTACACCCCAACAAAAATGTGTGCAAATATTAAAACGGTCATTAAACAAAAATGGACTATGAAAAGTGAATTGAACCATATTATTATTGAACTAACTTATAAGTGAACAACAAATGTAACATTCTTTTCTTGATATCTTAAAATCAGCATAGGGATTATTAGTACAGCTCTAAACAGTTTATGTAAGGATCTATTTACACCACCCAATGAGGTTGCCGTGCAGATAATTAATTTCTCCACCTCTCAAGAGCTCACATGATCACTGCAGTACTGCACAATATGGATGTGTAATTTATCCTCAAGTCTCTCACATTATTGGCAGGCTAACAATCTTCCCTTCTCCCAATACTACCATCATTGTTATTCAAGCATAATTTTTTTAAAAAAGTGGAGAAACAAGCAGAATTCTTCCTTAATTTTAAGGAAAGATAGTTGATTGCAAAAATATGCGACTTTGGATGTTTTACTGACAAGTTTTATTATGGCAGAAAGTCTAGCTAGAATGCAAATGGAAGTTTTTCAACAGCCACCAGGACTTGCTTCTTAAAATATCCTTAATTTGTAAATACACTTACTACAAAATATATGGAAATATTGAAATTCTTTGCAGTGCTGGAATCTTTTAATGTAAACACGATAGTGACCCATGATAACCCAGAATAGTTAACCATTTTATGGGTATGTTAGTGTGATTGTATAACAACCACAAATAACTCCAGTTATAGTGGCTGTGATTCCAACCACAAAGTTGCCCTGATGTCCTGCTTCTGATGGAACCTAACTGTGAAAAGATTTTAGATCTAATAGGTGACCGCATCAGACAAAATTTGTTTCACATTTTATAGCTAGTAATTAATGTATGCTATGGTAGGGTTCACAGATGACACTGAGTCATTTTGCAGGTTGTTGCTTATTCTAGTAGGTGGTAGGATAGGCTATAATAAAATACAGTTGGAAATCATAATCTGTTGGTTTACTAACTGCAACCACAGCTTCAAATGATTATGCATGTGAATGCATTGTCTATTTGTGGATTCTGGTTGGTTTCCAATTTGGTTTCATATCCCTCCCTAGCATCTAACCTAGGACTGTCAAACTGACCCGTGGGCCAAATGCATCACACACTTGCCATGTCCACACCCAGTTTACTGAAGGGGAGAAAAAAGTTCCAGTTATGTCACACATGACATACTAGCACAAGACACATTGCCGTGATAATGTGGGTTTGATATCCCTGATTTAATAATCACAGAGAAACATGGCAAAACCAAAGTTTAAAAAGGGGGGGAAACATAGCAAGAATAAAACAAACAACCCATGATTTTTTTTGATCATCTGTAAAATGTTTCTGGCTTGTTTCAGGATGGTCACCCAACCATAGCTAAAATAATGAGACTTTGAATAGCATCCTATATGCAAGTCGGTAGAATCTTGAAGTAGTGGTAGAATGGAATTTAAATAAAATTGGAAACTCCTTGAACTAATTCCTTAATGTAGGTTGGAAGATCTGAAAATGGTCAAAGCATATTGGGTGGGCCTTGTCTGAAATGTAATTGATTGATTCCAGGGAAAAAGATAACAACTGCATGATAAGTTCATCCCAGGAAATTGTCCCAAAGTGCACATTTTAGCAATGGAATGTTTTTAATAGAAAGACGATCAATATCTGACTTAAGGCTGCCAGTTGTTTAGTAAAGGAAAGTTATCTCCATCACATCCTAAACCATCCCCCCAAATTTATTTCAGTGTAACTTCTTTTTAGTATAACAAAAATGAATTTTTTTTAGAAAAATCAACAAACTATAGACATACATTTCCTGACATTATATAATCTTTCTAAAACAAGACAAAAAAAAACCAACTCCCCCTACTGTTGCGTTGACTAAGATTTTTTTTAAAAAAACCCAGCTACTTTAAATACCACTATGTGCTGTTCTCCCTCACATCACCTCTGCTTCCCAGTTACCAGAAAAAAAAATCAACTTTTTTTTTAATATATATACGTATAAAATTATATATTGCTTTTCTAAAATCTCCTGGCTGAGATTTTGTTAAAGTACCACCTCCGTGGGAACCACATGAACACCACAGTGTTATAGTTGCCTTGATTACTGCAATCCCAAAGGGCTAGATCTCTAGATCATCAGGCCGTGGTCTGCTGCTGGCTCGACTGCTGGCTCGACTTGGTGGCCGCTGGTCTATAACGGTGAGAGGTTGGAGCTCGTGCACAGCGTCCATTTTTTTGGTGTTCCCCGGATCATCGTTAAATTCAAAGTTCTGGGCATGAGAGTTGGAAATGGTGCTCCCGGCTTGTCCAATCCTGTTCTGTTCAGCACTATAATTTGCCCAGTTTTGTTCGCTGGCTTGCTTATTGTAGTTGCGACAGGATGACGTATTGTTCCTATCTCCAGTTACAAGCTTGTATCCTGGCGGAGACATGGGAGACAAAGGGGCCGTTGGAGAGGAGCACCCGTTGAAGTAGGCATATTTGGGGGATCCGCAGTCCTTGGAGGGACTTAAGCTGTTAGGAGAGAAAGGATTGCTTTTGGTCTTCATGCGATCTTTAAGGCTCTTGAGGGTGACGTAAAAAATCTCAATGATGTTGAGGGTCAGAGATATGATAGAGACGACCAGCATGAAGATAATAAAGATGGTTTTCTCTGTGGGACGAGAGAGGAAACAATCCACTTTGTGTGGACATGGTACCCTTTCACAAGTGTAGATGGCTTGCAGAGTGAATCCATAGATGTACCACTGTATCAGCACAAAGGCTACCTCAAAGAGAGACTTGAAAATGATGCTGATGATGTAAGTGCGAAGCAGACCACCACGCATTTTGACCTTGCCGTGTACTTCAATCCCATACTTGAATTTCTTAATTTCTATCTGCTTCAGAGGGAGGTCTACATTCACCCCCTCGCTTTGGACCAACTTGAGCTCTTCCTCTTTCTTGTTTAGTTTCTCTTCTTTTCGCATCACGTAGAAGACATGTGCTAAATACAAAAGGGTTGGCACCGAAACAAAAATGAACTGCAGCACCCAGAAGCGCACATGAGATATCGGAAACGATTTGTCATAGCAGACATTTTCACAACCTGGTTGTTGAGTGTTGCATCGGAAAGCTGACTGCTCATCTCCCCAGGCAGATTCCACTGCAGTCCCCAGAAGCAAAATTCGGAAAATGAAAAGGACAGAGAGCCACACCTTTCCTCCAGCGGTAGAATAGGCTTGGACTTTGTCAAGGAGCCTACCGAGAGCACTCCAGTCACCCATCTTCTCTAGCTGCTTCCTGAAAGAGAAACAAAGGAAAGAGCTGAAGCATGGGTTGCATAATTCATTCATAAGAGTGCGTGCATGAGGATGACGAAACCTGCGTGTGAAATTAAGAAAGGCAATTGAGTTATGATCGCAGGCCTATTTTCTCATGTGGTGAAACAAGGTCAAAAATCTGGAAAGTTTTATTGCACAAGCCTATGCTCTTTGGAGTATTTGTGAGCACACCTATGCCATTATCATTTACACTCCAAGGCAGTAATGGTGAACCTTTTTTTTCCTTGGGTCCCGAAAGAGCATGAGCATGTGCTATTGTGCATAAGTGAGTGCCCACAACCATAACCAATGCCTGGGGAAGGCAAAAACAGCTTCTCCCAGAAGCCAGGAATGGCTTGTTTCCCAACTGCTGGTGGGCCCAATAGGCTCACGTTTCACCCTCCTCAGGCTCCAAAGGCTTCCCTGGAGCCGAAGGAGGGTAAAACGCCCTCCTCCATCCTTTCAGAGGCTCTCTGGAAACCAAAAACACCCTTCCAGAGCCTCTATGCAAGCCATGGCTGGCACACACATGCACACTGGAGCTGAGGTAGGGCAATGGCTTGCGTACCAGCAGATATGGCTCTGCGGTGGCATCCATGCCATAGGTTCGCCGTCACTGCTCTAGGATTTCTTTCTACTATAAAGCTATCTTAGCCTGCAATTGCAATTGAAAACAAACATATTAATCTAGGAAAGTTTGAAAATACTGTAATAAAGTATACTAATCAATAAAACAGACAGTCCTGCTTTGGCCCATTACTGTTGAAGGGTGTAGCCCATATCTTTTCTGTTTAATTAAAAGACAGAAGTATCAATTTTCAACTTAATATAGATTTTTAAATTTGTTCTAACAAGCTAACTTCATTGCCTCTCTAGGTTGCCAGGAGGGGGGAAAGGGAAAGCCTTGTATGAATTACTCAAACAATTCTAATGTTTTTCAACATTGATTCATTTTAAAAATTCTTATAGCTCTATAAGAATTCTTATAGCTGTATATGTCTGTGTGTATGTATGTAAGTAGAAAAGCAATTTTCCCCAGAAAAGAAACGCTCCTTTCAACTCTGGGCAAATGGAAGCAAATAATGCATGGAAAGCCATTAGGAAAGAAATAAAAGCTCAGAATTTGGGAGGGAGGATGTTCTGTCTGGGTTCCCCCAGACCTCAACACCAACTGGAAAAAACAGCCAGACACTCTGGTAAAAGCAAAAGTACTTTATAGCTGGAAAAAATAAACACAGAGGAAAACCTGTTCTTCCCGACAGGCTATAATACTTTACAGCAGAGTCCTGATGTCCAGACAATACAGCAAGCTTCTTGCTGGCACACCCACCCCAAGGTTTCAGTAGTCAAAGGCACAAACCAGGATTCCAAGACGCCAAAGTTCACAGCTAGGTCCCAAGACTCTCAAAGATAAAACTCCACAAGCCAGGAAGGGTGGGTATGCCTTTTAGCCTTTCCAAAGAGCACCACACCCAAACCCAGCTGTTGCCTCTTTAATGCTGAAAGTACCTAGCCAATTGGTCCCTTCGCTGTGTAGCTCTTCTCTGTCGCAGATCAATTATGGCTTGTGCATTTTCCTCTAAGGAATCCAGGCTGCTTGCTGGGGAGAGCTCCCTCTGGGGGGACTCTGGCTGTCCTCCCTCTTCTTCAGCCTGGGATTCCTCCTCCTCGTCTGCCTGCACCTCCTGTTCCTCATCCTCTCCCTCTGAGCTGGAAACCGACAGAAGATCAGCCGTTCCCTGAGGGGCCTCAGACGGAACCACAACAGAGGAGGAGGAGGAAGAAGCGGAGAACAGTTGCTGCTGAAGGAAGATGAGGTGAGGGCAATAAAAAAAAATCCCAAACTTTAAGGCTTAAAAATAAAAGAGGGATTCTGAGGAGGCACGCACCGCCCATACACTCAGTGCGAGGCTGCCTCCTATACACTGCACCAGAGAGAGAAACCCAGGCTAGAGGGGAAACCTCCTGCTCCTTTGACCAAAAGGTGACTACTGCTGCTGCTGCTACTACCTGCTTTCTCTTCCTTCCCATGCTGAAGGGCTCCCCTCTCCTCTTGCTTGCTCACTTTGTAGTCAGCACCTTTCCTGCACTGTGGTGGCTCCTCAGTTTGGCTGAAGCCAAGTTGATCCGGCCGGGGTGAAGTGCCCCCTTTTGCCTTTCCACGCCCAGATGCTCCAGGAGGCAACCTTGCACCAGGTGTATGGGAGGCAATGCGAGGGAGTCACCCCAGCGAAGTGGTTTATTCCCTATCCAAGCACCCAGAGAAAGAAAAACACTTCGTTTGCTCTGGGCTGTCCAGAGCGAAGGGAGCATTTCTTTTCTCTGGGCGCTGGCAGAGGTTTATTTCTTATCCAAGTGCCAAGAGAAAGGAAAAATACTTTGTTCGGTCTGGACTGCCAAAGCCTCCTTAAGCACCACTGAAAGGCTCCTCTGGCAGCCCAGAAAAGTCCAAGATGGCCGGGATTAAAGGCGTGCAGCTCTCAAATTTCCTGGGAATTTTTTTCCGGAAGATACATTTTTTAAAAAAATTGAGAACAGGGATTCCAGTTTTGTCTTTTGGCAATTTGTGTGGTTCTTTAAATGAAAATATCTATGTTAACAGATTTTATTCATATCCCACCCTTTTGTTTATATAACACTGGCATACACGTAATGATCACTTTGAGATTTCAGTCCTAAACATAGTTACTTACCACTGTGCTCCATTGATTGAACACAATGGGGCTTCTCTAATTAAATATATATACAAATGTGTTGCATGTAGGCTGATGATGTGTCTGTCCTATGCTACAGAATCCTGCTTCGTTTTTTAAATACTGTTTATTTTATGTAACTTGGTATAATGCCAACTGCTAGTGTCTCTTTTCAATCATTTGAAGGACAGACTAAGGACAATTCTCTGTTCAACAAGCATCCTCTATTTTTTGAACAGCTTTCTAGTTCAAGGATGCTATAAAGTTAAAAGAATACTAATGAGAGTCACCAAGAGCCTCTGGATAGGAGGCTGAACATTTCATTGGCATCTATATATGAATGGCTAAGCATTTTTTTCTCTTCTTCAACCTGACAGATGCAAAAGCATTTGACCCAATAATTAACATCTAAATCAGGGGTGTCAAAATCAAGGCCCACAGGCAAGATGCAGACCAGCAATAATAGTAATAGTAGTAGTAGTAGTAGTAGTAGTAGTAGTAGTAGTAGTAGTAATAATAATAATAATAATAATAATAATAATAATAATAATAATAATATATTAGATTTGTATGCCGTCCCTCTCGAAGACTCAGGAGAGTTTTTGCTGGCAGAGGGTGGCAGGAGCCCGTTGAAAAAAAACCAAGAACTTGGGAGCTCTATTTTCACACACATAGTGACATCAAGTTGGCAATACTACTCCTGCCCACTGTCACCCCACCCCAGGTCAAACACAACCCTGATGCGGCCCTTCATGGCCTTCAATAAAATCAAGTTTGACACCTCTGGTCTAAATGTTTCAATGGTATACTAGGCAATGAGATTCTTTTTTGCTGTTTTGAATGTGTAAAATATATCTATTAAGAAATGCTATCTAAATATCTCCATTAAGAAATGCTTTGATACTCCTGAGTGGAAATGATGCAATCTGTGGCCTTTAGCCTACAACTCCTATTCTACGCTTGCAAGTTACCTCCCAATGCAATCAGAGAATCAAAGGAAAGCATGAATTAATTCCTAGCAGTGCCTGTAAATATTTTGCTTCTCTGGCAATCATGTTTTGCATATTCAAAGAAATCCGGATAATAATCAAGTGGGAATTACTGCATGGTTCACTTACTAGAAGACACACACCATAGACTTCTAATCAACCATAGACTTACTGTACAGGTTTAATAAGTACTGCAATGACAACATATCAAATTCAGAGAACTGTCAGTCTTTGTCACTATTGAAAAAGGTAATACTTGTGATATCAACTGAATTTTAAAGAGATGTACATGTCCATTGTTCCTTTTAAGATGCTAAGCCTTGAAATATGCTAGCTGGGAAAAAATACATAACAATCTTTGAAATCGGATGATGATTAAGGTTCATATTTTCAGTACCCATGCAGAACTGAATGTGAATAAGTATCAAAACCATGTTCTTAAACAACCATCTTCTTTCTGATGTTATCTTGGCCATCGGCATACTATTGTCATAAATTACTGTTTCACAACATTTTGCTGACTTGCACCTAGCTCAGCCCACACCTGTGCTGTCACAGCAAATCTTCAACTAGTTTAGGTATTAAAAAGCACCCTTTTTTCCTGTGCCACGAGGAAGAAAATATAAGAGAAACCAAGACCTTATCAATAAAAAAAAAACAAATCTGTACCACACTCATAGATAATTAAAAACTGTAGGCATAATTTTGTAAAGAAGAAAAGGTATCAGACACTTATTTTTCAGGAGTCAGTCCTAAACCGGCAACTAGCTGAGCTACTTTTCTAGAAAAATGACATCTCAAGGAAGTTCTGCTTATGGCAAATTGCAATAGTGACTGAAAGGGTTCACGTGGAACCCTCCCCAAATTCTGTTTCTTTACACAGAAGCTTGCCATGCTGTTGGCTGGGCGCTTTGGTTCACAGCCAAGCATGTGGGAAGCATCTGTGGAAAATGCAATGTGTTCCTTTCCCTCTGTGGCAATCAAGCTTTCATTTCTGCCAAGCCAGATGTGAATGTAGTACAGCCAACTGTATTGACGCTGCTTGTCAGGCTTAGGCAGTCAGGGGACGGCCAAAGGCAGCATTGCGTGTCAAAAGCCCAACAACTAGTTTAACATGCAGTTATTGCTGAACTTGGCTGGTAGAACGGGGCTGTCACATCCATTGGGCAACTTTTGAAAGGCAGGAAAGTTGAAATTACAGCTCTCCAGAGAGTATTCATATATTACAGGTAGTTCTCACTCGCCATCTTTTGTCAGATTTACAATGGCATTTATGGCCGTTGCAGAATTTCCGCAGTCATGTGATCAAAATTTGGGCACTTGGCGTTGGCAACTGGCATGTATTTATGAGAGTTGCACTGTACCAGGTTCATATGGTCACTTATTTGTAACTGTCCCAGTCAGTTTCCAGCAAACAAAGTCAATGGGGGGAACCAGATTCACTTAGTGACTGCAGTGACTCACTTAAAAACTGTGACAAAAAGGTTGTAAAATGAGGTACAACTCACGTAACTCACTCGTCTTGCTTAGAGTTGGGCTCGGTTAGGTCATAAGTTGAGGCCTATCTGTACTTCAATAGTAAATGGACAAGGGTTTTTATTGTTAGCAGGAGAGATGGGAAAGTAGCAGTCTCAGATTATAGATCTGTCATTGTGTTTCTTTTAAAAGGAAAAGAAAGGAAATAGAAATATGAAGGAAGTTGGTGTATGAATCATATTAGATGGTTCATGTTTTCCAGGATGCGCAATGAACTTTAAGCACCTATAACTGAATGGAGTCTCAGGAGCCACACAGAATTCCAAGTCATAGCTGTGTGCAGTGTAGGCTACTGCCCAGATTGGGGATTGGGGGGGGGGGGCGGGGTAACGCAGTGGGATAGCAAAAATGGAGCTCCACCCCAGAGCACCCAATTTGCACTGAAAGGTGTTGAAAGAAAATGCATAAGCCACGCCCACAGTGTGGTAGTAAAAATTTTGGTAGCCCTTCACTAGCTGTTTGGGATTTGTGTTGCAGAATTCTGTATGTGAAAGCTTTTGCAATTCAACACCTAGCTTTCGGATAGAAAAGACTGACAGAAAATCAATCAAGAGTGTTCCAGGGATTGAAAAGTGGATACTACCCTGTGTATGCAATGACAAAGTTATATCAGATTCTCCAGATGTGGTGGATTTTACATATTGTGGGAGAACAGGCTGATTAGTAAAATTGCAAACACCTGTGCTGCCTTCTTTCCCTCCCATTTGAGCCTTTCCCCCAGCATCTGCACAACTGCAGGTAAGTCTTGACACAGGTGTGGGAGGAGAATGGCAGAGATGCAAGAGTTTTTGCAACTTTGCAAGTCCCCAGCAAATAGAGTATAGCGCAAAGGGGGAAAAAGAGGTGTTTTTCCTTCAGGAGTAGATTCAATTCAATTCAATTTTTAAGACTTGTATGCTGCCCCTCTCCAAATGTTCTAAATGTAGAGGAAAAATATAGCAACCCAGGAAAATAAAGCACAACATACAAACAATGTGCAAGGGCTCTCTATATGCTGGCCATTGACAAGGAGACTTAAAGTCCCACTTGGCGGGAGCCAGGGAAAGAGAGCCTTCTCTGTGGCGGCCCCGGCCCTCTGGAACCAACTCCCCCCAGAGATTAGAATTGCCCCCACCCTCCTTGCCTTTCGTAAGCTACTTAAAACCCACCTCTGCCACCAGGCATGGGGGGAATTGAGATACTCTTTCCCCCTAGGCCTTTACAATTTTATGCATGGTATGTCTGTCTGTATGTTTGGTTTTTATATTAATGGGTTTTTAATCATTTTTATTATTGGATTATTATTGTACGCTGTCTTATTATTGCTGTTAGCCGCCCCGAGTCTCCGGAGAGGGGTGGCATACAAATCCAATAAATAAATAAATAAATAAATAAATATAAATAAATAAATTAATAAATAAATAATAAAGTAGAACATGTTTAAGAAAGAGACATTAATTAAAGCATAAGAGTAATACACAGTATGGAGCCTAGGATGTAGCTAATTATAATGAGAAAAAGGTAATGGTATAAACATTTTCATAGAAGTAATTGAAAAGCAATAGTATATTGTAGTAGTTAACTATCAACTGGTGATAGTATAGAAAACACACATACACATTTTGGTTGTAAACATGCATAAGAGGCCTTCATCCTCATGGTGATGTATTATGTATAAACCTGCAGAATACATACACACACACATATACATACACCACACACACACACACACATATATATATACATACACACATATATGTATGTGTATATAGTGTGTGTGTATGTATTTACATATGCATGCATAAATGTATGTATGTATGTATGTATGTATGTATGTAGGAATGTAACATATTTTTGCTGATGAGTGAAGAGGAAGGGAGCCTAGTACAGATCGACAGAATCTATATACAAATCTGGTATATATTATACAAAGATTAGTACTTTGCATCTCTCTCCAGTCTGGGTCAATTGACTTGGGCCTGATTTAGAAAAAGAACCAGTGTCACACATAATCCTCCAGTGTCTACAGAAATTGCTCAAAGGATAGAAAAATTGGGCCAGTATTTATTTATTTATTTGGATTTGTATGACGCCCAATTCCCAACAGACTCTGGGCTGCTGTAATTAGTAGTAATAATTAATAGCAGTAATTAACTAGCAGGGAAAAGTTGAATGCAGATACAGATGTCTTTGAATACAGATGAATAATAGGGAATTTCATACTGGAAGATGCCTTAGCGGATAGTTACTTAAGTTCCCTTTTAAACATCCAAACAACCAAGAAATCCTTCTAAAAGCCTCTGTAATAAGAATACAAATCCAGTTACAGCAGAGACCTGAAAGGACCCTAATGTATAGGATTATTGCTAAACCAGTCTGTTATGGTTAGAGAAGTGGATTTGGCTCAGGCAGACCCAAATTCAGATTCATCCTCAGCCACAAGCTCATTGTGCTCTCTAGCGCCAGTCACCATTCTCAGCCTAATCTGCCTAAAATAGTTTTGGGACTGGGAGGTGGGATGGGATTTTTTATTTTATTTTTTTTTGGGGGGGGGGGGAGAAAAGAAAAAAAGTACAGAAACTAGGCAATGAATTTTTTTCACAATGTCAAGAGATTATTGCTGCCATCTGGTAGTTATATGGAGTTTTACAAGTCAGATCTGGTAGCAGTAATAGTTCTAATAATTCTAATTCTGTAATAATTCTAAAAATACTTACATCTAAATCCTATCCTATAGCTAAAACTACACACATTTGTTGAAGATTATGGTCTACTCAGACCTATGAAACATTTTGAAAAACAGGCATGAACAATTCTTTACAGCTATGTAGTTTTCTGTAGCAATGTTCTTTGAAAAAAATATAGTTAAGTCAATTGGATAGGCACATACACATTATGTATGAGTTTGTGTGAAATGTCTCACATCTGGCTGACAGGCAGCTTAACCTACACATGTAAGGTTAAATCACAACATTCAGAGAGACTTATTCATAGTAAATCTGTATTATATTTGCAATGCTATGTAACAACTCCAAGCTCATTTACTGCAAAATCAAATCTCACTGGATGCAATAAAAATTACTTTTAGGAGTCACAAATCTGAATTCCTTTGTTATGGAAGTTAAAGCTGCAATTTTTTTAAAAGTTATACCAAGGGGTAAGTTTCATTGAACACAACCTTAGTCACTAGGTTCAGTTCCAAATTCTCTCAAGGTTACTTATCTTGTGAGTCTCATTTACCCAGCTATAAAATGGGAACAACTCACTTTAAAAGTTTGGGGGTTTTGTTTGTTTTGCTGCAAAATTCTTTTACCGATTAAAAGCACTAAAAAATTAATTCCCATCCTATCCCCTTTGTCCCTTTAAAATTTAAAGGTCGTTTTATCTCCTCATCACTACAACCTCAAAATCATTGGGTTTTGGCCTGGGTTTGCATCTCCCCTCATCCAGATCAACCGCTCAGCCACAAGGCAGCAGTTCTTGCTAAACAAATTTTATCCTTGTAAATCAAGAAACAGGACATCCAATTTCTTTCCTGTGGAATTCCAAAAGTGCCTCTCTCATTTGTAGACTATGGAATGTAGCAGTTTAACACCAGCCATTCCTTAGAGCGGCTATCAACAACACTTCTTTAAACTTTGGAAACTCATGGCTTCATGGCTGAAGGGATGCCCGTTCCTCTACCTCCTCTTCCCAAAGAGTGGAGCAGTTTTCTGAAACAGAGACCCATTCTCTCTGTTCAGTTGACCTAGGTGGCATTAACAAAACTCTGCCAACAAATCTCTCCTAAAATTCTTCCCTTTTAAACATTGCAGGCACAGTAGACTCAGCAATCTACTAGGGCAGAAGTAAAGGAAGAGGCAAAGGAGTTCACCAAAACGAGATTGGCTGTTTTGGTTTTCAGCCTTCCTTAGCGACCAAAAACTTTCCCAAATGCTAACTAGAAGGAGTAAAACGACTGCCTTCAGGAAAAGCAGGCGAGGGGGAAAAAAACCCTCCCAGCAAACATAAGACACGGACTCTTCTTCCTTCCAGTACGGAGGCGCGATTACTACGATCCCAGGAACCAGTTTGCCACAACCAAATTACTATTCCCCGAACGTCTGCCTTGCACAATTTCATGTCGCCACAAAAAGTTTTGATTTAAAGCAGAAGGGATTCTAGCCGCTCGGGTCCCACGGGCTCTTGGGATTCAAGGTAACCCAGTTGCACGCAACGTCGCTTTGAGCCCTTCGCCAAAAGTTTGCTTCCATTAACGAGAAGGGAGGTGGAGGTGAGGGGAGACCACGTGAAAAGTCATCCGATTAGTAGTTAAGAGCAGCAGAAGCAGCAGCCTTTGAACAAAGCCCCAATTAAGGACCATGCTTGTTTGGTACGGAACCCGTAAACACGAATCGCACATTTCCATAGGAAAACAAAATGTGCGTACGTGTGCATCTTTAGGGCGGGAGGGGGAGGGAGGGAGAATTGAAAAAGTTACGGTCATTTCAGATTTCTGAGAGAAGTTTTGAAAGTACTGTAATGGGAGAAACTACCAGCAGATTGCCGCAGCCTGCGTGGGTACCTTTTCTCCTCCAAGTGGGCTGCTTGCCTGTTTGGCTGTAAAGGGTTTTTTGTTACACGGACAAAAGCATTCTCCTTCAGAGTAAGTAAGGTGAAGAGTAAATAAGGTGAAAACTAAACAAAAAAAGTTTATACTTGGGCGAGAAGGCTAAACTCCTAAGCTGTTAAAACAAATGGTTCCTCTGGAGTTGATTCATCTAGTAGAGATGTAGTCACATTTAAAAAAGAAAAGTTTGGAAAAAGGCAAGAAACCCATTAATATCAAATGAAATTATAATTATTACCAGGTAACATTAAAAGAATCATATAAAAACATTTAAAATATATTTAAAATTATAAATATATGTGTGTGTGTGTATAATATATATTACACATTGCATATTAATATATATATATTATTAATATGCAATGTATATATATGTATGTATACACAAACATATATACACATGTGAACTTATACACACACATACACACACACACACACATCGTTTTCTAATCACAGGTAACCATAACCTTTAAGAAAGTTTGAAATCTTTGAAAGTTTGAAATCGAATGAAATCTCCTCCCCCCTCCATCCTTACCTTCCTGCTCAGCAGAGAAGGGTTTCAGCTTTTCAGTCCTCCAGAGGTTAAACTCAAGTGCCTATTTCAGGCACTCAGACCTGCCTATTTAAACTTTAAAAGTCTCCCCTCTGTTCTGCGGTGAGGATGGCTGGTGTCCTTCCTTCCCCTTTTGCCTGGAAGAAAACTGCTGAGGCGGCCTTTAGAGGGGAGGGAGAGCAGCACACCCTCCCTCTCGCATCCCAAACACCCCCTTTTTCTCACCCTTCACTTGAAGAACTGAGAGAGCTTTTAAAAAGTTTTCCAGCCACTAGTTGTGAGGGAGGAGCTCAGGAGGAGGGGTGAAAAGTCTTAGAGGTGGGACTGCTAAGGGAGGGGAGGAGGAAGCGCAAGAGAAGACACAGAAGCAGGAGACGGTGTGGGGGGGTGGGAAATGGGGCTGTGGGGGGTGGGGGAGGCAGACAGAAAGGAGAGCCTGAAGTGGCTGAGTAAGCACATCATTTTAAAGAATACATGAAAGAGACCAAACTGGGATGGTATCCAGACATGCTCTTGCTGGAGGGAAGTGACACCATTTAATTTGCTGCATGAAACACATCCCTTCAAAGGTGTGTGAAGTACCTGCACACTGGGTTTGCCATGGGCCAGTGATGAGTTACACCGGATTTCATCAGCAGCTGGCCTGCCACAACTCAGGAACCCTCCCTCCACCAAAAAATAAAAATTAAAAAAACATATGGGAATTAGTAACAGAAGCCGTGGCACCACAAAGGGTTTATGCCCACAATCCAGGGTGAATTCTCCCTGGAGAATTTCAGAAGGTAGGACAATACATCTAGAGTGACTTCCCCCTAGTGGTTGCCACACGTTGGCTTGGCTGCCTTCACTGCTCTTTTTTCTCAGCCGTGTATTTCTGAGTCTGCCCCCTCCCCAATGTCCTTGCAAGAGTCTACACAATTCAATAATTTTCCAAGTGCTGGAGTGAAGGGGACAAGAAGGATGAAGGAGAAACCTGTTACTAAACATATGTGGCAGAGTTTTGGAATCAAAGACTTGTTCTTGGTTTGGAATAGGCAGCTATTAACATAAAACAAGACCTACCCTTTCGGTAAATGGATAGAAATGTCAAAAATCGACACATATAAACACTGCAACAAGAATTGCGATAGCACAATTTTGGAAGAATGATCAGACCCCAACGGAAAATTTAATAATAGATAAAATATATACATGTGTGGAGATGGACCAAATTACTAATTCAATCAAGGGAAACAAAATCATGGAATCAAAACGAACATGGCAAAAATGGCATGAATGGGTTCAAAAGAGAATATAGAAATAATACACTATGAAGCAACAGTACAATTGAAATAAACTACAGTTACCTTGTAAATATTTTTATTTATCATTTAGTGAATGTAATAAATATCAGATAATAAATGTATAAAGTTTAATGTATACGACGGAATGTAATAGGTAAAAAAAATTACTAAAAAACACTAACAAAGATGGTTTACGATCTGTAAAACGGAATAAATTGTGAGTTGAACTATTTCTGAAAATTCAATAAAGAAATTTTAAAAAAAAGAAATGTCAAAAATCCTAAGAGCTAAGTTCTTAACCCTAACTAAGTATAGGGAAGGATGAGAAGCACGCTCAAATTATATCGTTCTTCACATTTGGAGTGACTTCTACATACATGACATTTGATCGGTGTCTCTCTGGTAGCAGTCTGCTAGTATGTGTGTATGGCGTAAACAGCCTAGCTTTGAGTTTAAAAGGAGAGAATACTGTTGTATATTATCTGCCGTACGAATCCCAGCGACCAGTTAGGTCTCACAGAGTTGGCCTTCTCAGGGTCCCGTTGACTAAACAATGTCGTTTGGCGGGACCCAGGGGAAGAGCCTTCTCTGTGGCGACCCCGACCCTCTGGAACCAACTCCCCCCAGATATCAGATTTGCCCCCACCCTCCTTGCCTTTCGTAAGGTCCTTAAAACCCACCTCTGTCGTCAGGCATGGGGGAATCGAGATTTTCCCTTCCCCCTAGGCTTATAAAATTTATGCATGGTATGTCTGTATGTATGATTGGTTTCTTAAATTAGTTTTTTTTTTAAATATTAGATTTGTTTATATTGTCTTATTATTGTTGTTAGCCGCCCCGAGTCTATGGAGAGGGGCGGCATACAAATCTGATAAATAAATAAATAAACAAACAAACAAACAAACAAATAAATAAATAAAATCTATCCCAAGATTAGATCAAACTTGTTTACTATGAAAGGCCAACTAAGTTGGCCTTCCTGATTTCTACAGCGGCCACTAAAATCAATGCTTCTGGAAAGAATTCATTTCCTGCTAACTCTTTTCAGCATGCTTCATTTTACATTAAAGATTTTTTTTAAAAAAAATCACACCTTTATTGCTTAATAATAAGTAACTAAAGGTGTTAAAGGTATCTAATGCTCCTTCTTCCCCATGTCACAACCCTCAGGGTAGGCTGAGAAAGAGCAGATGCCCCAAATCACTCAGCTGGTTTTCATGGCTAGTAAGACTAGAACAGTCTCCTGGTTTCTGGCCTGGTGCTTTAACTACCTAGACAAGCGGTGAAACGTGCAGAAAATGGTGATATTCAGGTGGGTGGGTGGAGCCTCGCGCTCCGGACACTATCGATTTTCCGAACCACGCTACTGGTACCCCAAGACTGGGCCAAAGTAGTAGAATTTCACCTCTGACCTCGACCAAATATACACTATTGTACAGAAAAGTCATGACACATGGACTTTTTTCTCAGTAGCCTTCAGAGACATGCTTAAATTCCTTTAGTTCCTGGCCAAACTTTAGCTTCTCCAGACAGCAAATTCTAGCAGGTAATAACAGGATTTCCTTTGGTCCTTCCCAAATTCACTTCTAATTCGTGTCATGGATGCTTTTAACATAGATTGACCCTACCGGAAATCCTCGACTTAACAACCATAATTGAGTTCACAGATCATAACAGTCATAAAATGGGTGTCTTATTTTATGATCATTTTTTACAGTGGTCAACACAAGGCAATCATGAAGTAAAGGCAGAAGTTGTAGAATGAAAATGGTGGTAAACCAATTCTTCATTTCGGGTCAGGTTTTGCCAGGAACCGGAAATAAACATTGGTTTTCAGCAAAAATATTGTAAATTAGAGACCTGGGAACCTGAGACACTGCAAATGGCTATAAATGTGGGCTGGTGCCCAAAATGTGGTCATGTCAGCAGGGCTGACCTCAGAACTTAGAATCTGGGTGGTAAATTCCTTTTTCAGGGTCTATACAGGTAATCCTGTATTACCCCAGGTAATACAGGATTGCTTGTATTAATGAAAATTAAGCCGGGGTGGCGCAGCAGATAGATTGCTGTACTGCAGGCCACTGAAGCTGACTGTAGATCTGAAGGTCAGCAGTTCAAATCTCATCACCGGCTCAAGGTTGACTCAGCCTTCCATCCTTCCGAGGTGGGTAAAATGAGGACCCGGATTGTGGGGGCAATAGCCTAGCTCTGTTAAAAAAAAGTGCTATTGCTAACATGTTATAAGCCACCCAGAGTCTAAGGAGAAGGGCGGCATAAAAATTGAATGAATGAATGAATGAATGAATGAATGAATGAATGAATGAATGAATAAATAATGAAAATTGGAGAGAACCACCCCTATTTCTTCAATTTCTCTAGATAATATTGTAGCTTTTTATTATTTCCATTATTTTCACAGTGACTTGCTTTTTAATTCTTTTCAGCCCAACCCCCAAATGGTGTTATTTTGGTCAGTTCCCCAAAATGGGTTCATCCAGCTGAGAGTTGAAGGTGGGCAGCGACATGGAATGCTGTGGATCGCTCCATTCTAAGCCCCCTCCTTCCT
The DNA here is from genome assembly GCF_031021105.1 of Erythrolamprus reginae. Taxonomy (NCBI): domain Eukaryota; kingdom Metazoa; phylum Chordata; class Lepidosauria; order Squamata; family Dipsadidae; genus Erythrolamprus; species Erythrolamprus reginae. Next base: position 305,563,781 of record NC_091950.1, on the reverse strand, counting down.
AGCGATGTCACCCAGGGCAGAGCAACTACTAAGTAGTTGGAAAGAATTCCAGAAGCTGGATTCTTCATACTTTCCCTACCACAACAAATGTATGATGTAGCTTTTCTGGCTCATTTGCACCCATGCAGATATGGGATCAACTATACAGACTCAATCAAAGTCAGCTGCACTGCAACTATGTACGTGGCCAAGAAGGAGAAGATTAAAATTAGTTTTATTCCCTTTTCCATTCAAACTACTTCCATTTATTTCTAAAAAAACAAATTATATAGACAAGTTATATAGACCAAATTGAGAAAGCTTTATTGTAAAGCTAATGAATAATTTACATAGGCTCCCACATCTGGCTCAGAAAATCCTAACTCTGTGCCTCCACCAAGTGGCCATCTTCAGTATTGCGGCCCAGTGATGCAATGATTAAAATTAAAGAGGAATATAGTTTACATTTATTTAAAGGTGGATTTTTTTGGGGGGTGAGAGTTTACTCTTAGTCTTTAATTTTGGTTCACAACTGATGGTAACAGTTCAACACATGGTCCCTTGTGAGAAAGGCTTATCAAAGTCAAAACTTGACTTATGCCTAGGAAGATGAGCATCATAATGCATTAAAGTGTTAAAGTGCATTAAATGACACATTGGTGGTTCAGTGGTAGAATTCTCACATGTTCATTTCCCGGCCAATGCAACATGAATTTTGCAGAAACTGCTGTGGCATAGAGCTGGAGCGCTTGCCTCACAATCAGGAGGTTGTGAGTTCAATCCTAAGTAGAGGCAGATGTAAGAGTCTCCTGATTGGGCATAGGGTTGGACTCGATGACCTACAAGGTCCCTTCTAATTGTGTTAATCTGATATCTGAAAAGTACATTTATAACTAAACTCTAGCTCTTAGTCTCGTTTTAAATGCCCCCCTTTAATCAGCAATTTATAACTACAGTACAGTGTTCCCTGGATTTTCGCGGGTTCGAATTTCGCGAAAAGTCTATACCACGGTTTTTCAAAAATATTAATTAAAAAATACTTTGCGGTTTTTTCCCCTATACCACGGTTTTTCCCGCCCAATGACGTCATATGTCATCACCAAACTTTTGTCCACCTTTAATAAATATTTTTTTAAATAAACTTTAATAAAGAAACATGGTGAGTAATAATCTAAATGGTTGCTAAGGGAATGGGAAATTGCAATTTAGGGGTTTAAAGTGTTAAGGGATGGCTTGTTATACTGTTCATAGCCAAAAATAGTATATTTACTTCCGCATCTCTACTTCGTGGAAATTCAACTTTCGCGGGAGGTCTCGGAACGCATCCCCTGTGAAAATCAAGGGAACACTGTAATATGAAAATATTTGGATATAAACCTAGTTTGGTTTCCTGGAACAAGACTTTGTGGGGGGGGGGAACATTTCATAGACTGAAATGCAAGCAAGTTACGGGTGCCGAAAACTAGCTGAGTGATATGGCATTTCTATATTTATTTGTTTTGGGTGCTTGTTTTTATCTTTATCTAAATTTCAAGGAATTGATCAGCCATGCTGAGTTTCCTAGCTCTGCTGCTGTAGTGGAGACACAAACATGTTTGTCTCACTCCTGCAATCTTCTGCCTCTCCAAGAAGTTCTCTGATCATCAGTATAAACAAACCAAGAGCGCCTGTGCTTTTGCCATAACATCTAAGAGTGAAGCAAATGGTTTTGCTTTTGTTGGACTCACATTGCACCTTTTGTGCCGGAGCTCAAGAATTTAGAGATCTCACCTCTGAATTGGAGGCTTGAATGTGAAATTTTCTCTTTAAGGAGTTGAAATGGAGCCAGCCTGGTGCAGTACTTAAGGTTGTGGCCTAGAAATCAGTAGACTGTGAATTCTAGTCCTGTGTTATGTTTGCAAGTTGTTAGAATAAAGGTGATCGCTGATTGGAGCAGGGCGACCAATAAGAAGCCTGCTAGCGCAACCAATGGGAAGCCTGGGCGCGACCAATAAGGAGCCTCCGGGCTCAACCAATAGGAAGCTCCAGCGCGAAGTCTTGAAACATTGTCACCAATCCCTGCGCTAGTAACAATGTATATAAGGTGCGGTTTTGGCCGCTTGTTTTTTAAGTCGCTACCTGCCTGCGAGGTGGTCACTTTAGATTATTAAATAAAGAGCTGTTATCCTGTTAATCGGCCTCTAGCCTCTGATTTAACATCCTGCCTTAGGGTCAAAAAAACAGCTGGGTCTCTTTGGGCCAATCTTTCTCTCTCTCTCTCTCTCTCTCCCTCCCTTCTTGTCTCTCTCTCTCTCTCTCAGCCCAACTCACCTCACAAGGTTGTTGCTGTGTAGAAAATAGGAGGAGGATGGAGTATTAGTAAGTAACCCAAGTACCCCTGGGTTACTTACAAAGTAATATAGTCGAGATAAAAATTTAATAAATAATGTTCTTGGCAGCTCTTTCAGTTTTATTTTAAACTTAACAAACTCACAAAAGAGTAAGCCTTTCAGGTTAATCCCTATACACAATTTACTCAGAAATAAGTTCCAGCGCATTCTGTAAAACCTCTTTCTGAGAAGCCATGTGGGGTGATAAATCTAAATCCAGTTGACCTTTTGATGATTGGAGCCTTTGCTTCCTTTCATGGGGATCCCTGTGGGCAAAGAGAAGTCTGTCACTGGGATGTGAACAAGTCAGCCAAACTGAATTGCCATGTATATTTTGAAACAACAGATTCTCCCTCTTCTGTCTGAAGGCAGCAAGCCATGGAGTTCTAGGGAAAAGAAACTTCCTTATTGATGCAGCTCTGAGAGGCGGGTGTGTGTGTTTGGGCAAGCTCTGCTTCCTCTTTATGGTTAATTTCCTTGGAGTAAATGCCATAGTTGCCCCATCTTCCATTACTCATTTCCATCTGCAGATTTGCGCAGAAATGGAAGGAGGGAGATAAACAAATGTTCCTGAGATTCCTCACGTTTGCTTCTTCAGAGGAGTTAGCAACAAAAAGGCACAGAGAATAGATGAAGAGTTCACCAGCGAGTCCCCTCTTTTTAGCCAGTGCTTGACAATATCACTACCCCAAAAGCCACGGTAAACTCATTGATTGCCCTTTGCAAAACAGCCCTTCCAAAGAGCTCTTTGCTGTGATTTTTTTTTTACACATTAATATCTTGTCTTCACTTCATTCAAGCAACTTGGGGCAGAGAAGAAACAATAAGATTACTATTATCTCCAACAGGGTTCCTTCACTTAAATAAAGCTACCTACCAGGGCTTTGAAAATATGCTTTCTTCATTATTTTCTCTTGTCAATGAGATTCCTCCATCCTAAAAGTTTGTGGGTAATTTTTTTTTCTCTCTCCACATATCTTTATACAATACGCCATCTATTGCTCCATCCTAAAAGTTGAACACCACTACCCTTTGGGTGTTTTGAAGGGCCCTGTAGATGTGTGCCTTCACCCTAGGCTAGGGATGGCGAACCTATGGCACGGGTGCCACAGGTGGCACGTGGAGCCATATATGTTGACACATGAGCCGTTACCCTAGCTCAGCTCCAATGTGCATGTGCATGCTGGCCAGCTGATTTTTGGCTCGCCCGGAGGCTCTGGGAGGCCATTTTTTGCTTCCAGAGAGTCTCTGGGGGGAATGGGCCCTGGGGAGGGGAAAAAATGGGCCTGCTGGGCCCACCAGAGGTTGCAAATTGGGCTGTTTTAGGCTTCCAGAGGGCTTCCAGGTGGGTGGAGAGATGTCATTTTTGCCACCTCTAGGCATTGAATTATGGGTGTGGGCACTCACACATGCGCAATAGCACACGCCCACACGCTTTCGGTACCCGAGGGAAAAAAGGTTCGCCATCACTGTCCTAGGCCTTTAGCAAGGAGAACACAGACATCTTTTCTTTATCTTTATCCCCCATATGGGTTTGTTGTCTCTGCCATCTTTGTTGCTCTATGTATTGTGTTGTTTTCTTGGTTTAAACATGTTTGTAAACTGTCCAGAATCCCTGGGAGTTGGGCAGCATATACATTGAATAATGTATTGTCACCATTAAAAACAGAACTATGCAATTTATAGTTTGACCTTTAGCCTATATTCCAGTTCTTTCCTTGAAATCTTTCAGCGGAGAACTCAAGGTGTTCAAACTGCTGGGCATTATTAATTTTACTTGAAAGCTTCTACATTTAAATATTGTTTTGTTTTCATATTGGTAAATATCAAGTGTGTATGTTAAGAAATGTGTGTGTATGTTTCTCCATTAAAATAGCTCTCCTGAAGTGGTAATTTTCTATTACAGGATTTAATAGGGTTCCTCTGTGAGGTAGATGGGTCCCTTTAAAAATTTGATAACATAATAATGTTATCAGGCTAGAAACTGGGAGGCCATGAATTCTACTCCTATAATGGGAGTAGAATTCATGACCTCCCAGTTTCTAGCCTGATAACATTATTTTATCAATTTTTTAAAGCCACCCATCTACCTCAGGGAGGAACTCTGCGAGCTATGTGACTTTGAGACATTCACTGATTCTCAGCCTAATTAACTTCAGCTGTAGCTGTGGAGAAAACAGGAAGAGGAAGGAATATTAGGTATATTCAATGCTTTGAGGCCTTAATTTTAAAAATAGTAAAGGTGGAGTGGAATAAAATATATAGAAAATAATAGTTAATCAGCTTCTGTTTCTCCCTTGTAGTTTGGAGACATCCCTCTTCCAGTTTTTCTTCAGCAAAATTAAAAACAACAGAATAGCAGCCAACATTCACCTTGGAAATTGGTCTTTATCCTTATTTTGACTCTGGAGGTCTCAGCAATTCCTTGAAAGGCATAACAGATATTCCAGCAGCAAATGCTGTTTAAACAACTCACAAGCTGATTGTTCTGTGCTGTGCCTATATTTTGACAGCTGAGGATTTTGCACCGCTGTTAGATTTCAGGAGGTTCACTGAAGGCCACTGCTCAGATAATATTCATTCTGGCCTTGTCATCTTTTGATATCATTACACAATCTTAGCAACAGAGAAACCATGGTATATCTTGACAAGTTGATCTATTTCCACTATTCTCTCATGTTCAGCTTTCGTGCTATGTTGTTTACTTATACGTTACTGAAATCCTACCTTGTATTACTAATTAGGCTATAAAGAAATGAACAAAGGAGATGTCTCGTGGCAATGATTATAGAGAGGCAAAGATATGACCCACATCCCATCTCTTCTCTATGAGCATTGAGAACCATACCATTTCTTGCATTAAGGCTGGGGTGTCAAACTGGCGGCCTGTGGTTTGGATGCATCATGCACAGGCCACACCCACCCTGGCTCCACAAAGACAAAAAACATTGTAATACCTCTTGACACATCATGTGATGTAATCGAGTTTGACACCTGTGCATTAATTTAATGCAACACATGAAAATATAGTGATACCTCTACTTACGAACTTATTTTGTTCCGTGACCAGGTTCTTTAGTGGAAAAGTTTGTAAGAAGCAGCAATTTTTCCCATAGGGATCAATGTAAAAGCAAATAATGCATGCCACTGGGGAAACCACAGGGAGGGTGGAGGCCCTGTTTCCTCCCACGGGATTCCTAGAGAGGCCCCATGGAGGCTTCTCCCTGTCTTTTCCAGCCCTATTTCCTCCAAGGAGATTCCTAGAGAGGCCCACAGAGGCTTCTCCCTGCCTTTTCCCACCCTGTTTCCTCCCAGGAGATTCCTAGAGAGGCCTCATGGTGGCTTCTCCCTGCCTTTTCTGATTACAGTTTCGGGTTTGTAAATGGAAAGTGGTTCTTGAGAAGAGGCAAAAAAAATCTTGAACACCTGGTTCTTATCTAGAAAAGTTCATAAGTAGAGGTGTTTGTAGGTAGAGGTACCACTGTGCTGTGTCTAAATAGGTCTTTGAATAAATATATTGTTTGATTCACTTTGATATCCTGATTGCCATCCAAATTATGTGCGGACAGAATAACTTCAAATCAGTGGAAAAGGCGTAGAGAAATGTTGCTTTTCCCTGAAATTTTATGAGCGCCTTCAAAATTATCTCTTTATATAGGAGTAAATTGGAGGAGAAGCAGGGAGAGTGGAAGAGATTAAGCAAGAGACCTCTTCTTTGATATTAAATACCACCTGCAAGCTTTCATTTAATTAGTACAATACAATGCCACAAATACGCATACCCAAGAGCGTTTAGGTCAAACCCTAATCTTTGTTATGTCTTCTCAAAACTGCTCAAACAAAATTGTTCATATTACTGTTGCTGTTTTCTTAACAAGAGAACATGTTGCCCCAAGTTTAATTGTGTTACTTACGCGTATACTTTTTCCCAGCATGCTCTGACAACACTGTTAATCAGCTAGATACCAATATCATTTGTTTCTTAAAAAAGCAAGAATCTGGTTTTAGGAGAAAACCTGCAGCCATTTGCTTGGCTTGTAGCTAGGTTTTTGCCATTTTGTTACATTCTGATTCTTGGCACTTTGTACTTCTCTTCTAGATAAGCCAAAGATATATGATTTCATTTCTCCATAAGGCACATATTTGAGTAAGAAAAGAAAATATGCTTTGGGCATCTTTGGGCCCTGGTCAGCGAATCACAGAAATGTCGGGGTAAAATAAATGAAGCACAGAAAAAAAGTTTCAGAATTAGTCCCACAATATAGGAAGGCTTTGTTATTTTAAATCTAAAATACAACCCACCCTAATCTCTGGAACCTCATCATGTTACCAGCTGATAATGTTGATCTTTGAACTGTGAAGTAACCATCATAAAGTAATGAAGGCTGTCACAACTCTAGAATTCAGGTACACACAGTAAACTGGCTGATAGGAGATATTGGAAAGATCAAAGGAAATATTCCTTAACATCATTTTTTTAAAGTGATGTTTAAGATCATTCAGTGATGGCAACCCTACGGCATGGGTGCCACAGGTGGCACGCGGAGCCATATCTGCTGGCACATGAGCCATTACCCCAGCTCAGCTCCAATGTGTATGTGTGTGTTGGCCAGCTGATTTTTGGCTCACCCAGAGGCTCTGGGAGGGCATTTTTGGCTTCCAGAGAGTCTCCGGGGGGAATGGGAGAGGGCACTTTTGCCTCTGGAGCCTGGGGAGGGCAAAAAACGGGCCTACTCGGCCCACCAGAGGTTGCGAAGTGAGCTGTTTTAGGCTTCCAGAGGGCCTCATAGTGGGCAGAGGGAGGCCATTTTTGCCACCTCCAGATTGAATTGTGGGTGTGGGCACTCACACATGCGCGATAGCACACACACACAGATGCTTTTGGCACCTGAGGAAAAAAAGGTTCGCCATCACGGTCCTAATTCATAGAAACTCAATTACAATAACATTTGCAGAAGGCTTACAGAAATTTCTGGAATTTTCTGTCCCTCAAAGCAGTGGTGGGATTCAATTTGTTTTTACTACTGGTACTGTGGGCCTGGCTTGGTCGGTGTGGCTTAGTGGGTGTGAAAGGGGAAGGATACTGAAAAATCTTCTTTCCACCCCACTCCAGGGGAAGGTTACTGCAAAAACCCCATTTCCTCCTGATCATCTGGAACTCGGGAGGCAGAGAATAGATGGGGGCAGGGCCAGTCAGAAGTGGTATTTATTGGTTCTCTGAACTACTCAAAATTTCAGCTCCCAGTTCTCCAGAACTGGTCAGAACCAACTGAATCCTACCTCTGCTTGAAGGTAACAGTAGGGCAGGATCTTAAGAGAGTGTCCAGGTCTCAACTTAGAAAAATGGACCAGTTTATTACATTTTTGAAGACGTCAGATACTGCCTAGTAAATGAAGGAGGTTTATTACTATTTGCTGTCTTAAAGTTCCATAAATCTAAAATTTGTTAGATAATGCTATAAAATCTGTACATCTAAAATTTGCTTGCAAGCTGTCTGAAGTATCTAAATCTTTAATTCACCTTTTTTGAGTTGCGGCTAGGGAGCGCAGAGAACTGCAGAAAGAAAGACAGTTAAACATCAAATCAACTTGGGTTGATTTAATGAAAGTTGTAGATTGTAGCAGAGAGACAAGATAGTCTGCTGACAGAGATTATTCTGATTGTTTTGAAATTGCATCAAAAAGATTAAGCAGAAAAGCTTTGACAAAAGAGGGATTTGTTTTAATTTAAAGATAAGGTGATCACAGTATATATCTTTTGCTTGAGAAAATGCATACAATTAAAAAAACAAATAAATTGCCAGACTCAATTTTCCATTAACCCAGAGATTGAGAAAACGAAGAGAATATGAAGAATTTAGGTAAATTGAGTTTGCATCTGCTGCCCATCATTCAGTCCAAAGGCCACAAGGAACATTATGACATCTCTGTACTGATTCTTCTTAGATGCAACTCCCCCCTCCCAAACACACACTTACTTTTAGGTCTTTTTTTTTCCATAGCACATGATTCAGAGGAAGTAAGCTTATCCTGTAATCTTCAAAATTGAGTGGATCACCAGCCATTTAATCAAGAAAACATTGGCATCAATAGATTCAGTCTTAGTTGGTATTAAACCTTCAGTTTCCAGTCAAAATAACTTCCCTAAAATTATTTAAACCATTTAGCATTCCTAACTAGGGAAAGAGACAAAATATTTCAGAAACTTTTAAAATTGGGTGCATCTGCAACTCTGCAAGTTATTTCAATTGCCATCTCCCATGTGGAGAGTTGCATCTTTGTGGATTTATTATCTCTCCAAATGGAGAAAAAAAATAGCATGAAGTGGTCAGTGAAGTAACAACTCCCCAAACATAGAAACATAGAAGACTGACGGCAGAAAAAGACCTCATGGTCCATCTAGTCTGCCCTTATACTATTTCCTGTATTTTATCTTACAATGGATATATATTTATCCCAGGCATGTTTAAATTCAGTTACTGTGGATTTACCAACCACCTCTGCTGGAAGTTTGTTCCAAGGATCTACTACTCTTTCAGTAAAATAATATTTTCTCATGTTGCTTTTGATCTTTTCCCCAACTAACTACAGATTGTGTCCCCTTGTTCTTGTGTTCACTTTCCTATTAAAAACTCCTTTGCTGATGGAGGACCTGAAAACACAGCTGCAAGATCAGTAGTGGGTTGCAGCTGGTACAGGTGGTATCCGTGATCCGTTAGCGGAAATGGAGATGGGCACGCATCTTGGCTTCTGCGCATATGCCGGAAGCAAAATCTCGTGCGAGAATGTATTTAATCCATTTTTGGTGGGGTTTTTTGTTTCTGCACATGCGTGGGAGCAAATATTGATGAAAAACACCAAAATCTCACTCTCACGCACGTCCTCACATGAGATTTGGCTTCTGCCACATGCTGTGCTGGTCTTCAGGAGTGTTACGGTAGCGGCGAAAGGTAGGGTGGGCAAGATGACTTATTGCACTAACAATATTGCATGCTCCAGATATAGAAATAGACGGGGAGAAAGAGTGTGAACAGGGATACAGACAGTGAAGGGCTATCAAAATGTTTACTACCACACTGTGGGCGTGGCTTATGTGTTTTCTTTCAACATCTTTCAGTGCAAATTGGGTGTTTTGGGGTGGAGCTTGGTTTTTGCTACCCCACTGCGTTCCACTCTGTCTGGGCAGTAGCCCACCCCTGGATACAAGTATTGCTTCATCATCTTCATAGACAGAAGCTGTTATGTTTGCATGTTGTTAAAAAATGAAGACCCCCGATTGGACCAGACGCAGCCAATAGGAACCCGCAGGCACGACCAATAGAAAGCCTGCAAAGCGCGACCAACCGGAAGCTTCAGCGCGAAGTCTTGAAACAATGTCACCAATCCCGGCACTGGCAACAAAGTATATAAGTGCGGGTCTAGCCGGGGTTTTACTAATTTCGCTGCCAGCCTGCGAGCTGGATTCTTGAGGTTGTTCCTGATTGCCTAATAAAGAGCTGTTGTCACTTTCTTCGGCCTCTTGCCTCTGATTTAACAGAAGCTGCTCTTGGCTGTTAAAATGTATGGAAATTATTTATTTTCTTCATCAGCTGCAGGGTCCCGGCTCCAGCTAATCCTTGACAGCCCATGTAGTTGTCTGGCAAGAATTAAGAAACGCCTGAGGTTTATAGAGTACTTCAGGCTGATAATGGAAATGAGAAAGAGCTTGACCAAAAACAGTGGCCACATGTGAAGAATTGGACATTTTGGAACAGGACCCATGTAATAAACCAACCCCGGAGCCATAGCTCACTACCGGAAACTATTTGCAACTGGGCCACGGGAGTATTGGGCTGACACATATGTACGTGTGCAGTTTGACTTGTGCAGATGTAGGGCATCTATACACATGCACATGCAGCTCAACTTGCAGATGAGGTACGTGTGCAACATGCATGTGCATGCTGACCCATCACTCGCGCGAGTTGAGCTGCAGGGTGTGCGTGTGCCTGCCGGTCCACCACTCACATGTCACCACTTGTCTCTTTCCCAACTGGACTGCCAAGTTGCAATGGTTGAGGGCCAATCTTTTAGAATATTAATGTTTAGCAGAATAGCAATAGCACTTAAGACTTATATACCGCTTCCCAGTGCTTTACAGCCAGTGATGGGCTACCAAAGGTTTTACCACCACACAGTGGGCGTGACTTATGCATTTTGTTTCAACATCTTTCAGTGCAAATTGGGTGCTCTGGGTGGAGCTCCAAATTTTGCTACCAGAACTGCGTTCCTAACCATTCCCGTAGGAGCCCGTCACTGTTTACAGCCAGTAATGGGCAGACAGACTTTTTACTGCCACACTGTGGGTGTGGCTTATTTTGTGGGTGTGGCTTGATGGTCATGTGAGTTGGTAGAAGAGGCTTGCCAGCCATGTGACCAGGTGGGAGTGGCTTGAACGATCATCGTTTAAGTGAAGTGTTTTGTTTTTTTTAAATAGTTTATTAATTTATTGAAAAGGGAAGATGGAACAGGGGATACAGAAAGATAAGAAGGGTATTAAAAGGGACAACCAAAAAAGGGAATACACAAATCCTGTTAACATCTGTAACATGTATAGCTTGTTATATATCCGTTCGTGATATTGGATTAGACATAATTCTGTTACATTCAAAGTTTGCGATTATGTTGAGAAAAGATATATATCCATATAAAATCAATGCCTATAATATACGATGTATAATACTGAATATTGTGTACATAATTTTGTGTAAATCATATTTTATCACATTGCTATCAACATTTAAGGTTTATATACTTTTATCTGATACATATATTAATTTACAATTAGAGTTGGTAGAGTACTATATTGTTTGGTAGATAGGTGAAGAGATAGAAGGAGATTTGTGTATGGGAAGGGACAAGTGGGGAATGGAGAGATAGTACCTGCAAATTAGCAGGCATTGTTTGTCTGACAATGCGTTGTTTTGTCGTGTATGGTGAGTGTATAAGTTAGAGGTTAGTATTTGTGAATGAGTATCAGCAGGATTGAGATCAGAGACTGCGTGTATCTCAAGTGAACTGTTAAGTCCTCGACTTACAACCTCACCAGTGTCGCTTTCTGGGGTGACAATTTCCTGTGCTCTCCTTCCTGGGTCGCCCCCTGCCTCAGGCTGGGTAGCTATGCAAATGGGTGCCAATCAGGTATTGAGAAAAGAGGGGGGAGGAAATGGGCCCTATGCAACTCCTGCCGGTGCTGGTCTCCCTGCTGCTTTCCGAGGAGGAGGAAGAGGATGGGGGGAGGGAGGGAATAGTCAGCTGGAGCTGGGCACACAGCTTCATTTCCACTGGTAGAACTATATTCCACCCTGTCCTGCCTGCTGCCCAGCCCTGTTTACATCACTCTCTAAGCAGCTTTACAGAGTCAGCATATTTCCCCCAACAATATGGGTCCTCATTTTACCGATCTTGGAAAGATGGAAGGCTGGGTCAACCTTGAGCCTGGTGAGATTTGATCAGCCAAATTACAGGCTGCCTGCAATCACGAGAAGTAGCCTGCAGTGCTGCATACTAACCACTGCTTCACCACTGCTCTCGGAATTGACCTCTATATGCGTGATGCTCTTGAGCAGCAAAGTGGATTTTTTTTACTGCCTTGGATATAAGTGTCGTGATCAACATGTTAAGCTCTGGATATGATGCTAAATAAAATGAATCACTGATCTGATCCAGTGATAAACGTCCTGTGATCTTCAGCTTTCTTAGACTAAATTTTTGTTCTCCTCCATCTGTACCCTGAAAGTTGTTGTGTGTGTGAGAGAGAGATCAAGCTGAATTTGTGTGTTCTCTACACGTCGTTAGATAAATTATTGACTCAGAATCACAGTTCTACCACCACGACATCCTCTTTGGCCTTGAGTGTTGCTCAATTTAGGGAAAGTCTAGCTTCCAGACTCTACTTCTTTGTGTTGATTGCAGCAAAGCTCTAATGTTTGGCTCTAATGCAAAGTTGACATTGGGTGGGCGATGAATACACCCTATTGCTTTAGTCTTTTTCAGTCAAAGAATGAACTCCAAGAACTCAAGCTCTACAACAAAATAAATGTTTGCAGCAACCAATCTCCTCATGACTTTCATTAACTGAGTATGAAATTGTCTACATTTATTTATTTATTTATTTATTGGATTTCCATGCCGCCCTTCTCCGTAGACTCAGGGTGGCTAAATAACAAGTTATTATTAGATCTAGTTGATGTTCTGTTGTGTAAGAACATTGTGCAGAAACAAAATAATTAAGGGAGCTGGCTGAAGAAAACATAAAGTCCATGTTTTCTTCTCTGCATTTGAGGATTAGGCAGCTAATCAGGACGGTGTCCTTATTCAGAAACCATAGATGGCCTGTATAATTTTTTAAGACACACTGTCTTAAAATATTGTTGCGTTGGTTACATGGTAACAGCCTACTTAAAGCACTAAATCAGGTTAAACTCACCAGGTTAGGTGAGATGAGCAATAACATGGAAAGGGGACATACGTTTTGTATAGAAAATATTACAGAATAATCTGTATTCTTCTAGGACAGTGATGTCAAACCTTTTTTGGTTTGTGTGCCATGTGGTATGCTAGCATGTGCATACATGCCCACCCCTATTCCCACCCCCACACATGCGTACCCCCTTACTTCTCCTGCACATGTGCACAATCCCTGTCCCCTGTCCTCGTGTATGCGCACAGGCCTCACTGAAATCTGGGTCAGTGAAAAAACAGCCCAATGAGCAAGCTGGAAATTCAGAAAAATTGACCTCTGGCTTGCCCATTGGGCGGTTTTTGCACTCCGAGGCTCCCTGAAGCCTCCGGATGGCAAAATGGCCTTCCCCAAGGACGAAAATCAGCTGCAGCTGAAAGCATGCGTGCTGGAACTGACATAGGGCAACACCTAGTATGGCCTCCAATATGGCTCTGCGAACTATCTGTGGCACACGTGCCATAGGTTTGCCATACATTCTAGGATATGCCACTTTGATGAATTAATGTGATGGACTGATTACAATGAAATATACATGAATTGCATCTTATGAAATATAAAGGTAAAATACCATTGATTTTCAAAACTGGTCCCAGGGACGTTTGAACAAATTAATAATGAAATTTTATTTATTTAATGAAATGCAATACCTCCACAATAAAAAAAATCTCAGGCCAATTAAATTCCTCTTCATATTATGGTAAATGGACCTAATTATGCTAGTGTTAATTTCCAAATTTTCATATTTCATGCACCGTTGTTAGACACATACGTTATGAGTTTAACATTACACCACAGAACATCAACTGGATCTAGCAATAACTTGTTATTTAGACAGTTTCATAAGTTTCAGTTAATGAAAGTCATGAGAAGATTGATTGCTGCAATCATTTATTTTCTTGTAGAGTTTTGAGTTCTTGGAGTTCATCCTTTGACTAAAAAAAGACTAAAGTAATAGGGTGTATTCATCACCCACCCAATGTCAACTTTGTGCCTTGCAGCTGACATTGCACTTACCTAGCAATGTTGAAAAATCACTTACATAATTACTTTTCAATTAAAAAAATATTTTGCACTGTAGCATAGTTGATGGAAACCTGATTGTAAAATACAGGTAGTCTTCGTTTAGCAAAGTTTGCTGTTTCCATGGTGATGGAAAAATAACTGAATAATCTGAAAACCAAAGGAAATTAAATTAATATCCCAAGAACAGTCAGAGTTTCATTTTGCTTAATGACCAAGCTGCTGATCTCAGTTGTGGTTGCTAAATGAAGACTACTGTACTTCATGAGCCGTGATGGCACAGTGGTTGGAATGCAGTATTGCAGGCTGACTCTGCATTCAACATCCAGCAGTTCAATCCTGACCAGCTCAAGGTTGACTCAGCCTTGTATCCTTTTAAGGTTGGTAAAATCAGGACCCAGATTGTTGGAGACAATATGCTGACTCTGTAAACTGCTTAGAATTAGATTTATTATTAGAGTTGGAAGGGATCTTGCAAGTCATGTAGTCCACCCCCTCCCCACTCAAGCAGGAATCCCTGCACCATTTGAGACAAATGGCAGTCCAATCTCCCCTTGAAGGTCATAAGTGTAGAGATGGATTGTAAGTGTAGAGAGGTCTTGTAAAGCATTATGAAGCAGTATATAAGTCTAAGTGCTATTGCTATTATTTATTTATTTTATTTATTTATTAGATCTGTATGCCACCCCTCTCCGCAGACTCCGGATTGTACTATCTATAGTACAATCTGTTTTCGTCTCCCCAATTAATACAACCCCTGCTTGCTCCAGTTTTATTTAAATGTGTTAGTCTTTTTAAAATGCATTTTCAATTAAGGGAAAAAAGTATTCTGAGAATATACATATTTTTCTGGCTTGCTAGTTCAGACCACCATAGGGTTCTAAGTGGTAAACTGAATGCCAAAATATGTTAGCTTGTTTGAATTAATGTTACATTTATTCATTTATAAATAAGGATTGGATCATTTTTTAAAATAGATAAGAATGAAACAAACTGAGGTGCTGAGGTAAAATAGGAAAGTTGGAGATTATCAATCTGGAGGGATTGAGAAAACTGAATTTAGAACAAATAGCATCACTTTTGTACCGGGAGGTATTTTGAACATAGAATACAATAAAACTCTGCCCTTCAAACTAGTTGTTTGTGGTCCCATGTGAAAAAAGTGACTTATGACCAGTCCTCACACTTATGACCATCCCCATAGTCACATGAACAAATGTTGAGTGATTGGCAACCATCATTTATTGATTGATTGATTGATTGATTTGATTTGATTTGTATGTTGCCCCTCTCTGTAGACTCGGGGCGGCTCACAGCAACAATAAAAACAATGTACAACAAATCTAATAATTAAAAAAACCACTAAAAACCCCATTATTAAAAGCAAACATACACACAAACATACCATGCATAAACTGTATAGGCCCGGGGGAGATGTCTCAATTCCCCCATGCCTGACAGCAGAGGTGAGTTTTAAGGAGTTTACGAAAGGCAAGGAGGGTGGGGGCAGTTCTAATCTCTGGGGGCAGCTGGTTCCAGAGGATTGGGGCCATCGCAGAGAAGGCTCTTCCCCTGGGTCCCACCAAACGACATTGTTTAGTCGACGGGACATGGCGAAGGCCAACTCTGTGGGACCTAACCGGTCGCTGGGATTCGTGTGGCAGAAGACGGTCCCGGAGATATTCTGGTCCGATGCCATGAAGGGCTTTATAGGTCATAACCAACACTTTGCAATATTTGCAGCATCCCAGAGGTCACGTGATCACCATTTTCAACCTTCCCAGGTGGCTTTCAATAACCAAAGTCAATGGGGAAAGCCAGATTCAGTCAAAGGCTATGTGATTAATTTAACAACTGCAGCAATTTGCTTAATAACTTGATCCAAAACAAGTTGCAAAATTGAGTGCAACTCACTTTAATAACTGTCTTGCTTAGCCATAGAAATTCTGGCCCCATTTATGGTAGCAAGTAGATGACTACCTCTAGATGTAAACTGCAAGAAAGCTTGACAAGAGTCCTTCCTAGCAGATGCAAATAAATCCGACTTCCTAGCCTGATGCAAATGCAATTGCATTCCTGGATCCCTGAGTCACCCTGGGTTCCAAGAAGGGAGAGAAGTTTACAACCAGGATCCACTGCCTGGCATGGTCTTTCATGGAAGGTGTGAGCTTGTAGCTACATTATCCTAGCCATCCTCTTTATGCACTTTTGTTTTCTTCTGAATTCAGCTGCATTGCATTATTCACTCCCTTTTTCTCTGTGGCAGCCTGATTAGATAACTTAACAAGTCCTGACTTTTCCTAGTGCGTTCCAAATGCTACAGATTATAACAGAAGGCTTTGTGACTCCCTATCGTTGCACTACAATGAAGGATGGCCTTTTCTCTCTGCCCATCTTTTTGTGCAGGACAGCTCAACCGCAACTGGCTGCCAACTGGTCCTAAATTAAGAAGATAGTCCATTCAGTCCCATCTTAATAACATGGTTGGTCAAAAAAAAAAGACCATTCAAAAACACTGTTTTTGTTCAGTTTAGTTCATTTTGTAGAAAGCAAGTTTAAGTTTCATAAACACAACAAAACAAGAACGACACAAGGAAATAGGTTCTATAAATATAGAAAGAGGGTCAAGTATACAGCGAGTAAAGAAAGAATATGGTACATTTTCTCATATTTGGCTCCCTCTTCTGGGCACCACAGAGTTAAACATAGGGAATTCCTTCTTCCAATGTTATTTCATCATACAGCTATTTGGAAAATAATATCTTCGCAAACTATAAAGCATAATTTAATGTAGGCTCTTTAGTTCGACTCACGTAAGCATTTTTTAAAAACTTTTGAACAAACAGGTCTGTGAGGAAATCCTTTTCCATATTAAGACATACAAGAAATACATTCTAGACAAGTTAATCGCTAATTTTTCTTTTTCTTTTTTTTTACATCTTTGCTATTTTTAAAAGAAAAATATTTATTGCCTAATCTTCGTTCTTTGAAATGAACAGTGTTTTGTTCAAGAGTTAAAGCACATTCAAGCCTTGCTTTTTTTCCACAATTCAGAAAATAAGTCAATAATCTTTTTCTGAAATAGTTAATAGTTGATTCCAAAAAGTTTGGGCAAATAAATTTTAATCATTTTGAATGCCCCTCTGGCAACAAGCAGGATACAATGCACCACCCTCATAATAGAAATAATAATCCAACTTGTGATCCTATAGCTCCTGAAGTCTCTATAGGGAAACATGCTCATTTCTTTCCACACCAAACTTTTTGTCCCTTGAACAACATATATCCCACTTCTCCCCACCCCTCACACAAGTTTTTAACCCTGGGTTTCCCACAAGAGCTCAACGAGGGAGTTCAAGATGGTTGAACAGTTACTTAATTTAATTTAATTTATTAGATTTGTATGTCATCCCTCTCCGAGGACTCGGAGCGGCTCACAACAAGTAAAAACATCATATACAAATCCAATGTTAAAACAGTTTTTAAAACCCCTATTAAAACAACCATACAATCCAAACAATACCATACATCAAGAAAGCTAAGGATATATCAATTCCTCCATGCCTGGCAACATAGATGAGTTTTCAAAAGTTTACGAAAGGCAAGGAGGGTGGGGGCAGTCCTAATCTCCGGGGTGAGCTTATTCCAGAGGGCCAGGGCCGCCACAGAGAATGCTCTTCCCCTGGGTCCCACCAAACGGCATTGTTTTATCGACGAGACCCAGAGAAGACCAACTCTGTGGGACCTAATCTGGGATTCATGCTGGGATTCGTGGTCAGGCCCTGAACTCCAGTTGTCAGAACCTTATTCAAAAGGCCTCAAAAAGCACTTTGGCAACCCTTAGCTATCTTTTTTTCCAGCGGCCTAACAGCAGATGATTTCAGGATGGATGTCTTTTTACTATGCTTATACCAAGAAAATTCATCCAGGACTTTGACAAGGATAATGGAGACCCTTTATCATTCCCCACCCCCCTTTGTTCTCATGTGAGTTTGTTTTCTCTGACATCTTTGTCCCTCATAACTTTGTGTGGTTTTGTATGTGTTTTTTGGTGTTTCTTTTTCTTAATGTTTTTAACCATTTGAAAACCACTCATTAGGAGTTAAGCAGCATATACATCACGGGTGGGCTCCACCTACTTTTGCCACCGGCTCGCTCGCCCCGCCCATGTGCATGCACATCCCCTCATGCAAATTCACTTCTGCGTATGCTCAGAAGGTGGTTTCAGCCCGAAACACAGCTGAGAAACTGCTCAGCTGTGCTTCAGGTGAAGAAATAAAGATCGGTATTAATCCAGGGGTGGGAGTGAGGGCTTTTGTGAAAGCAGATGCTGAGAAGTCATCCAAACACTGAAAAAAAATCACCGAAAATTCTGAAAAAAAAATGGCAGCACGCAGACTAGAACAGACTGAACCGGATCCGTGATGCCCTCTTCGCATCACTAGCAGGTTGATAATGTTTCAGGGATGTAGTCCAAACCAGGAAGAACCCACCCGATATATATTTAATAAACTATTTTTCGTCACTCAGTCAACCAGGTGCTCAGACTGGATTTGGCCTTCCCAAACAGATGTTGATGTTTAGAGTAAAGCTGTTTTTTGAAATTGACTAATGGTGAATTTGTCAGTGCTGAAGGTGGTGCTCCAGTTATTTTGGGATTATATCCAAGGCACCTATTGGTGCGATTATTATTACTATTAGTACTAGTATTAGTGTTATCATATTGGAAAGAAAAGACAGAGAAAACCTTTTCTGTAATTGTGGATCTCTATACAGAGGAAGGACTTCTTAGGATGGAAACCACATAATCATGATTGCATCACTTTGGCTTATAGAGGACTGTATATTTGGAAATCTACTACCATGTGTAAATCTATAGATGTGTGTGTGTTGGGAGGAGAATCCACATTTTTCAGACATCGCATACTGCAAGAAGAATAGAAGAATAGTAAGGCACATAATTCAACTTTATTTAAAATTTATTCAACTTTAATTAAAATTAGATGCAACTTTTACATGTATTGTGTAAATTTCCATGCAGTGTAAGTCAATTCACGCATGAAATTGACATAATCAATCAAATACAGCCAAACTTTAAAAAGTAAATTGCTGGTGTAACATTTTGTGGATAACATTTTGTTCCTGTTGTGATATTGATTTTGATCATTGTTCAACATAGGCAACATTTGCGTTAGATAAAATTCCCATAGACTCCCCTGCCCCCAGTCTAAGCAGTGGGCTTGACTGATTTTTACTGGGGTGGGATTGCAGTGGGTACAAAATATTAAAAGTTCCTTCCATTTGGATTAAGATTCCAGTCTGGGTCATCCCTTGTACATCTCTAATATACTTTGAACTCAATTTCCTTGACTGATGTGTTAGATAACTCTGTTTTCCATTGGGCTATTTCTACTTTTTATCTTGACTCAGCATGTGGCGGCAACAGGCTTGGAAACTAAACAGAGTCTGGCTTCCTTAGTATTTGAATTGCAGATTGCCAGGAAACACCAAGGTTGTAAGTTACACAGGATGTTGAGAGATATCCTAGGAGGAAGATATGTAAGTAAGTAAGGAGATATTTTTTACCTTTTTTAGTACGTTGTTGCAGGCAGACAATGCCTTACATTTCTGACCTATAGGAGACAAATAGACACTGAAAATGTAAATTTACAATTTTCCAAAACATACAGAACCAAGAGGAAAAAGAATGGAGAGAATTAAAACACCACTGTCCAAAATACTCTCACATGGTAACATTTCCCACTGGCTGCACATTTTATAAATGTGGCATTGGACACATTTTTCTAACCTTATTCTGCCACCTAGTGTTTATATATTTTACAAGTATCATTGTTGTGTATTAAATATAGTTAGAAATGCTTATTATAGAGCAGTAAACCCTTTTTTCATGTTAATAAACATGGAAATATAAAACATTTTATTTATTTTATTTATTTATTTTGTCCAATACACAATGAGGGTTTTAGTGGGTATATATCTATATACACATAGTAAAATACATGATGAAGGTTATAGAGGAGATACTCATAGTAAAATATATCTAAGAAATAATAGAAAAGAAGGTATAGTAATAGAACATATCAATGAAAGAATAGAAGAAGAGATATAGGAATAGAAGAAAGGTATAGGAGATATAGGAGAGCAATAGGACAGGGGACGGAAGGCACTCTAGTGCACTTGTACTCGCCCCGTACTCGCCCCTTAGGAATCTGGATAGGTCAACCGTAGATAATCTGATGGGGGTTTGGGTATGACACTATGGAGTCCGGTAATGAGTTCCACGCTTAGACAACTCGGTTACTTAAGTCATATTTTTAAAAGTCAAGTTTGGAGCAGTTAATATTAAGTTTAAATCTGTTGTGTGCTCTTCTGTTGTTGTGGCTGAAGCTGAAGTAGTCGCCGACAGGCAGGATGTTGCAGCATATGATCTTGTGGGCATGTCAGTTTTGTCTTTAAAATATTACATATGAAACAGCCCTAGAATGAGGTCTTAGATTTCGAGTTATTTACTTTTCAAATCAACCCCAAAAAATTCCAGGATTGCATTTTAAGAGCCCAAATCTAGAAATGGTAAGGTATTTATGAGTGAGCGATGCTTGTCCTAAACTAACTGTACTCAATTTGGTATATAAAAATTTTGGGATTGCAATTTCCATCATTTTGAGACTGACCGATATTTTGATACCACATTGGGAAAGGTTAGTTTTTTAAAAAAGTGAATAGACAAAACAACTGCAGAGCTTGAAATACATCTACCATCTTACCTTACCCAAACCATTTTAATGGAAGTTCCCCTTATAGCAGCCAGTATGCACTAATATTATTAGCTTTATCATATCCATCCCTATTCCAATCATAGGAAATGACCTCATCCACTAAACATGCTCCCTTTTCTTCCTCACGGATGGAATACTAGGTTATCCCATAGGCCAGTGATGGCAAATCTTTTTTGGCTCAGGTGCCAAAAGGATGCACACACGCACAATAGTGTGCGTGCGTGTGCCCACACCCATAATGCAATGCCTTCTCCCCATGCATGCACACAACCCCCTGCATCGCCCGCCCCCCCCCCTCCATTCATTTGCACAGGCATCACTGAAGCCTCCGGACTTCCAGTAGGCCTGTTGGGCTATTTTTCACTCTTCCAAGGATTCAGGAAAGCCTCCTGAAGCCTGGAAAGAGCAAAAATGGCCAAAAAGGCCGGAAATCAGCTGGAGAGTACACGCATGCACTCTGGAGCTGACATAGAGTAATGCCTCACATGCCCTCAGATATGGTTCCACATGCCACCTGTGGCACATAGGTTTGCCATCACTGCCATAGGCTATTCTCAAATCTGTGACAAATGGGGTAGAACAAGAAGAAAATAGAATACCTATGGGACTGCCTTCTGCCGCAGGAATCCCAGCGGCCGATTAGGTCCCACAGAGTCGGCCTTTTCTGGGTCCCGTTCATAGTTCCCTCTAAGCTGAGCAGTGAGCAATCGCTCACTTAAAAATCATCATCAACTCAGTTTTCCAAACCTGCCCAGAAGCCGAGAGGGAAAGAGTGAGAGGGAAGGAGAGAGAGAGGAAGAGAGGAAGAGAGAGAAACAGATAGAAAAAAGAGAGGAAATTAAAAGAGAAAGAAAAAGAATGGGAGTAAGGAAGAGAGAGAAAAAATCAAAATCTAGTTTGAAACTAGCTCAACTATTTAAGTGGCATTTTGATATTGATAGAGTTGCCCTATTATGAGCTCACTGTTATAGACACACAGTATTTATTTATGTATTTATTTATTATTTCTGTGCCGCCCAGTCCCGAAGAGACTGCCGCTCAGACACTATACTTTTCCGCCCCCCCCAAAAAAAAAAATTAGAGGGAACACTGGTCTCGTTGACTAAACAATTCATCTTGTGGGACCTAGGGAAAGAGTCTTCTCTGTGGCGGCCCCAGCCCTCTGGAAACAACTCCCCCCTGAGATTCAAATTGCCCCCACCCTGCTTGCCTTCCATAAGATGTTGAAGACCCATCTATACCGCCAAGCATGGGGGGATTGATTTCTCCCCTTACCTTTCCTGACTCAACATATGAGATTGGTATGATTGTTTTAGAATTGTTAGTTTTTTATAATAATAGGGTTTTTAATATAGTTTATATTGGATTTGTATTTTATTGTATCTATTTTTGTTGTGAGCCGCTCCGAGTCCTCGGAGAGTGGTGGCATATAAATCTAATAAATAATAATAATAAAAATGTCTCTGTCTCCCTCTCTCTCTCTCACACACACACACACTTGTAATTTTTAGATCACACTGTTCCTCCCCACTATCCTTACAAAGACTGATCAATATCGGAGCTTTTTTTTTGGTAGAGTATTTATGGAACAGAATCTTTGGGGAAATAAAAGCTGTATGACTTGATTTCATACATCCACTTGTGGATTGTAGTCCAAATTTAATGACAGGGCTGCTAAAAGAGCTGTTCTGAGCCAGTGGAGGGCAGGCCTACTCAGTGAGTGTCATGTCTGGCCACATTTCAGACTGTTCTATATTATAATGAGCAGCGGTGGGCTATGAGCTGGAACAATAAATTGCGCTCGCCGCGGTGGCTCATAAGTGCTTGCGGGGCCAGCGCGATTTTACTTCTGCACCTGTGGAAGTCACAGGAAAACCTCGCCGAAACACGGGAGCACCTGCAGCTCCGTACGCAATTTCCTTTTATAATTTTTTTAATTTTTTTATTATTTTCAAATACATAACAAGACAAATATATACATAAAAATAGAAAACAAAACACATAACAAAAAAAGGAGCTCCAATCGCTATAGTAATCTCCATAATAAAAAAAAACTTTTGTTAATTAGATCATTTCAAATGAAAGAAAACACTTATCTCTATTTATATACATTTCAAGATAATAAATTTACATAGTCTTGGATTCATTGAGAATTTCTTCTATTCAACCAAATATAGACCCCCACCCCAGATTTTATAATATTCGGTCTCTTCTTGATTTTTCAACCCCCTCAATTTCCACAGGTGCAGAAGCAAAATCACACTGGCCCCAAAACCACTTACAAGTCACAGCATCGAGCACAATTTAGCATTCTGGCTTGTAGACCACCGCTGATAATGAGGCTGGATTAGGAATCATTCTAAACACTGAAGCCATGATAGTTTTGACAATGAAGAAGTAGCTTCCTATATGTTTTCTACTCATACATCAAGACTTGCCAATACTTTCAAATAAATTACATGGCTGGTCAAAGTTGTCAGCTGTTTATGAGCCGATTCAACAGTGCACCATCTTTCAGTTCCAGCTAAAAGAGCTGTTTGTTGTAAAGAAAGAATTGCCAAGAACTAGGATATGAGACCACAGGGATTACATATTATCCTAGCAGTCTTACAGTCGTTTGCATTTCAAACCTACTGAGCTAGACTGGTTCTGAAAACTAGCAGCAAAAGCTGAAATCCCAGCGAGAAGACTTCACTGTATTGTGTTCAAACTTTGCATCTCTAGTGCATCAGGCATGTTGACTATGCAATTGGACCACAACTGCAATGCCCAGGGATGGCCATAGTAACAATTATACTTGCACTGGTCAATTAGCCCTTGCTGCTTGCTAAGCTTAATATTTTGCTGAGCTGCCAAAAGAAGCAGTGATGTGATGCTAGCGCTCTGAACCTTTTTGGTTTATGAAGTACTATTGTTAAGAGTCTGCCCCAAAATAGTTGCAATTATCTTTCTAGGCATTATATGACTCTATGACCTGCAGCCATATGATTCAGAAAGTAAGGTGCTTGAACGCATCCGTAACCCAGGATTTAATCTTTATGAAAATGCTGATCCGGCATTACAAAAGAGGAGGAAGCTGCACCACAGGTTTCTTTGTGATACAATAGATTAAGATTGATGACTGGGGAGACAATGTGGCCAGTGTCTACAGAACTTTAATTCCATTGAGAATGGGGTACATCTAACTTTTCTACCAATGCTTAGTGTGTGCTGTTACATTTGGATTGTGGGACAGCATAGGGATATTGTTATGTCTACTGCCCATGCTCCAAAACCAGGGTGTCAAACTCAATTTCATTGAAGGACGTATCAAGGTTGTGTTTGATTTTGGGGGCCTGGGTTGACTCAAGCATTTTGCCAGTAAAAACGGACTCCCAAGCTCTATTTCCGGCTGTGATAGCTTCCTGCAACCCTCTGCCAGCAAAAATAGAGCTCATGAGGGGTGCATGTGGTCTTCCCATGCTCTCTTTTCCTGGCAGAGGCACTGTGGGCTGGTCCTTTGCTGTTTCCAGGGCAGCCCCATGGGGCAGGTCTAAGCACTGTAGGCTGGCCCTGGCCCTTGGGTTCTTGAATTTCACACCCCTCCTGCAAAACAATTCCCTACGAAACTAGACTTACAATCCTGGGTCTTGAAAGCTTAGAACTACGATGCCTTAAACATGATCTAAGTATTGCCCACAAGATCATATGCTGCAATGTCCTGCCTATCAAAGACTACTTCAGCTTTAACCACAACAACACAAAAGCACACAACAGATTCAAGCTTAATATTAACCGCTCCAAACTTGACTGTAAAAAATACGACTTTAGTAACCGAGTTGTTGAAGCGTGGAACTCATTACCAGACTCCCTAACCCCCAACACTTTACACTTGGACTATCCACGGTTGACCTCTCCAGATTCCTAAGAGGTCAGTAAGGAGTGTACATAAGTGCACAAGAGTGCCTTCCGTCCCCTGTCCTATAGTCTCTCCTATATCTCCTATATCTTCTCTACTATATCTCTATAAGCTTCATTGTATATTATTGTGTGTTGGACTAACTAGCTAACTAAGTAACTAACTAATCCTGGCCTAGCCAGAATTTATTTATTATTTGTTTGTTTGTTTGTTTATTCATTCATTCATTCATTCATTCATTTATTTTGTATGCCGCCCCTCTCCGTAGACTCGGGGCGGAATTACTTCCACAATGGCAATGGATTGTTCTAGATATTTTGTTCTGGGAGAGTTAAATGTCCAGGCTGAGCTTGCCCAGAAATGAAAACCTTGGCAACCACAACCCCCAATATGATATCCATTTGGAATGTGAAGATGGCCCAGAGGTTTGACACTGTCATTTGTAGAACGCTTTTATAATTACCAGCAGCTTGTAGGATGAGGGACAGGAAGGAAAACATTTTTGGGAGGCAGTTTCTGGAACTGAGGTGACATCCTGCCTCAAAGATGGGACTGATAAGAATGGAGCCTGAAAGACCCACAGAAATAATCCAAATAACATAGTCATGCATATCTGCAGGAACAAGTTAAGGATGAGATGCCATTGTGAGGTTATGCAACCTTATGCAAAATGAGCAGCAAAAAAACAGTGGTTTGAGAATTAGAGAGGAAAACATACCTTACTGTCAAAACAGCTACAACTGTAAAATAATTAAGACCATTTAGACTGGGCTTTTGGGAAGTATGGATAAGAGCCTGACTTGCCATGCACATTCTTGAAATTCCCAATCAATTTTGGGGGTTGAATTTACAAATAGATATTGGAGTGGTCGAACAACCTTACATTCAGGAAACTGAGAAGCTCAGAAGAACTTAAATGGATAGTTTTAACCCTTTTCTATTTTTTTAAAAAAATATTTTGTAGCTATTTTTCCATTTATTTAAGCATCCAAAAACATACTCTGAAGGAAAATGCAATGAAACAAATTAACATACATTGTGTACATTAAAATACAATGTGTACATTGTATTAGGAAAAATGTCCTAACAGTAAGATCAATTCAAAACAGAAACAAATTTCCCAAAGAGTAGTGGCCTGTTCACAAGTTATGTTCAAATAGAGGATGTCTTAATGAGAATGCTTGTACAAATGTTAATTTATTATTTTTACTTTTTAAAATATTTTGAAGTATGTAATAAATAAAATCTAGACTTTACAAGTTGGGGGGGAGCAATATAGCCTGCATGATAAATCATTGAAGTATATATGAAATTAATTTGTGAATGGGAAAAAGCATGTACTACTTTATATATTTGAAAGAAAATATAGTCTGGCGTATAATTAATATAATATAAACATAGTAACTTTAATGCTAATATAACATTAATATCTGTATATACTACTATTAATTTAATTTTCTTTGATTTTCTTCTGTACTTACTATTGTTTTCTTTTTTTGAAGTGGAAAATTAATAAAAATATTTAAAAAGTAATAAAAATATTTAAAAAGAGAATGCTTGTACAAAATAAGACTTGAACTCAGTAGCCACAAAGCCCAGTTTTGAATCTATTTGATTTAGAAAATACCTTCTTCTTTCATCCCAGTTTTTCTGTAAAGCAGCACTGGAATTCATCCATAACTTTCAAATGCATAGTTCACTTTTCCTTACTTCCATTTCAGTATGTCACTATTTTATTAGTTGGCAAGTTGCTACATGTTGTGGATCACACTGTGGCATCACTGTATAGAAATTACCGCTGCAACTGCCTCAGGACCAGGCCTATCAGTTCATCTTTATGCACATGCTGAGACAAACTGAAGGGTGACAGAGTACTTATTTTATAGGCAATTTCCTCTAATTGAATTTCAAAGCAGGATCTTATGTGATATCCACTTGCAACTTTAACCAAGCCATCAATCCAGCTAATTTGAAAATGTAGATACACAAATGGTTGGTTGACTGATGATTGAAATACACAATGAGATTATGATGGAGGTGGTAATAAATCAACATGCAACAATTTACTGCCCTCAAATTGCCCCATAGGAATGCAGGAGAAAACTACTCCTCGATGCATCCCCAAATGCTGACCTTTAAATTTAAAAGATAATGCACTCAACACAAAGCAAAGCATGAGACCCACTAAAATGGAATAGAATTTAGTAGCCAAGTATGATTGGACACACAAGGAATTTGTCTTTGGTGCATATGTTCTCAGTGTACATAAAATAAAAGATATATCAAGAATCATGAGGCGCAATAGTTAATGATTGTCATAGGGTTCAAATAAGAAATCAGGAAACAATCTAGAACTTTACAATCAAAATATAAAATGACCTGCAAAAAAGTTGCACTGATCTTATTATTAAAACACTTCAAATAAGCATAGCAACTTTAAGTGACATTAAAGAAATATAGTTATTATGGAAGAACACAATATAATTATAAAGTACATAAGAATAATTTACTATTGCATGGGTTTAGCCATTGCAGCTTGGAGCTCTTAAGTTAAGAGTGAATAATCAACAAATCATCTTCTTCCACCCGAGTAGTTTTTCATGTTTTAACTGAGATCTGTTAAGAAAAGCAGAAGAAACATCTTATAATCTTTGTGCAAAACTCTGGTTTTGTAACAGAATGTTCCACTGTTCCCTAAAATGTTCTATCTCTCTTTTGGAATGCACTGAAGAAACAGTTTGCAGAACTATTCTGGAAAATGAACTGCTACTGGAGCAGCCAAATTGATATGCTCTGGGAGAACCCTTCTATTACCAGATAGTTTTCGGCATCTTTTATTGCTAATTCAATAATCTAAACCTACTTTTTGTTGGGTATTTTGATTATTATTAATATTACTTGTATTAGCAGAGTTCAGCTGGCTTAATTTGCAGCGGAGTTAGCATGGCAAGAAATAACACGTGGCTCAGAATCCCATTTGTTAGCAATGAATAACCACTCCTTCATAAAGATGAAAAATACAATCTTTACTTACAATTATGTTCATTCATGCAATTTACAAATTGCAGGCAGGTAAGTTTATATTCCAGTCCATATTAATAACTTCTGGATGGTCCCATGTGTGAGGATGGCTTTGGATTTCATCTCACACATGTGTCCTCAGCCGAGGACAATGGAGCACACAGGAAGGGTCATTAAGGCGAAAAGAGGATCAGAAGGGGGGAGCATCTACTCTGCAGAGGTTTATATAGTCTGCAGAGTACCTGCCCCTTTTGGTCATCAAAAGGTGACACACTGGTCAGTTAATTGCAACCTGACCATAGAGATGTGTTTACAAGACAGTGCAAGCATGTAGTAGAGTAGTTAAACCCAACACTTTTGAGGCTGATGCGCAGGAGGGAATTGGAAGATGCAGTGGAATTGACTTCCAGGCAAGGGATCATTGTGAAATAACACACTCGCCAAGGTGTCATAACAAATTGCTGCTCTTCTCCAATCTTGAGAATTAGACTGGAGAAGATGCCCCTACTCTGATTCACATCCAAGCTAGACACACAAGGAGATGCAAATTGGATGTTTCTAACATTTCTATATGCACAAACATCATGGTTGTGAAATCTAATGTGAGAAGGCCAAATTCATTAATAAAGCTTATGCTTTAACCCTAAAAATCTCTGAATAACTTAATAGAAAGTTACTATTTAAATGATTTATTAAAACACAGTGGTACCTCTACTTACAAACGCCTCTACTTACGAACTTTTCTAGATAAGAACCGGGTGTTCAAGATTTTTTCCCCTCTTCTCAAGAATAATTTTCCACTTACAAATCCGAGCCTCCGAAACTGTAACCGGAAAAGGCAGGGAGAAGCCTCCGTGGTGCCTCTCTAGGAATCTCCTGGGAGGAAACAGAGCCAGAAAAGGCGAGGGGAAGCCTCCATGGGGCCTGTCTAAGAATCTCCTAGGAGGAAACAGGGCCTCCATCCTCCCTGTGGTTTCCCAAATTGCACACATTATTTGCTTTTACATTGATTCCTATGGGAAAAATTGCTTCTTACAAACTTTTCTACTTATGAACTTGGTCACAGAACAAATTTAAGTTCATAAGTAGAGGTACCTCTGTACACTGTTCTGAGTTTCATTTCAAATGCTTTTGTATGCAATTCACAACCATTCACAGGTTCACAGGAGTCCTCTAGCCATGTAAATCGGAAGACCAAAATAATTGCAGTACCCAATCTGGGTTGGTCACCAGGACTATAGGTTTTGTCTTCTGAACTTTTGGGCTCATACTGGAGCCCATCCTCATGGATCTCCTCTGTGGTCCCAGTGACCAACCCAGATTGGATTCTGCAACATTATCCTGGGACACATATATTCATTTGTGAAAGAAATAATTGACCGTGATATCAAGCAATATTATATAATTAATTTCTAGATATGTTTATGTCCCTTATTAATATAACTCTGCAATTTTGATTATCGGTAGATAAAAAAATAAAACTGATATAAAAGCATGTAAACAAGGCAATGAAGAACAAGTAAGGGCTGAATGCCCATACAAATTACAGCTATAACTTTTTTGTGAAACATAGAGATAAAGCCAACATTATTTTCCAGATGAAATGTTTGAAGAATGGAGATCACTATTGAGAAAGCCTGTCCCCTGATCCATGGTGAACTTCACTAAGAAAGGCAACCCACAATCGGCCTCCTTATATGTCTAGATCAGATAGTAATCAGTTTATGTTATGACGAACGTAATATATCCTAGTGCTGTGCTATGTAAAGTTTTAAAGCTAATGCACTCCATTATGAATTTGATCCCTGAAGAATACTAGTAATTATATCACAACATCAGGAATGGTATTATTCTCTGTTGCTGGAGTACTGTGCTGTTTACACCCCACTGTTGTAAAGAGTCTTTATTAATGCTTCCGAGCCTAAATTGTATTCCCTAGCAACCACCAGCTCAATCGCAGAGAGTTCCACAGGCTATTCAAAGGAAGCCAACATTACTCCTCAAGGCAAGGCAAGTCCAATCCACCAGGCAAAATCAGGTTCCTAAAAGCAAAGGCAAAGCAAGGCAAGGCTAGGCTAAGTAAACAATTGAAGAGACATGATCTGAAGTTCAAGGCAACAACACACAGCAAGGAAACAAATATGGTGTTCCCAGCAGAGCCTCCATTTGTCTACTGTGCTAAATACAATGGTTCCCGAAAATAAGACCCTATCATATATTTTTGGAACCCTGAAATAAGCACTTGGCCTTAATGCCATGCACTCAAAAGCCCAATTGGGTTTTTTTATCAGGGGATGTCTTATTTTGGAGGGAACAGGGTAGCCAGCTCAGGACTATCCGGCTGCAGCTGTACTTCAGCCAAATCCCTCTCAGACAGCTGCTTGGAACTGGTTCATCCTCCTCTGAGCTGACATCTGGAGAGGTATCTTTGGAAGCTTTCAAGGGAGTGTCCACACATTCCAAGAAATCCCAGGGTCCAGGAATCGGTTGTCCAACTCTGGGGGAAGATGCTGGGTGGAGAGCCAAACCCAGTCACTCACTGCCAGGGGAGGGACATGGCATTGGTGCTGGTCTTAGAACCTCATGGCATGATTCAACTGGTCCTACAGTGTGTGACGGCAAGTTCCTGCAGTAAGTTCATAGAGGCCAGTACCGGAGAGTCCGATGGAGCCAAAGGGAATAGGCGCAAATGGAAACCATAGGTTTCTAGGAATGGGAACATTTGTGTCGAGGTGTGTTGCACGTTACTGTACACAAACTCCACCAACCCAGTTGCCCTGCTTAAAGTTAAGCTTAAACTTACAGCACTGCAAGGACTGCTCCAACACAGCATTCAGATGTTCTATACCTGTGTCCGTTTCCAGATGATACACGGATGAGAGGCACACCTGCATTTTAGGGTCTCTCAGAGTTTAAGAAACCACTGAATAATATTATAAATGAAAACCCAAACTTTCTGAATACTTCTGTAAGCTTGTTTATTGGAACCACCGTTTATTCTTCAGACTACTAACTCATAAGTAGGTTCACTATCAGACAGCTCTGTAATGTAGTTGGAAAAACAATTCACCACTCCGTTTCTTTACTGCCTTGACCAATTCATCTATTATACCTAAGCTTATTTTTCTTTCTATTCTAATATAGAATTGGAGCTTGAAATCACCAGCAATTTTCAAACAGATTTCATTGACTCTGTTCTACATTCTTGCTGCCTGCTGGGATTTAAGACATAAAACTAATAAAGAGCACTTGCAACATTTGATTAGTTAAGCAGACTGCTGTAGAAAATAAATATAATTTTAAAACTGGGAAACAACTACCATCATGCCTTTCTGACATTTAACAGAAAACAACATGCCTCAGATTCAATTTTCTTTAGTCCTTTGAAATTGGCACAGCACAATAATATAAAGGTATTAAGGGAACAGGCCTGCTGTCAAAAACTTAAACTCAGACCGTGAATCTTCGTAACGCATTACAACCGCTGAAAATTGTCCTCAAAACATTTAAAGCTACTACCCACATATATTTCTACATAGATCACATGGAATAGAAATAAAAGAGACCGGATTTATTGTACCTTCAGAGTCAACAAAGGCTGTAAGAACAAAATGATTTCAATTTAATAAACTCTATCATTCTTAGGCATACTCGTTTACAGCTTTCCTCATGTTACATATTTACAGCTTATACAATGAAGATCATTTGCTAGGGATAAGTTTTCTTACGCTACCTTGTGATAGGTACAGCATGGTAGAATAATGAACACATTCCTTGACTTTGTTATTAAAACTTGACAGCTTATGAATAAGAGTGACTAAAAGCGTCAACTTGTTGAAGCATGTTTTAATGCTGTAGTGTATTTACAAAAAGCTTTCCTTGGAAATGCAATAGTCTTTATTACCTTCTTTGAAATATTTATCTTGGTTAAAACATAAGCAGCACAAGCTGTCAAAATGACAGAGAACGCCAGTTATTCTTACCACCCAACCCATTTGGAAAGATATAAAATTAGAGTAAATGATTCAGTGTGGTTTCTTTGGAAAGATACAACAAAGGACCTCAAACTTAAATGAATAATGTAATGAGTGAATCTGTATTTTGTTGTCCTGGATGAAAGGTACATGGAACCATTAGAATGTGCCCTGACTTTATCATCAATTGATCTGATGATGCAGATGACCAAAAGTAGCAGGAACTTTCAAAGGTCAATGCGTATGAACCATTTTTGCTTGCCTTTCAACACAATAAAACAGTTTATAGAGGACTATTTTCTGCTTCACTCCCCACCCCTAATACTCTTTGGAAACAACACAGGAGTAGGCAACATAACCTGCACTGCATATCAGACATTAATACAATCAAGAGAGTCTATAAATATTTCACAAGAAGGGTCCTTTACTCCTCCCCTCGCAACAAAATACTTTATTCCACCAGACTTGAAATACTGGGATTAGACAATTTACAACTATGTCGCCTCCGATCTGACCCAAATGTAGTTCATAAAATCATATACCAAAATGTCCTCCCTGTTAATGACTACTTCACCTTCAACCACAGCAATACATGAGCATGTAATAGATTCAAACTAAATGTAAACCGCTCCAAACTCGACGGCAGAAAATACAACTTGCAATAGAGTGATCAATCCCTGGAATGTACTACTTTACTCTGTGGTTTCTTCCCTAAACCCCAAAAACTTTAACCTTAGACTGTCTACAGTCGACCTCTCCCCATTTCTAAGAGGTTTGTAAGGGGTGTACATAAGTGCACCACTGTGCCTACCGTCCTATTATCCTCTTTTATCATTTTTTTTACTTATGTTATGTTTACACAAACTACTACTATCCTATACATGTTTGACAACTAAATAAATTAAATTAAATAACCAACCTCCATTCTTGAGCTCCCAAAATAATTTTGGGTCACAAGAAAAACAAGCTATTGTCAAAGTTGTGGGAAAGATCAAAAGCAACATGAGAAAATATTATTTTACTGAAAGAGTAGTAGATCCTTGGAACAAACTTACAGCAGACGTAGTTGGTAAATCCACAGTAACTGAATTTAAACATGCCTGGGATAAACATAGATCCATCCTAAGATAAAATACAAAAAATAGTATAAGGGCAGACTAGATGGACCATGAGGTCTTTTTCTGCTGTCAGTCTTCTATGTTTCTAAGATGATGATGATGCAATTTGGTAGCATTGGGTCCGTGAGCAATTAAAGAGAAGTACTTTATATGTTTGTATACATCCAAACATCTGCAAAACTGCAACATAAACTAAAAGCATAATAATGGACTATGGGCCATCTGGCTTGGAAAACTGTCCACACTCAGCAGGCATTGATCTTTGAGGCAGAAAGAGAGAGAGAGAAAAAGGCAACTTGGTAATGTGAAATACAGTATAGCCTAATTCCTTTGTTCTGAATCTTGCTGTCCTCACTATTTGCTACCACTTGCTAGCTGGGGTTCCTATGCAATGTTTCAGTTCTTAACCACAGAGTTTGAAAAGAAGAGGGTATGCTTGCAGAAACTGGTGGCGCAGCAGGTAGAGTGCTGTACTGCAGGCCACTGAAGCTGACTGTAGATCTGAAGGTCAGCGGTTCAAATCTCATCACTGGCTCAAGGTTGACTCAGCCTTCCATCCTTCCGAAGTGGGTAAAATGAGGACCCAGATTGTTGGGGCAATAGGCTGGCTCTGTTAAAAAGTGCTATTGCTAACATGTTGTAAGCCGCCCTGAGTCTAAGGAGAAGGGCGGCATAAAAATCAATCAATCTATCAATCTATCTATCAATCAATCAATCAAACAAACAAACAAACAAACAAACAAACAGCAAGACTTGAGTCTCATCCACACATCTTGCTTGCCCTGATGTGAGCACAGTGCACTTACTGTCTTGCAAAGATAGCAACACACATTGCCTTCAGCCCATGTTAGTCACTATGAAGGGAATCTCCATGTTCCCTTTCAAAAATGGTGTTTTCCAGCTGTTGCCAATGTTTGGTCGGGCTACTGTATTCTACCTTATTGAACAAGCTCTGGTTCCACTGAGGTAGGTGAGACTATGCTGCTACTATGTTCTCGACTCCTCCAGCATTTGCTGCTGGAACTCCATGTTTTTCCTGTCATGTCTTCCATCAGGTGCCCCTGGGTTTTCAGCAGACATAGAAAAAATAACAACAGAAGACCTATGAAATCATGTCCATACTCAGTGAAGACCTATAATGACCCTGTGGCTTGTCAGGCCGCTGCAAGCACACCATTTTGATATTGCATTATGATGGATGGAAAAGTCAGTTGCCGAGATGGATGGTCATACAAATTGCATGAATGAAGGTGTTGTAGAATGAAGGGTGCATTGCATAGAATGGAACATTCCTGAAGGCTCATACAAGTCTGTCCACACGTGATGATAAAGCAGCCAAGATATATCTGAATAGAGATAGAGATATATCAGGGAAGGAGTAACACTGCTTTTTCACATGTAGCGAAAGTAAGTTTTGCACTAAATGAAGAATATCTGGAAGAGGTGCCTCCGATGAACCTTTCCTCGACCTTGGTGCCACCTTTTGGTATGTAGAAGTAACAGTAGACAAGTGTTGGACATCAGCATATAGATCTTCATGGCAGCAGTTAATTTTACACTGTGCTACCATTTAGGGGTGATTTTGCAGCAATAAAACAATGCCTCAACAATAAAAGCAAGGACACTAAAGGACAGTAAAAACTAAGCAACACTCTCTTCTCTTCACAAACATTGTGTTAATGCAACATTTCATATGTTGGTGACTGGATAAATAGACACAAGCCTATACATACCTGTTCTGTTGGGCTCTCTGGTAGACTTCTCCCAAAAATTCACAGGTACAAATTTCAGACACACACACGTTTGAAAATTCAAAACAATGTCCTTTATAATGAAAAGTCACTTAAACTAAGTCCTCTTTTGGTATAGCAAAGAGCACTTGTCTCCAAACAAATTGGTAATTTGTACAAGTGCCTTTTTAGTTCTGTGATACTTAGCTTGCAGCTGTGAGGCAATTCACAGTCCTTCTTCTTTCAAAAAGTGAAACACACTTTGCTCTGGTTTAGTTTCAAAGTGGGGAAAAATCAGCACACAAAAGGTCCAAGTCAGTAAAGCAGTCACGAAACACAAAGATCAGATAATCCTCCACAATGGCCAAACCCACAGGCTGCTATTTATAGCAGCCTCACTAATTACCACAGCCCCAAACAACCACAGGTGGCCTCATTTTCTTTGATAATAATCTCTCAGTTGTTGTTGCCTATGCATCGCTCTCCGCATGCGTGGCTGTTTCATTAACTCTTGTTCTGAATCCAAGGAGGAGCTACACTCTCCTCCTCTCTGTTACTCATGTCTTCTTGGTCAGAGGAGCCTTCATCATCAGATTCCATGGGGGGGGGGAGGGAAACAGGCCTGCAGAATGTGGATGTCTCCCCCACATCCACAGTCCTTGGGGAAGGAGCTGGGCCAGAGCTAACCACAACACATACCCATATACTGTACATATCTCTCAGCTTCAGTGATCAATACATATTCCAGTAAGATGTCTGTTTTAAATATTTAAATCCATAATATTAGGAGCTACAAATTGAGGATGCAGAAAGAGAACCATCAATCTTTGTTATTTCTTCTGGTTGACACGTGGAAAATTTAAAAACAAACCAGCAAAATTAAACTATATGGTGAAAACTATTATGTAAAAAGAAAAGTTTCAATGGTGTATTATTTCCATTATTCATTTTATTTAAAGTTACATGGCTGATCAATTCACCTGTTGTTCTGATGGCTAGCATACAATTTAAACAGTTATAAACAAAAACAATTTTGAAACAATTAGTTACCCATATTATTTTTCTTTAATTTACAGATTACTTACTGGGTGTCAAGAATAAATTTGGCAAGTTTACTTGCAACTATTGAATTAGCAGCTGTGCTTAAACAGAGTCTGAGAGAAAAGGAATAGTCATTAACTAACTGCAAGAGCTATCACCTGAATTAGCTTATACTCATTTTAACCGGGAAACAGATGGAATCTTAATTGACTTGCTTTTAAAGGATCATTGCAATGGCCTTAAAATGTGAATGGATTTATGAGAGCCAGACAAAAGTAGGCTGGACCTCAGCTAAAAGCTTTTAGTTCTGTACAACTGTGCGTATTTGTTTTATCCATAAATGGAGAGAAAATAATGAATGTGGAAACAGATTAGCTTTCTTCAGTACAGTGTTCCTTTTTGTTTAGGAGGATTACCTTAAATTCAGATACATTTCTCTTTTAGGGAAGTGCAGAATTTTTTTAAAAAAAGATGGCTTCACTTAACACAGCGGTCTCCAATCTTTTTGATACCAGGAACCAGTTTCATGGAAAACTGTTGTGGTTAGCTCTGGCCCAGCTCCTGCCCCAAGGAATGTGCAGGTGGATTTGGGGGAAACATCCACATGCCGCAGGCCTGTTTTGCTCCCGATGGAATCTGCACACGAAGCCTCCTCTGACCAAGGAAGTGTGAGTGACAGGGAAGAGGGGAGTTTGGCAGACAGCCCAGGAGGAGATCAATCATCTGTATCATCCTTGGATTCTGAACAAGAATTAATGACACATCCATGCATGCGTAGAGTGATGCATAGGACACAACTGAAGGATTATTACAAGAGAAAATGAGGCCACCTGTGGTTGGATGGGGCTCCAGTAATTAGGGCTGCTGCTATAAATAGCAGCGTGTGGGTTTGGCCGTTGTGGAAGAGTAGCTGATCGCAGTTCTTCAGGAATCGTGTGTTGCTGTTTTCTGGACTTTGTTGATTTTTCACGCCTTTGAAATCAAAGCAGAGCAACGTCTGTGTCTCACTTCATTGGAAGAAGAAAGAGTGTGAAGTTTCTTCACAGCTGTTAGCTAAGTACTTAATGACTGCTTAAGGGAAATTGTACAGACTACCGGGTTGTTTTGGGATCAGTGCTCTTTGCAATACACAAAGAGTGCTTAGTTTATTTTGAAGTTTGTGATAAAGAACATTGTTTTGAATTTTCAAACGTGTGTGTGTCTGAAATTTGTACCCTTGCATTTTTGGGAGGCTCCTACCAGAGCGCCCGGCAGGACAGAAAACATTTTTTTCCACAGACTGGGGGTAGGGAGGAAGGAAGGAGGACCCAACCTAGATCCCTCACACATACACTTTACAGTAGAATTTGCGCTCCTATGAGAACCTAATGCTTGGTGATCTGAGATGGAGGCTGGAGCTGTGATGCTAGCTCTGGAAAGTGGCTACAAATACAGATGAAGCTTTACTTGCTTTGCCTGCCATTTACCTGCAACTATGTAGCACGGTTCCTAACAGGCCACAAATATGTATCTGTCCATGCCCCAAGGATTGGGGACCCCTGACTTAATTCCAAAATGTTTTCTTCTGTAAAATCCTAATTCTAATTTTGTGCAGTCAAGTGAGGATTCTCTTAATATAATTATATAATTATTTAATATAAGCAAGCACTCCCATTTTAAACGTAAATTATTTGGTTGGGGAAACCCAGTCTTCTTTTTATGTAAATAAAAATATACCCATCACCCAAATCTACTCCAGGAGTTTCTGTCAATAAGCAGAACAAGATTTGGGGGAGGAAAAAGACAGAAAAAAAGAAAAGGGTGAGATTTTGTTATTTGCTCACAGGTTGGATTTAACACTGAATTTGGCAATGTGTATTTACATATAGAATTCAATTGGATATGAATAACATTGTTCAGTTTGCTGATTTAAAAAGTAATTTTTAAAATATCTTGGAAATTGAGAGAATATCAAAGATCATTAGACGTCCTTGCTTTATTGCTATGAAACTTTATATAAGCAGGAAAATGAAATGAAATTAGTACTGATAGATAATACCTGGAATGTGTTCTCACAGTACTGTATGCTGGTAAGATATTCAATTGAGACCACATTTGGAATACTGTGTTCAGTTCTGGAGACCTCACCTACAAAAAGATATTGACAAAATTGAACGGGTCCAAAGACGGGCTACAAGAATGGTGGAAGGTCTTAAGCATAAAATGTATCAGGAAAGACTTAATGAACTCAATCTGTATAATCTGGAGGACAGAAGGAAAAGGGGGGACATGATCTAAACATTTAAATATATTAAAGGGTTAAATAAGGTCCAGGAGGGAAGTGTTTTTAATAGGAAACTGAACACAAGAACAAGGGGACACAATCTGAAGTTAGTTGGGGGAAAGATCAAAAGCAACATGAGAAAATATTATTTTACTGAAAGAGTAGTATATCCTTGGAACAAACTTCCAGCAGACGTAGTAGATAAATCCACAGTAACTGAATTTAAACATGCCTGGGATAAACATATATCCATCCTAAGATAAAATACAGAAAATAGTATAAGGGCAGACTAGATGGACCATGAGGTCTTTTTCTGCCGTCAGTCTTCTATGTTTCTATGTTTCTAATTCAAAATCTTTTTGTGAGGCTTAGTGTATATGTCATTTTAAGTTCACATAAATACCGACAGATAACTATTTCATAATAGAAGACTGAAATATACATGGAAGTCAGACAGATGCAGACATATGCCTATAGGCAAGCATAATTTTTCATAATCTCCACATGTCCCCAGTCAAAAGTTTTCACTCTACATTTGTCAAGTAAGCATCCAAATTTT
The DNA here is from genome assembly GCF_031021105.1 of Erythrolamprus reginae. NCBI lineage: Eukaryota > Metazoa > Chordata > Lepidosauria > Squamata > Dipsadidae > Erythrolamprus > Erythrolamprus reginae. The sequence continues at coordinate 305,525,508 of NC_091950.1, read as the reverse complement.
AGCTCAGGAATGACTCATTGAAAACAAGTATATTAACAACACAGTAGCAAAGCAGAGTTCTGGGTGATGCTATTTCTCCATTGTTTGGGAAAAACAGAAAATACAGACACAAACAATATGTCCATAACATGGCACCATCTGTTGCAAATTTAACAGTGAAAACTCACAAAAGACATGGAATTCAAACATGCATTGCTTCATTTTTGTACAATTTGTAGTTGATATATTCCTGAAATGAGGGTAGTTATTGCATTCTGGTCTTCCTTCAATACATGTTAAAGAACTAACATCAACAATTTACAATGTTTTGCTCATAGCTTTTCCCATATGCAACAGAAACATCTGTTGAGATGATGAAAATCAGTGGCTTGGTATTATTCTGAGTTATATGCAATCAGTGGCTTGGTATTATACTGAGTTATATGCAATCTAATATCTAACAACACCATAAGGCGAATAAACAGAAGACTAATAAGTGAAATGTAAAAGCAATATAATTATTCAGTGATTTAGCAAAAAGCAAAAGCTAGAAAAATAAAAGAGGCAATACAGTATAAGCATCCCATTAAAATCTTGTAAAAGGAAAACAGAAAAGGAATGCTACATTTGCTAAAAGTACAATTTTCTTAGCATCTAACATGCAGTATTTTAGTTTTTCAGAAGATTGGGATATTTTAAAGTGACATTAAATGTCCAGAAGTGTCGGAATATTTTAAAAAGACAGCATATTGCCTTCAACAATATGGGTCCTTATTTTACTGACCTTGGAATGATGGAAGACTGAGTCAACCTCCAGTCAGGGTAAAATTCCAGACTTTGGGAAGAGTTAGCCTGCAATACAGCATTTTAAGTACTGTGCTACCAGGACTCCTCACTATTTGAGACCCCTGTTTCCTGGGAAAATATATGGGAAAATTCCATTAGTCAACACACCTAGGATGATTAGTTCTCCATTATCTTTGAGACCAAATAAATGTTGCCAATGTGTCCATAACACATTGAACTTAACAGGGCACACTTTCCCAGCCCACCCTATCTATGTTTCCAGGTAACATACATGGAAAACTCTCATTGGGTCACTTAGGGTTAGAAGCCCATTAACTTGAAGAGCAAAATGAATGTCACTACCTGGTTCAAAGTGCTTTGGTAAGCTTACGAGCCTGCCCTGTCTATGTTTTCTGGTAAAATACATAGAAAAATCCCATTGGAGGCAATCTCACATAGAGTTAAGGTTAGGCCTGCATAAACCGGGAGAGTAAAATGGACATGGCCAACAAGTTTGTAGTGCATTAGTATGCTTAGGAGGACGCTGACTTTTCATGTCTGCCCCGTCTACATTTTCTGCTAAAATAAATGAGAAATTATAATTCTGGGACAAATCCACACAGGGTAAACTCTCCATGAATTTGGAGAGTAAAATAGATGTTATAAACTGTAGTATTAAACTAATACTCGCTGTTGTGAACCACCCTGAGTCTGAGGGAAAGGGTGGCATAGAAATCAATCAATCAATCAAATAAATAAATAAATAAACAAATAAATCAATTTACAGCATAAGCAAAACAAAAAAGCCCAGAATAAAAACTATTAAAACATTAATGGTTAGAAAACTTTATACGGAAAATAAAACCCAAGTTTTCCATACTTTCTGATCATCATCCCCCCTGGATAAATTATTGTGCTTCTACTCAGAGTTGAGTCTGGTAGCATACACATTTACATTATCAGTACGAGCATTTGGCTAAAAAGGAAGGGAAACTCAGAAACCGGCGCTTTATTTTCAGTAATGATATAATACGCAAGTTTTTTTTGGGGGGGGGGGAGCCTTATTATTGCACAGGAGCGCCGGCTCCACCTAACCCCACCCCACTAAGCACCCAAATCCTTAACTCGCGGTGTAACAGCATCCTTATATCCAGCTTTTTATGGCCACTCCCCCACTCTGCCTAGGCCAATAGGAAACCAGAGGGGCGAGGCGTCTGCGCTTGCGACTCTGGCGCGGAAGCACTGCCCCCGTTTCTTCTTCCTGAGTGCTTGGCTTATTTTCTCATCCGTTTGTGTTGCCGCCGCCGTTGCCGCCATCGTCGGATCCGCCCAGCCTCAAATCCCGGGCATTTTCCTGGGATCTGGACCCTCGGCTGCTGGCTGGAGCGGTCCCGCTTTGAAAAAGAGCTTCTGCTTGGCAAAATACAGATTCAGGGTAATCATAATTCCCCCATCCAACCCTTCTTATACTCTATGTAAGGTCTATCCATATTACCAAGATTTTCCAGCATCGTTGTCCTCCTGTTTCCCGTGTCCAGTGCTCCCTAACCATCCACGCACTTTGGGGTGCTTCTACATCCACGCATTTAAAGAGAGCGGCAGATTCTGACGTGCCAGCGTTGTACGGGTTATTGACCCTCCTCGCATTTCTTGCTTCGAATAAATCATTGTTCCAACGTTGCGTTAACTCCAACTCATCCCCTAAAATCAAGAGAATGTCAGCACACGATTTGATACTTCGTGCATGATTATGTACCCTTGGAAGGCAATCCTCGATTGGGCTTCCTCCGAATTTAGCTTTGCTTTATATAATTTGGGTATTTTATATAAAATTTGCTGGTTGATGGCAGCAGGTGGCAGTGACTAGTCATAGGTGGCTGATTTGGGGAAACCAAAATAGGATTAAGCTTGATTAAGAACTCGGATGGGAAATCAACCTCCTAAAACTGAATGGTAATATCTCCAAAGAATGCAAAAATAAATTGCTTGTATATGGTTGCCACTAACACCCATCCCCATCCCACAACATGTATCTGTCACAGTAGTGATCAGGAAGCAAACTCAGATCTTTGTGAAATTTATTAATATTTTGTACTAAGTGGGTTTGCAAAGGATGCTCATTGCTGGTTATGGTTGTATGGCTTTACTCCAATAGGAATTTCATTCAATGTTTTTATTCTCTTTTAATACTTTTTGTACTATATATGTCTTCAGGTCCTATAATTACTGTCAACTGGGGCAGACTGTAAAAGGAGGTAACAGTTCCAAAGGATGTTCCTATAAAATTCCTCAGTCTTGTATAACATTTTTCTCAGCATACAGGATATATAGTACAACAAATCTTAAGTGAAAAATGGTGGATGTACTCTAATTACCCATATCCATGGCTGTGACAACAATTAGATTATATTCTAATGGTTTTCCAGCCAGAGACAAACTGAGATCATGTATTGTACTGTACTATGGATACTGTGCTACACGTTCAAGTACATTTTTAGGGAGAGAGAGGGTGTCCATTAAATAGTAACAAATGAGCAAATTTTGATAGTTGATAAGTGAAATCTTATCAAGTATTTCATGTTATTATTATTATGTCAATACAACACAGCAAATGAGATCACTATGCTGGATTTTGTATTTCATCACCCGTTGGGCGCTTCCCAAGCATCTAGGACTGCGTGATGTAGCGGCGAATTATGTTTGCTGATCCCAGCAAAGTGGCCTTTTGCAATTGACAGATGGAGATTTTGTCAATTCCGATGGTTTTCAAATGTCCGCTGAGATCCTTTGGCACTGCGCCCAGTGTGCCAAGTACCACTGGGACCACTTTCACTGGTTTATGCCAGAGACATTGCAGCTCGATTTTTAGATCTTTGTATTTCACTAATTTCTCTAGCTGCTTCTCCTCAATTCTGCTATCCCCTGGGATTGCAATGTCGATGATCCCTACTTTCTTTTTCCTTCACAATCAGGATGTCTGGTGTGTTATGCTTCAGAATTTGGTCAGTCTGAAGTCGGAAGTCCCACAGTAGTTTTGCTTGCTCATTTTTCGACCACTTTTTCGGGCTTATGATCCCACCAGTTCTTTGCCACTGGTAAATGGTAGTTCCGGCACAAGTTCCAGTGGATCATCTGTGCCACAGTATCATGTCTATGCTTGTAGTCAGTCTGTGCGATCTTTTTGCAGCAGCTGAGTATGTGATCGATTGTTTCATCTGTTTCTTTACAGAGTCTGCACATTATGATTATTATTATTATTATTATTATTATTATTATTATTATTATATTTTCATCCTAGCTTTTATATTTATTTCAAGATGGCAAACATATTTTCCCACAATAACAACCCTGTGATGTGGGTTGGGCTGAGAGTGTGTATTTCTTGCCCCAAACTCACCCTTTGGATTAAGAGAGGCTGAGAACTCCTATCTCTTGATTTCTAGGCCACCACTTTTAACTATATTAATAATTAAGTAATATATTTACAAAAATGCAAAACAATAAAAAATAATGATGCTGACTTCAATAAATCAATTGGTTGTTGGTAGAAATAAAACTTAAGTGTTGCTTAAGAATCCAAGTTTATTTGTAAATAGTTGGTAAGTAAACTCATAGAATTTTGGCTTAGAATTGCATGGGAACTACATCAATTATATTAGCAGGTTACATTTTTAATTCATTTTTTTCACCTTGAAGTTGTGGCACATGGCTCCTCTTTTGCCTTATGCCCCTTTGCTGCAGAAGGAAGTGGAATACCTGAGTCTAGAGATAGTTCATCCTTGGGACTTCCTTTTTTAATTTTTAGGATATTATTTTTTGTTTGCCTTCTAGTTTATACACTGTCTTTAATTCTTTACTTTATTTTTATACCTAAAGGACTACGTATAATTTATAGCATAAGACAAAATATGATAAACTGAAAATCATATATGAATAGAATACAATAAAAATAAGAATAGAATAGAATAGAATAATAGAACAGAATTGGAAGGGACCTTAGAGGTCTTCTAGTCCAACCCCTTGCTTAGGCAGGAAACCCTATACCAGTGATCGTGAACCTATGGCTGCTCCGAGTCCTCGGAGAGGGGCGGCATGCAAATCTAATAAATTACTATTATTATATCTGCTGGTATGTGAGCCATTGCCCTAGCTCAGCTCCAACATGCATATGTGTGCCTGCCAGCTGATTTTTGGGTCACACAGAGGCTCTGGGAAGGCATTTTTGGCTTGCAGAGAGCCTCTGGGGGGATGGAGAAGGGCATTTTTACCCTCCCCTGGCTCCAGGGAAGCCTCTGAAGCCTGGAGAGGGTGAAACATGAGCCTACTGGGCCCACCAGAAGTGGGAAAACAGGCCACTTCCGGACTACAGAGGGCCTCCTGGGGGCAGGGGAAGCTGTTTTTGCCCTCTCCAGGCATTGAATTATGGATGTGGGCACTCTCACATGCACGGTAGTGTGCACATATGCTTTTTCGGCACCCGAGGAAAAAAAGGTTCACCATGCCTGCCCTATACCATTTCAGACAAATGGTTGTCCTATCCCTTCTTAAAAACTTCCAGTGTCGGAGCATTCACAACTTATGGAGGCAAGTTGTTCTACTGATTAATTGTTCTAACTGTCAGGAAATTTCTCCTTAAATGTAAATAGTATATTAAAAGTACTATTATACAACACTCTGTGGCCTGCATTGGCTGCCGATCAGTTTCCGGTCACAATTCAAAGTGTTGGTCATGACCTTTAAAGCCCTACATGGCATTGGACCAGAGTACCTCCGGAACCGCCTGCTACCACACGAATCCCAGCGGCCGATAAGAGTTGGCCTTCTCCGTGTCCCGTCGACTAAACAATGTCGTCTGGCAGGCCCCAGGGGAAGAGTCTTCTCTGTGGTGGCCCCGGCCCTCTGGAATTAACTGCCCCCGGAGATTAGAACTGCTCCCACCCTCCTTGTCTTCCGTAAACTACTTAAGACCCACGTATACTGCCAGGCATGGGGGATTTGAGACACCTTTCCCCCAGGCTTATTATAATTTATGTTTGGTATGTATGTGCTGTTTGGTTTTTAATTATGATAGGATTTTTAGGGGTTTTTTAATATTAGATTTGTGCCAGTATAATATTGTTTTTATCGTTGTTGTGAGCCACCCTGAGTCTTCGGAGTGGGGCGGCATACAAATCTAATAAATTATTATTATTATTATTATTATTATTATTATTATTATTATTATAACTCTTCGATATGTGGCACACATTCAGCTATGTCTGAAGCGATAAGCATTCTCTCCTGAAGAATCACATCTCTAACATTTTCTTTGATATCAAGAGAGAGTGCGATCTATTGAATTTTTAGACAGGATGTTTCAGAGAATGGGGCCATAGATGTAAAACTAATTTCTAGTCTCTCTCTGACTCTTAAATAGGGGGTAGAATTTATACTTTCAACATCCCCACACAGGATTTACAGACCAACAGATATATTGTGTTTACTTCAAAGCTGGTTAATAAGATATTGCAAGGTAGATCACTCATATTTTGCAAGGTAGATCACTCATATTTTGCTTCTGTGTTTCTTTCTCTAGATGTCTCATTTTTCTATTGAGGATGAAGCTCTCTTACAACCTATGCTCAGACAGCTATTGCAAAGTGTGAAAGAAAAAATCACAGGAGCACCATCTGTAGAATGTGCCGAAGAGATTCTACTCCATTTGGAAGAAACAGATGAGAACTTTCATAAGTAATTTATTGATATGATTTTTGACATTGTGATAATTTTAAAAGGGAGTCTCTTTCTTCAGAACTCTTCATTGGTGGTTAAGGCACCAAGCTAGAAACTAGAGCCCAAATTCTAGACAAAGCCAGTTGGGTGACCTTGGACTACTCATTGTCTCTCAGTAAGCAGGCAAGGGCAAACCACATGAATTTTACCAAGAAACAGTAATGTATAATTCTTGTGAATAATGTTAAGAACATAAGAAGAGCCATGCTGAATCAGGCCAAAGCCCATCGAGTCCAGCATTCTGTGTCACACAGTGGCCCATCAATTGAGCAGAAAGAGAAGGCAAAAGCCTTCCTTTCCCTTGACCTCCAACAAATGGTACTCAAGGGAATCCTGCCTGCCTCAACCAACATAGAGGCGGCACATGGACATCCGTTTCAATAACCACTTGGCATCCATGAATCTGTCTAATCCTGCCTTGAAGCTATCAAGGCTGACAGCTGTCACGACCTCTTATGGAAGTGAATTCCATAAACCAATGACCCTATGGGTGAAGAAATATTTCCCTTTATTTGTCCTCACTTTCTTACCTATGAGCTTTAGGGAGTGCCCCCTCGTCCTAGTATTGTATGATAGAAAAAAGAATTTTTCTCTATCCACCTTTTCTATCCCATGCATGATTTTATACACTTCGATCAAGTCACCCCTTAAACGCCGTCTTTCAAAGCTGAAGAGACCAAGGCGTTGCAATCTGGTTTCATAAGGGAGGTGCTCCATTTCTTTAATCATACCTGTTGCTCTTTATCTAATCTACACAATATCTATGTTACTAATAGATATTAATTGCAATATTTCAAGTTTTGGGATATGGCATCCAGTTGGTCCTTGTATTTACCTCTGTTATCCGAATCATTAGATTCCCTAATCTGGCAGCCTCGCTGGGTTGGTTGTGGGGGGAGAAGGGGAACTGGGCCGCCTGAGCCTCAGTCTGGTGTGCGTACATATGTGTACACAAGACTTGCACAACTGGCGGGTTGGTGTGCATGCTTGCAGCTTAATTTCCAAAATGTCCATGTACTCTTTATCATAGTTAATAGAATATTCTTATAGTTGCTTGATGAAATGTGTTTATTATTAAAAACAAATTTCCATTAAACATAATGTTTTACATTTTAATTGTTATTACAGCTATGAATTTGTAAAGTATCTTAGAGAATATATAAGTAACATCTTGGGGTCCGTAATAGAAGAAGAAACTGAAAAATGTACCTCAGCCCAAAGTCAAGGGGAAGGTTCAAATTATGACACTCTGGTCCAGCATGTTACTAAAAAAACCCGGGAATCAAAGGAGTAAGTATATGTAGAAACATAGCTAAAACTCAATTTCCAAATGCGAATGCCTAACTATAGGTAGTCCTCAACATACAACCACAATTGAGCATAACATTTATGTTGCTAAGTGAGAAATTTGTCAAGTGAGTTTTGTCCCATTTTACGACTTTCTTGCCACATTTGTTGAATTTGAATCAGTGCAGTTGAATTAATAACACAGTTGTTAGGAGAATCTGGTTTCCCCCTTGATTTTGTTTGTCAGAAGGTTGCAGAAAATGATCACATGGCCCTACATCATAAGTCAGTTGTCAAGTATCCAAATGTAAATGATGTGACTATGAGGATGGTGCAATCAATGGTCATAGCTGAAAAATGGTCATAAGTCACTTTTTTCAGTTGTAACTTCAAATGGTCACTAAATGAACTGTTGTAAATAAAGGACTACCTGTAAATTATTCCTTTCTTCTTGTTTTTGAGTTAGTGTTACACTCCTGGATTTTTTTCCGGAATATTGTAATGACTGAAAAATTTCTTTTTCTTCACTGTTCCTTGTTTTATCATATTATTGTTCATTTTACATAATTGAACAAAGCTGCCTGCTCCTATTTTATACACACATACGCACACATACACACAGAAAGAGAGAGAGAGAGATTATAGAGATATAGATACACACATGCACACATACACACAGAAAGAGAGAGAGAGAGAGAGATTATAGAGATATAGATACACACACACACACACACAGAAAGAGAGAGAGATTACAGAGATATAGATACACACACACACACACACAGAGAGAAAGATATATATATATATATATATATATATATATTATAGAGATATAGATACACACACACATACACACAAACAGAAAGAGAGAGAGAGATTATAGATATAGATACACACACATACACACAGAAAGAGAGAGATATATATATTATAGAGATATAGATACACACACACACACAGAAAGAGAGAGAGAGAGATAGATATAGATACACACATACATACAGAAAGAGATATATATATATATTATAGAGATATAGATACACACACACATACACACAGAAAGAGAGAGAGATTATAGATATAGATACACACACATACACAGAAAGAGAGAGAGAGAGAGATATTATAGAGATATAGATACACACACATACACAGAGAGAGAGAGATTATAGATATAGATACACACACACACATACACACAGAAAGAGAGAAAGAGAGAGAGGTTATAGAGATATAGATACACACACACATACACATACACACAGAAAGAGAGAGAGAGAGATTATAGATATAGATACACACACATACACACAGAAAGAGAGAGAGAGAGATTATAGATATAGATACGCACACACACAGAAAGAGAGAGAGAGATATTATAGAGATATAGATACACACACATACACACACAGAGAGAGAGAGAGATTATAGATATAGATACACACACACACACATACACACAGAAAGAGAGAAAGAGAGAGAGATTATAGAGATATAGATACACACACACACAAACACTCGTACGTACATATAATGCTTTTGTGCTTTCAAAATAACATTCTTAATTTGTAAGTTCAGACAGGTAGGAACTCCTGAAAATTGTCAGGGCTCTGGCCTTTAAACTTGCCATTATGCAGTGTGATGCTTTTCTGCACTGAACCAAGGATTAATATTGATTGTTAAAATGGTCCCATACCAGTTTACAATTCTATCCCTGTTCTCCTCTAAAGCAAATTCCGATATTCAGCTTTGCTGTTCTTTATTACATCAAATACCTTTAGGAAAAGCAGTGTGAGAAATATAGTCAACTTATGCTATACAAGATTTCTTCCAAATAGTAGTACAAAGGAAGGATGTGTTCTGAATATAATCTCCTCTGGGTTGTTAAGCAAACATAAAAAATGTCTTTGAAAAATAACAGAGAAGGGGAAAAAAATCTAAAGCTCACTGAATACTAATTTTTCAGCATTAAAGTTTTGCCAGTCTTGACAATTTTATAGTGTAGAATACCTTACTGTAAAGAAGTACAGAATTAAAAAAAAGACGACACGTAGTCCTTGGTGTACAACAGTGCATTTAGTGATAGTTGGAAGTTATAATGGCACTGTAAAAAGTTTTTAAAGTGTGTGTGTGTGTATCTATATCTCTATAATCTTTCTCTCTTTCTGTGTGTATATGTATGTGTATATAAAATAGGAGCACGCAGCTTTGTTCAATTATGTAAAATGAACAATAATCTGATAAAAGTGTTTTAAGTTTTTCATACTTAAAATCATTGTAGCATCGCTGTGATCACATGATCAAAATTTGGATGCTTGGCAATTGACTCTTTATGAGTGTCACAGTGTCCTTCATCACCTTCTGTGACTTGATAAGCAAAGTCAATGGGGAAGCCAAATTCACTTAACAACTATGTTATTAACTTAGGAATTGCAATAATTCACTTAATAACTGGTAAGCAAGGTTGCAAATTGGGGCAAAATTCATTGAACAAATGCCTTGCTTAGCAGCAGAAATGTTGGCCTTAACTGTAGTTATAAGTCAAGGACTCTTAGTACTAAGTGAGATTTTCATTATTGAGGACAATGTAAATGGATGTGCTGTTGTTTTTTTGAGCTTAGCAAATACCGTGCACACATTAGTACTTTTGCACACATAGATAATCTTCCAGTTACAATTTTGATTTTATGGTTTTAGCAATATATGGCAGCCTTTTACAAATGGAAACTATATTAACAAACTGCCACATCTGATAAAAGAAAGAAAACAAATATGCTGAATGAAATGTTCCTTTATCAACATGCGAGGAAACATTTGTGTCAGTCAAAATTTAATGGGAAAGGTGTAATTTTTTTTGGTAAAATCTCATATAAAACTGTCAGGCAGTAGTTCATAGGATAGAAAGGCAAAAATACCAAGAGCGAAAAGAACCCTCTTCTGGAATGTTCAGTGTCCAACTCTAATGACGAGATCAATCTTACAAACGTTTTAATAGTTCGTTGCAGTGATATATGGATGGCCATGTTCTGTAAAAGGAAATTAGAAATGTCATTGTGAAAAACTCTTGTTACTTAATCAGCACTTAATTGCTTTTATAAATTAGCATGTGTGGCCTGCTGTATTTTTAATAAGCCATTTATTTACATTTGGGAATTGAACCAGCTAGGAGAGGTTCTCTTTCTTTCTTTCTTTCTTTCTTTCTTTCTTTCTTTCTTTCTTTCTTTCTTTCTTTCTTTCTTTCTTTTATAATGGAAGAAGTCACTCCTTAAAAAGCATAAATATTGTTTATCTTTTGGTCATGCAGCATTCATACCTGTGTAATAACTACTATCATACCTATAATTATACAATATCCAAAACAAATCTGAAAGCCTCTATAAATATATTTTTGCATTTTTAATTTCTCCCTTCCCTCCCTCCCTCCCTCCCTCCCTCCCTCCCTCCCTCCCTCCCTCCCTCCCTCTGTGCTTGAAAATGATATACAATTTCTCAAGCTTTCTGTTCAATTCATTTTATTATTTCACAAGCGTCTGACAATTTCATATGTTTACATAATCTCATCAGAATTATGCATGTGTTGTGCATTCATACATTTCTCCTTGGTTTATTAACACAACATACCGTTCCAAGAGGTGGAAATGTTGTTTAGGAAAGTGCGTAAATAACAGCATTAGAATCTGCTAGAGCATAATACGGTAATACAGTTGTAATCACAAGCTGATATAAACAGTAATCCCAACCAAAAGGCACAGATGATTACAAGTGCTGAATACATTCATCTAAGAATTACAAGAATTGCTACTAAAATCACCTTGATATTTTTTGTAATGTTTAGGTATCATGCCTATATTCTGTTAAATATTTGGGAATCTAAAACATTGGATGGTAGTGTTCATACAATACCTGTTTGGATTTTTTAAATAAAGCAGGGTATTTTTGTTTAGAAAATGTGATATACAGGTAAGACCTTGACTTACAACCATAGTTCCCTCTAAGCTGAGCAGTGAGCAATCGCTCACTTAAAAATCATCATCAACTCAGAGTTTTTCAAACCTGCCCAGAAGCCGAGAGGGAAAGAGTGAGAGGGAAGGAGAGAGAGAGGAAGAGAGGAAGAGAGAGAAACAGATAGAAAAAAGAGAGGAAGGAAAAGAAAAAGAAAAAGAATGGGAGTAAGGAAGAGAGAAAGAAAATCAAAATCTAGTTTGAAACTAGCTCAACTATTTAAGTGGCATTTTGATATTGATAGAGTTGCCCTATTATGAGCTCACTGTTATAGACACACAGTACAGTATTTTATTTTGAAATTCTCTGAGGCAAAACAGGGTGGGTTTTTTATTTATTTGTTTGTTTATTTCTTTATTTCTTTATTTATCTATTTATTTAATATTTCTGTGCTGCCCAGTCCTGAAGGGACTGCCGCTCAGACACTATACTTTTCCGCCCCCCCCCAAAAAAAATAGAGGGAACACTGCTTACAACCCCAATTGACCTCCAAATTTCTGTTGCTAAATGAGACATTTTTAAAGTGAGTTTTACATTTTACAACCTTGTTGCAATTGACTCACTGCAGTTGTTAAGTTAGTAACACAGTTGTTAAGTGAATCTGGCTTCCCCATTGACTTTGCTAAGCTAATACGAGTTATGTATGGTTTTGTTAGGGTTGTGTGATGAACCTTTTTATAATAAAGGTTTTTATCTGTTTTTAATATTGGATTTCTATATTGTGTATTGTGTTGTGAGCCGCCCTGAGTCTTCGGAGAGGGGCGGCATACATTATTAAATTATTATTATAAATTATTATTATTATTGCTTGTCTGAAGGTCACAAAAGGAGATCCCATGACCTCGGTCATAATTATGAGTCTGTTGCCAAATGTCTGATTTTTGATTACATAGCCGTGGAGATGCTGCAATGGTCATAGGTGTGAAACAGTCATAAGTCACTTTTTTTTTCAGTTCTGTTGTAATTTTGAACTGTTGTAAGCAGTGTTCCTTCTAATTTTTTTCTGTGTGGGCGGAAAACTAGTGTCTGAGCAGCAGTCACTTCAGGACTGGGCGGCATAGGAAAATATATACATATATATATATATATAATGTTTTTAGCTGAAATATATATATATATCTATATCTATATCTATATATCTATATCTATATATATTTCCCTTCTATTTTATTGAAATTAATAATAAAACAAAACCAAAATCTATTACTATTAAAACTAAAACAACCAGCAAAAACAAAAACAAAACTATTAATAAATCTATGCTTTAAAATCCACTTAAATAGTTGAGCTAGTTTCAAACTATTTTTTGATTTTCTTTCTCTCTTTCTTGCTCCCATTCTTTTCTATCTGTTTCTGTCTCTTTTCCTCTCTTCCTCCCTCCCTCTCTTTCCCCCTTCTCTTCTTTCTCTCTCCCTCCCCCCTCCATCCCTCTCACTATTTCCCTCTTTCTCATCCTCCTTTCCTATTTCTCCATCCCTCCCTTTCCTTCTTTCTCTCTTCCTTCCTCTCTTTTTTCTCTCTGTCTTACTCTCTTCTTATTTTTCCTGCCCTGCAACACCACTCACTCGCACAAATATGTTTTTTGGGGTCAGAAGCACGGGGGCTTCCTGGGAAACTTTCCTTTTTCCCTGGGACCCGGAGAAGGCGGCCGTCGGATTTGGGGTGAAAAGGCTCGGAGGCAAGAGCCCCGCCATCACCCCGAGCAATTCGCGTAATGAAGTAGACTGCTGAGGCACCGGGCAGTACCCATGGGAAGGTTGGGGGAATTGAGACAGGGCGGCGGCCGGGCTTGGGCGGTGGGGGAAGCCGCGGTAGGCTGGCGGCCGGGTCTGGGCAGTGGCAGGTGGGCCGCGGGAAGCCGGGGAAGCCGCGGCGGCGCGGCAAGCCGCGGTAGGCTGCCAGCCAGGTCTGGGCGCCCGCGGGTGGGCCACGGCAAGCCGGGGAAGCTGCAGTAGGCTGGCAGCTGGGTCTGGGCAGTGGCAGGTGGGCCGCGGGAAGCCGGGGAAGCCGCGGCAGCGCGGGAAGCTGCGGTAGGCTGCTGGCCGGGTCTGGGCGCCCGCGGGTGGGCCACGGCAAGCCGGGGAAGCTGCAGTAGGCTGGCAGCTGGGTCTGGGCAGTGGCAGGTGGGCCGCGGGAAGCCGGGGAAGCCGCGTCAGCGCGGGAAGCCGCGGTAGGCTGGCGGCCGGGTCTGGGCAGTGGCAGGTGGGCCGTGGGAAGCCGGGGAAGCCGCGGTGGCCGGGAAGCCGCGGTAGGCTGCCGGCCGGGTCTGGGCAGCCGTGGGCGTGCCACGGCAAGCCGGCATCCGGGTCTTGGGGGAACCGCGATAGGCCGGCGGCCTGGCCCAGGGCCCCCGGTCATCACCCCCCACCCTAGTTCCCACCCCCACCCCATGGATGCTTAGAAGGCCCGGCAGCAGACCGCGCCGCCAGACCCAGGGACCCCCAACGGTTTTCTTACCTTACCGGGCCAGCAGCTAAACAACCATTTGGCTGCGGGGGGGGTGGGTGTACGCGGAGAACGTCTGGGATTTAAGGGGTGGGGAAGAAAGCGGGCCTATAATTGGCCCCTTTCTTTCCCGCCTTTACTTGAAGGAACTGTTGCTGCAAACTGTTGTTTACAGAGCAGCAGCAGTTCCTTTAATTTCAAATTCCGGCGCAGCGATCGGTCCTGTGCGCTGGAATTTGAAATTCCCGGGCTGGGGGTTCAAAACCTCTGCGCTATAGCGCACTGCGCAGCTTAGAGGGAACTATGGTTGTAAGTCGAGGACTACCTGTAATATCCATTTTTATATTATCCTGAACTGGCCTAGTGGAAAATAATATTTTGAATTCAGAATAACTTAGGATGCAATTCTGAACTCTTATATGGCAATTTATCTTGCTGGATTCAGTTGGACTTGGTTCTGAATAAGTATATGCAAGATTGCATGTTTTCTTCTCAGTGTATGGTTTTCTTTAGACAGTACTCACCCATTTCTGTAAGATTTTCTTCCTAACTTGGAGTGTTAGGAAGTTAGCTTGTACATCATATAACACATGGATTTTAATAATTTGGTTTTTTTAAAACAACTTTTAAACTGAAGGTATAGAGAAATGATGCATTCACTGAAGAATGTCATGATGGTCGTAGTTGAATCTCTAATTAACAAGTTCGAAGAAGATCAAATGCGCTACAAAGAAATGCAAAGAAAAGTGAAAACAGAACCATCCAGCAGTTATTATGCAGATAACTGTTCTGATAGTGATTCTTCCTTTAACCAGGTAAGCAATTATACAAAGGAATGGATGGGGTGAAAAACTGACTGACTGACAGAGACTGTTTGGAGTTTCACAACACTTGTTGAAGATAATATTTTCACAAGTTAGGCTTCTATCTCATTTGTCATTTATTTAACCTTCTGGTTCTTCTGATCCCCTTCTTATTATACTTCTTTTTTTGTTGTCCCAGATAGCAAAAAGAAATCAGATGAAGCCTAGGCTTTGTTGTCATAGCCCAGCGATAAGGTTTCTCTCTAGACTCAGATTTAGTGTTTTGAAGACCATAAAGGAGAAAAAGAAAATTCACCATTCAGTTTCCAAAATGTATTCCTTTTTGAATATAGAGAAAGCAGTTGATTATTTCTTTTTTTAGGTCATGGTTGTTTAAAGCTAGAAAACAATGTTCCTGGAAAACCTGCTTTGGGTTGCAATTATAACCTTAACAGGAAAGGATTGACAAAATTATGTGGTCTCACACTGAATACAAATGTGCAACAAAATGTTTAACTTTCAGTCTTTGCTCATTTGTATACTCAATTAATAAACTGCATATATTTCAGACAATGAGAAAAACGTCTGAATGCTTGTCAAAAACTACACACTACAGATTCATGCTCTATCATCTCACCAGATGTCTTAAGTTATCATTCATAACCAAACTTGCGGACCTTGTTTTTAACACGTTCAGAAGCATCTATATTTCAAAAGAGAAAAATGACTCAATTAATATATTTATTTCCTGTTCCTTGGACTGGTATGTTGTTTTAAATTGCCCTCCCAGGAAAAAAAGAAGATGGATTTAGAGAAGAAAGCATACGCCAAGGAATGAGGCAATGTGGAAATGACAGGGCTCTCTAACCAGTAAAGCTAAAAGTACACGCACAGATAATTAGTTTGAAAAATAGAAATTTTGAGAGGAAAATGAGGAACAATAGGGCATAATTGTTGAAACTAGTGTGATTGATATTAAGGAGAACAGAAAACAAGTCCCAGATAATTAAAAGAAGTGTCTTGTTGTTTGTTAGATTCCAGCTGTTTATAATTTTAAAAAATTGGCAAAAGCTTCACGCTTCTTAGTCAAATTAGAGCATTGTATGCTTCCAGTAGATCAAGAGATGGTGTATCTGAATATTATGAGACAAAAGTTGCTTGTGAAGACAGGAGCAAACCAAAGCGTATAACTTTGAAACTTTTTTTAACTTTGAAAGAGGTGTTGAGAACTAGAACAGAAAGAAACGAAGATTATACCAGTATCGAGGTGGAATGTGGATTATCAAGGGGGATACAGCTGGTCTATCTTGGAGAAGATAAAAGATTAGTTCTGAAACCATGTTTTCAGCTTGAGTTCTGCATTGGCCAATGAATAGATATGTGTCTAAATTAGCTAGCTCAGCGATTAGTGATCAGTGCATACATTCAGTTCTGTACTAAAATATAATTTATTTTAATTCTATGGATGGTGAAGATACATGCTTTTCTTTATTAGTAAACAGATTTGCATTTTTATAAGTACTTATTTATATTGGATGAGTTAGAAACATAGAAGACTGATGGCAGAAAAAGACTTCATGGTCCATCTAGTCTGCCCTTATACTATTTCCTGTATTTTATCTTACAATGGATATATATTTATCCCAGGCATGTTTAAATTCAGTTACTGTGGATTTACCAACCACGTCTGCTGGTAGTTTGTTCCAAGGATCTACTACTCTTTCAGTGAAATAATATTTTCTCATGTTGCTTTTGATCTTTCCCCCAACTAACCTCAGATTGTGTCCCCTTGTTCTTGTGTTCACTTTCCTATTAAAAACACTTCCCTCCTGGACCTTATTTAACCCTTTAACATATTTAAATGTTTTGATCATGTCCCCCCTTTTCCTTCTGTCCTCCAGACTATACAGATTGAGTTCATTAAGTCTTTCCTGATACGTTTTATGCTTAAGACCTTCCACCATTCCTGTAGTCTGTCTTATGCATATGCAGCCATGTCTTGTGATTGTTGCTATTGGTGCCTCCAATTTCACCCTTTGCCATATACAGAGATAAACTAGCATCTTGAGGCAGTGAGTCAAGGTACTGTTGGGTGGGGAAATATGTGAGCTTAAGAATGGATTGCTTCTGATTACAGTATAAATAGGGGTGGGTTTTTTTTTGAAAGGTATTTCTTACATTGTAAAACCAAAAAGGGCAGAAATTGGGATGTGATAGGGAAGACTAGGGCAGTCTATGTATTTGTTAACATATCATACCAGGTTTTTTGTCACATAAATTTATGTCAGCATGATAGAAGATTTTGCCACCAATGTTAGTGGAGAATAGACATTTCTTTCTTTGTGGTTCTTAGTGTTTACTGCTGACAAAGGCAATGAGAGATTGTTTTCTCTAATTTACGCTGCTAGACTTAAAGTTGTATTTTCTTGAAACTCTTATGATAAAATCAATAAGTAAAATCTATTCCATTTAAAGCAAAGTCTAGAGGCCTATTGATTTTTAGAGACGTGCACTTTCTTTGGCGGAAGACAAAATACATGAGAGTGCCTTATGGAAACTGGGGCACACACAATATTCTCCCATTTAAAGATTTCTCACTAGCCACGGTTCTGAAGGGAATTAAATTGCATATCTTCACTATAATGTAATATAGGAGAGGCATCCAAAATATCCATAGCATTTTTTTTGCCATCCACTGCAGTTGGCATAAACCAGCCACTGCAGTGGAATAAACAGTTGGGATGGGAATGGGAAAATGGTAAAAAATTGACCACTGGGAGTAAGGAAGATAGATGATGAACAAAGGATAAGCAGGCCTACAACGTTGGAGATGTCAATTCTTTTAAAATATGGCTGCAGCTAGCTCATCAGCTCTCTAAATCAGTGTTTCCCAACCTTGGCAACTTGAAGATATTTGGACTTCAATTCCCAGAATTCCCCAGCCAGCGAATGCTGGCTGGGGAATTCTGGGAGTTGAAGTCCAGATGTCTTCAAGTTGCCAAGGTTGGGAAACACTGCTCTAAATAACACATAGGTTTACATTATATTTATAGGCATGCACATAGACTGAATTCATGCTGGAACAATAGGGAGGCGTTTATGACAAAGATCCATCCATAAATGCGGAAGTTCAGAGATTGACTTTGGGCCAATCGCTTATCTATCCTACTTCTTCATGGGGTTATTATGGAGGCAGTGTGTGTTTTAAAGCATTGCATCATTTTTAAAAAAAGGTTTAATAATTAAAATGTGCTCTTTCTTTTTTTTAAAATAGCAATCTAAAATCCTGTAAAGTCAATTTCAGTTAGTTGGATCTGGTTAGTGAGCATTTTCATAATGTATTACAGAGTTACACATTTATGAATCAAGAACAATTACAGCTGCTTGTAGAAAGACTCGATCCGACACAACCTAAAGAGGTAAGTTTTTTTTTTAAAAAAAGTTTGCTTGGGAAAACAAAATTCTTTTGCATATGCATGGACAAATAAAGTTTGGTTTTGTCATGTGTTAAGCCCATATTTGGTGAACTACTTCTCAGTCCAGTAAAGCAGTTTCATTTTTGTAATCTAAAAAAT
This sequence comes from Erythrolamprus reginae, assembly GCF_031021105.1. NCBI lineage: Eukaryota > Metazoa > Chordata > Lepidosauria > Squamata > Dipsadidae > Erythrolamprus > Erythrolamprus reginae. The sequence goes on along the minus strand of NC_091950.1, from coordinate 305,506,859 downwards.
ATAAAACTCAAGGAAAAGCATAGGGGAAGGCAGTGATGGCGAACCTATGGCATGGGTGCCACAGGAGGCATGCAGAGCCATATCTGCTGGCACTCGAGCCTTTGCCCTAGCTCAGTTCCAACATGCTTGTGTGTGCCAGTCAGCTGATTTTTGGCTCACACAGAGACTCTGGAGGTCATTTTTGGCTTCTGGGGAGATTGAGGAGGGTGTTTTTACCCTCCCCCGGCCCAGGAAAGCCTTGGAGCCTGGGGAGAGTGAAAGATGAGCCTACTGGGCCTACCAGAAGTTGGGAAACAGGCCATTTCCAGCTTCTAGAGGGCCTCCAGCGGGCGGGGGAAGCTGTTTTGTCTTCCTCAGGCATTGAATTATGGGTGTGGTAGCATGCATCCATGCTCTTTTGGCACTCGAAGAAAAAAAGGTTCGCCATCACTGGGGTTGGGTAAAAGGGGTGGAGATGTGATCTATGATGTGAGGGTACTTGGCAGACGGATGGAAATATATGATATGTCTTCTCATCTAAAGGGACAAAATCTGTTTCCCACTGGATTAACTATTTCTATTATTATTATTACTATTATTATTACTACTACTACTACTATTATTATTATTATTATTATTATTATTATTATTATTATTATTATTATTATGTCAGTACAACACAGCAAACAAGATCACTATGCTGGATTTCGTATTTCATCACCAGTCGGGCGCTTCCCAAGCACCTAGGACTGCGTGATGTAGCGGCGAATTATGTTTGCCGATCCCAGTAAAGCGGCCTTTTGCAATTGACAGATGGAGATTTTGTTAATTCCAATGGTTTTCAAATGTCCGCTGAGATCCTTTGGCACTGCGCCTAGCGTGCCAAGTACCACTGGGACCACTTTCACAGGCTTATGTCGTTGCAGCTCGATTTTTAGATCTTCGTATTTCACTAATTTTTCTAGCTGCTTCTCCTCAATTCTGCTGTCTCCTGGGATTGCGATGTCGATGATCCATACTTTCTTTTTCTCCACGATCACAATGCTTCAGAATTCGGTCAGTCTGAAGTCGGAAGTCCCACAGTAGTTTTGCTTGCTCATTTTCGGCCACCTTTTCGGGCTTATGATCCCACCAGTTCTTTGCCACTGGTAAATGGTAGTTCCGGCACAAGTTCCAGTGGATCATCTGTGTCACAGCATCATCATCATCATCATCATTTAGATTTGCATGCCACCCCTCTCCGTAGACTCTTCTCAATGTTATACTTTAAGCATAGTCTATTTCTACTCCTTTCCCTGAGATGGTTCTTCATAAATCTTACTAGCATCAACAGCTTTGATAAAAGTTATTCAGTAGAGGCGAGGGAATGTAGTATAGCAAAACTATGTGCATACATGTGAGACTAAAAACAATTCTCTAATCAATATTTTTTCCAGAAAACACCTCCCACCTCCCCCCAAAAAATCAGATAGCATTGGTTTTAGTTTGCCAAGAACAACTCTCTGCAATTCCATTTAATGAAATAAACATTGCAGTTGCCCAGTTTGGAAACAGAGAACTGCAGGTGTTGAAGACAAAGAGCGACTAAAGTACATGATATTGTATCTATTGTGAAAGTATGGACTTTTTTTGGTTTGAAATATTTGTATCAGGATCTTTCTTACAGCCTGAATCTCATTTGTTAAGCATTTGTGTACTAATATATGGGAGGCTGTAAAATTTCACCTTTTAAACTTTTTAAACAGGTGCATTATTTATTTCACTGGCTGCTGCACTCTACAAAAGTTTTATTAGAGCCGACATGCTTAATTTTATTTTCTTTAAAATAGCAGAACAATGGTTGGCATTGTATGCTTAGATTGAACTGAAATTGCAATATTGAATCTTTCCAATGTTGGGAAGAGAATGGGAAAAGATAGTCCAGGTACCTTTCCTGACAAAAGCATAGCTAAGGGAATGGTCTGCTATTGACTTCTAGGATGCTTTTTGACGTCTCATTCTAGCCTACAACCTTGGGATCTTTCAGGTTCTGAGCTTGATTAGGATTGCATACAATATATAGATTAGACTAGACCAGGGATAGGCAAAGTTGGCTTTTCTATGACATGTGGACTTCAACTCCCAGAATTCCTGAGCTAGTATGTTTGGCTTAGGAATTCTGGGCGTTGAAGTCCACAACACATAGAAGAGCCAACTTTGCCTATCCCTGGACTAGACTATTCCTTATTGGCCAAGTGTGATTGAACACACAAGGAGTTTATCTCTAGTGCATAGCTTCTCTGTACATATAAACAACAGGATAATATAATCACAAGATATCAATAGGAGAAAGTAATGGGAAAAAGGATAATAATAATAATAATAATAATAATAATAATAATAATAATAATAATAATAATAATAATACAGCCCTACTACATAGGGTTTCTTTAGACATAACACAGTGGCTGTGGGGGAATTAGGTGTTGCAGAGTGATGGCACAAGGGGAAAAAAAACCCAGTGTGTCTAGTTGTATTGGCATACAATTCTTTAAAGTGGCATCCCAAGGGGAGGATTTGAAACAGTTTATGGCCAGGATGTGAGAGGTTTGTAGATATTTTCTCAGTCCTTTTTCTGAATTATGCAGTATACAGGTCCTTAATGAAAGACAGGCTGGTTGCAATCAAATTTTTTGCAGTCCTAACTTTCTATTGAAGTCTTTACTGGTCCTGTTTAGTTGCTATGCCAAATTGGACAGTTTCTGAGCTTGATTAGCTTTATGAAAGTAAAAAGTAAAACAATTATAGCAGACATTAAAGGTATATAAAAGAAAAGGGTAAAGACATAAAGATGTTTTATCATCATTCTTAATAATTAGGGTTTATATTTTAATTTTATTTTAATAATGCAGGGCTTTTTACTCAATTTTCCTTGATTTTTTAGGTCCGCCAAGAAGCTATTCAAACCTTGTGTTCTGCACCCCCATCTGATATTTTAAATTGTGAAAGTTGGAGTACCTTACGTAGACATCTTGCAACAGCACTCTCGGATCCTGATTCCAATTTCAGTGTAAAGATACTAATAAGCTTTTTATTCTTAACCAATATTTCAATTGTTTGTAATTTATATAATACAGAAACTCCAAACATTTTTACCATTTGCCTAAGAAATTGGTAATTTAAAGTGATTCTTACTGTTTGGTTAAAGAAGCAGACAAACTATTATTACATTTTCAGGCATTATTTAAAAAAAACATTAGTTTCCTGAATAATGTCTGAATAAATAATGCCTGAATAACTTCTGAATAAATAAATCCAGAAGAGTTATTAATGTATGATAATATTATAGAATTTTCTTTGAATTAGAAAAGTGTAACATGCCAGAGCTCCAGAAATATTGGATGCAAAATTATTAATCTGTTAGTAAGATGAAATAGATAATGCTTTCTGTATACATAAACATGAATGTAGTTCTAATGAATTCATTGTAGCTGATATATTTGCACAGTAATTTTCATTTCTGTCATTTCACCAACGATTAGACATTATTTTTTAAAAATATACTTTATTTAGGTTTTAATAATGATAAATACTATCAGAAACTCAAATGTAGAAGAAAGGAAGGAAGAAAGGGGGGGAAAGACAAAGTGCACATGTTTAAAAAAAGGAAAGAAGACATTTTAAAATTGCTGCTCAGATTCTTTACAACAGTTATAAATTTACCTCTTACTCATATTACAGTGATCCCTCGATTAGCGCGGGGGTTACGTTCCAAGACCTCCCGCGCTAATCGATTTCCGCGTTATAGTGGTGCGGAAGTAAAAAACACCATCTGCGCATGCGCACCATTTTTTTCATGGCCGCACATGCGCAGATGGTGGAGTTTGCGTGTGGGCGGCGGGGAAGACCAAGGGAAGGTTCCTTCGGCCGCCCAACAGCTGATCTGCTCCGCAGCGCGGAAGCAGCGAGGAGCCGAAGATGGGGTTTCCCCGTTGCCCAGGCAAAGGGGAAACCCCATCTTCGGCTCCTCGCTGCTGCCGCGCTGCGGAGCGGATCAGGTGTTGGGCGGCTGAAGGAACCTTCCCTTGGTCTTCCCGCCGCCCAGGCAAAGGGGAAACCCCAAGATCGCTTGCCGCTTGCCGTATTGCAGCTTGGAGCCTTGCTTCGCCTCCTTCGCTGCAATACGGCAAGCGGCAAGCGATCTTGGGGTTTCCCCTTTGCCTGGGCGGCACTGGGGCCATGCGGAGCCGCTCATCTAGGGGGGCGTGGACCGGCAAGGTGCCCTCCGCTCTCTCTCTTTCTCTCCCTGTTACCGGTGTGGTATAAGAGAGAGAAAGAGAGAGAAAGGAGGGTGACTTGCCAGTCCACGCCCCCCTGGATGAACAGCCTCGCATGGCCCCAGCGCCGGGCTCCGCTGTTGCCTCCGCCCCCATTCGGCTCTGCAGCTGAGAGGCCTTCCCGGCAGAGCCCTCCCCAACAGCTCCCGCCGCCAGCGCAAAAAAGAAAAGAAAAAAAAATCCCCAAAAGAGGCAGGCACAAAGCGGGGGCACAAGGGGAGCTGCCCGGCAGAGGTTGCTTTTTTTCTTCTCGCGGGCAAGTGGAGGGGGGGAGAGAGAAGGGAGGAAGAGAGTGTGAGAGAGGAAGAAAGAGAGAGAGAAATGATAGAAAAAAGGGGAGAAAAAAAGAGAAATGAGAAAATGATTGAAGCAGAGTGACAGGAAAGAAAGAGAAAGAGACAGAGAAGTGACTCTTGGTGATGACGTATGACGTCATCGGGTGGGAAAAACCGTGGTATAGCAAAAAAACCGTGGAGTATTTTTTAATTAATATTTTTTGAAAAACCGTGTTGTAGCGTTTCGCACTAATCGAGACCGTACTAATCGAGGGATCACTGTATCTGTTTTATATTATCACTTGTTAATTACAGCATGACTTTAATTTTTCCTACAATCTTATTTTTTCTGATAATAAAAACCATATATCATAATTTCATTATTTTTCTATTTCATACCAGTCAGCAATAAATTTAGATGATATGTTTTCTCTGATTCAAATTCTGTCATTTTCATTAACCATTCTCCATTGTAGGAAAATTTGAATCTTTCTACCTATATAGAAACATAGAAACATAGAAGTCTGACGGCAGAAAAAGACATCCTGGTCCATCTAGTCTGCCCTTATACTATTTTCTGTATTTTAGCTTAGGATGGATATATGTTTATCCCAGGCATGTTTAAATTCAGTTACTGTGGATTTATCTACCACGTCTGCTGAAAGTTTGTTCCAAGGATCTACTACTCTTTCAGAAAAATAATATTTTCTCATGTTGCTTTTGATCTCTCCCCCAACTAACTTCAGATTGTGTCCCCTTGTTCTTGTGTTCACTTTCTTATTAAAAACACTTCCCTCCTGGACCTTATTTAACCCTTTAATATATTTAAATGTTTCAATCATGTCCCCCCTTTTCCTTCTGTCCTCCAGACTATACAGATTGAGTTCATTAAGTCTTTCCTGATATGTTTTATGCTTAAGACCTTCCACCATTCTTGTAGCCCGTCTTTGGACCCGTTCAATTTTGTCAATATCTTTTTGTAGGTGAGGTCTCCAGAACTGAACACAGTATTCCAAATGTGGTCTCACCAGCATTCTATATAGGGGGATCATAATCTCCCTCTTCCTGCTTGTTATGCCTCTAGCTATGCAGCCAAGCATCCTACTTGCTTTCCCTACCGCCTGACTGCACTGTTCACCCCATTTTGAGACTGTCAGAAATCACTACCCCTAAATCCTTTTCCTTTGAAGTATTTGCTTCATGCCTATATGCACGAATAATCTTGCTACAGGTATCCTGTATAAAAACAACATTCCATGATTTTTCCCCCCCAATAATTCATCAGGCCTAAAAGAAAAGCTCTATGGTTTTAATGAATTATTCATTTTTACAATCTTCTGAATTGGTGTGTGCATTTGAATTCAAAATTTTCTGGCTTTGTTGAACATTCGCCAAGTATGATAAAATGCTCCCTTTGTTGTTTACATTTCCAACATAAATTTGATCTTGTATCTTCATATTTTGTTGTCATCTTTGTCTTCTGTATGTTAATCTTAAAACTTGCTAATGCACCAAATTATTTCACTTTCCCATTAGTGTTTTGATTCCCTTGAAAGGATCTTCCAAAACCAGCTGCACCTGCAAAAGCTCTTAGGTTTTTTAAAACTTTTTTTACTCCTGCAATCCTCTCATCTTATTTTATATCTTTACTCAGAATTTCAAGAAGCAAAATAAACAGAAGAGAAGACTGGGAGCAACTTTGTCTTGTTCCCTTTTGTATCTCATGTATATTTAGTTCTCATAATTTCTGTTTTCTGTGAAGTATATAGTAAACCAATTTTACTCATTTTATAAAATGCTGTACAAAATTCCCAAAACATTAAATAGAAAAGCCCTATTTAAACTGTCAAAGCATTCCCTGCATTTTTACCTAAAAGACAATGTCAGAATATCCAATTCTGACATTGTCTTTTAGGTAAAAATCAGTATTGCTCTTTGAGAATGTTTTTTTTGCAAAATTAACAAGGACAATGTAAGAGATAAGGATTGGGAGGCACAGATTTTAATACATCAGCTAGGGAAGCTAACCGGATGATTTTGAATTGTCAGTTCATTTTAGTTTGGAGGGGTTTTGCTTCTGAAGGAAAAGAGCATAACCAATCTTAGTAATAAAGGAATAATCTTAGAATCCTCAAATTCCTTGAAGGAGAGTCAGGATATAAATGGGAAAATATAGGTAAAAGAGATCAGTATATATTGTGGTAAAGGTTTGGTTCGGATTATATGAACCTAGTAAAGCAGCTGAATTGTAGGACCAAGAAGAGGCAAACAACTAAATGTGCATCACAACTGTTACATATTTGTATGTAGTGTCATGACGCATGTATAAAATGGTGAAGCTTGACTTTGATATTACATCTCAGATCAGATGTCATCATTTTGAAATCATCAGGGCTAGCTAATAACTTGGCTTTAATTCATTTTTTTACAGGATAAAGTCTTGAAATTTTATGCCAAGACATTTTCCTCCTCTCCATTAAATATGACAAGAGAACTCTATACAAGCTTAGGTGAGCTACTTTTCAGAAACAAATGACCACAATTTTCACTGGGTGTCTTAAATTAATTGGCAATTATTTTTTCTCTTTACAGCCAAGTACTTAGAGGCATATTTTCTTGCTGAAGATAATTACATTCCTAGTGTATCAATGGGTATTGACATAAGTAACCCAGACATAATACGTTTACTTAAAAAGGTACAATGTACTTATTTCCCAATGTTATTTAGTTATTTAAGATGTTTTTAATCAAGGGTTTTAAAATAGAACAATTATCCTTTTATTCATAGATGCGACTCTTGAATGAGTACCAGAGAGAAGTCTCTTCTTTTTGGATACGTCATCCAGAAAAGTATATATGTTTTTTTTAATGTGTTTGTGTTTGTTTTCATTTGTGTTATCAGTTTTCTTATGTTGATTGAAAGGGATGAAAAAAGTTTGCTTAGATTATCATAAGCTTTGCTTTTGACTGAAAATCCTTTGTACCTGAAATTGCATTTTTTTTCGAAAGTTTATAAAAAACAGGATCATACATAAGGAGAATAAGAGCCTTGGTTTTTTTTCCCTGCCACCCCCAAATTTTATTCTTTGTACTATTTGTCTACTTATATAACCATAACTGGTTTTACATGCTATGTTTGAAGATTTGGGCTGCAGTCTTAAGTTTGTTACTTAGGAATGTATCCCATTGAAATTTTATGTGACTATTTTAATCTCACAAGATTATGCAGTTAGAATCAAGTTTCCTTTTGATTTGACTTTAGGTTTGCTTCAGTTTGAGCAATGACATTCTGCTTAATTTAAATTATTTTTCCAGACTAACTTCATAATATAAGCACTCTTTCACAGCAAACCCCACAATATTCCAGTTTTTCATAAAGCATTCTAAATTTTTAAGTTCTCATTTGTGGCTGGTCCAAGGTGCAGTGAGACAATTTGTAGAATTTTAAATAATATTTAACAGAAAGCTTAGGCATAAGTAGCACCCGTACCAACATTGTGATATTTATGAAGCTCTTCTCTCCCCACCCCCCACCCAAATTGATTTAGGTATATGGAAGAAATAATGGAGAGTACTTTATCCCTTCTGGCTGTAAGGCATAATAATTTAAGTCAGATGGCTTCTTCCGAATTTTGGGATCCAGTGTACTTTTTGGCTTTGGTTGATCTCAAAGCTGTATGGTTTAAAAAATGGATGGTAAGGATATGTTCACTTTTTTGATATTCAGTTTTATTTTGTTACTTTTTCAAGGATCTTTCTTTGATGCAAGTGGATGGAGCAAAAGTATATCTCTAGAAAAAAGTATTGATGAGATACAGTATTTATTTATTTTTATTTATTCATTTGTCCAATATACAATACATATGGAAGAGAATAGACATGAAGTAATATATATAAAGATAATATGTAAAAATAGAGGAGAAGATATATGAAAGGAAGAAAATATATATGATATATGAGATAAAGGAAAGACAATTGGACAGGGGACGAAAGGCACACTAGTGCACTTATGTACGCCCCTTAAGTATCCATTTTCTTACCAGCTTCAGTGTTTATCTTTGCTAATGGTGGGACACCAATTTCCAAGAAATGTTAATATTTAACTGAATCTATTCTTCCTTCCATCTCTACATAATGTTGTAGGCTTGTGAATCTAAAGTTTTCAGACAGTCATTTGCAGTGATCTGTTGGTTTTTTGTTTTTGTTTTGCCAAGTGGCTACTTTACTTTACTTTACTTTATTGTTCTTGATTGTCCAGGTCTTTTCTTGACCTCAGTAATTCCATATAACTTCCATTTCTTAACATAGGCAAATCACCAAACCCAATGGCATCTATTCCAAACTGAGATGATAGAACTTCTATAATTAAAATATATAACCCACCTCAGTTTGCACTTGAAGACTACAAGGTGGCCAACATAATTTTTTAGAAGACTTTATATGGAAATTAGAGGCTTGTCACTTTAAATAGTATAAACTGGTACACAGATAAAAATTACCCAACATTTAGAGACATAGTCCTTGCTCAAGAATTCCCAACATGATTTTACTAAGGGAAGATCCTGCCTTACTAGACTTATACAGTTCTTTGAGGATATTAATAAACATGTAAGCCAATAGACATAATCTGCTTAGATTTTCAAAAAGCCTTTGATGAAATCATAAAGATCATATTATATTATATTTTATTATTATATTATATTATATTATACCTTATATTTTATCATTTATTGATAAAATCAAAGACTTCTCAAAAAATTAAATACCCCACTGCATACCTCCCTCCATGTAGATCCAGTATTATTGAGGACTATACTTTGAGTGTGGTTGGTTGGGAACCACCTAATGGTGATGCTGTCTAGCCCACATTTTTCTGTTTAAATATAGTCAAGCCAAACAAGTCACTGGGCCTTATAGTAAAAAATTTTCTGGGCCTTATAATAAAATTTTATGATTAAAAACAGAAAGTATTATTAAATCAACTGACATTATTTTACTTGCAACATTCATGCTTCATTATTTTGGATTTGAATCCAGTGTGCATTGAAATTTGCGTTTAACTTAAAAAAAAAAGAAATTTGCATTTAACTTTATGCTATGGAGAGATTGGGCCAACTTGTATTCACTTAAGGATTCGATGAAATATGCAATTCGTCCAGGCAATTGTGTTATCCAGTGTATTTCATGCAATTAAGATATTTATTTATCACAACACTTCTGAATGCTCTCAGGGAGAGTAACATCCAGATTTCCAAGAATAAACTGCACCATAAGGAAGGAGCACAAATTGTAAAACGTTGTGCTCTCGATCCTTCTCCCTTCATCTCACTTTCCCTAACCCCATTCAAGACAAAAACAGGTAGTCCTCGATTTACAACTATAATCCAGCCTATGATTTGTGTTGTTAAGTGAGACATTTATTAAGTGACTTTTGCCCCATTTTATGTCCTTTCTTGCCATGGTGGTTAAGTGAATCAGTGCATTTGTTAAGTTAGGAACAGTCTATCTGGTTTCCCCATTGACTTCGCTTGTCAGAAAGTTGTAGAAGTTGATCACATAATCCCAAGGCACTGCAACCATCATAAATATGAGTCAATTGCTAAGTGTCTGAATTTTGATCAACTGACCATAGGAATGCTGCAATAGTCATAATGTGAAAAACGGTCATAAATCACTTTTTTTAGTGCCATTATAACGTTGAACTATAAATTAACTATAGTAAATCAAGGGCTACTACAGGCGAAACTCAAAAAACTAGAATATCGTGCAAAAGTTCATTTATTTCAGTAATGCAACTTAAAAGGTAAAATGTAATATATGAATATTTGAGAGAGACTTATATGCAAAGCATTTAATAGGAAAGAACACAAGAACAAGGGGGCACAATTTGAGGTTAGTTGGGGGAAAGATTAGAAATAACGTGAGAAAATATTATTTTACTGAAAGAGTAGTAGATCCTTGGAACAAACTTCCAGCAGACGTGGTTGGTAAATCCACAGTAAATGAATTTAAACATGCCTGGGATAGACACATATCCATCCTAAGATAAAATACAGGCAATAGTATAAGGGCAGACTAGATGGACCATGAGGTCTTTTTATGCCGTCAATCTTCTATGTTTGTATGTTTCTAAGGCAAGATAGTTTAAGCAGTGATTTGTCATAATTGTGATGATTATGGGGTACAGCTCATGAAAACCGCAAATCCTCCATTTCAGAAGATTAGAATGTTACATGTGATCAATAAAACAATTACGTGCAGCAATTACTGCTTCAATGCGCTGTGGCAACGTTTTGTGGAAACTTTTGCATCTCATCTAGAAACCATATAGAAACTCATATAGAGTATGGAGAAAGAATGGAGAGCAGCAAGATGTGTTGATTTGGGAGCCATGTCATCTGCTGGTGTTGGTCTATTGTGCTTCATTAAGTCCAGGGTCAACGCATCCACCTACCAGGAGATTTTGGAGTACTTCATGCTTCTTTCCGCAGATGAGCTTTATGGAGAGGCTAACTTCAGTTTTCTAGCAGGACTTGCCATCTGCCCACACTGGCAGAGGCATCAAAATCTGGTTCAGTGACCGTGGCATTACTGTCCTTGATTGGCCAGCAAACTCACCTGACCTGAACCCCATAGAGCAGTGAGGGCAAACCTATGGCACAGGTGCCACAAAAATGGCATGCGGAGCCATATCTGCTGGCACGCGAGCCGTTGCCCTAACTCACACGACTTTCGTTGCCAATGACAATTCGTTGTTTTGACAACAACAACAATAATAATAATAATAATAATAATAATAATAATAATAATATTAACTCAGCATGTGTGTGCTGGCCATTTGATTTTTGGCTCAGACGCTCTGGGAGAGCATTTTTGGCTTTCAGAGAGCTTCCGGGGGGGATAGGGGAGGGTGTTTTTACCCTCCCACAGCTCCAGGGAAGCCTTTGGGGCTTGGGGAGGGCAAAACATGAGCTTACTGGGCCCACCAGAAGTTGGGAAACAAGCCATTTCCAGCCTCCAGGAGTGGGGGAAGCTGTTTTCGCCCTCTCCAGGCATTGAATTATGGGTGTGGGCACTCACGTATGTGCGATAGTGCGAACGTACGCTCTTTTGGCACCCAAGGAAAAAAAGGTTCACCATCATTGCCATAGAGAATCTATGGGGCATTGCCAAGAGAATGATGAGAGACATAAGACTGAACAATGCAGAAGAGCCTCTTCTCAAGAACCATTTTCCATTTACAAACCCGAGCCTCTGAAACTGTAACCAGAAAAGGCAGGAGAAGCCACAGTGGGGCCTTTCTAGGAATCTCCTGTGAGGAAACAGGACTGGAAAAGGCGGGGAGAAACCTTTGTGGGGCCACTCTAGGAATCTCCTGGGAGGAAACGGGGCCTCCACCCTCCCTGTGGTTTCCCCAATCGCACACATTATTTGCTTTTACATTGATTCCTATAGGAAAAATTGCTGCTTCTTACAAACTTTTCTACTTAAGAACCTGGTCACGGAACGAATTAAATTCGTAAGTAGAGGTACTACTGTACTGAATATATATGCATGCTTATACTTTTCAGAGGTCCAATATTGTTCTATGTACAATCCTTGTTTTATTGATCCCATGATATTCTAATTTTCTGTGATGGTGGATTTGTGGTTTTCATGAGCTGTACCTCATAATCATCAGAATTATGACAAATCATGGCTTGAACTATCTTGCCTTGCATATAATGAGTCTCGCTCATATATTGCATTTCACCTTTTAAATTGCATTAGTGAAATAAATGAACTTTTGCCCACTACTCTAATTTTTAGAGTTTCACCTCTATATGCCAGAAAGGCCAGTTTTGTCTGAGAAGCAGTTTAAATGGTTAAATGGATATAACCAATGTCTTGAATTTAGCTTCAGTATTTGGTTCTTGTATGGCAACGCTAGGCCCAAAACTAATTCCTATTGATGTAGATCTTTTGGGAGTGCAGCAATGCAGTTTGCCACCTCATGTCTCCCTGAAAAGCTGAGTAGAAGCTGGCATAGCTTCTCCATGACTCAAAGTTAAAAGTAAATTTGCATATTCATTAATAATGTATGTGTCTGCAGATTCCAAATAAGAAAACAGCATGCTAGCTCAGAAACCTGCTGACAAAGGTATAGTTGCGCCCATAGGAGACTTTGACTGAATGAAGCCAAATTGTTTTTATAGATTTGTAAATTCTGCATTGGTAACTGGAAATAGTATCCATGATAATAAGAAATAGGCATGAAAATGAAAGTAGAACTTTTTTTGGTGGGAATTTTGCACAATCTTTTCAAGCAAATGGAAATAATAACAACAACTATTATTATTATTATTATTGTTATTATTATTATTATTATTATTATTATTATTTTCACATTTGCTTGAAAAGATTGCCACCAAAAAAAGTTTTACTTTCATTTTCATGCCTATTTCTTATTGTCATGGATATTATTTCCAGTGACCAAAGCAGAATTTGCAAATTAATAATAATAATAATAATAATAATAATAAAATAATAATAATAATAATAATAATAATAATAATAATAAAATAATAATAATAATAATAATAAAATAATAATAATAATAATAATAATAATAATAATAATAATAATAAAAATAATAAAAATAATAACAACAACAACATTTGGAGGAAACAAATCTTTTGTTATTTTGACTTCAGACATAAACTATATTGTGGTATTTTGTGCAATTGTGCAATATATGTTCATTTGGCTTCCACTAAAAGTGAGAGTTTTCATTAAAATGGCTTGATTTCTCATCTTGCAGTGAATAGAATTTATGTTAGGATGTGCTACTTTCTCTGTATTCCATGTTGTCACAAGTTTTGCTATGTTATTGTAATAATAATTGAAGAAAGAATTGAATAAAATTTTATTCAGAAATAAATGCTAACTGTATTATACCTCTGCTTTATGATATTAGCATGCCTACTACAGCAGAACAGTAGTGTTAAGGCTACTTGAAAAGAAATACAAATGTTTGGTAAGTCTGTGCTACTTAAATTTTCAGATACTATAGTTTTCAAAAGTTCTAAGTCTTTAGAATGTTACTTCGTGTAATCAAAATGTTCTTAGGGAATTATGCTTTGTGCGCATTTTGGCAGTGAATTTAATGAAACCCAGAGTTAAGGCACTTTTTAATCAATAAAAGAAACTGGGTATATGTGATACCAATTGCAATTGAACTAAGAGATATAGATCATTCATTATTTCTACTTGCATACCAATGTGAACCTATAGGCCAGTGATGGCGAAAATTTTTTCCCTCGGGTGCCAAAAGAGTGTGCATGCATGCTATCGCACATATGCAAGTGCCCACATCCACAATTCAAAGTCCGGGGAGGTTGAAAACAGCTTCCCTCACACCCCATAGGCCCTCTGGAGGCCGGAAATGGCCTGTTTCCCAACTTCTGGTGGGCCCATTAGGCTTGTGTTTCACCCTCCCTAAGCTCCAAAGGCTTCCCTGGAGCCGGCAGAGTGTAAAAATGCCATCCCCCCCCCCCCCCGGAGGGTCTCTGGAAGCCAAAAACGCCCTCCCAGAGCCTCTGTGAGCCAAAAATCAGGTGGCCAGCACACACATGCACATTGGAGCTGAGCTAAGGCAACAGCTCATGTGCCAGCAGATATGGCTCCGCATGCCACCTGTGGCACTCATGCCATAGGTTCGCCATCACTACTATAGGCAGTTGCCACATTTTAGATATAGTTTATAGAGCGACACTTTATGTTTCATTTTATCACTTATATGCATTTTTTATATAGAAAATGTACCGGAGAGAGGCAAACCCATAGTAACTTTGCTAATGATCTAAATGGAGGAAAACTTTGTTTGGAGGGTCTAAAAATTGTATAATACATAAACTTGAGGTTTTATATGTTTTATTATTTTATGTTTTAGATCATTGCAACCGTTGAGCAGTGTACTATCTATCTGGAAGCTTGTGAATCAGCAATGAATGGATCAAGAATGCTTAATATATTTTCCACACCACATAATAGTACGCGTTATTTCTATTTGCTGTATAATATTTTTAAAAATCCTTTTGTTATTTATGCTATTCTGGTACAGTGAGTAGCAGGTATATCGATAAGATTTTTAATAGCAGGTATCATCATTTTTTAAGCCATCCCCGTCTTGAAAGGCTCTGTGCAAAAAATTGTAACATTAAACCAAAAATGTAGAAAACTGCAACAAAACTGAACAAGAATAAAGTAGCTAAGATATTGAAAATAACTTAAGATAGATGCTCACAATTAGATCAGCCTGTGTCAAAGGCTCACTGGAATAATAGTGATTTTAATCATTTATAGACTACCACAGATAGAGTTACTACAGAAAAGCAATGTGAAAATGTTCGCCTCCCACTTGGAAGGTTGAAAATTCAATCATGGGTAGCAGTATTTTTCTCTTCTACCCCAGAAATATTAAAATACTTGCTATGAACACAGGAAGGTAACCTGACCATTAAACACTCAACTGCATCCAGTTGCTCCAACTCTACCCTGATTTAAGGGATTGCAAGATTTGAAAAAGGGAGGTTTTTATAGGGGATATAGGGGACTGTGAAGGCTACTATAGAGTAGACCTGTTGTTTCCCTGCATGGTTGGTAGACAAAGCATGTAAATCTTAACGAGGTTAAGATTTACAAAGTTGTAGTCCTTGACTTACAACCATTTGTTTAGTTACCATTCAAAGTTACACTGAAAAAAGTGACTCACGACTATTTTTTCATTGTTTGTTTGTTTATTTATTTGTTTGTTTGTTTATTTGTTTATTTGATTTTTTATGCCGCCCTTCTCCTTAGACTCAGGGCGGTTTACAACATGTTAGCAATAGCACTTTTTTAACAGAGCTAGGCTATTGCCCCCACAATCCGGGTCCTCATTTTACCCACCTCGGAAGGATGGAAGGCTGAGTCAACCTTGAGCCGGTGATGAGATTTGATTTCTGGTCATAAAGTCCTTCAGTCGTAACTCAGGGAACCTGGTATTTCTCTTAATGTTTACTAGACTGTGTTGATCCATGAGAAGGACTGAAAATTTATTTATTTATTTATTAGATTTGTATGCCGCCCCTCTCCGAAGACTCGGGGCAGCTAACAACAATATAAAAAGACAATGTAGACAAATCTAATATTAAAAATAATCTAAAAAACCCCAATAGAACCACTCATACATACAAGCATACCATGTATAAATTCTATAAGCCTAGGGGGAAGGGAAATTTCAATTCCCCCATGCCTGACGACAGAGGTGGGTTTTAAGGAGCTTGCGAAAGGCAAGGCAACTCTGATATCTGGGGGGAGCTGGTTCCAGAGGGTTGGGGCCGCCACAGAGAAGGCTCTTCTCCTGGGTCCTGCCAAACGACATTGCTTAGTCGACGGGACCCGGAGAAGGCTGTTACTACTGTTGCAGCATCACAACTATTGGGATATATTTAGTTTCAAAATTTCTAAATCCATTTTTCAGATTGTTTTTTCTATTTTTTAAAGATTTCCTCTTGAAATGTTGAAACTAGCTGTTGCTAACAGATGTGTTTTGTATAACATTTGTAAACATTAGTGTTAATTATACGGGTGTGGTACTCTGTATTCAATGGGAGGGCAAAAGAAAGCACTTCTAGTGATATAAGTTGTCTTTTCTTTCAAGGCAATAAACAAAAGAATTTCTACACGGGAAAAGAATTGCAATATATTCATTTTGTTCATTCCTTGAGCCTCTTAGGCGGATTATTAATATACAAACAAGGCAGAAAACTCTTTCCTATTCAATTGAAAAACCGAAAAGGTAAGGACTTAATGAAAAAGATAACAATTTGTTCTATTTTATGATTGCTTTTCTCAAATGTTTCCCATTTGGGATATGTTAAACTCATCTTCTGTTTAGAAAAATGAATAGGTAATGCTGTGGAAGAGAATGGAAAAGTTAGAATAAATTTTGTGGACACTCAGAAGACTCTGCCAATAGCAGAGATGGAATGGAAAACAATAATTCAGCTAACAGTAAATCATCTTCATATGCATATGGTACAATGTCTTGGATTCTGTATTTTCCTTTCCCTTCTCCAGCATGACTGCAAACAGATGATTTCATTTTATAGTTTGCGGGACAAATATAGTATATGCATTTATAATTCTACCAGTAAGAGGGATCCCAAACCCTTCCTTTCCCAAAGAGTTGAGAAGAACAGCTTCCATCACTTGTATTATTAATAATCCTTAATCCCCTCCCAAATATAATAGAATCTGGATTGCACCTCCAGGGGGAAAAATAAACTTTTCCAGAACTAGCCTTTAATCTGTTTAAGGAGTAAATATAGTATTAAAGTCTCCTCATTTGATGCTGGAAGTGCCAATATGCCAACTGCATCCATATAAACAAATACAGTAGTACCTTGTGATATGAACCCCTCGTCGTACGAACTTTTCGAGATACGAACCTGGGTTTAGAAATTTTTTGCCTCTTCTTATGAACTTTTTTCGCCTTACGAACCCGCCGCCACCACCGGGATGCCCCGCCTCCGGACGCTCTGCTGGGCGCTGCCGCCCAGCTGTCACCTTCTGAAACAGCCGGGGTGCTTCTCGGCGTTCTCCTGAACGCCGAACCTGGAAGTTCGGCAAAAGTTTGGGTTCGGGTTCGGGAGAATGCTGAGAAGCGCCGCCGCCCGGCTGTCACCTTCTGAAACAGCCAGGGCGCTTCTCGGCATTCCCCTGAAGCCAGAAGTTCGGCAAATGTTTGGGTTCGGGAGAACGCCAAGAAGCGCCACCCCCTGGCTGTCACCTTCTGAAACAGCTGGGGTGCTTCTCGGTGTTCCGCCGAACCTGGAAGTTCGTCATAAGTTCGGGTCAGTCGTTCTCCCGAACGCCAAACCCGGAAATTCGGCAAAAGTTCGGGTTCAGGTTCGGGATAACGATGAGAAGCGCCGCCACCCGGATGCTGCCTTCCCAGAAGAGCCGTGAAGCTTTCGGCCGGTTGGGAGGCTCAAACAGAGGTGGGGAATCCCAATAGGGAATTCCAGGGGCGGAGCTTTGACTTCACAGAGATGTCCTTCCTGGCCGGCTGAAACGGGGACTCCAGGAAGGACGTCTCCATGACGTCAAAGCTCCGCCCCTGGAATTCCCTATTGGGATTCCCCACCTTCGTTTGAGCCTCCCGACTGGCCAAAAGCTCCACGCCTCTTCTGGGAAGGTGACAGCCGGGCGGTGGCGCTTCTCGGCGTTCTCCCAAACCCAAACTTTTGCCAAACCTCCGTGTTCGGTGTTCGGGAGAATACCGAGAAGCGCCTGGCTCTTTCAGAAGGTGACATCCGGGCGGCGGCACCCAGCGGAGCGCCCATTTTTGCAGGGTTTTTTGGTTTTTTTGGGGGGGGGGGGCTTGCATGCATTAATCGGTTTTCCATTGTTTCCTATGGGAAACATTGTTTCGTCTTATGAACTTTTCACCTTACGAACCTCCCGGCAACCAATTAAGTTCGTAAGGCAAGGTATCACTGTACTTCCAGATATAGGTGAGGAGATATAAGGGAGACATGATAGCAATGTTCCAATATCTCAGGGGCTTCCACAAAGAAGCTCGAGTCAAGCTATTCTCCAAAGCACCTGAGGTTAGGACAAGAAGCAATGGGTGGAAACTAATCAAAGAGAGAAGCAACTTAGAACTAAGGAGAAATTTCCTGACAGTTAGAACAATTAATCAGTGAAACAACTTGCCTGTAGAAGTTGCGAATGCTCAACCCTGGAAGTTTTTAAGAAGATGTTGGTTAACTGTTTGACTGAAGTGGTAGAGGGGGTTGGACTAGAAGACCTCCAAGATCCCTTCTAAATCTGTTACTCTATTTCTGTCTGCCTATGACATTTAATTCATGAGCTCATAGCAATAACATATGAGAGACTTACATTCTCAGTGGCAAAATCCTAAGTGTAAGCACCATTGTAATTTTCAAAAAGGCTTCTCGACTTGAAATAAAAGAATAATAGAGTTGGAAGGACCTTGGAGGTCATGTAGCCCAATCCCCTGCTTAAATAGGAGACCCTCTATCATTTCCTTGGAGAGGGGCGGCATAGAAATCCAATTAATAAATAAATTTCAGACAAATGGCTATGCAGTCTGTTTTTGAAAGCCTCCAATGTTGGGCAACTATTTCTTCTGAAGGCAAGCTATCTATTGGTTAATTGTTCTCATTCCTTAGTTCTAAGTTGCTTCTTTCAGTTCGTTTCCACCCATTGTTTCTTGTCTTGCTTTTCAGGTGGTTTGGAAAAGACTTTGACCCTCTTTGTGACAGCCCCTTAAATATTGGAATATTGCTATCATGTCTCCCATAGTCCTTCCTATGATTGATATACTCAATTCCTGTAACTGCTCCTCATATATTTTAGATTCTAGTCCTCTAACCATATTTGTTGCTCTTTTCTGCACAAATGAAAATAATGATAGCTTCAAAGTCAAGAGCTTTGTTTTGAAATATGCTCCTTGGGTCAAAGCAAGGTCAGAAATAATCAAGGGAAGGCCTATGGCAGTGATGGCGAACCTTTTTTGGTTTGCGTGCCAAAAGGGTGTGTGTGTGTGTGTGTGTGTGCGCTAGCATGGCTGCACATGCCTACACCCCTTCTCCC
This sequence comes from Erythrolamprus reginae, assembly GCF_031021105.1. Taxonomy (NCBI): domain Eukaryota; kingdom Metazoa; phylum Chordata; class Lepidosauria; order Squamata; family Dipsadidae; genus Erythrolamprus; species Erythrolamprus reginae. The sequence goes on along the minus strand of NC_091950.1, from coordinate 305,487,643 downwards.
CCCCAGCATGCACAACCCCCCATGCTGCCCTCCATGCATACGTGCAGGCCTTTCTGAAGCCTGGTGGGCAGTGGTGGGTTCCTGCTGGTGTGGTCCAGAGAGCCACAACGGTATGAACCCACTGATTTTTTGCAATTTCTTTTACGCCGTCTCCGTGTGGAAGAAGGCCTCCCGCCCACCCTTGTCTTAATGCTGACCTTTATTCTTTGAAGCACAGCTGAGGGCTTCTTCCACACGAAGACACCAGAAAAAAAATCGTGGAAAATCAGTGGGTTCATCATCATCATCATCATCATTATTATTATTATTATTATTATTATTATTATTATTATTATTATTTATTAAATTTGTATGCCGCCCCTCTCTGTAGACTCTTTGGACTACACTGTTATGAACCCACCATTGCTGATAAGTGAAAAAAACACCCAAATGGGCAAACCGAAAGTGCGTTTTCCTGAACTTCCGGTTTGCCCATTGGAGATTTCTTTGTCTCCAGGGCTTCAGGGAAGCTTCCCTGAAGCGCCTGGAGGACAAAACTGGCTTTCCAAAGACTGAAAATCAACAGACCAGCGCACGCATGCACGCTGGAGCTGACACAGGATGAAGTCTCGCATGCCCTCCCATAAAGCTCGGTGTGTCACCTATGGCACGTGTGCCATAGGTTCACCATCACAGGCCTATGGCTTATAGAATTTATACATGGTATGCTTGTTTGTATGATTGGTCTCTTAAATTGGGGGGGGGGGTTTAGATTATTTTTAATATTAGATTTGTTACATTGTCTTCTTTATTGTTGTTAGCCGCCCCGAGTCTTCGGAGAGAGGCGGCATACAAATCTAATAAATAATAATAATTAATAATAATAATAATGCTCCCAAAAGTTGAAATATGCCCATCAATTTATAAAGAATGGCGATTCCTGGCTGGCTATATAAATAAAGCATTCCACAGGCTATACTGTACCATGTAATCAATTCTACTTTTCAGCTCAATTCATTTGTTAAGGAATCCAGTTGAGAAGAGCCAGAAATAATGAGTTATTGTTTAACATAAAGCAAATCATAGGCTATATTAACTGAAACTTCTCAAACAAAGCTACCTAAACACATTAGAGACTTTAACCTTTGAGAATCCCTGGGATTTCACAGCATGGCTGTTATTTTCTATCAGTCGGTTGATTAAACCCATTTAAATTAATGACTTCTTCTAGGGAAATGGGAATAGTTTCCAAAGAGAGATATATTCTGCTTCCCTGATTGGATTGAATGTTTTCTAAATGATTTTTACAATACTAGTTTCGCATGAGGCTGAGTCATCAAGAAAGTCATTTTTTTCAGTTTGTATACAGCTACAATTGGTTTTAAAACATTGCCCTGATTTGCATAATATTTAAGCCAAACTGTGACTAGTCCTAGTGTGTTAATTCTACCATGTTCAAATGTGTATATCTTGCCTGACCCCTTCATAGTTTTTAGCTGGAGATTTTATGCCCCAAAAGAAATGCAATGAAGATTAGCTTTCTCACTCTGTACAAACTGACCCTGATTGGGAACCCTCATCTCTCTCTCTCTCTCTCTTGTTGTTTTCAATACTACAAAAATAACTACAATTGAATTAGGATAAAATAATTCTGGTGTTAAGATGTTGGCCAAAGATGAGGAAAGCAGTAAAGTGCTATCAGAGGTCCTTTGCCATGTCACTTTATGTGCCATTCACTTATATGTTTACGATTATAACTTAACTTTTTCTATGGTCATTTGGTAGAAGTAACTTGCTACATTTTCTTTTGAGAGCAGGCAACAGAATTTCATTTTTAATGTGGGTCAGTGCACTTACTTACTTACTTACTTACTTACTTACTTACTTACTTACTTACTTACTTACTTATTTTGTCAAATACACAATGAGGGTTTATATCTATATACACATAGTAAAATACATGATGAAGGTTATAGAGGAGATACCCATAGTAAAATATATCTAAGAAATAATAGAAAAGAAGATACAGTAATATAGTAATATAGTAATAGACCATATCAATAGAAGAAGAGATATAGGAATAGAAGAAAGGTATAGGAGATATAGGAGAGCAATAGGACAGGGGACGGAAGGCACTCTAGTGCACTTGTACTCGCCCCTTACTGACCTCTTAGGAATCTGGATAGGTCAACCGTAGATAATCTAAGGGTAAAGGGTTTGGGGTTTGGGGATGACACTATGGAGTCCGGTAATGAGTTCCACGCTTTGACAACTCAGTTACTGAAGTCATATTTTTTACAGTCAAGTTTGGAGCGGTTAATATTAAGTTTAAATCTGTTGTGTGCTCTTGTGTTGTTGTGGTTGAAGCTGAAGTAGTCGCTGACAGGCAGGATGTTGCAGCATATGATCTTGTGGGCAATACTCAAATCGTGTTTTAGGCGCCATAGTTCTAAACTTTCTAGGCCCAGGATTGAAAGTCTAGTCTCGTAGGGTATTTTGTTTCGAGTGGAGGAGTGAAGGGCTCTTCTGGTGAAGTATCTTTGGACATTTTCAAGGGTGTTAATGTCTGAGATGCAATATGGGTTCCAAACAGATGAGCTGTATTCGAGGATGGGTCTGGCAAAAGTTTTGTAAGCTCTGGTAAGTAGTGTGAGATTGCCAGAGCAGAAGCTACGTAGGATTAGGTTTACAACTCTTGAAGCCTTCTTGGCTATGTTGTTGCAGTGGGCTTTGGCACTTAAATCTTTTGTTATTAGTATACCGAGGTCTTTAACTGAGTGGGGATTATCTATACTAAAAAATTAGTTCTCCCCCATCTCATCTCATCTTGTGATCATTCTTGTAGTATGCATGTACTTATTTATGTTGTACAAGTAATCTTCAGCTTGTGACCACATTTGGCACAAGAACTTCCACCCCTAAGCAAGATGGTTACTAAGGGAGTCATACCCAATTTATGACTTTTTTTCCACTGTGGTCATTAAGTAAATCCCCAAAGTCATGAAGTGAATGACAATGAAGCAAATCTGGCTCCCCCCACCCCAAATGACTTTGTTAGGAAAGTTGCACATGACCCCAGGACACTGTAGTCATTATAAATATATGCCAGTCCCCAAGCACGTAATCGTTTGACCGTGGAAACACTAAAAAGGTCATAAGTGTGAGGACCAGTTGTAAGTCACTTTTGTGAGTATTTTGTAACTTCAAAGGGTCACTAAATTATTAACAGTTATAAGTTGAGGAGTGCCTGTATGCAGTATTTCCCTGCATCTGTGTCAAAACACTAGGAAAATATCCTAGAAAATAAAGATGGAATGTCTTTATATGGTCTCAATGCCCCGTGGCTATTAATACAGCAACAAACCATCTTGATTAAATTATTTGGAGGAATAAATGAATCCAACAAACTATTTTGACCTTGCTAGAAGATAACTATACTTGAAATTAGCTAATTATGGTGAATTTAATGGCTTCAGTTGATTAAGCCGAAAGAAATAGAAATGTGGTTTCATTTGTTTATATTGAATCTGTACATAAATATTGTTTTATGCATTGTTACTAAAAGCATTTTACGTTGCTTTTATTTTCAAGTATTTTTTCCCCTCTTCTGATTTCCCTAGATCCTATGACACTGACAGACCTCATCATAATGTTTACGCGTCTTATTTATTGTTCCCCAAATTGCCCTAAACCCCTTACTGTGCATTCAGGTAATAATTCTCATTTATATGTCATTATTTTATAAACAACTTGCTTTGAGGAAAGTATGTCTGCTGAGGGTTAATCTATTCTGTAGACAGATGAATATCCAAAGTGCTAGGAAGCTTCCGTAGCCTTTATTATCTGGCTTTTGGAGTTGAAATGAGAGGAAAAAGTAATAAGGAGCAGGTTATTTGAAGGGCTATCTCACCTTGAGGGTGTCAACCCATCCTACTGTATTAGACAGGTACTCCCTTCCTTTAAATGTTTCACCCAATGCAGGGGGTCCCTACCCCTGGGCCACAGTCCACTACTGGGCCTTGAGCTTTGACCCTCACTAGTGCAACCATCAGGCAAATGCTTGTGCGCACACATGGAATCATCCCCTCCCTCCATTAGTCTGCAAAGCCGAAAAGATTGGGGAATTTTGACCCAATGGGACCTCAGAAGCATGTCTTCTTTGGTTGCAATTCCAGCCCTTTGGAAGAAAGCTGAGATCCTTCATGGGATTTCTATTATCTTAGCCTTCCAGAAGACTGAAGAAGATCTGGCTCTTCCATTAAGCATTGACTAGAATGGGGTTTGAGCTAGAAGGCCGTTTGGCCTGATGTCTCTATTGGAAAGGGTACTTTTATTTTTATCAGGTTTTGTGAACCATGCGGGATTTTTATATGGCAGAGGTGGCTATATAAGTTCTGTAAATAAAGAAGCACATTGTTGTGTATTTTTTTTGCCTTGCCACTATTTTGAAACAACTTGTTTTTGTTTTACATTTTCGCAGGTAATTATTCTCCAGCTGGCCTCATTACTGATATACTCCGGGTCCTTTGTGATGGAAAAGAATGTGCAACTGAATGTCTATATGTAAATACAGTAATAGAAGAACTTCTTCAACCACTACATTATTTACTGAAAGGAACAGAGGTATCTTTCATTTTTATGCAGTTTCCTATTGCAGGGGGAAAACAAGGAAACCCCACAATGGCAGTATTCCATCTAGAGCAATGGTTCCCAACCTCTTTTTGGCCATGCCCCACCTAACCATCTCTAAAATTCTGATGTCCTCCCCCATGACATAAACGTGAACTCCTACCATCAACTCAGAGTTTTCCAAACCTGCCCAGAAGCCGAGAGGGAAAGAGTGAGAGGGAAGGAGAGAGAGAGGAAGAGAGGAAGAGAGAGAAACAGATGGAAAAAAGAGAGGAAGGAAAAGAGAAAGAAAAAGAATGGGAGTAAGGAAGAGAGAAAGAAAATCAAAATCTAGTTTGAAACTAGCTCAACTATTTAAGTGGCATTTTGATATTGATAGAGTTGCCCTATTATGAGCTCACTGTTATAGACACACAGTACAGTATTTTATTTTGAAATTCTCTGAGGCAAAACAGGGTGGGTTTTTTGTTTGTTTGTTTGTTTGTTTGTTTATTTATTGATTTATTGTTTATGTATTTATGTATTTATGTATGTATGTATGTATGTATGTATTTATTTATTTATTATTTCTGTGCCGCCCAGTCCCGAAGGGACTGCCGCTCAGACACTATACTTTTCCGCCCACCCCCCCAAAAAATTAGAGGGAACACTGACTCCTACCCACGCAGAGTAAGCCTAAAAGGCCATTAACTTGGTTTAAACAAGGTTTCAATTGCCCCCATTAAAAATCAAATTGCCTCCCCCCCTCCCCCGTGGGGCATGGGCCACACGTTGGGAACCATTGATCTAGAGTCTAATCCAAGGATATGCAAGGTAGGCTCTTCTATAACTTGTGGATGTCAACTCCCAGAATTCCTTAGCCAATCATGCTAGCTCAGGAACTCTGGGAGTTGAAGTCCACATTACATAATACATAATTTAGTTGAGTTGAACAACACAAGAAACCTGAATCTTTGTTCGGCTATTTGAAGGAACTTCACTTAGCAGTGTTCAGTTCACCATCTAATTGCTATCTTCATCCAGAAAAGAATGAACAAGGTGGTTTCAAAGCTTTAGAGTATAATTTTGTGATTTCTATTTAAAAGTAAGATCTGTTGAATTCCATGGGCCTTTTTTGCTACGCAATGTAGAATTGCAATGTGAAATTGACTTTGTGCATCAGGTTACTTGCCTATAATTATGCATTAGTGCTAACAAACCATCTGGGTGGTATTTAAAGGTGTTATTTTTTTCCTTCATAATTGCTGTAATTTTAAATGGGAATGGTGTTATTTTTGCTTGTAAGTGAGCACTTGTGGTGACTGAAGCCAAGCAAAATTCTAAATAGTTTGGCAAGCATAGTGAAACAAAACATAATGGATTGGAATTGAATCTGCTCTTCAGCTAAGAGAAGGACATATTCCCAGAAGTTATTTGCATCCAAGATCAATGTGGAGTGGCATAACTGTCATTTTTGGTTTAGTTTACTTTTACCAGGAAATCTGCAGTACCACTCTGCTAAAATATGCTATAACCTTCTGTTGAGGTGGCCGGGGAAGTGGGAGTGAGGGATATAGAGGACAATTAGTCCAAATAGTCTTCACTTTCCTCTGTCTATGTGTATATCAAGTTTTTAGAAACTTCTCTCTATGACCTGACTGACCACAGTTTAAATCTATGAAGAGTTGAAGAAATGGGCCATTTTAAAAAAAGATTTTCAGAAATTATGAAATTAATTTAAACAGAAGGATTTCACTGAGAAATATGAAAAATAAAAAAATATCAAGAGAAACCTGTAGCTTCATTGACTAAATTGATTTATAGTCAGGGGGAAAAATGCCTTAAAAACAATTAATGTTGTTATATTAGTTTGCTGTTAGCTGTGCTTACAGATTATCTTCAGACATTTTTAAATATGCACACAGGTGAATTTGAATTGCCCAGAAACAACTCTAACACATGTAGCTGATATTTTAGCGCGAATTGCTGCTGCAGACGATGGCCTTTCACTACTACTTTATGGAGGAGAAAAGTCTCTTGCCACAGAAAACACAAGGTGGGAGTTATAGGTATAAGGTATAACAACATCCTTAAAAGACTGAAACCAGTTCATTAGCTACCCCACTAATAAACTGGTGTTTTTTTTCTTAACAGCAAATAGCATGTTTGAGATTATAGTATGATTTCTTGGTAGCTTTCAAAATGTGGCTGATCAAGGCGCAGGGGTGGGATTCATACCGGATGTTAATTTTCATATGGTTCCCTGAACTGGTTGTTCCAAGAACTGGCTTACTCACCCAGCCCCTCCCCTCCATGTAGCCCGTTTTGGATGCCAAGTAAGTGCAGGGCCCATGTGGAGGCTCTGGGAGGGTGAACAATGGGCCTACTAGAAGTCTGGAAATGGGTCCATTTCCAGATTTCAGAGCCCAGGCGAGGTCATTTTTGCTTTCCTGGAGGCTCAAGTAAATCCTCCAGAGCCTGGGAAAGGTGAAAAATGGGTCCACCGGAAGTACTGGAAGTCTGATAGCGGGCCAATTTCCAGCCTCCAGAGCCCAGGAGGAGGCCGTTTTTGACCCTCTTGGAGGCTCAAGAAAAGCCTTGGGAGCCTGGGGAGGGCGAAAATACCCTTCCCCCACCATGGTGCAGGACACCAAATAGGCCACACCCCCATGGCACTCCCTATCTTTTCTACAGACACAGAGTCAAATTTCTGCATCCATATTATGTCAGCTAATTGCTCACTGCTTTTAAAACATTTTGTCTTGTCTCTAGCCTTAAAGGTGCACATGTTATTGCTCAGTTTACAAAGAAGCTTCTTGATGAAGATATTTCTGTTGTGTCTGGATCTGAGATGTTGCCAGTCCTCAAAGGAGCTTTTATCTTTGTATGCCGTCAAATGTATAGTTCCTGCGAAGGCTTAGAGGTGCTGCTGCCTTATCAGTTACATAAATCTATTGCTGAAGCTTGGAGAAAGGTAGTCTTATGCTTGTTCTTGTAGAGAAGTTCTACCATGGATGCATGTATTCCAAAATGTCACTCTTCATATAAACACGTTGTAGTATAGACTTTGGAGTCAGTTTGGTGTACTGTAGTAGTTAAAGAATCGGTCTTAAAACAGGAAATCCCGAGTTCTAATCCCACCTTAAGAACAAAGCTATCTGAGTGAACTTGGGCCAGAAAGAAGGCAGAGGCAGACTACTTCCAAAATCTTGCCAAGAACATTTGTCCAGGCATTACCAGGAATAAAGATTGACATAACTCCACCCCTACTCCAACACCCCAAATATAAACTTTATCAAGAGAGTAAAATATATATTACTTTTTGCTTGAGGCATGATTGTCCTATAACAAAGGAGTGTATTGTTACTCACTTTATATAATTGTGGCATAAAGTTTGCAGCCACTTTTGTATAATAAGCCTCAATTTATAGTATCTAGCTACACCTTGCTTTGAAAACAAGATACCCGATGTCCATGGAGATTTACATTGTTAGCCTAATGATATCATCATGCAACTGACATAAGTCACCATGGAGACATATTTTCTAATTAAACAGACAGTTGTGAATAATAGACATCAACTCCTCCCAATTAAATTAAGTTTTAGAAGCCCGAATTTGCTGTTTGTGTTTATAATGTGGTTTGACAAGATTTTTAAAAGTTACAACTTTTTGTTCAATTGTTAAGTACCCATTTATTTTATGGTAGTCGTAAAAAGCAGACAAACCAAGAACAATATTTTCTAAGCGCAATTACAAAATTTATATTTTGTAATTGCGCTTAGAAAAAATATGCAAAAATATGTGATACACACCCACCCACCCACACACACACATATATGTTTTCGTAGACTTTCACGGGTACAGGTATGACGGTCTTGGCATATTCAGGTTTCTTCCCGTGTAGGATTCAGAAATTTCTGGTGACGTTTCGACGAGGTCCCACTCGTCATCTTCAGGCTGGTGCTTCTGTCCTTGTTCTAGGGCGAACCTTGTTCTGTGCTCACCCTAGAACAAGGACAGAAGCACCAGCCAGAAGATGACGAGTGGGACCTCGTCGAAACGTCACCAGAAATTTCTGAATCCTACACGGGAAGAAACCTGAATATGCCAAGACCATCATATATATATATTATTAGATGTAGATATAGATATATATATAAAGGGTAAAGAAGTATCTGTGGATTTTACTCTGCTACTCTTTGCTGACTGTAGGGACTGTGCTCATCTCTGTTTTAAGGCCATTGAGTCAGTGCTGTCCAAAGATATTTCCGCACTTATGTGGCCAGCATGACATTATGGAGCACAGTTACCTTCCCACCAAAGTGGTACCTATTTATCTACTCACATATGAATGCTTTCAAACTGCTAGATCGGCAGGATCTGGAGTGAGAATGGGAGCTCACCCCATTGCATGGCGCTCGGGTCTCGAACCTGGGCTGCCAGCATTCCAGCCCACAAGCCCAACGTCTTAACCGCTGCGCATCTGTGGCAACCTTATTCAGTTGAATAAAGGCTACAAAAATTTCCATTTGAAAAAAAATTCTTTCTGAGTATTTTAACTTACCATGCTTTATTGATCATTATCAGTACTTAAATTTGTTTTATTCTTATGACCCAATTTCCTGTGTTTTTTTTAATCATTCAACAGACTAGTTTGCTTTCAGAGAGAATTCCAACACCTATAGCTGGGATAGACACTGTTTCTTCAGTAAACCAAGAACCTCAGACTTGGTAAGTGATTTTATTTCCTATGTTGATATGTAGTTAGGATAGTGTTTAGAAATGGATATTGTTGCTGATAAAGAGTTTTAGTGTCATTTGTTGTTATTATGGCTGCAGCTACAGAGATATTGCATGTAATAGTAAAAGGCTTAGTGTCACTTTCTCTCTTGCTTAGTTGTCTTTGTATCTATATACAAAGTCTTCGGAGAGGGGCGGCATACAAATCTAATTAATAATAATAATAATAATAATAATAATTATTATTATTATTATTATTATTATTATTATTATTATTATTATATGCTTCATGTTCAGCTTTGATTTATCTATCATTTCTCTTCTTTAGCTTTTTTGCTGGCTTCTATTAGTTTGATTTTCAGCTCTCCTGTCATTTTTCATTTACAATTTTTGCTTTTTCTCCCTTTTTCTTCATCTCCCATTTAGAATTTAATCCTTTCTTTTTTTAATGTCCTCCTTATTGCTCTTAGTTCTTCCTGCTCTTCCTTTTCACCTTCCCCCTGCCTGATGACTTTCTGATTCTGCTGTGCAAAATCTGAAGACTCAGCTATGCAGTGGATGCATTGAATTATTTAGGGAAGAACAAGGGCAAATTCGACTTGTCTTCTTTAGGAGTAATGCTGCATGGCTTACATAATGATCAGCACTTGCGCTGCAATGATGATCACTTATTTACTTATAGCTGGGTTGCTTCAATGTTTTCCGGAACTCATGAATTTTATATGGGAATTCATAGGACCCTAGAAATTGCTATAAACACTACTAGTCATAGTTTGTTAAAAGTGGTTTAAAATCTAAAGGGAGATTTTCCAGTTCCAGTTCAAGGGGAGATGATGATGATGATTATTATTATACAAATCATACAAATCCAATCAATCAATCAATCACTCAATCAATCAAATAAATAAATTTATTTATATTTTATTTTATTTATTTAATTTATTTTATTTATTTATTTTATTTTATTTTATTTTATTATTTTATTTTTTATTTTTATTTTTTATTTTTTATTTTATTTTATTGATTGGATTTGAATGCCGCCCCTCTCCGCAGACTCAGGGCGGGTAACAACAGTGGTAAAAACAACATGCGACAATCCAATACTAAAACAGCTAAAAACCCTTATTTTAAAAACCAATCATACATACAAACATACCATACATAAATTGTAGAAGCCTAGGGGGAAAGAATATCTCAGTCCCCCCATGCCTGATGACAGAGGTGGGTTTTAAGGAGCTTACGAAAGGCAAGAAGGGTGGGGGCTATTCTAATCTCTGGGGGGAGTTGGTTCCAGAGGGCCGGGCCGCCACAGAGAAGGCTCTTCCCCTGGGTCCCGCCAAACGACATTAAATAAATAAATAAATAAATATCCCAACTTAATGCACTTTAAAGTGGTCAGGAAGATGCCAAGGTTTGAGCCCTGTCCTTCTTTGTCTATCTCCATATTTCTACAAATCTATGTAACTTTCCAACAATGACATTAGCAGCCACTGAAGCCACTTACTATGTACATCTATACATTTGCTTCATGATTCCATTCCATGTACCATAATATATTTCCAAGGCAGTCCCAAAAGGACTTTTTGAAGAGGCAACTGGAATTCCTTTGTTTTTCCTTGAAGACATTTTGTTTCTCCTCCAAGAAGCTTTTTCAGTTCTGACAGAATGGTGAAGATAGGAAAGATTTATACTCCTTGTGCAATAATATGGTCATTAGACTCTTTTGGAGAGTCATTGAGGCCACTTGGAAGTTTATCTGTGCCCTCAGGATCACCTGAACAGTACAAATGGGTGTGGAACATTTTTTGAACTGCCGAAAACTGTGTTTACAATGGGTGTTCTACACCCATTTGCAATATTCAGATAAGCCTGAGGACACAGATGAAATCTCCAAGAAACTTCTTAGATGAAAAGCAAAACGTCTTCAAGGAAAAACAAAGAAAGACCAATTGCCTCTTGAAAAGGAATCTTTGGGACAACCATGACCTGGATGACTGAGAATCTCTATAGACATTTGCCAAGACAGTAATCTGTATTCTACATCTAGATTAAAGTTGGCTGATTCTTCCCATTGTAATTGTAACCACTGCTCTTTAAATTTTTTATATTGTCAGCGTTGTAAATACAGTGTTCCCTCAATTTTCGCGGGGGATACGTTCCGAGACTGCCCGCGAAAGTTGTATTTCCGCGAAGTAGAGATGCGGAAGTAAATACACTATTTTTGGCTATGAACAGTATCACAAGCCTTCCCTTAACATTTTAAACCCTGAAAGTGTAATTTCTCATTCCCTTAGCAACCATTTAGATCATTACTCACCATCAGCGTTCCCTGTAATTTTTTTGGGGGGTGGGCGGAAAAGTATAGTGTCTGAGCGGCAGTCCCTTTGGGACTGGGCGGCACAGAAATAATAAATGAATAAATAAACAAACAAACAAACAAATAAAAAACCCACCCTGTTTTGCCTCAGAGAATTTCAAAATAAAATACTGTACTGTGTGTCTATAACAGTGAGCTCATAATAGGGCAACTCTATCAATATCAAAATGCCACTTAAATAGTTGAGCTAGATTTTGATTTTCTTTCTCTCTTCCTTACTCCCATTCTTTTTCTTTCTCTTTTCCTTCCTCTCTTTTTTCTATCTGTTTCTCTCTCTTCCTCTCTTCCTCTCTCTCTCCTTCCCTCTCACTCTTTCCCTCTCGGCTTCTGGGCAGGTTTGGAAAACTCTGAGTTGATGATGATTTTTAAGTGAGCGATTGCTCACTGCTCAGCTTAGAGGGAACTATGCTCACCATGTTTATTTATTAAAGTTTATTAAAAAAATATTTATTAAAGTCGGATGAAAGTTTGGCGATGACATATGACGTCATCGAGTGGGAAAAACCGTGGTTTAGGGGAAAAACCCGCAAAGTATTTTTTAATTAATATTTTTTAAAAACCGTGGTATAGACTTTTCACGAAGTTCGAACCCGTGAAAATCGAGGGACCACTGTATGTGTAAAATGTGAGCATCATATTACTGCCAAATTATAGGAGAGAAGTTATATTGTTTTTTAGTATCTTATACAAAGTATTGATGCCAAGAAAAAAAGAATCATTACATAAAGATACATTTTTTAAAAAATAACATGTTTAGTTTTTAAAACCTACAAAAAACACTTTTAATGCCTTGTTTAAAACATGTTTGTTGCCCAAATAATGCCTTCCGTGCTTTCAGTATAAAAACATTTGCAGGGTAAATTTTGTCTTTTGAAGGTCAAACCAATCCTCTTGTCTGGGTTTCCTGGGAAATCTATTTGCAGATCAATGTTTTTCTTTAGATCATAATAACTCATGTCTTTTCTGTGTAGTTTGCAAAAACAAAAAAGAAAGAAAGAGATCATGAATCTTATCTGGTCGTGTTTACATTTAATAATAAGTCATAGTTATGAGGAATGAGCTGTATGCTTGTAATGGCTCTTTCTTGTAAGAAGCAAACAAGTCAGGTTCCTTTATCCATTGTTTGCTGAGCATTACATGCGAATCAGGGACTGATTTATTATTCTCTCAATAATTCAGAATCATAAAACATAATTTTGTTCTGGCATACGCTTTTGCTCTGTTAGGAGCAAAACAGAGTAGACTTCCCTGCTAACACATATAATGAAAACAAATCAGAAATGAAGCCATTGAAGCTTCATTTTTTTTTTGGGGGGGGGGGGGAGGGGAGGAGGAAGGAGGCGCTGGCAGGAGGAACCCAGCAGCAGCAACAGCAGAAAAACAGGTAGAGAGAAAGATGGTGAAAATACAGTTCTTGCTGAAAGTACATCTCCAGATTCTGGCTTATTAATGCATACCATTCATTCATTCATTCATTCATTCATTCATTCATTCATTCATTTATTGGATTTGTATGCCGCTCCTCTCCGCAGACTCGGGACGGCTAACAACAATGTAAAACAACATGTAACAATCCAATTTAATAAAACAACTAAAAACCCTTATTATAAAAAACCAAACATACCATGCATAACTTGTAATGGCCTTGGGGAAGGAATATCTTAACTCCCCCATGCCTGGCGACAAAGGTGGGTCTTAAGTAATTTGCTAAAGACAAGGAGGGTGGGGGCCATTCTAATCTCTGGGGGGGGAGTTGATTCCATAGGGCCGGGGCCACCACAAATAAGGCTCTTCCCCTGGGGCCCGCCAAACAACAGCAATATGCCATAAGTAGTTTGTGTCTATGGTGGAGAGGATTATAATGGGCAATACTATACCATAAGAACATCATGAACAAAGCAGAGCCAGAATTTTTCTAAGGCTTCATTTGTTTGTTTTCCAATTTAAGTGTCTTAAACTTATCCAGTGGATCATTGTCCCATCTTTTTGTTTTGTCTTGGTGATCATTGCCAGAAAGTTATTCATAGGTAAATTTATTTTATTTCATATATTAAATTTATATGCCACCTATCTCTTTACTGTATGACTCTGGACAACTTGCCACATCACAAAAACAAGAAAAATATAAAGATTAAAATGTTAAAGAGTCTCGGTGATGCAGTGGATAGAGTGCAGTACTGCAGGCTACTTCTGCTGATCACCAGCTGCCAGCAGTTTGGCAGATTGAATCTCACCAGGCTCAAGGTTGACTCAGCCTTCCATCCTTCTGAGGTCGGTAAAATGAGGACCCAGATTGTTGGGGGTAATATATGCTGATCCTGCAAACCGCTTAGAGAGGGCTGTAAAGCATTGTGAAGCAGTATATAAGTCTAAATGCTATTGCTATTACTAAAAATATTAAAATTTGCCAGGAATTGAGTAAACTAGGAATCGGTATACAGGTGGGCTTACAGATGGAATGTTTTTCTTAACCAAACAGGTAACTCTAGCGTGGAATGCCCCTATCGGAGCCCCAAGGGAGTCAAGGACCTTTTGGTAGGCCAAGAAGGTGAGGTGGATCTCACCTCAAATGACAGTGTTCCAAATGTTGTAGCTGTGGTAGGAAAGGCTCTTGTCCTGGACTCTGTAGCATGGCCTGTTGGGATGACATACTTTCTTAGGTACCCTGGTTCCACGCTAAAAAGGGCTTTAAAGGTTCTAACCTTGAATCCGGAAGCAAACAGGTAACCAATGCAGTTCATGTAATGATGGTGCTACATGGGCCATCCTCAGTAAAGCCATGATGGCGAACCTATGGCACGTGTGCCAGAGGAGGCACTCAGCGCCCTCTCTGTGGACACACGAGCCGTTACCCCAGCTCAGCTCTGCCATGCATGCGCCTGCCATCGGTCAGCTGATCTTCGAGTCTCTGGCACATGTGTCCAGGGGGCAGGGTGGGGTGACATGCACTTGTGCGGGGGAATGCGTGTGGGGACAGTGCACATGTGCGGCAGGTGGGGTGCATGCCGGGAGCACATGCGCAGGGGTCAACTCAACTCTACAGAATGTTTATGATTATTGCAAAATGGATTTGCAGTCCTTAGTTTGCTTTAGATCTATACTGGCTAAATAATGTAATTCTCTGCAAACATAAAAGTAAATTCCATAGATTACTTAGACTGTTAATGTGATAAGTTAAAATCTAGAGATCGGTACAGTTAGTTCCTTGACTTATAACCGTTCATTTAGTGACCATTCAAAGTTACAAAAGCACTGAAAAAAGTGACGGGTTTTTAGTCATAGTTTTAACTATTAGATTTATATTGTACTGTTTTATTGCTGTTGTGAGCTGCCCCGAGTCTTCTGAGAAAGGCGGCATACAAGTCTAATAAATAATAATAATAATAGTAATAATAATAATAATAATTATTATTATTATTATTATTATTATTATTGAAATGCTGCCATGGTTGTAAGTGTGAATAATAATAATAATAATAATAATAATAATAATAATAATAATAATAATTGTTATTGTTATTATTCACACTTACAACTATGGCAGCATTTCCATAATCACATGATCAAAATTCAGGTCCTTGTCAATTGGTTCATATTTACGACAGTTACAATATCCTGTGGTTATGTGATCATTTTTTTTGATCTTCTGACAAGTAAAGTCAATGGAGAAGCCAGATTCCCTTATCTTTGTTACTGATTTAACAACTGGGGTGATTCACTGTGTCAGGAAAGATTGTAAAATGGGGCAAACTCAGTTAACAGATGTCTTGCTTAGCAACAAAAATGTTGAACTTAATTGTGCTCATAAGTTGAGGACTAGCCGCATTATAAATGCCACCAGTATTTCTTCTTTGTTGCTATTCTGAAATAATGAATTTAGCTCTGCGTCCGAAATTATACCAATCTGAGAATATATCGAGTGATTTGTTTGTCACAATGGATTATATTTATCATGCTTTGTACCCATTCTGCATTCTGGAACCTTCTTTTCTTGAATTAAATCATCATCATCATTGTCATCCTCATAAAAACAAGAGCTTCCACTTTTGAATATAGATATGATGTTGTTTTTAAAATATCCTGTTTTGGTTTTACCAGTCAGACTACAGGGTACAATTCAGATGCCCCAAACATTATTTTTTTCAATTAATCTCTGGTAATATCAATGTCTTTGAGAAAGGTCCTGCTCCTCGTGATTGAATTTGCAAATTGTTACTCGACAGGGACAAGGCAATAGGTTTTCTTTGTGGAATAATATGATACCATGTAGATGAGTTGTGGTAGTCATGAGTTCTAAGACTTTTTTTCAAAATCATTATTAAATAGGCCTTCTCTCACTAATGTTTCCTTTTACTGGATTTGAGGTTTTTTTTTTAAATATTTAGGATTTTGTAAATCACTTCCAGATTTCCTTTTAGCAGAGAGAGGTGTAAAGTTGTTTTTATAATCATAAATAAAAACATGGGGAGTTTTGTTGCCTGGGCATTGGAGAAGAATGTGCTTACTGGAGTTAATAGCCAAGCCTATTAGAGAATGCTGGACCTTCAGGGGAGACAGCTGCAGTGTAGGTAGAGCAGACATGGATATGCAGATGATTTTGCACATGAATTAATTGCAACCAGATGGTGGATTGGGCAACAGAGGCAATATGGAAGGGAAACATTTTCATAACAAACATTATGTGTTAATAGAAGAGCATATGTCTTTCATATTACAAAGCCGTCCTCTGTACAAGAAAAACAAAACAAAGCTTTAAGTGCTATTACAGTTTTTATGGGAGAAGGAAGTGCTGGGTTGATTTTGTTTGTTGTACTCACAGAACTGTATTTGATTTTTTTTCTTTCTCTCTCTCTCAGTATTGTATTAGAAGAAACATTGTTGGATGACCTGCTAAATTTTGCTACCACACCAAAAGGTCTCCTCCTTCTACAGAACACAGGAACAGTCACTGAATGTGTCACCTTCATGTTCAACAGGTTCATGAAGAACCTCCAGGTTGTCATTATCATTCCTAAATATATATACAGTAGTACCTCTAGATACGAGTTTAATTCATTCCAGAAGGGAGCTTGTATGTCGAACAACTCGTATCTGGAACAAATGGCTTTAGACTTTGTTTTTCCCCTCTGAGATAACCAGAAGCAAGGATTCTTGCGCCACCTAGTGGACGCTCGGCTCGTATCCCGAATTTGAGCTCGGGTCTGAAACAGAAATTTTTCTCCCCTCGTGGCTTGTAACTTGGAATACTTGCATGTGGAGCAGCTCGTATCTAGAGGTACTACTGTATTTGGAACAAAAATTCGTAAAAACAATTATTTCGCTTGATTGCTTGCCTGATTGCTTGCACTGTAACCTTTTCCTGTCAGAGCTATTTGTTGGTCTCAGAATGCTAATTAGAATCTAATGATCCAAACAAACAGAAGATGTATATGCAAAAATCTGCTCCTGGCTAATTATTGTAGCCATTAAGTTATGCTCATTCGGTGAAAATGATATGTTTGGGGGCTAACATATTCTCTTGTTTGCACCAGGTGAGTGGATGTGAAAAGTTTGGCGATGGAGTAATTGTTTCACAAGTAGCTGCAACTGCCCCTGGGGCTGCAGCTCTACAAAATTCGGGTAATGTTGTTTTGCTTGATATCATTTTATTGTACATCATTGTAATTAAAGCTCGGTAATGTAACTCTGATTTCTGTCTACATTAGAACATCTCTCCCACATCGATAATTATATTCTATGTTTATTTATTTGATTATCCTTTGATTTTGTGCTAGTCCTGAGGGTGATTTCTGGTTTTGTATAGAGGAGGAGGAAAAATACCATGAGGGAAGGGAAAAAGGAAGTTCAGCAGCCCAGGAGACCAAGGAACATGAATCATGTTCTGTGTATTTGCAATTATAGGCAGCAATGCTTTGAAATAGAGAAAATATTCCCATTGATAATTCATAGATGTGTGGGTATTATCCAGTTGGTTACAAGTAATCAGATGTGCCAAAAATGCAAGGTTTTTATTATGTTATGTAGTATTATATACAACTTTTCAATAGACTCTGGAATAGAGGCTTTAGCACACACCTGCAGTTAATGTCATGTAAATTATTCTGTACATGGAGAAGAAAGAAATGTGCTGGATTACTCTGTTAGTGTCTTTGCTGAGCTGTTCTTGCAAGTTTATGATGTAATGGATAAAATAAACCTAACAAAACAAAATGGATATTGCACCTTCCCCAAGTCTTTTGGCTATGACCATGGTCAAAGCCAGTTCATCGCTTTCCCAATTCCCATCAGGTCCATACTGGCTCTTCCTGTGCTGCTACCCCACCTAAATCAAATAGAAGCTTCCTCCTCAGTTGCAACCTAATGTTCCCATCCTCAGCTGATACCTCCACATTCCATCTCTTTTAACAATGAACTTCTGCTGCCCTCATGAAAGGCCTATTTTGTCTAATAATAGGAATAACTCCAGGTACACTGACAAATACCTGCTCAGCTTTCTCAAATTGTCCAGGATCTCTAGGATTACCGACTTTATAGAAGCTCTCAACTTCTACAAAATCTTTGTTTTTCTGTTGTCCACAATCCATCTTTTTTGTAAAGCAAATACCCAACAATTTTTGTAATAAGCATGATTCCATTTACAGCAAATAAATGCTGGAAAGGAGCAAGGCACTAGTTAAAAGAGGTCATTTGTTTGCTGTAAATGTCTGGATACAGCACCAGCATACAGACAGTGTCAGCCAGCGATGGTTTCAATCAATTCTTATCAAGTATTCTGCATACTCTCGTCCTCTCCCATAAAGTATGGGATAATAATATTTTTTTTTTAACTTAGCTGTCTTGGAAAGATCTATAATTAAATAATGGTATATTAACTAATGGAAATCAGGTACACAACTTTTTTTTCTCCATGCATGTCTGGACACTGAGTTACTCAGAATCTATAACATTTATTTTGTTAAACGAAGTGAAGGTTTACAAATGGTTGTGAGATTTTGGCTCTCCCAGAACTCATCTTCAGGGATAATGAGGAAAAGAGCCTTTGATTATTTTGTATTATGTCTTATTTTATCTTTAAAAGCAGTGAAGGAGAGTGCCTAAACATATAAACAGGTCAGTCAGATTCATAAGTTGTATTTGATTGCACTAAAGACGGTTTCAACATTTGCTGGAGGAAAAGAGGGAAACTAATAATAACTGGACACCTGGCTTGAAAATATAAAGTCCATTTGAAATCCAACTGTTACAGTTAATAGCACTTAGACTTATATATCAATTCACAGTGCTTTACAGCCCTCTCTTACAGAGTCAGCACATTGCCCCCAACAATTTGGATCCTCATTTTTCCCACCTCAGAAGGATGGAAGGCCGAGTCAAACTTGAGCCTGGTGAGATTTGAACTGCTAAATTGCAGGCAGGCAGCAGAAGTAGCTTGCAGTACTGCATTCTAACCGAGGCTTATAAATTAGATGCATTGATCTCCTGATAGATGGAAGAGAACAAAGAACAAACTATTAATAAGATATTCAGTCTTTTAGAACAGATGGAAATGTTATCATCTAGATTCTAGAACAGTGATGGCGAACCTTTTTTTCCCTCGGGTGCCGAAAGAGCGTGGGAGTGTGCTATCGTGCATGCGTGAGTGCCCCTACCCATAATTCAATGCCTGGAGAGGGCAAAAACAGCTTCCCCCACTCCCTGGAGGCTGGGAACAGCCTGTTTACCAACTTCTGGTGGGCCCAGTAGGCTCATGTTTCACCTCCCCAGGCTCCAAAGGCTTTCCTGGAGCAGGGGGAGGGTAAAAACACTCTCCCCCATTTCCCTGGAGGCTCTCTGGAAACCAAAACCACCCTCCCAGAGTCTCTGTTGGAGACAAAAATCTGGCCAGCACACACATGCATGCTGGAGCTGAGCTAGGGCAACAGCTTGCGTGCCAGCAGATATGGCTCTGTGTGCCACCTGTGGCACATGTGCCATAGGTTCGGCATCATGATCTAGAATATGGAATGGTGGATGGATGGATGGATGGATGGATGATAGGTAGGTAGGTAGGTAGGTAGATGGGTAGGTAGATAGATAGATAGACAGACAGACAGACAAACAAACAAACTCGGAAGTCATTCAGAATCAAACTCCTGGCAATGAGCACTGAGTTAGCCTGCAGTACTGTATTCTAATCACTGCACCACCATGGCTCAACATTAGGAACTTAGTAGCAAATTATGCCTATTATATTGTTCTGAAATAAATATGATGGTATTTTATAGAACTATAGCAGGACAGATGGATTAACATTATTAAGGGAAAGTGTTTCCTGTGATGAAACAAATATTCCTGACAATATCTGTTTTTAAGATTTTTGCTAAGTTCCATGGCCACATTTCAAGATTATGCAAACATTCCTTGTGTTGCCCTTCTTCCTGTATCTTCTAATTCAGTGTTTCCCAACCTTGGCAACTTGAAGATATTTGGACTTCAACTCCCAGAATTCCCCAGCCAGCAAATGCTGGCTGGGGAATTCTGGGAGTTGAAGTCCAGATATCTTCAAGTTGCCAAGGTTGGGAAACACTGTTCTAAGTATATCCTCAAAGGTCATGCATGTCCCCCACAGTAAGTGATCAAGAGTAAAGAGATATAATATCCCCCTTTAGCAGATCTAATACTTTAGGGGATAAGTGTGATTATGAAAAAAAAACCACCATTATTTTCTAGGATTTATAAAGGCCCTTATTACTGAATTGTGGAGTGTTCTGGAGTGTGGAAGAGATGATGTCCGAATGACTCACCCCAGACCAACACCAGTAGATCCAATTGACCGAAGCTGTCAAAAGGTGAATTGATTTTTTCACAAAGATTACTGTGAATGCTTCGTATGAATACATTGTGAATCATGTTTTCTTGAGAAAAGCCTTGGGTAGTTTGACATTTCTGATTTCCCTAATTTGATACTAGGACATCAAAAGCTACTAGTCCATGTATGAACCTCTTCTTAGTAGGGTACTTGCCATAAAACTGAAAAGCATATAAGCTAACTTCTTTTTAATTGTTGTGGTTTTAATTTTGTCCGTTGCCCAGAGTCACTGCAGAGCGATGGGTGATCATATAAATTATATAAATGAACAATTAAATAAATCAACTCAAATAAAAATACTCAGTTTAGGGTTCATATTTTCAAAGTACAGCATATTAAGGTGTAGAAGAAGAGTTATGTGTAATTACTTCAGGATATTTTTACCTTCAGTATGTATCAATCAATCCTGTTTTATTATCTCAGCCAGAGGCTATAATACCAAATGCATTTACTAACAACTACAAATAAAAACAATTATCCACATAAAAATGATTCCCATATAAAATCATGATTGTTTTCTGTTTTTACAAATATTCATCACTCAGCAAATAATATGTTCTTTGTTAGAATGTAAACGAGTGTATTTTGCAAAGTAATATTAAATGACTACTCCCGCGGTAAAATGAAATTGCTGTTGCTTTGTGAAGCATCAAGTTCTTTCCTCCATTCTATTACAAGCCTCACTTTTTATTCTTATGCAATACAGCAATAATTTCCTTCACTGATTTTTATTTGGCCAGCTTCTATGTTGAGTGTAAGAATATGTGTGTTTTGTTTTTAAATCGGTTCTGCAAGCTGAGTAAAAAGAGTTTGATCATTATGTCCTTAGACTGTTCTGTAAGAATTCTTGAACAATTCAAGAGGGAGAGTGGGGGAGAGGAAAGGAGGGAGGAAGGAAGGAAGGAAGGACAATACCATGGCTTCTTGGTGGCATCTGCCACCTAAGGAGCAAACAAGTGTTATATACTACCAATTTTTGCCAGTGTTATTTCCAATATAGAAGAGTCTGTTTAGTATTCTTTAGCTGAGGCAAGAGGTAGCTGGATGCATCAGCCAGTAATAATAATAATAATAATAATAATAATAATAATAATAATAATAATAATAATAATAATAATAATAATAATAATAATAATAGTTGTTGTTGTTATTATTATTATTATTATTATTATTATTATTATTATTATTTAGATTTGTATGCCGCCCCTCTCCAAGGACTCGGAGCGGCTCACAATAACAATACACCTTGTACAAATCTAATGTAGGGCTTTATGGGTCATAACCAACACTTTGAATTGTGACCTGAAACTGATCGGCAGCCAGTTTAAGCCACGGAGTGTTGATGAGACATGGGCATATTTGGAAAAGCCCATGATTGCTCTCGCAGCCGCCTTCTGCACGATCTGAAATTTCCGAACACTTTTCAAAGGTAGCCCTATGTAGAGAGCGTTGCAGTAGTCGAACCTCGAGGTGATGAGGGCATGAGTGACTGTGAGCAGTGACTCCCTGTCCAAGTAAGGCCGCAACTGGTGCACCAGGTAAACCTGGGCAAGTGCCTCCCTGCCACAGCTGAAAGATGGTGCAGTAATGTTAGCTGTGGATCGAGGAGGACGCCCAAGTTGCGGACCCTCTCTGAGGGGGTCAGTAATTCCCCCCTCCAGGTAATGGACGGACAGATGGAATTGTCCTTAGGAGGCAAAACCCACAGCCACTCCATCTTGTCAGGGTTGAGTTTGTCCCTGTTGACACCCATCCATATCCTAGCAGCCTCCAGGCACCGACACATCACTTCCACTGCTTCACTGACTAAACATGGGGTGGAGATGTAAAGCTGGGTATCATCAGCATACTGATGATACCTCATCCCATGCCCTTGGATGATCTCACCCAGCGGTTTCATGTAGATATTAAATAACAAGGGGGAGAGGACCAACCCCTGAGGCACCCCATACGGGAGCGGCCTAGAGGCCAACCTCTGACGCCCCCACTAACACTGACTGCAACCAGCCATAGAGGTAGGAGGAGAACTACTAAAGGACAGTGCCTCCCACTCCCAACCCCTCTAGCTAGTGTAGAAGGATACCGTGGTCGATGGTATTGCAAGCCGCTGAAAAATTTAAACTTTTGGCAGCTTCTGGTGTTACTGCTCCTAATTTATTTATTTATTTATTTATTTATTTTTGATTTCATTTCATTTCATTTCATTTGATTGCCGCCCCTCTCCGAAGACTCGGGGCGGCATACAAATCTAATTTGCTACCTAATTGCCAAGTTGACTTCAAATACTTGGTCTGCCATCTGGAAACAGCAGAGTATGTCATTCTTTGTTTTTCAATATCACTAAAATCTTATATGGCTTGGGACCAGATTAGTTATAGGACTGCCTAGACTAGTGATAAGGATCCTTGGCCATTTTATGACTTGTGGACTTCAATTCCCAGAATTCCTGAGCCAGCATGGCTCCACAAATCATAAAACGGCCAAGGTTCTCCACCCCTGGCCTAGAGCAACAGCTAATTTTGTTTTTTCTATAGCAGGACTAGAATATAGAATGGCTTGCTGATGAAGCTGAGCCTGGTTTTGTCACTACAATTAAGGAAGTGATTTCTCACCCAGGTCTTTTAAATATGTTTTAACCAGATTTTTATTGTTTGGGAGTGTGGCGCTGTTATATCTTCATGCTTGTATGTCCCTTATATGTAGTGACCAGCTTTTTAAAAATCTGTTTTGATTTTAGGAATTTGTATTAATTTCAGAAAGTAAAGAGTTCTTGTGTGATTGGTGTTGGATTGGATTCCTCCCGCTCTATAATCCATGGAAGACACCCTGCGAATAATTAATCCATTAATAAATAATTACCCATTGTTAGTCTTGCTCTTTTCTCTTTTTTCTGTGTGTGTCTTGAAAGCTTTAATTGAAGCTAAGAAGCCAAAAGTGGTATGATAAAAGTTTGGCTATTTTATACATTTTCCCAAAGTAAATGGTAATGCTTACGTAAAAGACTTTAAATGAATCTCCATTATTATTGTCTTGCCAACTATACCACTAACTACTCCTTAGTTTTTCCTAGCTCTGATAAATTTGCTGTCTTGCCCTGCTGTTTATGAACTGATTGGTGATCAAGAGATACCTAATAAAGCAGAGTATTCTCTTCGTGAAGTTCCCACAGATGTTGTTGTAAGTAGTGTTTTGCCTTATCCTCTTGAAAAGATACATAGAATAATTGTATTGCAAGGACTAATAAAAATGTAATGTTTTGATTTTCTACTACATTGGCAATAAATCTTTAATATTTTTGGTAGTTTTACTACAGGCAGCATGGGGGCAGTCTGTGTGCAGATTACACTTAAACTTTCCATAATCGTAGTAAAAGTTTAATTTGCAAAAGCTATTTTCTTTTGTCTTTGTACAAATATGCCACCTAAATGGTAGGTATGATTATGGTAAGAAGGTTATTTACATACTATAAAACATATATATAAGGAAGCCTGCATAACTAAATAAATACATTTTATAACTACTTTCAAGCTAGAGTTAGAAATCCTTGGTTTCTTTTCATTGGTCTTGGCAGACCAAAAATTGTGATTTTATCTTCTTTTTTTAAGTGTAAGGAAGTGGCTCTGCATGAAACTCAGCTAGATAGGTTTCATAGATAATTCAGCTAGAAAGGTCTTTCAGATTTTTCTTTTTAAAAAAAATCAGCTTTATTTCTCGACCTAATATCAGAAGGGACTCTGTGTGTGTGTATGTGCGCGTGCGTGCACACAGGTGTCTGTCTATCATCTATTTATCTGTCATATCTATCCGTCTGTCTGTCTGTCAAAAATCATTATGGTAGTGAGTCCATGACAACATTATAGAAATTTGTCCCTCTGTTATCTACACCATCATGAGAAAAGGAAGGGGCTTCAGTCACACTGTCCCAGCTACCATCTTGCCTTTTTTTTGACCATCCCTTATAGCAGTGATGGCGAACCTATGGTACGCATGCCACAGATGGCACTCTGAGCAATATCTGAGGGCACATGAGGCATTGCCCTAAGTCAGCTCCAGGCACACATGTGCGCACTTGCCAGCTGCCAGCTGATTTTTGGGCTTTCAGAGAGCGGGGATAGGCCATTTTCACCCTTCCCAGGCTTCAAGAAAGCCACCAGAGCCTGCAGATGGGGAAAAAATGGACCCAACAAGTCTACCAGAAGTTTGTTCCAGTAGGCCCATTGGGTCCGCTTTTTGCCACCCACAAGCTCCCGAAGCTTTCCTGAAGCCTGGGGAGGGCAAAAAACACCCCAGCGTGCAACTGGAACTCCAGAGGCTTCAGTGAGGCCTACACACATGCGTGGGGGACAGCACATGGGGATGAACTCAATCTGTATAGTCTGGAGGACAGAAGGAAAAGGGGGGGCATGATCGAAACATTTAAATATGTTAAAGGGTTAAATAAGGCCCAGGAGGGAAGTGTTTTTAATAGGAAAGTGAACACAAGAACAAGGGGACACAATCTGAAGTTAATTGGGGGAAAGATCAAAAGCAACATGAGAAAATATTATTTTACTGAAAGAGTAGTAGATCCTTGGAACAAACTTCCAGCAGACGTGGTTGGTAAATCCACAGTAACTGAATTTAAACATACCTGGGATAAACATATATCCATCCTAAGATAAAATACAGAAAATAGTATAAGGGCAGACTAGATGGATCATGAGGTCTTTTTCTGCCATCAGTCTTCTATGTTTCTATGTGTGAGGTGTTGTATACACATGCATGGGGGGAGGGCATTACATTATGGGTGTGGGCGCACGGGCACACGGCACACAACCTTTTGGCATCTGAGCTAAAAAAAATCTCTGTTTAAAGGTAAGGTTACTAAGGAGCTCAGTATTTAAAGCCTAGAACATCTAAAAGTATTCTGATCTAGTATTCATCAACTTTAAACACAGCTTTTAAAGACTAACAGCACCTGAAGCAATGATGATCAAAAGTTGCTAAAACCAGTTTTTGTATTTCAGGATATAATTGACAGGCTTGTAGTTGTTAACACTGAAGCTAAAATCCATTCATTATTCAACTATGAGCAGTCTCATATCTTTGGACTAAGGTAAGATTCTTTTCTGTCTGATATATTTAACAAGGTAAAATGCATAACTCTTTCTCCTTGTTATTTCCTATTTAATTTCTCAATTAAAATGAGCTCTTAAGAATCCAGGCAAAGTGAGAGGTAATATGGAGACAAGTAAAATATCTCACATTGATATATAGTATAGCTATATAGTATAGCGCATATAACTATGATATTCAGTATTTGATTAGCTAGAAATACAACAGCCATCAAGTCTTCCAGTTTTGAAAAGATCTCTTACGGAGCCAGATTCTTTTGAAAGTTTTGCAGAATTACGATATGAGAATGAAACTCTGTGTGATTGCCTTTTTCTCATTTTAATTACAAGCTTCCATTTTGTAGGTATTGTCCTTACATGTATTTCTCAAATCCTAATGCACTAACTCATCATAACATACATTTCCTGCCATGCACTTGGAAAATAGAAGATAACAACATGCACCTCAACCTCTTGCAACTGATGTCTATGTTGTGTAGGCCAAATGTTTTCCCTAATAGGCATGAGGATTTCTAAATTTTACTGGTGCCTAAGATGTCCATTTTCTGCCTAGAGCTGGCTACACTTAAGTGAACAAAGTTGAGTTCTGTTTTCATTGGCAGAGTGTTGCAGGAGGCCATTGCAGCCAAAAACGGAGCTCAGGAACCCTTTTTCGCTGGCAGAGCACTTGGGCCACCACAGACCGATTTTCGCTGGCCACCACTTGGGCCACCACACCCACTCTGGCTACGTCCACCCCAACCTGCCAAGGTCAAACATTACCTTGATGTGGCCCTCAGTGAATTTGAACGAGTTTGACACCCCTGGTCTAGTGCATTTGTTTCACAAAATCTTGATCTGTAGTAGTATTATGAATGAGCCGAGGTGGCGCAGTGGGTAGAGTCCAGTACTGCAGGCCACTAATGCTGACTGCTAGATCTGCAGGTCAGCAGTTCAAATCTCATCACCAGCTCAAGGTTGACTCAGCCATCCATCCTTCCGAGTTGGGTAAAATGAAGACCCGGATTGTGGGGGAAACATGTTGGCTCTGTTAAAAAGTGCTATTGCTATCATATAAGCCGCCCTGAGTCTAAGGAGAAGGGCGGCATTATATATAAAAAAGAATAAATAAATAAATACTATTATGAATGGGAATATGCATTGTGCTTATCCTTTCTCCAAAGCTACCATTTTGAGAGATGGTGGTGCTTGGAAGAATTTGCAGCCATTATAGATGCCTGTTCGATAAGATTGTTGAGGAGTCTTAAAAAAAAATAGATTTCCCTGTAGAGTTCAGTTCAGAAATCAGCAGTTTCCCAATTCTCTCTGACAGCAGTTCATTAACACTCTTGAGAATGTGCAGCCTTTCCCCAAAGTAAGTAACTCAGCATGTTCTCAAGTAAATGTGCTAAAGTAATTGTCATTCAGTTATATATGCATGTCCTTTCTGAGCATAATGATAAGCCCCAAGTTAATTTTAGTTTTTGATTTGTACCTGAAGTGCCACAAGGCTTTCTCCGTGCATAAGGGTTTTAAATTGGATTCTCTGTTTTGAAGATGCATTATCTGGATTAAAACCATTATTCTCTTCCAGTAATCTTGCAACCTGTCAAGACTAGTTATTAATATAGTTGTTTTAGTTCATTTCCTATATCAGATGTTTTATTGTTGGTCTTCATTGCCTCTCTTAGGAGAGCACACAGTATGGAGAGTTGCTGTAAGGAGTTGTAACGGCATTCTGTTTATGCTCCCATGAGCTTGAAAACACATTTTTGGAATTGAAACTGAACCGCTGTGTGGATTTAATAATCAGCCGTCTTATTACCTCTATTTTTGTTTTATGTTTGTTGGAAATTTTACTGCAGTCGCTCCAGTTTTTATTTAAAAAAACAAAGCAAGTGTGATTTATTCTAGTTTCCACATTTAAGTGAACTTTTATATATATTTTATGGAACATGTTTTCCTATAGTTCTGGAAAGCATGTACAATATCCTAGAAAATTGATATGTTGTCACTTTTATTGATAATATAGTAATCATGCAACATGCTGGATTTTAATGAGTAACAGTCTATTAGTTTCTCATTTGATTTTTCTCTAAACAGCATTTACAGGGGGAAATATGCCTCTGAATGTAAGAAAACAAGAATGAAATAAAGCACCTGTTACTCACAGTCTAAGATAGTCAATGTTATTTAAAGCAACATATTAACCCCGTTGAGCACCCATAAACTATTAAAAGCATGGTGAACTAATGCTATTTTAACTGCTTTATGGAATATCAAGAGAGAACAAACCATTGCAGGGAACAAACCATGTTCCACGTTGTTCTTGTGGGTGAAGTCTCAGTCTAATGCCAATATTTATGTTTTATTTTTGATGCAATTGATTAAGCTGTCAAAGAATTTATACGGCTGTGAAAAACCATTGATGTATTTTTTTTACAGTTTGCACTGATTTCTGAGTAAACCATAGCACAGTTCCCACTCCCACCCCCAAAACTAATTAGTTGTAAATGATCATAAGTCATAAACCTATTGTTGCATAAATATTGACAATGTAAATATTTAGACATTGTATGCCTGAATTTACTGTATTAATCTTACAATATCATTCCTTGAGATATATCAACAAATGAATGATTTTTCTGAAGTTTATGGAATAAACGTATGAATATGTTTTTACAACAAAATATTATTTTTATATCGTGGTAGTAGCTTTGTGCTATTATTTACACACAAACATAGATATATAAGATCTCAAAATCAGACTTGACTCTTTGCAATTACTTGGGCATGTCCCTGCATTTTCTAGGTAGCACTTTCTAAATTTTGCCATTTTTAGCAGCAGACAAAGGAAAGGAAAAATAGTCTATTATTATTTCCACTTGCTCATGAAAATAGGTTCTTGGAAGAACAGCATAGCTAAAACTAAGCTCTATTATAGATCTGTATTTTCAAAAAACAAGTTTGCTTCCATATTAGATTTTGTTCTATAAAATAATCAGAATTCCTTTCCTTTCCTCATCCATTTTTCTCAAAGAACATAGGTAAAAAAAAATTTTGTCATCTCATTTTGATTGATTTAAAAAACAGAATCGTAGCAACACCAGATCTCTGTAGCCACATGGAGTTGGCTAAAGTTAGTCAGGTCAGCTGTACTTTTAATTAAAAGCTTTCTACCTAGAGGTAGAAATCTATTCTTTTTACAGTTTTCTATTGTGCATGTGTACTCCTTTAATTCTGATCAATTTCTTTTTTTCAATACATAAGGGAATGATGCTTGAAAAATGATGGAAACAGCTTTCATTGTTGTGGGAGTAGAAACTAAAAATGATCCAGCTGATAGAGTGCTTGAGACAGCACCACGAAATAATATAATTCAATGGGTTTTTAAAAAATAATCAAATACTGCTGAAGAATTTTTACCACAGAAGGCATTGTGTTAGCTTGTGGCTATGGTTATGACATTTTAGTGTATTGAGGACCTTTGGGACATGAAGGACATGTCACTGGAAGAAAACAACAATAAAAAAATTAGATCTGACTGAGCTTTGGACCCATGCTATAGCAATAAGAGATAATTTCTTATCTTCCTTCATCATCTCTCCCAATGTTTTAGGAGGGCAAATTCCCTTTTGGGCATAGCCAATATCAAGAATTTACAACTGGTTACAATGGCCCGTTGGCAGAGCACTTTGATAACAAAGTTGTTCAGATTCATTCCAGTCGTCTGTGGAGATTCTCAGTCATCCAGATCATGGTTGTCCTAAAGTGCTTTTTCAAGAGGCAACTAGAAGTCTTGACTCCACATGTTACACACTCCACAAAATACAAGCAGGGGCTAAGATACTGTCTTGTCATGTTGTCCATAACTTTGATGATACTATGCCCTATATCATTAAGTGGATAGAATGTCTTGTATGTATTCTTTAATATCTGTATAGTATACATGTATAGTATATGAGCTGAAAAAGTTGTGAAATGGGCCATTTCTGGCCTCCGGAGGGCTTCCAAGTGGGGTGTGGGTGGGAGGCTGTTTTTGCCCTCCCCAGGCTCCTAGAAAGGTTCTGAAGCCTGGGGAGAGTAAAAAAAACCGGAACTTCCGGTTTGACCGGAAGTTGGTATGCAGAACGTTTCCAGCCTTCAGAGGGCCTCTGAGGAGGTAGGAAAGGCCAGTTTTGTCCTCCCCAGGCTCCTAGAAAGGCTCTGAAGCCTGGAGAGAGCAAAAAACGGACATGCCATTATGTGCTGGGAGCAGGGGGGATGTCACGCCAGCATGCGCAAGGGGGGGCCATGGAATTATGGGTGTGGGCATGCACACGCATGACCCCCATTCCCATTTTGGCATGCAAACCCCAAAAGGATCGCCATCACTGGACTGGAGTAATGTCTCAATCTTGGCAACTTAAAATGTGTAGACATTGGGCATGGATAGCTGGAGAATTCTGGGAATTGAAGTCACCAAGGTTGAGAAAATATTAGGCTAGAGAAACTATTTAATTAATTTACCAAACAAAGAGAATACAAAGCTGTTCATCAGAATAGATGACAATAGCCAAGTATGTGAATCGCCTGACTGTACAAAGTTGACTTACACATGATGTTTTTCCAGTTCAAAATGCATAAAAAATGAATTTGGGGATGAAGATGGGGATAACAAACAATATGAACTTTCCATATTATGTTACTTCATGTATAAAGGACAAGCTAAGTCTGAAATCTTACTGTTTAGGTTTTAACATCTCTGCATCATCAAGACATCTAACTGTCATTCCTATATATTGTGTGTCTTACAGGTTATTAAATGTGCTGTGCTGTGATCTAAATACATTTCTGCTTCTAGAATCTCAATACAAGGTAACAGAAGTCCTTTTAGATGCCCAGAATGAAAATGCCATCAATATTTCTGAAACTCCTCGGTAAGAAATAATCATTTAAAATGTTGTGACTCTAAAACATGGTTCTGTGTATTCTTCTTGGTCCTCTGCATATTTAGAGATGCCAGTTTTGAGTAGTCTTTAAGGTGTTGACCCGTAAATCAGGAGACTATGAGTTCTAAAACACCCTTGGAAATGAAATCTGGCTCGGTGACTTTGTGTGAAACATACTCTTTCAACCCAATCCATCTTACAGGGTGGTGGTTCTGGAAAAAATAGGAAGTGGGATAAATGTAGTAATAATAGCAGCAGCTGTAATAGTAGCAGAAAAGTGCTGATTTCTGTGAATTGGCATTCCAATGTTTCAGCTTACTCTTGTTTTCTTAAAGCTTGTCTCTAAAAGAATTAACAGTGATAAGTATCCATGCGTCTGACCATCTGTTATCTGATTGAATATGTCACCCACTTCCATTTGTTTGCTTTTGTTTTATAAGATGCTCTTAAGAAGTAGTGTTAGTGTAGCTCAGAAACCAGAGGAACCAGCACAAATACTATACAGTGTTGGGGGGACCCAGGCACCGGGCCACACAAACAAGTTTAGTCCCATCTGCAGGTTGCAGACAGTACACAAAGCCACATATCCCCTCCGATCCATAGAAGAATCTCTCTCCATGGAACCAGTCCCTAATGCCTAAAGGTTGGAGGCCATTGCTGTACAGTATAAACCAGGGGTGTCAAACTCAAGGCCCGGGGGTCAGATCCAGCCCGCAGGATGCTTAGATCTGGCCCATGGGGCTGCCCTGGAAATAGTGAAGGACTGGCCTGCAGTTCTTCTATCAGTGAAAACAGAGCTGTGAATGACTGTGAGCAGCCCTCCCAAGCTCCGTTTTCACTGGCAGAGGATTGCAGGAGGCTAGCAGAGGGACTGCCGAAAATGGATCTCAGGAGCCTGTTTTCTCTAGCAGAGCGCTCGGGCCACCCATGCATCCCTGAGACGAGTGACATTGAGCGGCCACATCCACCCTATCAACGCCCATGCACGCCCATTCCTGTCCATCTAGGTTAAGCACAACCCTGATGTGGCCCTCAATGAAATTGAGTTTGAAACCCTGACCTCTAATAAACCCATTTTGTGTGGCATTAAGGGAAACCTATGTAATGGAAGGTGGTGTATGCCTATTCCCCATTTTTGTACTTGTAATGCCAATTGCTGGATCCTTGCTCAAAACCAAGTTTGGCGCTCTCACACTGGCAAATGAATGGGAGCTGTTTTGTGTATGATCTGGATCCCAAGTGTTACATTTTGAGTTTTGTAGTCATTTTCTCAGTTCAGTTTTGTTTTGCTGCAGGCAATTTATAATTGATGGCTTATCGGTTGAAAGAAACCATATTCTTGTTAGAATAAGTCACATCGGGGGCCCAACCGAACGGATCTTGCCTCTGAGAGTACTGCATAAGGTTGTAAATGTAATTTATGTTTTCCTTTTTCATCTAGCCTCTCTGTAGGTAATAGTTGCAATCGATTATTTTCTCCTTTATTTAATCAATGATTTGTTTAAAACATTTGCTGCTCCTCATAGCAGCTTTAGAAAATCAGTGTTGGAATGCTTCTCATGCCTTCTGAGTTTATGCCCCAGATATGCATTGCTTACTCAGTGTTAAGGTTTATTCCCCAAATGTGTGCAAAATATTAAACTCCCAAAGTTGAAGATCCCAACTGTTAAGTTAAGGAGAGTGTAAAATAATGCCTTTTAAAAGATCAGTGGGCTTTGTAATTCCTGAAGAGAAGTGTTGCTTATAGTCTTGGGTTCAAATTCTTACTGCATCACTGGCCATTTAACTAGCCAGAAAGATCAGGGATCAAGTCCCCAGATGGCAAAACTAGAATGTTGTCCACTTTCTTATGACACAAATATCACGAAATCTCCAAGTAACACCTAAAGATAGTAACTCTTGCCATGTCGTCAAATGCTATCCACCCTGTTTAGCTTGTAGCTAATGTGAGTGATTTTTACTGGATTTTCCATTCTGTCCTTTCCATGGTGGATCAACATTACTTTAAAGAATCTAAATAATAGATAAATAATAAACACCACTTTAAAGAGTATAGCTGACTGACATTAAATACATGCAATATGGATAACAAGTGTTTTGCTATTTAACATATTAATTATATCTGTAAAACACTGACTTTAATACCCCCATTATGTAGTGTTTGTTTTGCATATCCCTCTATTATCTTTCATAATTATCTATGGATTGCTGTTTTTTAATAGACCAACATAGTCTACTTCTGCCAGTCAACTCAATGTATAAAATTAGGAGTGATATGCTTTTTAATAATAAAATTAAAGTGTAGCATCAAGAATATTATGCTGGAATTAAGATACTGTTTTTTTGTTATTCATTGAACACTTAATTAAACGAGTTGAACAAATCATATAACATAACTTTCTTCTTCACTGTGTTCTTCCTTAGGGTGATGATCCATATCCTTGGCCAATGTTTTCATCATATCCCTTGCCAGCATGCTATCTTGCTGAATTTCCTAGAAAAAACCATTCAAGAAAAGGTACATTGTGGCTTTATGATGTACTACAAAAAGTATAAAGTATGCATTGTTTAATGAGGCTGCAATTTCATGTGTTAACTACGGTAGTCTACGTATATTCTCTGTAGCTCTTTGATAGTTCAGCGATCTTTACCACTTTTTTTTTTACACACTGAAACTTATCTTTAGGGAAATTCCTGTATGTGAAATGAAATATACACATTATTTATGGGAAAATAGAAGATTGTTGGATTCACTATATTTCTTCCATCTTTTTGTTTGTATGTTGTCATTGAGAGGTTTGACTACTGTAATGCTCTCTACATTGGGCTACCTTTGAAAAGTGTTTGGAAACTTCAGATTGTGCAGAATGCAGCTGCGAGAGCAATCATGGGCTTCCCAAGGTATGCCCATGTTACACCAACAGTCCGCAGTCTGCATTGGTTGCCGATCAATTTCCAGTCACAATTCAAAGTGTTGGTTATAACCTATAAAGCCCTTCATGGCATCGGACCAGAATATCTCCGGGACCGCCTTCTGCCGCACGAATCCCAGCAACTGGTTAGGTCCCACAGAGTTGGCCTCCTCCGGGTCCTGTCGACTAAACAATGTTGTTTGGCGGGACCCAGGAGAAGAGCCTTCTCTGTGGCGGACCCGACCCTCTGGAACCAGCTCCCCCCAGATATCAGAATTGCCCCCACCCTCCTTGCCTTTCGCAAGCTCCTTAAAACCCATCTCTGTCGTCAGGCATGGGGGAATTGAAATTTTTCCTTCTCCCTAGGCTTATAGAATTTATACATGGTATGCTTGTATGTATGATTGGTTCTTTAAATTGGGGTTTTTAAGATTATTTTTAATATTAGATTTGTTCACATTGTCTTTTTTATTGTTGTTAGCCGCCCCGAGTCTTCGGAGAGGGGCGGCATACAAATCTAATAAATGCAAATACAAATACAAATGCAGCGTGATTCTGTTTACTATTAAATTATCCACTATCACAGATATAGCAATCACACCAAGCACTATTTGAGTGGAAGGAAGCAGAATATGTGGAGAAGCTTGTCCAGACAGGCACTGCATTCAGTTCATAGATTCTAAGCATGTAAGGTTTTTTAAAATAGAACATAAAATATTTTCTCTCTGAACTCTGCAAAGCAAGGAAATTTCCTTCAGTTGATTACTATTCCAAGGGTAATGTTTATTCCCTTGAGAAAATCAGAATGGATAGATAGTATAAATATAAAAAACAAACTCAACAATTCCTCACCTACTACATTTTACTCATTTAAATGTATCCAGAAGTCTTTCCCTTCCAAATCTGCATGAATTAGCAGCATGCTGTGTTGATATGCCATGCTTTCCTCCCTCAGTGCTTATCAGATTTGTAACTATGTGGATAGCATTTTAGTTACTTGATATTTGGAAGCAGCTATGTAAATATTTTGTCTCACTAGCGATTGCAAAGATGAATAGATAGATAGCCTTTATAATGACTCCCATGGGAGATTATGACATCTATCAATGAAATACAATATGAGGTGACCCCTTTTTCATCCGGACTGCAGCTAAAACAAGCCCCAAGGAAGCAAAACAATCACTTTTATATGCTTAGAGGAATCTTAACCTTCCTCTAGTAAAATCAGCCTTTTGAGAGTACATCTGAAAAGTAGCCAAAATTAAACAAGGAATAAAATTTCTCAATAAATACAGAATGCGGAAAAAAAATTGTGGGATGGAAAAAGAAACTAGGGAGAGTGATATATGAGTTGAGTAATATGAGATGTACATGCGTGCGTGAAAAGTGCAAGGGCTGAGGTGGATGAATATCTGAGCTGTATTGTGTAAACACGGAGTAAGTACTTGCCAGACTCAGAATAAAGGATGGCCATAGATCCATTGAGGCAGAAGTGTAATAGGAAAGGTATATGGTTGATATGTACAATCTGATTGCTATGTTCTGCAGTAGGCGAGTCTCTACGTAGATAGGCAGGTAAGTATATGCACGTTCTTTTTGTTTGCAGTAAAGCATTTCATTCAGCCAGTGAAGCTTCTGCTATTATGAATGCAGGTTGATTTTCTGGAGAACAGCCATATATTCTTGTCCCTGTGTAGTTTGACAGAGAAGGAAACACCATATTGCAACTAACTGAATAACCCTAATTGTGAATACAGTAACATTACCTATAAAAGCTAGCATATCTCTCTGAATAATTACAGGAAACAAATGGCTAACTCTGAAATTCCAATTATGATCTCCTGAGTAAATTTAGCATATATTTGTCATAGAATTAATACTCATGTCCATGAGGAAATATTTTATTCTTTGGCAACTTAGTGATTTCACAGTGACTAAGTATTATATCAAGGTCTTGGAGTAAACATTTGTACAGGATATAACTCCTTTTTTATCTATATATTGGTGAAAAATAAATCTAATTCCAATTGCTAGAATTTAATCGTTTTCTTGAACATGTTGAAAGAGTTTGGGTGTTTTTCACTTCCAAATTAAGCATACTGACTTTGATGCCTTCGATAGGTCATACCAGTCATACAAGCATTGAACTTGACTTCTGGTGATAACATCACCTATGCGATGGTACTATCATCACCAGATGCAAGGTGGAGATTAGACAGTTCAAACTGCTTCCGTTTGCCCGTCACCATTTTGCCATCTTCTCGAAACAGTGGACTAATTCTTACTTTAACTTTTCTCTTTTTCTGCACAAGTCCACAGGATCCTTTTTTGTTATTTTTGCCATTGTTAGCAAACTAAATCAGGTGTATCCAACCTATAGTCCCAGACAGGTAGTAATGTGGTTCCACAAGCTAGTTAAAAAAGATAAAAATGTAAGTTTCTTATTTATGTACTTTAATTATATTATATATTTTATATCAGCATAAGACAATTCCTCTTCATTCATTATGGGCCAGACAAGCCAAAAAGTTAGATACCCATGCTTTAAATCATACGAAGTCTTAAGTTTCCCAATTCTTTCCTTGCAAATTTGGGTTGTTTAGAAATTCTGCCTTTATTATATGCCCTTCTTTCCATTTTTGAAACTTATCTGTTATTTTCTGTTTATTGGAGATACTTGGGGAAAAACGGTTTGATAATTATAGCTGTACTTTCCCAGTGTCAAGTTTGACTTGAATGCACAGATAAAACAATTGTTTGGATGGTCCTGAACCCCGTTTTTTCAAAATTTAGGACAACAGAATAGTCCTAGCTAGAGACCATTTTACCACTTTCAGAATTGCAATGGTATTTTCATCTTTGTTTCAGATGACGACGTTAGCAAACTTTTATCTGTATTAAAAAACCCAAATAAACAGGCGGGATGGCTTGAAAATGTTCAAAGGCAGTTTTGTGAAATCATACAAAAGAAACCAGATGTCATAAGTGGAGCCAGTAAGTTTATTTCTTTGTTTATTTATAGACAAATGCACTTTTCGGGTAAATATTCAATGAGACTGACAGGATTAAAAAAAAATAAATGTAAAAACAAAAATTAAATGTTAAAATGAATACTGAAATAGATTAATAATGAAAAACCTGGCAAAAGACCTGTGCTTTTATGAATCTTCTAAATATCAAGAAAAGGGAGGCTGAAAAAAGGAGTCAGAAATGCATTTTGTAACTCATAATGCCATATTTTTATCCCAAACCAGTGATTTTTCTTTGTTCGCTAATATTAATAGCTCTCACAACAGAGCATGATACGCCTGTGGGTTTTTAAAGAGGAAGGCTTTATGTCCAAATGTTATTTATCTGATGGGATTTTATTTTTGAAGTGAGACTTACGCTCGGAAGATGTAGATCTATAGTTTGTAGAACCTTTCTGTTTTATGAAGAAAATGCGCGCTCACTTCTTTGCATCTTTAGATATTGCAGGGAAACCATTCCAGTGTCAAGCGTAGAATGCATAAGAGTTCACTTTATGTGAATGTAAGTTTTGGGGAGAGGAAGCAAGAAGCAAAAAACCCAGTTAGATTTACTTTCACTTTTAAAACGTGTCTACAGAGAATAATAAAGAGAGTTTAATGAGACATTTCCAGAGAACTGATATAAAAAAAAAAAGGAGGGAGGGAATTGCATTGTCCCTATTAATTTGATCTCTTCTGCCAACTTCATCCTTCTGCTTGCATTAATGTAGCCAGGAGCTTGGTTACTTGCCTTTATTTATTATATTATATTTTTTATCCTGCCTTTGTTTATAAATAGCTCACCAGTAGTGGCGAACATATGTAAGTTCCCTTCCTCCTATTTTTCCCACAGCGACAATCCTGTGAGGTGAATTGCGCTGAAAGAGAATTATTGGCTGACTTTCATGCTAAGATGGGACTAGAACTCACAGTCTCCTGGTTTCTAGGCCAGCATCTTAACCTCTACACCAAACTGATAAACATACAATCTTGTAAATCTACAGGGGGAGAATTGATAGAACCGAAGTGCAAAACCTGGGACTTGAAAGGCCCTCCAAGGCAACTTTGCACGCATACACACTCTCTATGACTTACATATCTATCACCTCTCAATTTTGCCATGTGCTGGACTTCACACCTGACCCTTCAACCTAACACTGCCGTATTTCTTTGTCTGTTTTTTCTTTGCTATTTTTTAAAAATAGTTTATTTATATATTTTCATTTGATATACATAAGTGCTTTGTGAGCCGTGTCACTGTCAATTTGCTCACAGGATAGTACTTTCCACACTCCTTTTTTTTAAAAGTCTTTATTAAAGAAAAAACAACTATGTGTGTGTGTGTGTGTGTCTGTGTGTGTGTGTGTGTGTGTGTGTAAAAGACAACGAAAAATAGTTTGAAGATGAGGAACATGGGAATGAATACAAGTATGTGGCTTATGCATTAAACCTCTTACATAATAGATATTTACTGTCTTAGTTAAATAAAAAAAAGAAAGAAAAACACATTGAGAGAGAAAGAAAACTGAAGGAGAAAGAAAGAAAAGAGAAAGAAAAAAACTATACATATGTATATCAAAGACATGTCAACCTCTCTGTTGACTATCCTATTACACAGTCTTTATGGTCTCACTACATTTCCACTATTTACTAAAGTTTTAAATAGTAATTGGTTTATTCAATTTGAATTTCTGCCTTCTTTGACTCCCAGGTGCTCTTTCTTCTTCTTTCTCCTCCTCCTCTCACACTGCTGTGTTTTGCTGTCCTTTCCTTTCCATGTTTTGTGCCCTGTGCCCATCTCTTATTTACCACCGCGTTCTTTTTTGTTTCCTTTCATACATTGGCTTTTTCTTTTGCTCCTTGAGCCTTCTCGTCATCTTTTGAGTCAGTGTATGAGTATACATGCACACATACATATCAAGGAGATTGAGTATGTATGTGGGATAAATCCAGGGGTGGGCTACTGCCTGGATTGGGGGGGGGGGGGGGAGAACGCAGTGGGGTAGTGAAAATGGAGCTCCACCCCAGATCACCCAATTTGCACTGAAAGATGTTTAAAGAAAATGCATAAGCCAATGTGGTAGTGAAAATTTTGGTAGCCCTTCACTCTTTGCAGGTGAATCTAAATTTATTTAATTTGATTGGGCCCATCTACTTTTTAGCCACCCCTGTCCAATTTAGGAATGTGGCGCCAACTTATACTTCTCAAAACTGGATGGACCCGTTAGCCTTTTGAATGGGATCCCTTTCACGTTCATGTATATTATTGTGTAAGAAAAATACCCTTAATGCAGGAATAAAATGCTCCTGGTTCCGGTGTGCCAGCCCGTGGTCGGAGAGCCATAGTGCCGGCAGCATGAGGCTTCGCCAACCTGCCAGGGTGTCGTCATTTGGGTTCTTTTACCCTCTGTGCATGCACAAAGCGTTCTCTGACCACTGGCAGGCATGCCTGAACCGAGAGCATTTCATTCAAACCCCCCTTGCCTTTCGTAAGCTACTTAAAACCCACCTCTGCCGTCAGGCATGGGGGAATTGAGATCCTCTTTCCCCCTAGGCCTTTACAATTCTATGCATGGTATGTATGTATGTATGTTTGGTTTTTATATTAATGGGTTTTTAATCGTTTTTAGTATTAGATTACTATTATACACTGTTTTATTGTTGCTGTTAGCCGGTCCGAGTCTCCAGAGAGGTGCGGCATACAAATCAAATCAAATCAAATCAAATCAAATCAAATAATAAATAAATAAATAAATAAATAAATAAATAAATAAATAAATAAATAAATAAATAAATAAATAAATAAATAAATTTAATGTAAGGCTTGCATTACTGTATA
Source organism: Erythrolamprus reginae (assembly GCF_031021105.1). NCBI lineage: Eukaryota > Metazoa > Chordata > Lepidosauria > Squamata > Dipsadidae > Erythrolamprus > Erythrolamprus reginae. The sequence continues at coordinate 305,448,306 of NC_091950.1, read as the reverse complement.
GCACATTTCTATTCTTAATCCTCTTGTTTGTCTAGCAGTTCTAAAAGGGTATTTAGGCAAGCTTTCAAAATACGTTAGAGTACAGGGTGCATACCACTAATTTGTGTGTTCATAATATAGCACCAGCCTACACTTTGCCTTGAATAATGTCAATCAAGTGTAGCCTGATGAATATAAAAATATGTAAGTACTTTCAGGGAAAATATTTACTTAATTTAAAAAATATGAAAATGATAACTCTTGGTTTTTAAAATTAATTAACTTGCAAGGGGGAGGAAATCAACTGAATTGGGTTTAAAATAGGTCCTATCAGTTATCTTAACGACTTCTGGGATGACAAACAAAAACAGTTTAAGGATGTTTACTCTTGTTAAGATCAAAATATGAAGGCTGACATATTTCTTTGCTCACAGCAACTAAAAGAAATGACAAAGAAATACTAGTTGAGAAAAAAACTGCTTTTGTGTGAGGACTGTGCATAAATTCAGATTTCAAGGGCAAAATGTGATTAAGAGTAATAAATAACAATAAATAAATAAAGAGCCAGCAATGGGCATGCATATAGTACCTGTAATCTTTTAAAACAGTTGCACCTTTCTCAGAGATCCAGCACCTGCCCTCTGAAACTGCTATAGGATTTATTTTATTTATTTATTAAATTTATATTTATTGATTTAAATTTAAATTTACAACATCCTAAAAAACAAGAACATAAAAAACCTTAAATGTTCAAAATGTTAAACATTAAAAATTAACAAAAAATAGGCAAATTAAGAATGGATGCACAATGGAGCCAAGGTGGGACTTTTTTTTGGTCCACTACAATAACTTGGTTCTTAACACAAATAAGACAAGAAGCTTATAGAGGACTATAGAAGGAATAGATCAGACATCTAGCCCTTGCTTATCAATGGAGACCGAGTGGAGCAAGTGGTCAGTTTTTAATGTTATCATAAAAGAGGACTGACCTGAGGCACTCACATTGCAGCACTAGTTAGAAGGACCCAGCAGAGATTATACTACCTGAGATTTGTCAGGAAACAACAACTGAATTAAAACTGCTGGTGACCTTCAACAACTGCACCACAGAGGGTATTTTAACTTACTGCACCTGTGTATGGTTTGCCAATTGCACAGTGGCAGATAGGACAACACTCCAGAGGGTTAACATTGCCCAAACTCTAGAGGATTTTGCCCTCTCCCTCTTTGGAAGAGCTTTATAGCTCCCGCTGTCTTAAGAAAGTTCAAAACATTGTTAAAGCTCCATCTCATCCTGGGCACCCGTTTTTTGAACTTTTTCTCTTTGGCAGATAGTACAGGGTAATAAAAGCAAGGACAAATAGGCTGAAAAATAGCTTCTATCCCAGGGCAGCAACTATATTGAATTATATTGTACACTGCATTACTAATGCAATATTGGGTTTTCAATTCAACTGTGTAGAATGTGAAGGATGTGTGTTTGTATTTTATTTTTATAGTCATAACGTACGCTGAAGATGGCATTCGGTATCATTGTATGAGGTGCAATGACAATAAAGTAAACCTAACTTGCCTCCAGCGTGGAACACCTTTTGGGGCCCTAGGCCAATTGGCAGAACCAGGTTTTCAAACACTTTAGGAAGGCCAAGAGGATCTTGGAAAAATCTTAATTTAATTCATATTTGAATTAAGTGGGAATTTACAGGGGCTATGTGGATATTCATCCTTACCCTCTTCAGATTGAGATCTCTGCAAATCCCTCCAGTCTTTAAGCAACATTGGAAAGGAAGTTATAATGCTGAAAAAGATAATTGCAATTTTCAACTTTAAAGAAAGTTTGAATCAACTAAGTATTTCTGAGTAACTTTTTTACATTGATTGATTGATTGATTGATTGATTGATTGAATTTGTATGCCACCCTCTCCCAAAGGAGTCAGGGTGGCATACATACAAGCAGTACTAAAAAATATAAAGACTAGCAGTTTACAGATGATTACACTTTTGGTATAGATATTGGACCAGAGTATAATACCTTAGATTTGCCTCGAGAAAAAAAAATTATGCCCTATTTTGGCAACAAGGTTCTCATTTCTGAAGCAGATGTACCTACCCAAATCAGAATCATCTTCTGTCTAGACATTGTGTGTTCCAACTTTGATAAGGCTATGTTGGACAGGACAAGCATTTTCCTATGGTGCTTGCCAAGCTTTCTCAGGAAATCTTACATGTAGGTCTTAATTTAAAAAAAAAAAAAACTTTACAAACCCCTACGAGACCAAATTGCACAAAGGAAAATAATATGATTACATACAGCAGCATTGTGAACTTAAGGACAATTATTTAGCTTCTAACATGAAATGTTCTGTGACAACTTTATTGGGATATTTATTTGAATGCCATATGTTGTTTGTTATTGTTATTAATATTTCTCAATAATATATCTGGAAATTCACCTTTTTTTTTTGTTTTGGGAAGGTTGATGGTCCATTCCCAGAACCACTTACCTGATTATTTGTTAGAGAATTAGTGCAAACTGGTTTCCCATTTTTCAACTTTTAAGCAGAAATTCTATTGAACTTCGGGATTGTAGTAACCACCATCTCCTGGAAATGTAGGTATAATTTAGGACAAGGGCCATCTTTTTAATTGGGGCATTTTAATTCCTCAATTTAGAATCACCTGAGAGAAATCAGGAACAGGAATGTGTCTTCAATTATCTGAAGCAATAAAACTAGGAAATGCATTAGAACATCAGTTAAGATTAGCTTATTTAAGGCACCTTATTTATTTCTCCATCTGACACTTAGATTGGCTTTCCTATTATTCAGTGAGAATAGATATAGAATTAGAAATAATAGATTAGCAAAAGCTAGCAATTGTTATATTTCAACATTGAACCATCAGTAACCGGAAAAAGAGCGGCTGGCAGTTTGCCTTGTAACTTCATACCGTAGTCTAAGAATATAACCTCCAAAGCTAATTTGCTTGGCCTGAAGTTCCTTTTTGAAAAACACTGGAAGCATGAGCTACTGCAGAACTTGGACATTTTGATTACTTTCAATCTTTTGATAGATTGGATATGTTCCCATCTCCCAAACCCTGTTTTGCTGCATTTGCAGAAAATGCTTATTTGCTTTCTTCTTTTCAAGTCCAAAAACTGGATGGGCTACAATCATGACTTCCATTTCAGGGCCTGTTATGAGGATCTGTGTCTTTTAACATATTGTAAACTGCAATGTAAAATACATTTACCCCAATAATATTTTTAATGTAAAGTTTTACAGATCTTAGTATTTTATTGTTGTGCTTTCTGACCCATAGGTCAGAATAAAATAAAAATTTGATTTTGATTTGGATATCCATTGGAAACTACAGATTCTTGGCCATTATTTTTATCAGATTATGTAATGTGAGAACCAGAAGAAAAATCTAGGACATACTTGAGATTACATTTAACTTGGTCACCTACGTGAAATGTAAATGATTTGCCCTGTTTAAGTATTCTTTAGGACAAGGGTTAGCAAACTTAAATACTCAAAGAGCCATTTGGACCTGCTTCCCACAGAAAAGAAAACCCCGGGAGCCACAAATCCCTTTTGACATCTAAAAGGAAGATAACAATTCATATATCATTTTTTACCTTTATGCTATGTATAAAAAAACTATAGTGTGTTGCATTTATGAAATGAATAACCTGCTACAGAGAAAACGCGTTTTTATTTCAGCATGCAACAAAAAACATTTTGAATACTGAAAAAAAAGATGGGTCGAAAAGCTCAATAAATCACGTGCTGGTGGGTGTTGCACACTAGGAGTTGTGATACATATTTTGAGTGACGGGGAGCCGCAGCAGAGGGATGAAAGAACCACATGTGGCTCCAGAGCCACAGGTTGCAGACCCCTGCTTTAGGGCATATTCTGGCTTTAATAAGATTCATCAGATGAGTTGTTTTATAACACATAAACACATAAACAAGTGCTTATATTTGAATGATTAAAAGCAGTTTTGTTGCTTGCAAAACACCTTGCAAAAGATATGATTTGAAGAAATACTACCCATTACAAAATGCCTTGTTCAAATGCTTTGCAGCATCTACGAGTATCTACTCCTGGTTGTCTATTAGATTTAGTGATGGTATATGACAGGGGTGTTAAACTCAATTTCATTGGGGGCCACATCAGGGTTGTGTTTGATCTCAGGGGGCCAGAGTAGGCGTGCCCAGCTCAACATCACTCCTATCAGGGGGCCTGAGCACTCTGCCAGCAAAAACAGACTCCCAAGCTCTATTTTCAGCTTCCACGACCTCCTGCAACCCTCTGCCAGTGAAAATGGAGCTTTGGCAGGGTTCACGGTGCTTCTGCCAGTGAAAATGGCCTTCCTGAGTTCCCTTTTCACTGGCAGAGGGTTGCAGGAGGTCATGGAAGCTGAAAATGGAGTTCAGGAGCCCGTTTTCACTGGCAGAAAAACTGTGATCCAGTCTTTAACTGTTGCTGTCCCATGGGCCACATCTAAATATCCTGCAGGCTGAATCTGGCCCCTGGCCTTGAGTTTGACACTCCTGGTATACGAGAATAAACAATCAGCAATCAGACTAATTGTCAAACTTATCTCAGGGACCGCCTTCTGCTGCACGAATCCCAGCGACCAGTTAGGTCCCACAGAGTGGGCCTTCTCCGGGTCCCGTCAACTAAACAATGTCGTTTGGCAGGGCCCAGGGGAAGAGCCTTCTCTGTGGTTGCCCCGGCCCTCTGGAACCAACTCCCCCCGGAGATTAGAATTGCCCCCACCCTCCTCGCCTTTTGTAAGCTCCTTAAAACCCACCTCTGCCGTCAGGCATGGGGGTACTGAGATACTCTTTCCCCCTAGGCCTTTACAATTTATGCATGCTATGTTTGTTTGTAGGTATGATTGGTTTTAAAATAAGAGTTTTTTAGTTGTAGTAGTATTGGATTTACATGCTGTTTTTATTATTGTTGTTAGCCGCCCCGAGTCTACGGAGAGGGGCGGCATACAAATCCAATAAATAAATAAATAAAATAAACTACCATATTGTATATTGTTTTCTATTGCTGCTCTGAGCCGCCCCGAGTCTGCGGAGAGGGGCGGCATACAAATTTAATTAATAATAATAATAATAATAATAATAATAATAATAATAATAATAATTCATAATAAAGCCATATAACTAAAAAGATCTTTTAGTTTGCTTACACAAAGAAAATATCATTGCACATATGTCGGGTGGTGGTGATTGCACTATAACATTTATTTTATGCAAAAAATGCATATGGAATTTATTGCCCTTTGAGGTAATCTTGTTTAATTCAAACAACTCTGTCTGAAAAGTGACTTTTTATGCAAAAGATGTGGATGGCTGACCTAGAGCTCTTTATCACAAACTCTGAAATATGCTGACCTTTATATCAAAATGAAAGCCAAACGTTTCTCCTCAGTAGACAAACATAGACAGTGAATGTAATTACAGCTAATTTTCCTTATGCTAAAACTGTCTGACATATTCTGAAGCAATCCTTGGAGAATCTAAGCATAACAAATGTTTCCCTTTCACTGAATAGATTGTCAGTGAAGCCATTAAAATTTTAATTTAAATTGGGAATATTATGAATACAAAACTAGATGGTAAATTTTGAATGGTTTTTGCTCTGCAAGTATGAATAAACATGCCGTTCAAATTGCTTTACTCACCTATAGGCTTTAATTTAGTTGTTGCTTTGGTACTGCATTTTAATTTATGGTACTCTTGCTTTAATCATTTTGTCTTATTGCAGATTTGGCAGAATTAATTGAAAAAGTTGTGTTGCACCTCTTTGAAATACCATCAGAACATTATTTCAGCAGCAAAGTATGTGAAGGTAATTTTCCAATATTATTATTTTGCCTGCATTAGTGAACTAAAAGAAAGACACTTTCTTGTTCAAGCTTCTCTTTTGAAGCTAAATGGAGCTGTAGAGAGAGCGTTTCTGGCTTAGTTTGACGAGATTGATTTATATAGTACCCATATTGCTTTGGCTGCTTTTAATTATTGGCTCCATAATAAAAAATATAGCAAAGAAACATAATATATAGATATATATTAACGGAACGATTATTATTTTGACAACAATCTAAATAACTAAATAACTATTTTTTTAAAACGATTATTAATTAGATACTTGCAATATCCTATTCTAACTTAATCTATTCTTCCTTATTAAAGTGTAAAAAATACTGAATTGTTTATTGCAAATACAAGAAATAGCAGATACAAGAAACCAGAAGTGGCATTCACTTATGTTCCCTACTGGTTTGCAAATGTGAGCACATGTCCCCGTTTGCACATGCCTTTTGCTCATGCACATGCAGCTTGCACGCCTGCATGCAGCTTCAAAACATGCAGAAATAGGATGAGATAGAGCTGAGGTTTGCGGAAGCAATTTGCCTGAATTTATAGAATATCACCTCTGCAAGAAATCCAAATAGCATGACGGGGAATGTAAAGGGAAAAAAAATCTTAGTATGTCTTACTGTTTTTTAAAGTAACCTGCATTGGCTGCCGATCAGTTTCCGGTCACAATTCAAAGTGTTGGTCATGACCTTTAAAGCCCTACATGGCATTGGACCAGATTACCTCCGGAACTGCCTGCTACCGCACAAATCCTAGCGACCAATAAGGTCCCACAGAGTTGGTCTTCTCCGGGTCCCGTCGACTAAACAATGTTGTTTGGCAGGCCCCAGGGGAAGAGCCTTCTCTGTGGCGGCCCCGGCCCTCTGGAACCAACTCCCCCCGGAGATTAGAACTGCCCCCACCCTCCTTGTCTTTCGTAAACTACTCAAGACTCACTTATGCCTCCAGGCATGGGGGAGTTAAGATATTACTTCCCCCTAGGCCATTACAAGTTATGCATGGTATGTTTGTGTGTATGTCTGATTTTATAATAAGGGTTTTTAGTTGTTTTATTAATTGGATTGTTACATGTTGTTTTTTAACCATTGTTATTAGCAGTCCCGAGTCTACGGTGAGGGGCGGCATACAAATCCAATAAATAAATAAATAAAATAAAAATAAACCTGATAGATTTGAGATTTGACATGTCGACAGATTACCTTGTACAGCCAACACTCATGTTCAAGCACATAAAACACCTTGACTAAATATCAGAACACAAGGAGTATGAGAAGACTTGAGTTTAGCGTTCTGGGGAAATAGAATCAATCTAATATGGAAGTGGGTTTCAGGACAGTGCATTGATATTCTATGTTATCATGTTTCTGGAAATGAGAAATTGATTACCTTAAATTACAGTGGCTTTCTAAACCCTTGGGTGGTTAAAATTAAAATAACACTGTTCATCCAGCTGTTCTGAAATCTCTTGGGATTGAATTAAAATGTGCAAATCAGGAAAAATCACATTAATTTTGGCTAGAGTTTTAAAAGTGAAGGAGAATAATAAGCTCATATATTGACATTTATATAACTGTAGTTTTTAATGGTAATAAAAAAGAGTTAACTCAGGATTGCCTGCCAATATTGATCTGGAGGAGCACTCTTCAATCTAACCGAGTGAGAGTACAGCTTGTTACCATGGGAAAATGTATAAATGATTTGGATGACTTACCTTTATATTCTGCCCAAACAACATATTAAGCTTCATATGACTTTGAGCATCTCTCCCAGTTTCAAATAATGAAAGTTATATGATTATATATATATATGGGAGGAACGTTTGCCTTTTTCTATTTCTGTTTCAAAAGTGGCATCCAGCTAGCTTCTAACTTAGTATATAAGGTCCTGGGGAAATTAGTGAAGCTATAATATTTATATCTGCCAATTTTAAATTAAGATATTGTGAGGGGGGAAATCCAGGTGTGGAACTCTGTTACTTCAGAATGATTATTAGAGATTTACATGTCTTACTAGAGTGGCAAGAAGAAGTAAATTGGAGCACACCTTCCTCATTGGCTGATTTTTTTATAGACAGACACACAACAGAGAGAGAGAGAGATACATACATACATACATACATACATACATACACCAACATCACATACAGAAATATATTATATTATTATTAGTGCATTATTGAGTACAGTGGTTTTTATGTATTGGTAGTACTGACTAAAGATACTCCTTGGTTAAGACCCGTCCATTCACTAATTGTTCTAGGTTGCAATGATGCTGAACAAATAGCACTTCTGGCAGTTATAGCAGCCCTACCATTGCATGATTGTGATTTGAGTGGTTGTCAACTTTGAATACTTGCAGTGTCCCACAGTCACTGAATCACCATTTACATCCTTCCCTGCCAATCTCCAAAAGCAAAGTCAAATACCCATCTACCCATCTGCATTGGTTGCCGATACAATTTCCGATCACAATTCAAAGTGTTGGTTATGACCTATAAAGCCCTTCATGGCATCAGACCAGAATATCTCCGAGACCGCCTTCTGCCGCACGAATCCCAGCGACCGGTTAGGTCCCACAGAGTTGGCCTTCTCCGGGTCCCATCGACTAAACAATGTCATTTGGTGGGACCCAGGAGAAGAGCCTTCTCTGTGACGGCCCCGACCCTCTAAAACCAGCTCCCCCCGGAGATCAGAATCCCACCCTCCTTGCCTTTCGTAAAGTTCTTAAGACCCATCTCTGCCATCAGGCATGGGGGAACTGAGACATCTCCCCTGGGCCTATACAGTTTATACATGGTATGTTTGTGTGTATGCTTGCTTTTAATAATGGGGTTTTTAGTGTTTTTTTAAATTATTAGATTTGTTCTTACATTGCCTTTGTTATTGTTGTGAGCCGCCCCGAGTCTACGGAGAGGGGCGGCATGCAAATCTAATAAATAATAATAATAATAACAATAATAACAATAATCATAATCATCATCATCATAATAATAATCTGGACTTCATAGTATTCACCTGCCCACTAGCTTGCTAGCAGGCCCCCTAGGACTTATGGTTTTTCTACCAACTTCCCTGTTGGCTTTGAAAACTGTAGAAAATTGCAAATTCCAGTCACAGTATGTCCTCACTTGATTCTTGCTTAGCACTGGTAAGTGATTCCTGCTAAGTGATGCCATCATCACTGAATGGATATTCCAGACCTAATTGCGATGATTAACCAAGAAATTGAATTGAAACTAGGTTAAGTTAGATAACTTAAGCCTTTAACAATAAAATAAAAAAGATTATGTCAATATTAACTATGTTTCCTAAAATGTTAATGTTTGTAAAAATATGTTGCTTAAAGTTTACTTCTAGAGTTGGGTGTAGTATTGATAAACAAGTGTAAAATAATTTGTTACATAATAATACCCTCTATCTTAATTTTAATACTTAAAACTCAGGTCTCCCCTGTATTATTACTTATTGTTGTTTGTGCATATTAGAATTGATGGGCTAATTTTCTGTATTGTGGGATTATTTTTACTTTTTTTGGCTCTCAGATAACATTAAATTTTATAGACTCTGTTTCCATTTGAAATATATATAGTTTGAACACCAGTTTCACACTTGATTAACCAATGTATTAGAGATGACATGTTCTCTCATTCCTTATCAATGGGAATGATCCCTCATTCCTTTAATATAAGTGGTTTCCTTCATGATTCATTATGTTGCAATGGTGAAGGAGCTTGTGCATTGCAGTGACACCGTGAGCTATAGTGTTGGCCATATACATTCCCTGAAGAATCCTTTGATGAATATGTTGTAGAAAAGCTAAGACTGAAATGGCAATACATTCAGCTATTCTATAAAAGGGCCAAGTAGGCATTCTAAATTAAGTCAAGGCCAACATGATTTCCTCCAAGGTTGACAGGACCCCAAGAAACAATTGAAAAAGAGCCTTTATGTATGAGTAGCACTAGTGTTTATGATATGGCTGGGTTAAATCCCAAAAAATGTCCAGATCTTGACATTCGAGAGAGAGAGAGAGAGAGAAGTTTGAGATTCCAAAGGTAAGTAGAGCATTAATTCATGGAATGTCAGCTCCGTAAACTAAGGTGAACTTGTTATGGTCACAACAGACATATCATGACCAATTCAGCAATCTGAAATGGATTGACAATATAGCAAAGTTCTCTTGAATTAGTTTCTTACTCTATCTACCTTGTAGGACTGACAGTAGTTGCAGGATGATGTTCAAATATGTACACAGCTCATATTTTGAAGGAAAAAACACCATATTTTTATGCATAGTTTTACAAATACATTCTTTCAATCTGATGATCAAACTGTACCAAATGGATTGTGTGAAATCAATGCAGATAAATGAATTTAATTGTCCAATATTTGTTTGAGTTCAACATACAAGAAGTTTTAAAATCTTTTTAATCCCTACCCATGACTACAAGAGTAAGAAATGTAGAAAGATTCACCACAGGATATTAAGATTTTAATCCCAATCAACAAAGGCCTCATGATAGATTACATAATGTGAAATAATTAAAATGTAACATAAATTTTGAAATCACATACAATCAGTATAAAGGAATTGCTGTAGAATCATATCTATCATATCACAAAAATCATAGAAGAAGTGGGATAGCCATCTTTATTAACAAAAAAGTACTCAGATGCAATGCCCAGAATAAATATAGTTTGAGTTCAAGGCAATAAATTACGTTTTAACCATTGAAACAGATGAAGCAGAAGTTGAATAGCTCTATGGCAACTTGTAATAACACACAAAGATGTCTTTCTAATTATACTGCTAACTCTGAAAGGAAAATAGCAACTGGAGTAATAGGAACATTTGGTCTTAGTCTACAGAACAATGCAAGAAATAGAGTTTGGCATGGAAATTGAGTAGCAGATATGTAACAAAAGATAAAAGAATCCATCATATTGACATCATTGGATAGAGAGCACTGAAATTAAATTGTGTACTTTCAAACAAAGCTACATCTAGGTAGAAGATATTGATGATATACTGCAAGTATGAGCTCATAATATTTACTGACCCCTCGCATACCGGACATAAATTGTTTCAACTCCAACCTTCAAAATGATGCTATAGAGCACTGAACACCAAGACAATTAGACACAAGAACAGTTTTTCTCTGAATGCCATCATTCTGTTAAACAAATGATTCTCTCACCATTGTCCAAATATTCATTAAGGCTGCATTACTATTACTATTAGTCTTCTCATCCTTCCTATCACCCATCTCCTCCCACTTATGACTATAACTTGTTGCTTGTATCCTTACGATTTATATTAATATCGATTGTTTCCTGATTTCTTATTTGTACTCTATGACAGTCATTAAGTGTTGTATCTTATGATTCTTGACAAATGTATCTTTTTGTTTATGAGAGCATATGCACTAAAGACAAATTCCTTGTGTGTCCAATCACACTTAGCCAATAAATTCTATTCTATTCTGTTCTGTCGGGCTCTCTGGTAGACTCCTCCCAAAAATTCACAGGTACAAATTTCAGACACACACAAATGTTTGAAAATTCAAAACAATGTTCTTTATAATGAAAATTCACTTAAACTAAGCCCTCTTTTGGTATAGCAAAGAGCACTCCTCTCCAAACAAACTGGTAATTTGTACAAGTCCCTTATCAGTTCTGTGATACTTAGCTTGCAGCTGTGAGGCAATTCACAGTCCTTCTTTCACAAAATGAAACACACTTTGCTCTGGTTTAATTTCAAAGCGGGGGAAAATCAGCAAACAAAAAGTCAAAGTCAGTAAAGCAGTCACGAAACACAACAATCAGATAATCCTCCACAATGGCCAAACCCACAGACTGCTATTTATAGCAGCCTCACTAATTACCACAGCCCCACCCAACCACAGGTGGCCTCATTTTCTTTGATAATAATCTCTCAGTTGTTGTTGCCTATGCATCGCTCTCTGCATGCGTGGCTGTATCATTAACTCTTGTTCTGAATCCAAGGAGGAGCTAGATAATTTATCTCCTTCTGAGCTGTCTGCCACACTCTCCTCCCTGTCATTCATGTCTTCTTGGTCAGAGGAGCCTTCATCAGCAGATTCCACCGGGGCCAAAACAGGCCTGCAACATGTAGATGTCTCCCCCACATCCACAGTCCTTGGGGCAGGAGCTGGGCCAGAGCTAACCACAACATATTCTATGTAAGAACTTGAAGAAGCAGTTACAGACAGCTCTGATTAGAGTATGTGTATGAGGTCACAAAAAGTTAAAAGTGACTAATTAAGCAGCAACAAAATAAGAAATTAGGAGACAAATATTGCAAACAATATCTGAATAACTTTTTTGCCTATCATTTATTGTTGATGCTCCTTGTATTTATTGTATTGTATTGTATTGTATGAGGAGGATGGAAATGTTTTATGGTGTGAGATGTCCCTGGCAACAGTTATTTGTGGTTTTATTACCTCAAGACTGGAATATTGTATTAGATCACTCAAATTTCAGCTAATATAGAATGCAACTGGTAGTGATTGGTGAAAGCATTTTCAAAGCTGCCCTAGTCTTGTGGAAGAAAGGTATAGATAGTCTCCTCCTACCTAGACCACAGCTTTGGGGAACCATTACAATAATTGCCTCTTTTTTCCTGAAAAAACTTTGAGGCACAAGTCAGTATCAAGGAAAATGAAACTGCCATTGCTTGTAAGCAGAAAAACTCCATATTTATGGTTTAATTTTATCAGAACACTCAGCAATAATCACATACTTATAAAATATAATGCACTTGCTCACTGGGGAAGTAGTTTTTAAAAGAATATTTTTTTCCCTTTTGTTGACTTCTACAAGTATTTTCATTTGTGTGATTATTATTTGATTCATTGGGATTAACTGCATCCTCTAGAGAAAAGATCTGCACTTTTGGTGTTAATCTTTTTTTCCATCCTTGAAACACTCTTCTCAAAGGAACACTTATTTATAATTCACTTTGAAGAGTGGTTTTTAAATGCTGGCTAACTTAATGTTATGTTAGCACTTCGAACTGAATATGTCTTATTTAATTATATCTAGAGTTGATCATATATATTATTTTCATTTTAAGGTAGTGATAAAATCTGAAGCATCAAGCATAATTTACAGTAATTTTATAAAGTTGTGAAATATCTTTGGCTTTGCCCAGAATAATGCTCAATTGTAAATATCATCAATATACAGAGATGCCTATTACAGCGTAGCATTTAATTTGAAAAGTAGATTTGTCATCAGGCTAGAAATCCAGAGACTTTGTGTTTTAGTCCTACCTGAGGCACAAACCCATGTCAGTGACCTTGGGCCAGTCATTTTTTTCTTAGCCCTAGAAAGGAGACAGTGGTAAACCATTTCCAAAAATGTTGCCAAGAAAACTGCAGGGACTTATTTTGTTTCCTTTTGGAGATTTCCCAGTCGTTGTTAAACAGTTTGTAATTTTTTTTTAAAAAAATAACTTTTATTAAGTTATGTAAATTATAAAAAAACCAAAAAAATATAATACACATACACATAAAAGAAAAAAAAACCAGAAAAAGAAAAAAGGAAAAGATAGAGAAACATTAAACAACACACTAACAACTATACAATAGTTGTCTGGAGGTGCCTGGAGGCTGTTGGGGTCTGGATGGGTGTCAACAGACTCAAACTCAACCCTGATAAGACGGAGTGGCTGTGGGTTTTGCTTCCTAAGGACAATTCCATCTGTCCGTCCATTAGCCTGGGGGGGGGGGATTATTGACCCGCAACTTGGGCGTCCTCCTCAATCCACAGCTAACATTAGAGCACCATCTTTCAGCTGTGGTGAGGAGGGTGTTTGCCCAGGTTCGCCTGGTGCACCAGTTGCAGCCCTAATTGAACCGGGATTCTCTCCTCAGTCACTCATGCCCTCATCACCTTGAGGTTTGATTACTGCAAGGCTCTCTACATGGGGCTACCTTTGAAGAGTGTTCGTAATCTGAAGATCATGCAAAATGCGGCCGCGAGAGCAATCATGGGCCTCCCTAGGTACGCCCATGTCTCATCAACACTCACCGGCTTGCACTGGCTCCCGATCAGCTTCCAGTCACAATTCAAAGTGTTGGTTATGACCTATAAAGCCCTACATGACATCAGACCAGAATACCTCCGGGACCATCTTCTGCCGCACGAATCCCAGCGGTCTATTAGGTCCCACAGAGTTGGCCTTCTCCGTGTCCCGTCGACTTAGTAATGCCGTCTGGGGGGGGGGGCAGGGAAGAGCCTTCTCTGTGGCAGCCCCGGCCCCCCAGAGATCAGAACCGCCCCCACCCTCCTTGCCTTTCGTAAATTGTTGAAAACTCACTTTTGCCGCCAGGCATGGGGAAATTGACACCTCCCCTAATTACTGCTTTATGTATGGTTTGACTGGGTTGTGTGATTATTTTATTAATAAGGGTTTTTAAATAGTGTTTTTAGATATTGGATTTGTACTTTGTTAGTATTGTTGTGAGCTGCCCCGAGTTCTCGGAGAGGGGTGGCATACAAATCTAAATAATAATAATAATAATAATAATAATAATAATAATAATAATAATAATCTTCCTGTACTACTCTGAGCCCTATAAAATAGATTAGAGGGGGGGGAACCTAATTACCATGCAGGTCAGGATTACATTTATTGTAACAGCTATAGTAACAACCTTTTTTCAGGTCCGAATGTGCTTCACCATTCCCATACTTTATATTAATGTGAACTAGGGAGGGGCTTCTGAGTCATTTTCTTAAATTATTTACTTGATCAGCACTCAAGTTCCACTTACCTGACTCTTGCCATAGTACAGCTCCTGTCCTTCAAGGCCTTTTTGGCTTTCCTCCAAGCTACAGACATTGAAAATGTGTACAACCTGAAACTTTAAATGTTTTTTCTAGCTTCATAATAGTCAGGGAAGTTCCAATTGGGGCATTTTAAAATGTGTATTAAATATCACTCTATCCATTTCTAGCTGAAATTTGTCAAGAGCATAGTTGCTCTTTACCAATGAGAGATATTCCAGCATAAACCTCTTCCTGTAGGAAATGGACAGAGTATGCACAGATGGGAGAAGTTTGGCTTTCTTTAAATCATGCGAAGAAGGGATAATCCCATTATATCTTTTGCTTACTACTATCAGGCTTGGAAAAAAATATCAGAAATATTCTTGTTGGTAAATTATCTGTAAATCTCCATGGTAAGCATTTGATTGATTGTAATGAGTAAATCATTTGCCCTCCATTTCAAAGAAGCCAATTGGAGTCTGAGAGAATTTGTTCTTCAACAGTATAGGAAGCTTTGAAGTTTCCTAGGTTTTGAAAGGATATTTCATTCTTCCTTTTTTTTCTTTCAAGTACTCTGCTCTGCCTGAGGCAGAAAACAAGAAGGAAATATTTCATGGTTTCATTTTATTGGACTGTATTCCAGTGAACTTTGGATTTGTTTTTTAAATATTGCTGTGATATCCAAGGTTGAAGAGTGGTTTAATAAATAACATAGTTTCAAGACAGTCAGGTCCATTGTGTCAAGGTCTAGTTCAAAAGTATTTCATCAAATTTAATAAACTGTTGTAGTGTAGGACAAGTAGCCTTCTCTGCTCCCTTACTCAGTAGAAGATTCTCCCTATATCCAATAGAGTTTGATGCGGTTTACCTTAAGTTAAATTACATTTCAAACTTTTAAATTTTAAAATTTAACATTACAAATTAAATTACTGTCTTTGCAGCATGCAAACTGTCTAAAAAATGCAACAGCATTTACTGCATATAAGTATTTGCTCAGAATACATGACTCGAATAATAATCAAAGCACTGTTTTGCACATCCATTTCTTCCATGAGTAATTTTGCTCATACTGTTTTATATAGTTACTCTGGGAGAAGTAAACTGTGATTTAATAGTCCTTTATATCTAACTTAAAATTGGTAGTTGTACAGAGTACAGTTGTTAAAAGTTAAGGCCAAAGGTAGTTAAAATGTGTATTTTACTGTGATAATAAAAACTGAATTTCTTTCACTTCATGCATAAATATATAAAAATATATTGCTTTCTTACTTCCCCCCCCTCTTTTAAAATATATCGTGGTAAATGTACTTATATTTTCAGTTAAAATGATTATGATAATTTGAATTTTAATGTAGCCTTTGTATGTTTTTCCCCTTTTTGTTTTCAGCTGATGTAAATATGGAGATTAAAAACCTTACAGCAATTCAGCAACTTGGCGTTAAAATGACAATAAGGTAATTTTTGCTGGAATATTTCATATGGATGTTTATAATAGGCTTCACTTTTATTATTATTTCCATGAGTTGATGTGAAAAGACATTATTTTAAAGATAATGGCAGTGAACTATATAAGTGCTTGTAATATTTGGAGCCCTGCACTTCCAAGAAATCAAGAAATGTTCCTTGAATGAACATCGCACTAAGCATGGTATAATAAATACAGTCCTCCAAGGCCTTTGAGACAAGCAAGCTGAATGTCAAAATCTAAAATAACTAATCAAATATTAGTAGTATGCCGTATTTTGATTAATGAATGTGAATTATTATATCACTGAATATTATAAAATAATAGTCCAGTATTTTCCAGGGAGAATCTGCAAATAAACATGGAATATTGATTGACTTTGGTGCCATTATTGGGGCTGGTAAAGCATTCAGTAGGGACACCTGGCAAAGCTCACTGGCACAAAGAACTCACTGGAGCATTAGAGTAACTATATCTTTTGCAAAATGTACCTGTGTTTGTGTATATGAAAAGCCTTTCTACAGGGTCTGCCTGCAAGGCAACTGTGCATGCATATATAGATTCAGGCAGCTGCTGAAACAGCTCTGCAAGAAATCCAAGTAATAGAATTACTTTTAAGGAAGGATTTATCAGAGTTTGTTGCAGAAAATTAAATCTAGAAAACACACACAGGCAGACTGATGCAGCAGGTTTTATTTAAATAAGAAAGTTCTTTATATTCAATAATATATATACAATATCAATGTAAATTCTTCAAGAAGTTACAAGCAAACACACAGTCAGGACAGAACACTTAGTTCTTTGCAGAGTTCAGAGTGGACAAGAGAATATAGAATGGGCTGAGCCACACCCAGCCTTTTAGATTCAGTTTTGATTCTCTGCACAGACTCAGATATGTTTAGCTCCCATTGGCTGACTTGTTGCTATGCCTATTCATTGATCTGATTTTGTTACCATTGGCTCTCCCAGTTCATGAATATCTTAACAGGATTTGTACCTATGTACCTTAAGATGATTTTCCCCTTTGGGATGTTTGCACAGCCCCAGTCAAAACCAATTTTTCTTGCAAGTAGGAATCAGACATCAAGCATGTACTTTTTTGTTATTTTCTTTTAAATAAAACATATGTTAAAATGAGAAGGAGGAGAGAAGAAAGTAAATGAAAAAGCCATCATGATACAGTGGTTAAGGTGTTTGCCTTGATTAGGGAGGCAACATTAAGCCACAGAAGCTCAGTGAGTAACTTCGGGCCAATCATTCTCTCCGCCTAACTTCCCTCACAAAATTGCTGTTATGTGGTTTAGGGATATTGGTACAGTCAAGATGGAATTAGGAGACACTGTATAGATTATATTGTACTTCGCTATGTTGTATTATATTTATTACAGTAGTATCTCTAGATAAGAGTTTAATTTGTTCCAGAACCGAGCTCGTATGTCGATCAATTCGCATCTCGAACGAATTCCTTTAGACTTTGTTTTTCCGCGCCGAGATAACCAGAAGCAAGGATTCTTGCGCCACCTAGTGGAAGCTCGGCTTGTATCCCGAATTTGAGGTCAGGTGTCGAACAGAAATTTCGCTCCCGTCGTGGCTCGTAACTTGGAATACTCGCATGTGGAGCAGCTCGTATCTAGCGGTACTACTGTATAGTATATCATCTGAGGAAATGGCTAGGTAAATTAGGCGTACTAATGCAATCAAGATGGAGTTAATACATTGTAATATATACAGTCCTCCCAGTCCTTTGAACGAGGGCTCCACAAGTTGCCAGTTGAACAGGCATAGCAAGACAAATTTTGAAAACTTATGTTCCGGAAATGGATGTCTTAATGATCTAGAAACATTGTGTTCTTTCAAAGTATCTGCTAATTTCTTGGAATTAATCTGGACATGTGTAGAAGGAATTTAGAAACCATTTATCCTTAGTAGCCAGATCAGTGTGCTATAGGAGAAAGCAGGATACCTAGAGACATTAAACTGAGACTTTTCCTTGAAACTCACAGTTTTAAAGCCCACTGGAGACCACTTCTTATAATTTCATTGTGCACAGACTCAGTATGACACATTTGTGGGCAATCCTTGTCCTTTCCTTGCTCTGGAGATAATTTCCAAGGAGCTGATCCATTCTCCAACTCCTTGTTCTGCCATAATCAGTTGCACTCTTCAACTTTAAAGAGCTTTAAAGCAGTTGCTTTAATCTTGTCATAAAGAAATGTGGCAATGACAACAATTCAATTTATTTGTTAATTCACTTATTTATATATCATAATTATGTGGCTGCCCATGTCACAAAACATGACTCTATGTATATACAATAAAAAATAATTAAACGATAACATTAAAAAACATTCTGCATTTCAAACTACTAATAATACTATTATTAAAAGCTAAGAGAGAGCACTAGATGTTATAAAAAGTAATGAACAATGAAAATAATGTTATTTCTCAGGGGCAAGGTAGAACAATAGGAAATAATTGCAGAAAAATGTTAGAACCATCTCCAAAGCTACAAAGCTAATTTTTTAAATCTATGACTATGGCAATAATCCGAGAGCATAATTTGCGTGTTTAGAAAATTCACACAACTTAGCTCTTTGAAATTTTTATAAGGAGCCTAAAGCAGTTTTCTGAGTCCAGTCTTTCGGATTGTAGATAAGGTTATTGCAGTAGGATTATTTATTTAGTCACTCTTTATTTAAAGCCCGTTAACCTTATTTTTTATCTAAAGTAACTCCCAAAATAGCTTAAGAGTTCTTAGAAGTCTCACAAGAGAAAATATATGGGAAGGGAGGAGGGGTTAAAAATGAAGATCAGGCACTTAGATGTCAGTTCATCTTACAATCTCTTTGGGCAAACACTTCAAATTGCCTAATGGACTTGTTTAATGGGACAGCTGGTCCCTCCAGAAGGAGATATGAGCTAGGTTCTCCTCCTCTGTTTGGCAATGTGCTAGAATGGTTGGTAGCATAAATCCAAGAGATATTGTCAAGGCTGTTTTATAAGCATAATATGAATTGTTTCTTTTAATATATCTACCTGTAGATGTTGACGTTAATATTATACTTCTTTCGTTTAAAATAATAATAATTAAGTGTTTTGCTTCTACTTAATAGTTTATTTCTTTTAAAGCTATGGTAAACATTTGAATCTGCTGAAGGAGAATGCAGAAAATGATCTACATCAAGTGCTTATCTACTGTGAAAAATATTTGAAACAACAGAAAGTACCTTTAAGAAAATCATTATGTATCCTTTTGCTGTAATAAGATAGAGTTCACCAGCTGTTTTGTCAATAAAAGTAAAGGCTTTCCTTTCAAGTTGTGTCCAACTTTAGAGTGTGGTGCTTATCTCCCTTTCATCGCTTGAAGACATTTTCCATGGTCAAGTGGTCAGAATACGGTTACTTTCCCACCAAAGTGGTACCTCTTAATCTACTCACATTTGCATGCTTTTGAACTGCTATAGATGGATAGGAGCTGGAGCAAGGAATGGGAGTTCACCCCATTGTGTGACTCTTGGGTTTCGAACCGGGGCTGTTGGCTTTGTAGCTGACAAGCTTATCATCTTTAACCATTGAACCATTGCACCCTCATTTGTTTTCTTAAATTTTAAAATAGTTGTTTATAACTAATGAAAATAGACATTGATTGATTTGATTGATCATATGGTGATATGCCATCAAGTCATTTTCAGCCTTTAGCGACCACATAAATTTTCGCTATGGAAAAGCAGACCCAGTTTTTATGAAATATATTCATGTTGGAAGAAATTACATTTCTTTTTGAAAATTACATTTTTTTTCACCCATTCCTCTAAAAAAAATAGATATCCATCTGTGCTTCAAATTTGGGTTCGTTATTGGAAATAATGGGGTGCCACATAATTGTAAGATGTGGGTGACCCTAACTTGATCGGAGTTCTGCAATCAAGTTCATCACTGTAGGGGCAGATACAGTGAAAACAGTGTTTTCTTTTGTGATTAGGACACAACAGCCTTGGTATTCCATTGTGTTTCTTTTGAAAGAACAAAACTTGAAGCGTTTCAAGCATTTCGGGTTCCAAAGGTATCATTACTTAAAGCATTTCAAATACACCAAGCTTTCAAATTTCAGATTTATCATGGAAAACAATTGAAACTTTAAAAGAAGTCACTTGTTTTTGTTTCTGTAATTGGAAGTGAAAAAAGCATGGTGGAAATCCATGTTGGCTGCTGGCTGCCTCCCAATTTATTTGGGGGGGGAGAGGGGTGAAAGACCAAAGAATGTGCTTAGGTGAGATAAAGCTGTTGGAAAATTCAGACCAGGGTGATCAAGCTCCAAAAATGCCATTTCTTTTCCTTTTTGCCAACAATCTATATTTTGTCTGTGTTGCTTTTTCTTTTTCTAACCAATCTATTGTCAATATTCGCTAATTGTCTACAATGGACAAGACAAAAAGATTGGAATCCCTTAATTATTCTTACAGATAATCAACAGGATGGATACGTATGCTATGACTGGTTTGCATCTTCTGTGTTTCTAATAATGATGGGAAATCGAGAGAAGACATTAACATTTCTCCAACAGTTCTCCTATCTTCTAGTTTCAGCCTTTCTTTGGGCACCACGGCTGCATAATTCTGTAAGATTCCAAAAGAAACTTAACCTTGACAAATTGCTTTGAGCATTTTTAGTGAATGCTTATTAATTTAGCCTCTTTAAAAGGGCACTCACATAAAGACTTTCTAACTGGATATTTCATCCGTAAAAACGTACTCCATACAAAAAAAAAAAAAGAATGTGGATTTGACATCAGCTCGGTTTTCTAACGGGAGGGAAAAATAGGCTGATATCAATTGTAGTTATTAGATTTTAAAATGAGAAGTAAGTCACACTTTATTAGCAGTGTTAAATTGTGTGCAGGCAGAGAGAGCTATTCAGTGCCCTTTTATTACTATTGCTCTGTGTATTGCTTTCATTCTCTAGATTATTTAAAAAAAAAATGTTATACCAAAACTAGATACTGCAGGTAGTCCTTGACTTACGAACCACAACTGACCCCAACATTTATGTTGCTAAGTAGAGACAGTTGTTAAGAGAATTTTGTCCCATTTTACGACCTTTCTTGCCGCAGTTGTTAAGTGACTCACTCTAGTTGTTAAATTGGTAGCATAGTTGTTAAATGAATCCGGCTTCCCCATTTACTTTGCTTGTTAGAAGGCTGCAAATGATGATTACATGACCTCAGGACACTGCAGCCATCATAAATCTGAGCCATTTGCCAAATATCTACATTTTGATCACATGATCACAGGGATGCTGCAATGGTCGTAAGTGTGAAAAAGCATTGTGCCCTGCATCACTTAGTGATGGAACTATATATGAAAGTGAACAAGTAAACATGCTGCTGTGGTATCATGTATAATTTTGTAAGGAATTCAAGGGCACACATCTTGGAATAGGCATTCATTTGCTGATGGCTAGTAAAATGGTCTGGTCCTGTGTTTAACTCTGGTCCTGAGAAGGGATAGAAATGAGCTTCTTAGTTTCCTTTCTAGAAGGAGGGAAAGAGAAGAGATACCATATTTTTCAGAGTATAAGATGCACCTTTTTCCTCCCCAAAAGAGGCTGATAATTTGGGTTGTCTTATATTCGGAATGTACCATTTTTTCAGCCCTAATTAGCTGCTGACAATCTTTCCAGCTCTTACTTTGCAGGCTCTTTCATAGTTTCTCTCTGCGAAGAATGTTTTCCAAGCTCTAAGTCTTTACAGGGTTTTTTCATTGCTCTAATTTTCTCTGAATAAGTTTCTTTCCAGCCCTAACCAGGTGCTAACAATGTTCCCAGCTCTTACCAGCTTGCAAACTCTTTCATTGTTACTCTCTATGAAGAATGTTTTCCAAGTCTTTGTAGGATTTTTTTCCGTTGCTTTATTTGCTCTGAATGTTTCTTTCCAGATGCTAATGAAGTGCCCAGCTCTTACTAGCTTGCAAGCTCTTTCATTGTTACTTTCTCCAAATAAAGGTCCTAACCAGGGGATAAAATAATGTGCTGGCTAAGAACGCTAGCCAGATGAATACCTGATTAACAGATTCTTTTCCCTTTTTTCCTCCCCAAAAACTAAGGTGCATCTTATACTCCGAAAAATACAGTATATTCCTGCTGTTCCCTCCATCTACGTCTCCATGTTTTATCAAACTTTCGGATTTTCAGGAGACTACAACAGGGGATTAGAAAAGAAATTAAGTTATGAGTTGATATATGTGCATCTTTGTTTCAATTTATTTTTCTGACACATTATAATGGCTTCAGGTCTTAATTGCATATAATATGCAAGACAGTCTTAATGCCTTTGCTTATCTGAATTTGGACTAGAAAACAGCATGGAGTGCTTACCTTTTCTCTGCCAAAAAGCTCATTCAAAACTACTCTCTTTTCCCCTCCCTCTGGCAATAGAGGGGTTCATGGCTGTTTTGCATATTCATTTGCAACCTCTTAACTGCCTCTGCAGTAAATGTAAGTACTCCTTTACTGCCAAGTAAATTGAAAATCAGATGAAGGAAAGAATGCTCTTGAACTAGCAATAATAATTAAAAGCTAGAAAATGTTGCTAACATTTGTCAGGTATTATTGTGGAGATTTCTGTGTTTATTTTCTGGAAACCAAAGTATTCAGTTTGGACTCTCCAAGAACTGAGCCAGTCTATGAGTAATCGTAACAATCTGCTCCAATTGCTGTGTAACAAGGAACCATTTTGTGTGTGTTTTTTCCAATGGTTAGATACATCTGCCTGTAGAAACAGCAGCATCTGGCATCCATCCAGTCTACTTCTGCAGTGCTCACTATGTTGAGATGTTGCTGAAAGCTGAGTTGCCACTTGTTTTTTCTGCTTTCCATATGTCTGGATTTGCATCATCACAGGTAATAAGAAAAAAAATAGCCTGAAGAATTGTCTTGGATGTACCAGTAAAAAAGACAGTTGCCTAACTGTAACTAAAATGATTTGGTTAGTTTCAGTAATATGATCCTATAATGTCTACTTGCTGAGTTCAAAGGAGCTTACTGTTTTTTAATAGTAATTTTATTAATAATTACATTTGCAATGATAAAAAATAATACAAACTAAAAACAAAAATGAAAAGTAGAAGGTGTAGAAAAAAATAAAAAAGAATATAGCAAATACAAAAAATAAATATGTAAAGAAATGACAAAAACAAATTCTTCCCATATTCCATCTCTTACCTATAAACAAAACCGCAAAACCTCATTTCAATCCTGATCAAGTGTCCATTCAGAATTACTGATTTTAAAAAAAAAAAAATACTTATTTTAGCTTTGATCAAATAAACTGACTTCATATATCTTCTTTTAACAATGTTGATCTTTAGTCTCTTCAAATAATGTCCTAGAATTTGATTTCTTTTGATTTTTTTCTTTGTCCCTTCTCACAAAATCCTTCAAAGCCTTAACAAGCTTCTTTTGTAAATCCAAAATTACCCAGGTCAGTCTTTTGGTATATTACTTGTGTAGACATTTTAAGTATGAAAGCCTCAACTGATTTCTCCTGTATATCCAGTGTAGCATCTTTTGCCGCATGATACTTGTAGCCTGTCATCTTTAAATACATTTTCAGATCAGGCTCAGTCTAGTCTGATGAAATTTGTTTTTCTATAGCTTCTTTTAAATACAGCCTATCTATAGAGGCAACTTCTCAGTCAATTTTCAAAAATATCCTTCAATTTATCCAATTTTAAAATAGTTTGCTTCCTTCTGAATTAGTCAGATAGATTTAACTGCTCTTCTCCTTTCATTGTAATCTTTAGTTTCTAATTCTTTCTAGTGGAAAAAATGTGAGCACAATCTGGCTGTGACATCTGTCACCCCATTGATCGCCAGGGTTGATTCATCTGATCTGGTTGGCTAGGCAGATGTCCCCTTCCTCCCTCACCGCTCCATATGCATCCCTTCCAAAGCTGTGCGCTCGGTGGACGACCTTCCCAGATAGAAGGAGTGTACTGATCTTCGGTCAAGGGTATATGATAGCTGCGCTCCCCTGCTAGAACCTCCAAACAAGCTCACGGAAAAAATCTCATCCTATCATGTTATTTTTAAAGTATTCAAGACAAAAACATTTTTCCGAAAAAAGGATTATTATAATTAATTCCAAAATCTTATTTCAAATTCATCTGGACTCTTAGTTCATTTGGTATCTTTCTAAAATGAAATTTGTTTTGTATTCCAAAATAAAAAAAGAATTAAGTCCTTAAACTTGTAGCTAAACTTCTTTTTTTAAGATAGAAGAAAACTCATCCAGTGCTATAGCAATAGCACTTAGACTTTTATCCCATTTCAGAGTGCTTTCCAGTACTCTCTGAGCAGTTTACAATGTCTTCATATTGCCCCCACCAATATGGAAAGATCGAAGGCTCAGTCAGTCAGGACCGAACTCCTGGCTAGGGGCAGAATTAGCCTGCAATCCTGCAGTAGCAGGACTATAAAATATGTTGATCCAAAAGTTCCTAGTAATTGAAAAACAATTTCTGAGCAATTTCTGAAAATGACGGGAGTAAGAAGTACCCAAACCACAGTCAGTACTTTCAAAAGGATACTTTGTACTCCTGGCATTTTCAGAAATTACAGGATTTGAGATTGCCCACCAGTGCTCCAGACAGTTAGATTAGATTAGATTAGATTAGATTTATTGGATTTATATGCCGCCCCTCTCCGCAGACTCCGGGCAGCTCACAACAATGGTAAAAACAGTACATAGTAACAAATCTAATATTTAGCAATCTAAATTACAGTTTTAGGTTAAAAAGTCCATAAAAGCATAAAAGTTGCTTGTTGTGAAGAGAATAGCCGTCTCTTATGGGTTTAAATTCTGAGAGACTGCTATTCTCCTCACAAGGAGCAACTGTCTGGGGCATTGGTGGGCAATCTCAAATCCTTTCCTTGTCTGAAGAAGAATTACCAAGAATCAGCCTCTTTGTAGTTCTTCATTCAGCTGCAGTCTTCAGCTCCACTTTTAGCGGAACCATCATCATTTTGCTCTTTCTTTCTCAGAACTGTCAAAAGAACTCACTTTCAAGTAGGTAAGTTTCAGCTGTAGAGCTGAAATCACTTCATGCCTGGGGTTGCAGGAGAAACTGAGCTGGAAATTATAAAGAAAAGAGCAATTGTAGTATAATTCTTCAAATTCTTAAATATACGTCAGTGGGCACAACTCAGGGTATAAATTAAACTTATTTCTGGTGAGTAATCAGCAGGGAAATCCAACTGTGAGCTTCTGAAATAGAATTCTTTTGCCTGCTTGAAAATTAAATACATATCATAGCTGGCTTTTCTTTGAAATGTTTTGCTATTACAAAGCAGCAGGCAGAATTGATTGGCAGTCAGTTTGAATCTCCCTTTCTCTGCATCCTTCTGATATATCCATATCCTGGTCTATGCCCACCCCAACCCTAAAGTCTTGCGAAATATATCCTACGAACTGACTATACTATTTATATACAGAATGATTAGTTACTGAGATGCAAGCATGCATGATTAAAGTTATCAGGGAAAATTAATTGTGGTCTAAAATTGAATTGTATCATTATTAGGTTCCTTGAAACAAATGTGTTTGTCACAGTGTCATTTATTCTTATGGGTTGGATTTTTTTTTCTTTCCCTTTTTAACTCATAACATATCTGAAAGTTTCTTTCTGAAGTCAAACTATTACTTTTGGCTGTGAATATGTAGGGCAGATTAACCAAAACAGTAATAGTCAAAGGAAATGTGCTAAAGTTTAAATATGGATGAGAACATTTCTTTTTCTTTTTAAATCAATTTATAAGCAGATGTTTATCAGATTTGCTGAAAAAGTATAGAACTCTTCTTCATTGAAACACATATTAAATTAATATAAATGTTACTATAAATCTTCCAAACAAATAATTTTGGTTTAATGTAGAAGGGGTGTTTTTTTTGTTCTAGCTATGCTTTATTTATTGATTGATTGATTTAATTATTAGATTTCTATGCCACACTTCTCAAGGCGACTTGAGTTGGTGGCTTTAAAACAGTGGTTCTCAGCATGAGGGTCGGGAGCCCTTTGGGGGTCGAATGACCATTTCAAAGGGGTTGCCTAAGACCACGATAAAAGATAAATTTCCCAAGATGTTAGGAACTAAAGCTTCTATTCTGCCACCTTGGAACATACTTTTACAATCCGACCAAACAATCCGACCAATCAGGCGTTTACAGTGAGGGTGTCCCTCTGACCTTCCTGCCAGTCAGCTTAAAGCTCTTTTGGGAGAATTGGCACTAGACTTATACTTGGGGATCACCACAATATGAGGAACTGTATTAAGAGGTCATGGCATTAGAAAGATTGAGAACCACTGCTTTAAAAGGATAGTGATTGGTTTTTATGCTGAGGTGGAAACCTACTTAGGTTTATGTTTGACAGATGGGAAGTATGCCAAAAAATATGATGCAAATGCCTATGGCCAGATGTAAGCCTGCTCAATGTCATAGGAATCTGTGTAGACAACAATACATTCAAATCACAGAAGATGTGCCTCTTACCTCTGAACATTATAGGATAGCTATTATAGGGACCTGTGCCTTCTCCCAAATGTAATGGGACAACATATATTCTTCCTGAACCTTTAAAGAGCTTTCTCATCTACCTTCCTTCAAAACTTACTCTTGGGACCTACTTGGTCCCTCCCTTCAATCATTACTAAGGGTTTTCCTTCTCCAATTTTCTTCACTTTTTTAACCAATAAAGGAATTTGAATTATTTTGTTTATGTTCCTGATGCTTTGTTCTCTCTCTCACCTGCAAGAAAATGGGGGTGGTGAGGGCAGCCTACAACAGAGAGTGAGGAAAGGTTGCATTTAAACAAATTACTGTCAGTAATGACATGGCCCGTAGGGAAAAACTATTTTTTTAAAGAACCTATTCTTAATTAGAAAAGAGTAAAAATACTTTGTCACTAGAATTGGATTAGATTAGAGTGATCCACATATGGAATGCTTAAATAAGACTTAATTAAATAGTAGATTACTGAATTGGTCAGAAATGTTCAACTATACTATCTTAAAGTAATGATGACAATTGTTTTTTTAATTTGGTATTTTGGTATTTTAATTGTTTTTTAATTGTTCTAGATCTGTCAGCAGTGGCTCACACAGTGTTTCTGGAATTATATGGATTGGAGAGAGATTTGTCATTATATTGCCATTTGCATTTTCCTTGGCCCGGATTACCAGATATATATGTGCATATCTGTATTCAAACATCTACAACAAGAAATCCTTCAGCATACCCAGGCTCAGGACCTTCAGGTTTTTCTTAAAGTAATCACTTCTTTATCTTTTTGTAGGACTGGACAATCTTTGAGGGGATTGGTTGGGAGGGGTCTGTGGTAGAAAATGGCTGAGTTGATGTTACCATTCCCCCCATCCCGGGGGGGGGGGTGTTACATAGATTAGGGAAAGCGCTTTTTAAAATAATATTTGGATTAACATTTTACAAATGTTTTAGTTTTTTCTTCCTTTTAACTGGGAAGGTATTGTTTGGTTGCTGTCTTTGGCAATCAGGCCAGAGAGGGACTTCAAAAGGCCTGTGGAAAAAGAGGATGCCCTATTCTCTTTATACAGTTTACAAGACTTTTAAATGAGTTATTCAGAGACATCAAAAGCAAATGTTTTATAACGGTAATTTTCAGCCGGTTAATTTTTACTTATATGCTTCTCTATTGACAAAAAGAAGCGTATCAGTGTTTTATAGCAAAACAGTACTTATACTATCTAATATCTATCTCCCATGGCACAGATTCCTGTTAGTTTATTCTATCAAGAATGATCTAAAAACCAAACATTGTGACTTTGACAGACATTGAATCAATAATTCCCTTGCAGAATTTTGGCTGATTCCATTAGAAATAAAACATTGGTTTAAATAGGTCTTTGAAATTCTGATCTAGCAAGGCAATTTTTAATGTTCCTAATTGATTTAGACTGTGCATCAACTATGCAAAGAAAGGGTATATGACTGATAAAAATTTTGTTACATTTTTTGTAAATGACTCAACAGCTTATACATCTGTTTGTGGATATGGGGGCTGCGTGAGGGTATGGGTGTTGGTCTGTTTATTAAAGAAACAAAATCACAGGCAGGTCAAAAACTTTTTTTAAAAAATTACTGGGTTAAAAAGAAAAAATGGAAGATTGGTATGATACTGAGTATATGGTATGGGTCTATACTGTATACATACAAACATATGCAAACTTATGGAAAAATATCAAAATCCCTGTTCAGCATTTCTGTCCAAATATTCAATTAATTTGGTATCTTCAACATTAATTTTAAAATACAGTGGCAGAATTTTAGTTCTCATCATGTTTCATGATTGTGGCTAACCAGAAGAGAAATTTCCTGTTCTGTAGCTCATTCAGCTATGCCTATATCAGTTCAAGAAAGGACATACTAATTTGTAGAACTACTATCTTACCAAGAGCTTGTTGAAGAATTCTACTTTAGTGCTAAACTATTCTAGAGAAGAATTGAATTTGTCATTTTGTGATTGTTAAATTTGGGTAGTATATTTTTCTCTAATCTCTCCTCTCCCTTCCTTATGTGGGATTCATATTTGTCTCTTATCTTTTATTATCTTTTAATTGAATATAAGACCAAAATTCCAAGCTTGACTTTTGTGTATGAAAAAGAAATGACTGTTGACGTTTGTGATTAGCCCAATTTGATACCCAGGCAGAATAATATTTTTTAAAGAAGAAAAATCAAATTAATTGTTAAAACATATTATTAAGCCTCTGTCTATCTACAAGAACCTTCTTATATGAAAGCCCAACTATTCCATTAATTTGGTATCTTTGACATTAATTTTAAAATGTAGTGGCAGAATTTTAATTCTCATCATGTAGTAGGTGACAATATACCAGAGCAACTCTCCTTATGTTAACATAGGATGACAAGCTGTCAAGATTTCATAGTTCTTAAGATACAGAGGCCAAATTATAGGTCAAAACTTGTAAAGTTCTCATTAAAATGTATGGAACACAATTGGGAAGAACAGTCTTTATATTCTATAAAAGAAAAATATTTGAAGAAAAAACATAGAATCCTGATTTAATTGACTTGGTGGGGTTGACGAGTCAAATCCACAACATACTGATCCCAGCTGAGGCTTAATTAAACTACTCTGGATTTAGCTGGTTAAGGATTACACTCTTAAGAATATAATATTTGTATTAAAATAAACAATGCTAACAATACAAAAGCAAACCAATGCATCATTAAAATTGCTATTTAATTACCTCTAGTTCTGGATAAGAATTGGTTACAAATGAGC
The DNA here is from genome assembly GCF_031021105.1 of Erythrolamprus reginae. Taxonomy (NCBI): domain Eukaryota; kingdom Metazoa; phylum Chordata; class Lepidosauria; order Squamata; family Dipsadidae; genus Erythrolamprus; species Erythrolamprus reginae. Next base: position 305,418,820 of record NC_091950.1, on the reverse strand, counting down.
TTGTATGAGATGGTTAAGCCACTCAACCATCTTCCATTTTAATGGAATTCAGATGAGCATGGTAACAAAAGAACATCTGTATCTATATTGGTGACTTCCATTATACCTTGGTTTTGCATACAGATTCCCCATGCCTTATTGAAGCAAGTAACTGCAAACCTGTCAGATAACAGGAATATTAATTGCTTTATGATTTTAGAGAACAAAAACTCAGAAAGGAAAATAATCCTGCTGAAGATTGACTCAGCCTTCCATCCTTCCAAAGTGGGTAAATTGATGGACCCAGGTTGTTGAAGGCAATATACAGACTCTGTAAACTGCTTTGAGAGGGCTGTAAAGCACTGTGAAGTGGTATATAAGTCTAAGTGCTATTGCTGTTACCTATTATACCACTGATTCTAAGTTTTACCTATTATACTACTGATTCAAATTCTTATTTGTTCCTTATTGCACAGTTCCCTTCTCGTTCTCTTCTATAGGACTGAAAGTTCTAGCTTTCTTTGTTGACATGATGTATATTTACCATGTTAAACTCCCCAAAGTACCAAGTAAATATTAATAGGAAAAAATAAAATTAGCTAGTTTGGGAAAAATAGAATTCCTTAACTTAATAGCATATTCTGCGGTTTTGTTTTCCCTCCTCTGATGATATTTTTCTTTCCTACAATGTTCAGGAAGAAGCACTCCATGGATTTCAGGTGAATAATTACGTTGAGTATATGGAAAACTTGGCTCAAACCTACCGACCAATTCTATTAAGAGACATGAGGAATATTGGAGTGCGAAGCACGTAGATCAAGCAGATGAGCACATCATTTCAAATTTTGGTTATGTACTTTAAGGGGGGCAGTGATTGTTTTATTTCCTTCTCCGTAAAAAATGTATTCATTGTTGCTATCCTTGCAGCCAAATCAATAAGCTTTTTCAGCATACCATTTTCACAAGACAACATCCTCTAAATTGGATCATCTGAAAAATAATGTGTTTTTCTAGCCAGGTGTCATTGTTTGTTTACACTTGGTTTCAGAAACTAGCTCTGAATTACTTAAATGTTCTGTTTATATTTTCCAGGAAGCAGTGTCTATACTATTAAACTTTGCTTCCAAACATTTCTAAATTGCTGAAGGTTCAGAAGTAAGGAAAAGTAATTTAAATGAATGCAGAACTTTTGAGAGCTGCAAAAATTATCTTGGAAGCTCAAAAATAAAATATAATTACAGGTCCTGAGTGGCTCAGTTTGAAGTTGAATGAAAGGTTTGTTATTGGTTTTTTCTGTAAATATTTTTTGTAATAGTACTGTACACTCGAAAGTATTTATGTGAAGTTGTAAATTAACACTTCTGTAGATCTGTTAATACAAATGTAGATTTTATTATCTGTTTTATCAAAACTAAATGTAAAGAAATAAAACTTTGGGAACATACATGAATATTGGTAACATGTTTATTTGATCTTGAGTTATATTCTCAACAGACCAGTTGAGAGTCATTATGAATCTGTAGGTATCCATCATGGTACATTGATGAATTATACCTGTTCAATAGCATAAGACCTTTGGAAGAAGTTAACATTTTTCTTTTCGCATCCTCTCCAGCTTCAAATGAGGTTTTTTTTCTGAAACTTAAGTTATTTATAAGAAGCAATTAACCAAAGCAAAACTTTAGGTGGATTCCACAAGCAGTTTCAGGCAAAGTCTTTGGACTGTACAAATATACTTGGCTCAGATCAGTGATGGTGAACCTTTTCACCATCATGTGCCAAAAGGGGGAAGCATGGGGGTAGCATGCATGCATACCCACATTCATAATACAATGCCCCCCAACCATATGATAAGACGGAGTGGCTGTGGGTTTTGCCTCCCAAGGACAATTCCATCTGTCCGTCCATCACCCTGGGGGGGGGGACTATTGACCCCCTCAGAGAGGGTCCATAATTTGGGACCCAGGGGAAGAGCCTTCTTTGTGGCGGCCCCGACCCTCTGGAACCTGCTCCCCCCGGAGATTAGGATCCACAGCTCTGATTGGAGAACCATCTTTCAGCTGTGGCGAGGGGGGCGTTTGCCCAGGTTCGCCTGGTGCACCAGTTGCAGCCCTACCTGAACTGGGAGTCACTGCTCACAGTCACTCATGCCCTCATCACCTCGAGGCTCGACTACTGTAACGCTCTCTACATGGGGCTATCTTTGAAGAGTGTTCGGAAACTTCAGATCGTGCAGAATGCAGCAGCGAGAGCAATCATGGGCTTCCCTAGGTATGCCCATGTTACACCAACACTCTGCAGTCTGCATTGGTTGCTGATCAGTTTCCGGCACAATTCAAAGTGTTGGTTAGGACCTATAAAGCCCTTCATGGCATCGGACCAAAATATCACCGAGACTGACTTCTGCCGCACTAATCCCAGCGACCGGTTAGGTCCCACAGAATTGGCCTTCTCCGGGTCCTGTCGACTAAACAATGTCATCTGCTGGGACCCAGGGGAAGAGCCTTCTCTGTGGTGGCCCCGACCCTCTGGAACCAGCTCCCCCCGGAGATTAGGATTGCCCCCACTCTCCTTGCCTTTCGCAAACTTCTTAAAATCTACCTCTGCCGCCAGGCATGGGGGAATTGAGACATCTCCCCCAGGCTTATATAGTTTTATGTATGGCATGCTTGTGTTGTATGTTTTTAAAATAATGGGTTTTTAGATATTTTTAAATATTAGATTTGTTTATTGTACACTGTTTTATTGTTGTGAGCCGCCTCGAGTCTGCGGAGAGGAGCGGCGTACAAATCCAATAAATAAATAAATAAAATAAATCAATATGAATAAGTGACCCCCTAACAATCCTCCCATGAATGTGCATGTGATTCCCATGCTCTCCCATCGCATGTGTGCATAAACCCCAGCACAAGTTGCACACATACCCATTGCCTGTTTTGGGGCCTGGCAAGCCTCCTTTTAGGCCGGTGCGTCTCTTACTGTGGGGCCAGATACTCCTTCAGTGCAGACTCAGCTCCTGTGACAGCGCTACTTGTTCTCAGTAGCTGGTTTTTGGGGAGGGTGGTGGTGGTTCTCTTCCAGATTCCCGACTACAAGTGGGAGGCTGCCCCCTCTGCTTGCTTGCCACCGAAAACAAGCAGCTCTGCCCCTTTTTTCCTTTTCAGACCAGTTCCAAGCAAGAGGTACACAAACTTCAGCAGCTCTCACACTGCTGTCTGCACTTCTTGCTTGGAGCTGGTCTGGGAAGGAAAAAACACAACCAAATTAGGTGGGATTCACCCCATCCAGGTCCCTCTAAATAGGTCACCCTACGGTAGCCTCTGTGCTGAACTACCTGACCCAACAGTGATCGCCCACTGAAATGAAGCCTGCCCTCCAAGCCCTTCTTAGCGCCCTCTTTTTCCCACAGCGAATGAGCTGGGAGGTGGGTATGAAAAGTGCTTCTCGCTTCAAGCTGGCAGCCCCAGGGGGTTGAATTAGGTGGGACTTGCCCCACCCAGGTCCCCCAAACGGGTCTCCCAGTCATAGCCTCCCCGTTGAACTACGCTACCTGACCGTGATCCCGACCCAAATGGAGCTTGCTCCTCCAAGTGCCCGCTTTTTCCTGCAGCGAACAAATGCAAAAAGTGCTTCCCACTTCTCTACCTGCATGCTTTTACTGGTTCTGCACTCCCTCAATACCAAGAAGAAGCTGCTACCTGAGGCCACTCTGCTGCGAGGTGGGGGGAGGGCAGGTCTGGTTGGCTGGCTGGACACAGCAAACGCTGCCGTTGCAGTGCCATGCTACCCAGGATCTACCCAGGTAGTGGCCGTATCCACCAGGTAGAGCCAGTTAATAGCATGCAGGTAGAGAAGAAGCAGGAAGCACTTTTTGGCCACCCCAGCATGTTAGCTGTGGGAGAAAGGGGGTGCTCAGAAGAGCTTGGAGGAAGTTTATGTTTTGGTGGGCGATCACTGTTGGGGTGTGTAATTCAATGGGGGGTGGCTCTCCTCCAGAATCCTGGTCACAAGTGGCTCTCTTCTCTTGCCTGCCATCCAAAACAAGCAGCTCTCCACCTGCTGCTGCCCTGGGGCTACACGGCGGTTCTCACCCTCCTACCCACCCCCTCTTTTCCAACCCTCTTCACCAGCCACCAAAAACAAGCAGTTCTGCCCCTGCTCCTCTCCTGGGACTGCCAGCTTGTGGCCAGGATTCTGAAGCAGAATCCTCCAGTTATAGCATGCAGATAAAGGAGAAGCAAGAAGCGCTTTTCACACCCTCCACCAGTTTATTCGCTGTGGGAAAAAGAGGGTGCTTGGGTTGCGTAGTTCAGCACAGAGGCTACCATAGGAAGACCTATTTGGAAGCATCTGGATGGTGCAAATTCTGCCTAATTCAGCTGTGTTTTTTCCTTTCCAGACCAGCAGCAAATGAACTGGGGGCACAAAAAGCACTTCCCACTTCTTCTCTACCTTCATGCTATAACTTTAGGATTCTCTCCAGAATCCTGGCTGCAAGCTGGCAGCCCCAAGTGAGCAACAGGGACAGAGCTGCTTGTTTTTTTGGTGGTGGGCAAGGGGAGGGGGCCACTTGCGTGCTGAATTCTGTAGGAGAACCATCTCCCCTCGCCAATCATATGTTCGCTATCACAGCCCAAGGTTATAGCTAAACAGAAGACCTGTCTTTTGGAAGCAGTAGTTCACAATTCAAATGGATGACAAGGTCTAAAAAATAAAAGACATTAATCTGCTTTGTATCAGTTCCTTATAAGCAGAAATAGTATTGAACATCAGAGTTATTGAGCCTAGTTCTTTGTTTGTTTGTTTGTTTGTTTGTTTGTTTGTTTGTTTTATGCCGCCCTTCTCCTTAGACTTAGGGTGGGTTACAACATGTTAGCAATAGCACTTTTTAACAGAGCCAGCATACTGCCCCCACAATAGGGGTCCTAATTTTACTCACCTCGGAAGGATGGAAGGCTGAATCAACCTTTATCCTAACTTACCTGAGTTTGGCATGCAATCTACAGTCCATTTTGTATTTAATCAATCATACTCATTATTTTCAATTTATTCAACCCTAGTGATTAAAAAAAATGCTAGATAATGTTTCTCAACCTATCCATTAGGCTGACATCTTTTTTATTAGAATTAAACATAACGCAAACACAAACAATACAACACAATGATATCAAGGTCTTAGATTTTAAAGGAGCTGATTTTAATAAACTCAGAATTTGGGGAAGATTCCTTAGATAAAAATCCTAAAGGGAAAAACAATTGAAGAATTTTGGAAAAATATCATAAAAGCCCAGACCAGCACAATACCTCTGGGAAAGAAAAACAAAAAATCCAATAAGAAACCAGCATGACTGCACAAACCTCTCTCTGACAAATTGTAAGAATAAAAGGACATGGTTCTCAACTTTTCTAATGCCGCAACCCCTTAATATAGTTCCTCACATTGTGATCCCCAACCATAAGTCTAGCACCAATTCTCACAACAGAGCTTAAGCTGATTGGCAAGAAGGTCAAAGGGACACCCCCACTGTAAACGCTTGATTGGTCAGATTGTAAAAAATATGTTCCAAGGCGCAAGAATAGAAGCTTTAGTTCCTAATACCATGGGAAATTGGTATTTTCCCATTTGTCTTAGGTGACCCCTGTGAAATGGTCATTCGACTCCCGAAGGGGTCCCGACCCCCAGGTTGAGAACCACTGGATTAAAGGAAGCAATATGCTTCCTCCCATATTTAGGTATACCAGGTGACTTGACAGAAAAAAACATATACATACATACATACATACATACATACATACATACATACATACATATCTGACAAGTCAAGTCGTGTATCGCAGAGTTATGCAGAGGCTTTCAGCTATAGCTGCTTGAACAGCTAATTGGCATCTAGAAATAATGCTCAGAAGATCTTTCATTCCTGATTGCTGGGTTTTTTTTCAACTTTATGCCAGAGGCTGATATGTAGGTAAACTCTATTTGTGGATTGTCAGCCTCCATTCCATGACTAACATACTACCCACACACTTGATCTTAGCCTAAAGACTGAGAAGCGATTAAGAAGTTGTCAGTGTGCTTTGAATATTTTAAAAAGAAGGCTTACAGTTGTAAACATATTTTTATGTACTAGACCAGAGCTGTCAAACTCGCAGCTCGCAGGCCAGATGTGTTATACGCTGTCCAATTCCAGACTTCCAAAACATTTAAGAATCACCATTCTTTCTTCTGAAAGAAGAATGGTAAATTTTAAAAAAAATACAGCTTTTATTTACCCAGAACTGCATTTGAAGATTCTAACTTAATTACAATCTTAAATCAAAGGAGGCAATGCTTTGAAGAAAAAGAAACAGCAATAGAATACAACTTGTAAGCAAGAAAAAGGAAAGGGACATTTAATGTCTATAGTAGCACTGCCTTCAAATATACCTTGCAATATAGCATTACATTTGCAGTCTGTATGGTACACATGTTTTCAAAATACCTAATTTAACATGCTACAAAAAAAGAACCTGTTTTGGAAGAAGAGCTTTCCCAGCCTTTAAATTCAACATTGATTTAGAAAGCCCAGGATGTTAAATATTTTTAACAGCATCTAGTTTTCAAATTTAATTCTGTGTGGAATTCAACTTGCTGATATCTTATATTTGTTCTTTGTGCTAGTTGAACTAGAGACATACTAATTGCTTGTTATCCCATTTCATAACAGTATTGAACAAAACTGTATATTTTAGATGCATTGAAGCTGGTGGCTGTTGTCAATATGTAACCGATGAATGTTGTGGCTGCACACAAGATTGTTGATCCAACTGCTGGATCACCTTCACAACTGTGAAGTACACTCAGTGCAGAAGCGGTCGTCTATATTTCCAATGAATATCACATTGCCAGTTAAGGTGAAGTGACTCACTCCAGAAATATTTCAGTTAGTTACAAATGAATAAGCTCCAAGTAAAGATGCACCATACAAATATTCAAAGACATGTATTTTAAGTGGGATATAGAAATGCAGTCATGGGAAACATTGGAGCCTTGGTAGCTGTACAGTGAGATAATTTAAACATAAATATACACACAAATTACTGAAATGGTACTTTTATTTTCCGGGGTAAAAATATTTCCCATTAGTGTTCTTCATTACTAGCTAGGTTTATCTGGAGACAATAGTGTTAGTACTATGTACAAGACAATTGGGTTTGCAATAAACAAGCTAACAATGAATGCTTGTTTGTATTGTAGTACTATAGCTTTAAGAGGTAGTGTTTCAGGTTGCCTTAAGAGGGAGCCAGAAAGCATGATTTTCTCTCTGCTCTCTCAGTTCTTTCTGCTGGACTGTGACTCATATAGTAAGCTCTGTGTATTTGATGATAGTTTATTGTATTTGTAAGCTGTAATGTATGTCTGATGTGTAAGACAAAGACAGGCTTGTAATATCATACTGAGAGATATTGACTTAATTTGAATGTGTAGGACCAGACTGTTTAACTTGGCTGCTATTTCTAAAAGTAAACTTTAATTGAACTTTAAAGTATCTGTTTTGTGTGACTGAATAATTACTCATATCTGCTGGATATCTGCTAGAATCCCACGTTTTTCTTCTGTGCATGTCCTTGATAATTTAAGGGTCGTTCCACACACACCTTAACAAATAGCATCTGTAAAATGAAACCTTATTCAAAATAGAGGATAATGACATGAAAAAATTGTAGCTGAATATGCAATTATTAACAAGAAAAGCTGCTTCTGCTGTACATAAATTGCATAATCTGAATTATAAAGCTTATTGCATATGAAATACTGAACATGACAATGGTTTCAGATTTATTTTCTATGAAAGCACTAGTTCTTCTGTTGTGGTTGGCTCTGGCCCAGCTCCTGCTCCAAGGAATGTGGAGGTGGATGCAGGGGAAACATCAACATGTCATAGCCCTGTTTTATTGCCGACAGAGTCAGGGAGTGCAGTTTCCTCGGACGAAGAAGAAGGTGGGGGTGACTTGGAAGAGGGGGGTTTGGCACACAGCCCAGGAAGCCAATCTCCATTATCTTCAGTTGATTAGGATGAGGAAGTGTTAGACCCACGCAGGCACAGACTTATGCATAGAAGAGACCAATTGAAGAAATATTACAGGAGATAAAAGGCCACCTGTGTTTGGGTGGGGCTCCAGTAATTAGAGCTGCTGGTATAAATAGCAGCATGCTGGCTTGGCCATTGTGGAAGATTATCTGATCGTTGTTCTTCAGGACTGTGCCTTGCTGTTTCCGGACTTTGTTGATTTTTCATGCCTTTGAAACCAAAGCAGAGCAAAGTGTGTGTGTTTCACTTTGTGGGAGAAGGAGGGTTGTGACGTTTCTTCACAGCTGCTAGCTAAGTACTTAAGGACTGATTAAGGGGATTGTACAGATTACCAGGTTGTTTTGGGAAGAGTGCTCTTTGCAATACAAAAAAGGGTGCTTTGTTTCTTTTGAATTTTTGGGATAAAGAACTTTTTTTTTGAACTTTCAAGTGTGTGTGTGTCTGAAATTTGTACCCTTGAATTTTCGGGAGACTCATACCATAGAGCCCGGCAGAACATCTTCTAAGCCTCACCAGGAAATAGTCAAACTATTTTTTTTTAATTGTACTTTTTTGCAAAGATACTGCAGGTTGTAGTAAAACAAAATCAAAATGGTGGCCCTGATTGCAGTATAAACTCTCCCTGTTTTTTGTTTATGTAATTTGTGATACATATAAAAAAAAAGTCCGGAGCTTCAATCTCACTACCATTACAATGAAGTGGATCTATTTTGTTCAGCTATTATATTTTGGCAGCATTGCCTGGAAAGGCTAATCACAATGAATATATTGATATCCAGTAAAAAAAATGACATTCACAATTTCCATTTTTACACCATTTCCTAATATACAACTCGGATGAAAGAGCACTTGAAGAAAACCATTAGAATATTTTAAAGTGATAGTGGACACCAGTCTGCAGGAAGTATATCAAATATGCAGCTTAAGGGCATTTCCCACAAAATCGGTGGCATGATGGATGTTCATCAGTTTACAACATACTTGCTCTAAAAAAACTGGAAGATCCCTCCTTCATATATCCTGATTCTCTGGGATTCTTTCCATTACCTCAGCTTAAATGTCAGGGGGGTTTAAAGATGCACTTTGGGGGTGGGGAAACTCTGAGCTACAGATTCCTGTGTGGCACCGAAACATTCTGCCTTTTTCTTTGTAGTATATTGACTTCCATTTATATTCACTAGAAGAATCTAAACCAAAGAGTTTGAGCAATCAGGTGTCAAGATTGGAACACAGCACAAACAGCATCCGTACAAACCTTGTTTTAATATTAACGGCTACTAAATGTCTTCTTTAGCAGTCATCCTAAAGTCAAATAATGTATATATCAGTTTTTCTTGGCAATGGCTGTTAATTAATTCTCCTTAATAGTTAAGAAGTGGTCCAAACAAAAGCACACCTCTGACAAAGAGTCTTTCAGATAACAGCAGATAATCCATACAATCTTACCATTGTTGGCAAAACGCCCAGGAGCAATTTGCAGGAAAAATGATGATTTCAAAATGGGAGCAGAAACAGATACTCGGGTTTCAAAGACCAGGACTTGGAATGAACAAAGTTGTTTCCTGAAAATTGCTCACTCAGTTTCATCGCTTAAATAGGCTATGGGAGTGGCCAATTAGCCCCAAGCCTACTCCCTAGTAGTCCTTCTTAGGAACCATTCCTGTCTTTTGGCAGCTCTGTGTGCAGAGAATGCATTGAGAACAGGCTCCTCCTCCTCCTCCTACACTCATGGCAGCCTCTGGAGATTCTGAAGGCCCTGGCTGAATCTCTGCCTCTGGTAGAGAGCCTTCTCTATGCTCCTCGCTGTCCAACTCTGGTACCAGCTGCACAGGCTGCTGTTGAATCACCACACCTGCCTCCTCACTGTTCGAATCTACTACCAGCTGCACAGGCCATATCCCTAATTTCCACAACAAAGATTTTCCAGGCATATTGGTGCCCTTAGATCCATCTTAGCAATATGTGGAGTAGTGGTGGGTTGCTACCGGTTCACCTCAGATCAGGTGAAATGGTAGTAGTGGTGGTGGGAGGCTCCACCCACCTACCTGGACGTCTCTGTGCATACAAATCAAATCAAGAAAGAAAGAGAGAAAAAGAAAAAGGAAGGAAGAAAGAAAGAGAAAAAAAAGAAAGAAAGAAAGAAAGAATGAAATAAATCAGCTCCCCCTGGAGAGTCGTACTGCTCCCACCCTAATTGCCTTCTGCAAGAATCTGAAAACCTATTTATGACACCAGGTTTGGGGTCACTAGACCCTAGCCTCTGGCCAATAAGTATGTGGTATGTTCCTGAATCTGAATGAATTATTTTTAATTTTTCAAGCTTTTTAGAATGGTTTTAGATTATTTATTTATAATAATTGGATTTCACAGAGAGGGGCAGCATACAAGTCAAATAAATAAATAAATAAATAAATACATACATACATACATACATACATACATACATACATACATACATACTCCCAATAGCAAACCAGTAGCAAGAGTAATTGAAACCCACTGCTGCTATGGACCATGTATTGCATCAATTCCATTTGGGAGCCTTGAGCATACTTGGAAGTGATAATTAGAAATCTCCCACAGTCCATTTCTGAATATTTAAAAGAATACAAACTTTATAAGTCCATATATGAAACATCCTTGCCAATAGGTCTATCCCATTCAATGAATATAAAATGAGTACTGCGTGTTCCAATGGGCCATAGCTCTCAATTAGGCAGTAATGGGGCCTGATAACTCATATTTCTGTGCAATTTACCTTACAAATATGGTGCAGTGACATTGGTCCTTTATTAACTCCATTTAAAATGATAATTTGAGGCAGCAGAGTATATTCTGCCCTGCATGACCTAGCTTTTCTTTCTCTCCGGGAATTTACATTCATACTGTAGAGAAATATCCGCAGAGTTTACATTTTACAAATGCAAATAATGAATCTGGGGAACTGGAAATCAAGATAAATGAGTAAAGAGTTTAAAATGTCTGAAGAAGATCACCTGATTTTTTTCATATTAAGCCTGTGCAAGTTACTCGGGATTCATTTCAAAATGAAGAAATAAGCAGGTTGCAACCAGGTCATACTGGATAAGAGTGAATTAATTTAAAATGTGATTTTTTAAAAAATATTTTGACCTTTAATTAGATCTGCCTTCCGAGATTCCAATTGTCCCCACCTTACCAGCCTTCTGCAAAGCTGTAATTATCTGGGACCATTGATACTAAGTCATCCAGACGTGAATGAGGAATGTTAGTTTGAGTATGTGTGTTTTAAATCAGGGTTTATTAATGCATGTTTTTATTGGTTTGGGAACTGTTTTTATCTGTTGGAAGCTGCCCAGAGTAGTTTGGGAGTTGGGCGGAATATAAATATGTTAAATAAATAAATAAATAAGTAAGTAAGTAAGTAAGTAAGTAAGTAAGTAAATAATGTAATAATTATTATTAGTTTGTTTGTTTGTTTGTTTGTTTGTTTATTTATTAGATTTGTATGCCGCCCTTCTCCAAAGACTCGGGGCGGCTCACAAGACATAATATAAAACAGTGCATATAAACAAATCTCATTAATTGAAGACTACAAGCTAAAAACCCAATATCATAAAATCAGTCAGCCAATTCAATCACAGTCATACATCACAATTAGTGGTCAGGGGGGTCTAATTGATCTAATTGCCCCATGCCTGGCAACATAAGTGAGTCTGGAGAATCTTGCAGAAGGCAAGGAGGGTGGGGGCAGTGCGAATCTCTGGAGGTAGCTGATTCCAGAGGGCCGGGGCCACCACAGAGAAGGCTCTTCCCCTAGGCCTTGCCAGACGACATTGTCTGGTCGATGGGATTTGGAAAAGGCCAACTCTGTGGAACCTAACTAACCGCTGGGATTCAAATTGCAGAAGGCAGTCCCGTAAATAATCTGATCTGATGCCATGTAGGGCTTTGTAGATCATCATCAACACTTTGAATTGTGTCCAGAAACCAATCGGCAACCAAAGCAGTTCATGGAGTGTTGGAGAAACATGGGTGTATCTAGGAAGACCCATGACTGCTCGCGCGGCTGCATTTTGCACAATTTGAAGTTTCCAAACACTCTTCAGAGGTAGCCCCATGTAAAGAGTATTGCAGTAGTTGAACATTGATGTGATAAGGGCATGAGTGTCTGAGCAAAGACTCCCTGTCCAGATAGGGCCGCAGCTGGTGCACCAGGCGAACCTGGGCAAACACCTCCCTCGCCACAGCCAAAAGAAGATGATGTTCTAAAGTCAGCTGTGGGTTGAGGAGGATGCTCAAGTTGCGGACCCTCTCTGAGAGAGTCAATAATTCCCCTCCCCCCTGGGTAGTGGACGGACAGATGGGATTGTCCTTGGGATGCAAAATCCACATCCACTCCGTCTTACCAGGGTTAAGTTAATATATTATTAACTTAACCCGGTAGGCGATAGGAAAAGCAAGTAGGATGCTTGGCTGCATAGCTAGAGGTATAACAAGCAGGAAGAGGGAGATTGTGATCCTGCTATATAGAGCGCTGGTGAGACCCCATTTGGAATACTGTGTTCAGTTCTGGAGACCTCACCTACAAAAAGATATTGACAAAATTGAATGGGTCCAAAGACAGGCTACAAGAATGGTGGACAGTCTTAGGCATAAAACGTATCAGGAAAGACTTAATGAACTCAATCTGTATAGTCTGGAGAACAGAAGGAAAAGGGGGGACATGATCGAAACATTTAAATATGTCAAAGGGTTAAATAAGGTTCAGGAGAGAAGTGTTTTTAGTAGGAAAGTGAACACAAGAACAAGGGGACACAATCTGAAGTTAGTTGGGGGAAAGATCAAAAGCAACATGAGAAAATATTATTTTACTGAAAGAGTAGTAGATCCTTGGAACAAACTTCCAGCAGACGTGGTTGATAAATCCACAGTAACTGAATTTAAACATGCCTGGGATAAACATAGATCCATCCTAAGATAAAATATAAAAATAGTATAAGGGCAGACTAGATGGATCATGAGGTCTTTTTCTGCCATCAGTCTTCTATGTTTCTATGTTTCAATATACAGTTTTACACAACAGCTTCAATAAAGGATGACCATATTTTATTATAATTGTCAGCACCTAACCTATAATCTGGAAACCATTCATACATTATTGCAAGTAACATCATATCTTCAACCTTTTGAATAATTGTGGCCACCAACAAGGTATTATCAAGAAGCCTCAAAAGCCATGCTCTGGCTTAAGTTGAAGGACAGGGTAGTAGAGAGAGTCAATTATTCAATAGATGTTAATCTAGACATGTTTCAGCAAGATACTTGCAAGAGTTTTACTAAAAGGTTTTTTAAAAATGATTTCTCTGCTGTCCCTTTTAAAGCAAGAAGGCAAGAATGAGAAAAGGAAGCATGATGAACCTCCAGACTAGAGTATTAACAGGGAATTGAAACTGTGTTGATTAAACCAATGCAAAACCAACCTACGCTTTTAAAAAATTCTCCCCCACAAAAGGCATTTTATTCTTGTTTTTCTGGGATATCAGACTTGACATGACCTTGAATAATACTCATTCACTTGTCCTTTAGCAGCTTTGTCATCTTTGACCACTGAGGTCTGTGAGAATCTAGTTGGGATATTTGGCCTATCCTATCAGCACTATTTTGGTAGGAGAAGACCCATGTACAGTATGTGAAAAAGACCATGGGAGATAAGATGAAAAAATTCTGCCTCGGGAATGGTCAGATAAGAAATAGCATAGCCCCACAATTGCATTATGGATGGAACAAGAGGCTCAGAAGGGATCCTACCTAAGAAAGATTCTGTTAATGTAGCTTTACAATAAACTAGAATTAATTTAACCAGTTGTAAGGCTGACATCAATCTTGTAAGTCTGAAAGGTACAATTCTGCCCCATCAATTTTATAATCAAGAGAACTTAGGTAGGGTCTTTTCTCCATCCCCTAACTCTCCCCAACCCCCTGCCATTGTGGACTATGCTCTGCTATCTGACAGTTTCATAGGCTTCGCCCCACTTCCCAAGCTCTTTTCCACATAGTATAAGCAAAGTTTGCCCTTTTCTGAATAGGACTTAGCTATTTCAGGATTGTGGCTTGCTGTCCAAACTTTGTTAGCAGGGGCAGCAGAACTTGGCTGACCTAATATCACAGGTTGATCTAATATCACAAAGACAGGCAGCTACAGGAAAAAGGCAAGCAGAGAAAATGCAATTTCATTTGAACCGGGGTGGCGCAGCAGGTAGAGCGCTGTAATGCAGGCCACTGAAGCTGACTGTAGATCTACAGGTCAGCGGTTCAGATCTCATCACCGGCTCAAGGTTGACTCAGCCTTCCATCCTTCCCAGGTGGGTAAAATGAGGACCCGGATTGTGGTGGCAATATGCTGGCTCTGTTAAAAAATGTTATTGCTAACATGTTGTAATCCCCCCTGAGTCTAAGGAGAAGGGCGGCATAAAATCGAATCAGATAGATAGATAGATAGATAGATAGATAGATAGATAGATAGATAGATAGATAGATAGATAGATAGATAGATAAATATGCAATTTCAAGCCTTGATAGGGTAGGGTAGGATAGGATAGAATAGAATAGAATTCTTTATTGGCCAAAGTGTGATTGGACACACAAGTAATTTGTCTTTGTGCATATGTTCTCAATGTACATAAAAGAAAATCTGTGTTCATTAAAAATCATAAGGTGCAACACTTAACCTGATAGTCCAGGTTCAAATAAGCAATCACATCATATTAGGAAACACTCAACATACAGTAAATCATAAGGATACAAGCTGCTATGGCTTGGCCTTAGAATCAACAATCTGGCACTCATTCATTCACATTCTAGTCAAGCAAAATTTACACATTTCACATTCTAATCAAGCAGATTTGACTCAAGAATACATATTGGACTAGTCAACATCAGACCTATATTCAGAGTTCTGTCAGCCCTGTTCAACTCCCAGCAGCATTGAGAGGGGGAGTACAGAAGTTTATTTCTTCCTTAACATAAAAGAGAGCAGCAGGTTGAGAATTGTATCTGGCTTTGAAAAGGTAAATGAAACCCAAAGCAAAGGCAAACTGTCTAGAAATATACATCACAGTGAAAAAGCCATTTCCAAGTATTTCATAGGCATAGTGAATTTGATTCATTGCACTAAAATGGTTCTCTACTTGGACTGATCCACACATATGCTTTAGTGGAGGGATTTACTTGAAAGTTGGCCCAATTGAAGAATCTCTATAAAGCTTTGGTCAGCTCTGATCTGTATAGCTGGATCATCTAACATAAAATGGCCTCTATTTCGAAACAGGTCTGCTTCCATTTGGTTGGAAAGAATCTACCAGTTTGGTCACATTGTGATTGATTCTAATTCCAGCAAAGTTCAAAAGTCAACACTACACATATATCCTGAAAGCACTGGTGTGCTGGAAAATATTTAAAAGCCAGCTCTGCTCTCAACCGGCTTGCAAAAGTTCAGAAAAATGTAACAATTGGCTATCACGAGCCCAAGCACATCATTACCTGGAAATAACATTTGAAAGCTGTTCTTTTTTGCTCGGTGGGGACAAAAGTGTGTGTTTTCATTCATTTAGAGAATGCCTAGCCTTTCAGAAAATATCCACTCAATGAGATGTGGTGCACGTGTTTTGTTTTTTGTTTTTACCTAAGGCAGAAAGTTAGAATAAATTATTTGCAAAAATAAAGAGTCACTAATGGAGTCTGTGCATCTGGGCAGATTAAACATTCTGAAAAAAAGACAACAAAGTATTCAATCTATTTTTGCTTTATTTATTTATTTTTTATTTTTTATTTTAAAAGGACAACCTTGAAGACCTTCACAGTAACTCAACTATTACCCTGGATGGGTATGAAATCTTAGCAAGAAGCAATGCATTCATCATAACTAAGAAGCTTACTTCTCATTCTCTTCAACCCACCCTGTCTCATTTGTTTCTCTTTCAGTTTACTCTTGACCTAGTTAAGAAGTTAATTAGGCATGTGTGTTTATGATGTCACTCTCCGAAACAGCATCCTTTGGATATAAGGATGGTATCTTCTCTCCTTGGGTTCTGGAAAGTTTTCATAATCTGGCTTTGGCCCCAGATCGTAGGTTGACCTTTGAATTTGTTTTGTCATTTTTTCTTGTTTTTTTAGATTTGGTTTTTGGACTAGCTTGTCTGTTTGTGCCGTCACCACAGACATAAACCGTTAGCTTGTATCAAGACATGTTTGTTTAAGACATTGCATTAGGAGAATTGTAGTTAGATTGCACTCTGCGCAATGTAGTTTTACATGTGACCACATCTGTGTAATGTATTCCTATTGGCTCTGAACTGGGATAAGGGATAATTGGAGAGAACATTCAGGCAGGTTCTTTGTCATTCACTAAGCAAGTCAGCATGTAAAAGCAACATGTAGAGCAGCATGAGGGCCGAGTTGGGGACAATTAAACATCTTTTAGCTGTGGTGAGGGGGGCGTTTGCCCAGGTTCGCCTGGTGCGGCCCTATCTAGACCGGGACTCACTGCTCACAGTCACTCATGCCCTCATCACCTTGAGGTTCGACTACTGTAATGCTCTCTACATGGGGCTACCTTTGAAAAGTGTTCGGAAACTTCAGATCGTGCAGAATGCAGCTGCGAAGAGCAATCATGGGCTTCCCAAGGTATGCCCATGTTACACCAACACTCCGCAGTCTGCATTGGTTGCCGATCAATTTCTGGTCACAATTCAAAGTGTTGGTTATGACCTATAAAGCCCTTCATGGCATCGGACCAGAATATCTCCGGGACCACCTTCTCAAAATCCCAGTGACCGGTTAGGTACCGCAGAGTTGGCCTTCTCTGGGTCCCGTTGACCAAACAATGTCGTTTGGCGGGACCCAGGAGAAGAGCCTTCTCTGTGGCGGCCCCGACCTTCTGGAACCAGCTCCCCACGGAGATTAGAACTGCCCCCATCCTCCTTGCCTTTCATAAAGTTCTTAAGACCCATCTCTGCCATCAGGCATGGGGGAACTGAGACATCTCCCCCGGGACTATACAGTTTATACATGGTATGTTTGTGTGTATGTTTGCTTTTAATAATGGTTTTTTTAGTGTTTTTTAAATTATTAGATTTGTTCTTATATTGTCTTTGTTATTGTTGTGAGCCGCCCCGAGTCTACGGAGAGGGGCAGCATACAAATCTAATAAATAATAATAAATAAAATAATAATAATTTTACCTGTACAATGGGAAAGGTTACACTGCAGAAGAATCACATCATAACTGTGAGTTATTGTGTGGATGCCTGTAATCAAATAATCTGTGATATCTTGTTGTGCTGAGTTAATACTTTGGGAGAGTCCCTCAGCTCAAATAGCATACTGTTTGAGGCAATATTTTCAGCTGCTTTTCTGTTTTTCCCAATTTTGTATGCCTCCCTGTGTGCCCTGGAAATTTAAATTTAAATGAATGACTTATTAAATTTTAAAAAGATAGAAAAAAATGAAATTTATTTCTCAAAGTTGGAAAGTTTCCATGAAGTTCAATGCTGTGATCATAAAAAGAACATCGTAGCCGCCCTTCTTTTGCCAACTTTGGCCAAATATTTTCATCTGCAGGTACATCTTGTGTAGATTGAGTACTGCTGATCTACTTCTGAATTTCACATTGTGGTTCATTTCTTTTATGATGCTGCACAGTTTCTGTTGTGTACTTCTTCTCAAGACATCCAAATAGAATTCACTTTCTGCAAAACCAAAGGAAATTTGTTCTGCAAATCTTCCTTATTTAATCCTTCAGTTCCATCAGTACTAGAGGAAATTGAATGACATTGAACCAGGCTTTCCATATCAAACTCCCTAGAGCTGTATTGAACTATAATTCACAGAATTTGAAGGAGCCTGGTCTCTAGAGTTGTGGGATTTGATGCCTATCACATCTGGATGGGATCAACTGGGTCTTCAGTGTAAAAGCTGGTCTTATGTAGTCTTTTATTTTCCTCCTTTCATATTCCATTTATATTCTTCCTTCTCCTGGCAAGGCTCTTTTTCATCCCCAGAACCAAGGTATTACATATCTCGTGATGCAGTAAAATAGGATTCAGAAGACAATCACTAATTTTTAAGTGGGACAGGATATGACCAACCATTTTCCCACTCAGTATATCTCAACCTCAGTAATTTTAAAAAATATTGATTGTTTTGTAAATATTTTGATTGATTTAATACTTTGATTGATTTATATTTTTAGAATTGTAAGATGTCCAGAGTTACTTAGTTGAGTTGGGTGACTAAATAAATTGAATAATAAATAAATAATAAATAAATTGTATGGACTTCAGCTACTATTTCTTAACATGCTGGCTGGAAAACTCTGGGAGTTGAAGACTACACTTTTTAAATGTTCCACTGTTCTAAATGCAAGCTAGATCGAAAGGAATATTTTGAAACTACTCGCTATAAGGTGATAACCATCATTTTCAATTTATGTTTGTAATAATCTTGTAGCAGCTCTTATGCCTGGTGGTCATATCATCTGAATTTTTGATCAGTACAAAATGTTATTTAGCAGAAGAGTGTGTCTGCTTTACTTTCCGTAGGGTATCACAGATTATAACATTAAAAATAACTATAAACATGAGACTTTGAATTTATCACATCTAGAGTGATATTTTGACAGTTGACCTTAGTTCTTCTTGAGATTGGAAAAGGATCTTTGGTGACAACAAACTAAACTTTAAGATACTTGAACACTTCTTTCTGTTAGCTTCCTTGTCTTAGAAATGAGCAGAGATACCTTCACATTTTTGTCTAAAAGGTTCATATTCAATTAGCAACTCTTAATTTTGTTTTTGTTCTTTGCACTGTGAAGCAGAATATAAGTTTAAGTGCTATTGCAATTATTTAATAGCACTACTTTAATCTATTTAGACCAAAAACTGCACAAGCTTAAAGGTCACCTGGGCAATTTTCTGCATTGTAATAAAATGATTATAGAGATTAGAATTATCTCTACATTTGATCTCTATACAGAAAACGAGATGTGAAAAATTAATGTATGTGTCTCCATTTTTTCTTAGTGACAATGATTCTAGTACAAATTACAGTGATGCCAGAAGCATACTTATGCAAATGAGGTGATGCATGTAGTGTGCATTTGACATGTTATGAAAATGAGGTTCAAATATAATATTAATAATTTGATGACACCATGATGTAGTGATATCAATGCCTGGAATGCACTACCTGACTCTATGGTTTCTTCCCCAAACCCCAAAAACTTTAACCTTGGACTGTCTACAGTCGACCTCTCCCCATTTCTAAGAGGTCTATAAGGGGTTTGCATAAGTGCATCTCTGTGCCTACTGTCCCTGTCCTACTGTCCCATTGCCCTCTTTTATTGTTACTTTTTATTTATGTTATGTTTATACAAACAACTACTATCCTATACATGTTTGATAAATAAATAAAATAAAATAAAAACTGCCTTCTATCCTAATAGTTTTAAAATTTTAACAGCATCAAAAAAAAAGACTCCTCCGTTGATCCATATATAAACGATTTTAATCAAGAGATTGTTTTTTTACTGGTTGTATAAAGGTATATAAGTGAGCTCTTCTCTCTTTGAAAAGCAAGCCTTATTTTTAAAGGAACAAATACAGGTCATACTGTTCTGCAATGCAGCATTTTGTCCATCACACATTTAAAATGTACACAAGCTATAAGAATTCAGCCAGAGGAGAAAAGGGCAAAAGTTTTAGACCTCAAATATGATGCAATATTTAATAATTCATCTAATTACCCAGGTTGTTTTGAGTTTAATTTTTGAGGCTTTTTAATTTTTGATCTGATGATAATTTCCCAATTAAAAGGGTTCTAATATTTGCCTTGATTTGGGTTAACAATCTGTCTAGTTAAAAGCAGGAAATAGTAAAGTATAGATAGAGGATTGGGCTGGAAAAAGTAATTGAGGCTTTGAATAGCAAGCAAGAGGATTGGTTAATTCTAAGAAAAGATCCAGTCTGCTCTTTATCAGAAAGCAGAAAATTGTTGCCAAATATCCCAGGTCAGTAAATACATTTATTTCACCGAGTGCGCAATCTATCTGAGTGAAGGGCAAACTTGCACAAATAATGAAAGCATTATTTGTTCATTAAAGAAAATAAACCCTGAGATTTTGCAAGCTGTCAGAAAATACCATGGGATTTTGCCAAGAAAGTGTTAATAAAGTCATGGCTTCATTTACTCTATTGATCCAGACCTTTCACTGTGACATAGGAACCTACTGGGTCAGTCCATTGGTTTTTCTAGACTGGGGTAGCTTACACTGACAAGTAGCAATTCTCCAAGGTTTCAGGATGAATAATTACTTCAGTGCCTGGAGAAATTTGAAATATTTTCCATTCAAAACATTTATTCTGTCCTTGAGCTACAGCCATTCCCTCCAGAACAACTGGTTGAATGAATATAGATGGTTTGGTGTATTTGAATGGACACAGATGCCTGGATTTGACAAATGGATGTAATCTAAAAGAATCTACAGTTCAAAGATTGGATGATTTTTTTAACACCTCAAAATACAATAACTTGAGAGTTCCAGGTATAAATGCATTATCACATATAGAACTTGTGCATCACTTCCCTCACTTCCAATGAAACTCTGTGGGATAATCCAATCATGGTTTTAGAATTTCAGTCAAGCTGTTCCACTGAGTTGGTACTTTGTCAAATTCTGATCATTTTGGTAATCAAGCCTCAATGCCTTACATTGGAGCTGATTCTTTTTTAGAGCCTAATTTCAGTATTTGACAGACCCAACCATTTGATATTGCTGTTGAATAACATTTTCTGGACTTCATTGTCTAGGTGAATGATTGGTGCAAATTTATTCTTTCACAATATTACATGTTAGACTTCAATTCTGGGAATTAACTTTTGAAAACCTCCCAATCCTAATGTCAACTCTGAAGCAAACCTGGCTGAAACCAGGTATGTAATGATGAATGTAAAACTATTCAAGACCACCGACAATGCTGTTACCCTACAAAAAGACCTTGACTATCTGTCAGAATGATCAAACAATTGGCAACTCAAAATCTCAAGCAACAAATACTCTGTCTTACACATTGGCAAAAAAAAATCAGAAACAAAATTTAATCTGGGTGGATACGACTTCTTAGAGGGACCTCAGAGTTCTGTTTTCAATAGATGCATTACTCAGCATTCTGATACCTAGATTAATACTGTTTTATTTTAATGATGGATGTCCCTGCATTCAGTCAAATAGCATATTATTTTAGATATAAGTGGTTTTGTGCTTCATTTGTTTTACTGTTAGCATTTTCTATTGATTTGACTGATGGCAGTCTGCAATCACTGTCTTTTTCAAATTTTTACAATACCTTTGTAAAGGAATCATCATCATCATCTTCTATTTTTGGTGTTTTATTCTCTTTTTTCTTTTTCTTCCTCTTTTTTCTATAATTTGGTTTTCTTTCTCCTCTGCCCATTCTATTTAAAGGCAAAAAATTAAACTATTGAGATATAATAATATAATATCTTAAATATTTTTATGCTTATGATTTTAGTCATAAGTTGACCAGGGTCATTTTCAGAGTGTGAGAGCTGCATATGAATTTAATAAATAAATAGCTATACCTTTATTCTCCAGATATCTAATTGTACCTAAACACTGCTCAAAAAGCTTTCAAGCAGAATTAAAAATAAACCCTGTTTCTTCTTTTAAGTTGGCAACCTTTCCTATACTGTCAAATAGCAGCAAGAGCTACATCCGTGTGTCTCTCTTTTGCTAGAATCAATAACAAAATTAGCGATGATCTACTCTTCAGTTTGTAAAGATGCAAAGGCTTGAGAAAACTTTGGGGAAAACAAGTGGCACGCTTTTGCTACAACCTAACCCAAAGGACTATCACTAATTGCATTGATTTTTGGGGGGAGGGGGGAAGGGGAGAGAAATGCAATGTCCAAATTAGAAATGGATTGTTATCAGCATTTTTTCACCTGTGCTGAAACCTCTGCTCATGTATCAGTGTCCATGTTCCAATAAAAGTAATTAAAAGATTCTAATATGCTTGGATC
Source organism: Erythrolamprus reginae (assembly GCF_031021105.1). Taxonomy (NCBI): domain Eukaryota; kingdom Metazoa; phylum Chordata; class Lepidosauria; order Squamata; family Dipsadidae; genus Erythrolamprus; species Erythrolamprus reginae. Next base: position 305,396,693 of record NC_091950.1, on the reverse strand, counting down.
ATCAGAAGGAGCTGTTTGAGAGAAAGATTAATATTCCCACCCAGCTTCATTGCTGTTGCCTTAAGTGCTGGACACTGACAAACAATTGCCTATAAAGACCTTGTCTCAGCTTTCCAAGCCATTTAATGCTTTGCTTTATTTTAATGCCATTGTTGATGGATTTCACTTTGCTATCCTGCCTGGAGCGATTAGGTTCAGGCCAGTGCTGAGCTATAAATCCAACATGCCTGAGGAAGGTGAACTTTTTTGCCATGGATGTGATGTGTGGAGGCATTATGTTTTCAAATTGTTCCATTGGCTCAGGCCTTTACGTCTTACCCTATCTGAAAGATGTTACACCTTCTAATGTGGTACCACTTCTACCATCAGATCTGTGTGTCTCCTTGTAGATTTTTGCATCTCAGAAGAAAACTGGCATTTGGATTTATATGATTAAGGGCAGGGTGGATTTGTACTCTCAAGCCTGCAAAGTATGCTTGAATATATGAAGGTTAAGGAAACGCCGTTTGCCCCTCCACCCATCATGTTATCTTTCTGATTTAAAAAAGGATCAAAATACTTTTATTTTAATAACCCAGACTTCATCAATGGAATCTTTTGCAGCATGACTAAAGGACAGTGGGGCGGCCTTTCAGCCTCATATATTTACTGAAAATAGGGAAGGCACATGGTGTGCAGAGGTTAATAATTCACTGCTCCATACTGATGTTTTCTGGCTCCTTACTTGCTACCAAATGATTCATGTCACCTCTTGGTTGACAGCCTCATTCTCCAGATGCTATTATTTACACCTGATTGTCTTTTCCCCCTGAAAAGCCACCCTCTCTGAAAAAAATATCACATCTCAATCACACTTGAAGAAGATTTAAAACATTCTGCCCAGGAAGACAATTCACTTTGGTGTCTATTTATTTTTGTTAATCTCTACAATCAAAATCCATATTCTTCCATTTTAAAAGGAAACCAGTGCCTAGACATACTTAAACATTCTTTGAAGAGGAGTTATTTGTCTTGTTTTCAGCAAATATATGCCTCTGTTTAGGTGCTTCCATCAGTCAAGTTTAACCAATCTTAAAGAGGCTTGACTAGATAATTCTTCTGCTGGTATTTGGAAAGATTAGAACATTACATTCGCCATACATCTATCATTCATTTGCAGATCCCAGTCTAATTTTCTTCTCATCTTATTATATCTGATGAAATCTTGCTGGTTTTGGTTCACTTTGGGAAAGTAGAGGACAACAAAAGAAGAAGAGAAATCTTCTTTCCTACCTCTAATATTTATAACCTGAGCCTAGTCAGCATTACTGTTTTAGAGAGGTGGTGGTGCAGAGGTGGATTCCTCCCAGTTCAGACCAGTTTATCCAAATCAGTAGCAACCCATTGATGATGTCACCATGACATCATGGATCCAGTTCAGTCAGTGCCTGTCCGCGACCGCCGCCATCTTTTATTTTGAATTTTTTTCAAAAAATTCCCGAATTTTTCCCCGTTTTCTGTGTGCTTGGAATTGGGCCCGCCCTCTTGCCCCTGGGTTTATACAGACCTTTATTGCTTCTTCCAAAGCCCAGCTGATCAGCCCCGCAGTTGTTTTTTGTGCTCCTTTCCTTGTTTGCAATGCGGAAGGACTTGATTTTAATTACTGAGTGAAATACGCACACACAAAATGTGCACTTCCATTGGGATGCGAACCAGTGGGGAAGGTAAATAGAAGTGGCAGTGGCATTTATTAAGATGCCCCAGCTCTTCAGGGAGTTACTTTAAAATAGATATGATTCCGTGATAATAAGAGGGAGCAGAAGACCTGGAAGCAAAGGCCTGTCCTTAAACTTTCCAGCTTCAGGATTCTGGTGGTGCTTTCCCCCACACAACAAAAAAGCAATTATACTTTCTTGCTGATGCTGAAGCACACACCTCCCAGCAGCCTTTGCAAGCATAGCCAATGTCAACAAGTTAGGAAATATGATTTAGCAACCCCTGCAGGCCACAGGTTCCCATCCTTGAAATGGAGACATTTAGACATGAAGACAACTAGACACAAGAACAGTTTTTTCCCCAAATGCCATCACTCTGCTAAACAAATAATTCTCTCAACACTGTCAAATTATTTACTAAGTCTGCACTACTATTACTACTAGTTTTTTCTTATCATTCCTATCACTCATTTCCTCCCACTTATGACTGTATGACTGTAACTTGCTGCCTGTATCTTTAAGATTTTATTAATATTGTTTCCTCATTGCTTATTTGACCCCTATGACAATCATTAAGTGTTGTACCTCATGATTCTTGATAAATGTATCTTTTCTTTTATGTACACTGAGAGCATATGCACCAAGACAAATTCCTTGGGTGTCCAATCACACTTGACCAATAAAGAATTCTATTGTATTCTATTTGTTTGGATGATTGAGTGGTGCATGGGGTGAATGTTTGTGCCCTAATCCTAGCATACACAGGTTGCTCTTGAGATCTTTGTAGGAAGTCATAAGCAGGAATGTTTAGAGAGAACTCTGAAGCACTTTTCCATGAATGACTTTATGATACCCTGTAGAGTTCTAAGCCTTTCATTGCCTTCATTGTATGAACATCTTAAAAGAAAGCATCCACATTTGTGGGAACGTGGAGAAAAAGGACTTGTATCCTTGCATATTCAAACAGATTCTTGAACTGGTACCTCATTTCATGGGTCTTGTTTAAGAAATTTAATTCTGTAATCCACATGACCAGATTAAGAAGTCTTTTAAAATGAGTGAGACAAAGTTGTTAGCTCTTCAGGTAAATCAAATCTAATAGATTGAATAATGAAGTTTTAGTAAAAAATGCTAGCTGCCAGGCACAGGATATTTTGTCTGATTCTTTTGCCATCTATTCATACTTTCTCTGTCACAATCTTTTTGATTTACAACTCTATCCTATATTTGGCTCACTTTGCTGTGGAAATGGGATTAGCATTTTCCTTCCAGCAAAAGTTTATAACGTTAAAGGTGCAAGGAGCCTGATTGGTCCATATATGCTTGTTCCCCACTGTATAACCAGTCTCTACCCCTGGAGATTTTCTCCAGATCAATTGAAAATTCAATTTTATTGATGGTATTGGGCACCGACCCAATTAGCTAAAATATATCCAAAATTGAGCCCAAATTGTTGGTAGATTTTAAAAAAAACAATGGCACCTTCTTCCACATGTGGTGGTTGAGTTCTGAGATGAAAATATTCTGGATGAAAAGAAAAAGAAAATTCAATTTTACAAGCTTTGCTTTCAGCTGGAGCTTAGCCTTATAAAGCATCTGCTACTTGAAATAAGTTAATGTCTCTGTTGTTTATTTATTTATTTAAGTTTATTATATTGTTTATATTGTTCTCTCCTGTTTCATGGGGTTCTTTCCAGTGCTCCAGTGTAGGATCCAGGCAGGAGGGAGGTTCCTTGTCTTTGGTGCTACTGGTACACTCCCAGTATAGATGTGCGGGCATCTGGCAGGCAGGCAGACATGCATCTACATGAGAGTCGGGTTTCTGCACATGCACAGAAGCAAAACCCCACCAAAAATTGGTGAAATCTCGCACATACGAGTGTCTTCACATGAGATCTGGCTTCCTGCACTTGCACAGAAGCCAAATATCACACAGGTCCATGCGCCTGCTGCCGGTCATGCACAGCTGCACATGCATCTTCATTTTTACTACCGCTCTATAGAGTGGCCCATACGGGCTGCAACCCATTACTGGATCCAGGTTAAAATATGTTGCCTGAAAGAGTTATATTTCCAACCTTGTATTCTGCCTCAACCAGAAAGAATAAGAGTCCTGTCTAGATAAGAATGGGAAGACCAGAGAGTCAGATAGGACAGGGGTCTCCAACCTTGGCCACTTTAAGACTTGTGGACTTCAATTCCCAGAATTCTTCAGCCAGCTTTGCTGGCTGAGGGACTCTGGGAGTTGAAGTCCACAAGTCTTAAAGTGGTCAAGGTTGGAGACCCCTGAAATAGGGAATGCCTGCTTAAGTACCATACAAATATATTTGCCTGTAGGAAACACTCTTGCTAAAGTGAGGCTTGGACAAGACTAGAACATTTGGTTAGGTAGGAGTAGGGAGTTGATACTTTTCAACTGCTTGAGTAACAAGTCACTAATTTGGAGATGCTCTGTACAGGAAATGTGACACCATAATTCCTGGATAGAAGTCTACTAGTCTTTTTAAACCCAAGTAACACCAAGGGTAAGAAATTGTCTGTCAATAGATCAGTCTTCTGTGAGGCTGATAAATGTTCCCAAATAGTTGATAAATTTCTCAAAATAGTTCAGTTGAGAACTAGGAAAATGAAAGTTTAAAAAATAATTAAAACTTAAAAACTCCAATTCTGTGGCTGCAGAAAAGGCTCCTTCCTGGCTGGAAATCTTGGGATTAAACAATTTAGAACTACAACACCTTTGGTCCAACCTAAATTATCTGCTACAATGTCCTACCTGTCAATTACTACTTCAGCTTCAACCGCAACAACACAGGAACATACAATACAGTTGTGCTAATAAGTTTACATACCCTGGCAGAATTTATGATTTCCTGGCCATTTTTCAAAGAATATGAATGATAAATGAAAACCTTTCTGCCATTCATGGTTAGTGTTTGCCTGAAGCCATTTATTATCAATCAACTGTGTTTACTCTTTTGCAATCATAATGACAACAGAAACTACCCAAATGACCCTGATCAAAAGTTTACATACCCCAGTTCTTAACATGAAGGGGATTGCCTACCAGGAAATCTAGTTATTTTTTTCTGGATAATTTATTGCAAAGGAATACCTTTATGTTCAGCCTCTCTCCACACTCCTCTACAAGATTTTAGAATTGTAAATGAAAATATTTTCCAAGTGTGTATTTTATACATATGCCTCCCAATTTGAAAGAAATTATGGTTATAATGAAATTTCTCCTGGCTTATCTCAACAGTGAACACATGCACACACACTCAGCTAAATTCCACTGAACTAAGCTAAGATAAACTAAGATAAGCTAAGCCAAGAATAATCAGAGCTTTAAAGTGGCTAAGAGATGATGGTTAGAAAAGGGAATATATTTAATATAGTAGTGGCATAACAAAACAAAAAATAGAGGTATAGGATTTAGAGAAAGGGGGATTAATAAAATACACATTTTTCTGTAGTAAGGAGAAGCAATAACAAGAGAGGAAATTAAAATTGAAAGGATGGTATTGCTAAATTTTAATTAAATATGAATGTGGGTAGGTTTTTAAATGTGATAAATATGATTAACAATATTTTATTTGTATTAAAACATGATATGCAGAAGATGATATAAAAACAACATATCAAAACATTGAATAATTAAAAAATGAAGGATTATAAAATGACTAAGCAAATAATGAAATATTTTAATTTAATATAAATGATGGTATTATTATTATTATTAGGAATATATAAGTTTGTTAAATGTAATAAACATGATGGATAATATTTTATGAAAAGTGGTATTAATAAATGCATTTAAATAAAATGGGGATTGGCACAAAAACAATACATAGAATTACTGACTAAACAAAAAATGAAAGATGATAATCCAATATGTATATGCATATGTATGATATGATTAATAATATCTTAGTTGTATTATGTAGAATATGATGATTGATATAAAAATAATATATTGAAATATTGAATAAACAAATAAGTTGAATAAGCAATAATGAAGATCTTAATGTAATATAAATGTTGCCATTAATATTAGTTATATAAGTTTGTTAAATGTAACAAACATGATTGATAATATTTTATTCATATTAAAAAGTATGATAATGAAGGTAGGGTGATTGGTATAAAAATAAGATATTGATATATTGAATAATTAAACAATGAAAGATTATAATTTAATATAAAGATGTATATTATTACCAGTATTATATAAGCTTGTTAAATGAAACAAATATGATTAATACTAATTTTCTTGTATGAAATCTATAATACTCTGTTCACATACTGATATGTTTGTAAAATGTAAAAACCTGGGGAAACACACACATACACACACCCCAACCAAAGTCTTCACTTGTCATGATGTATATCATTGTGAAATAGCAAAAATAACAATTGAAAACTGATTGTTTTAGAGGGGCAGAGAGAACAAAAGTCATATTTTAAATAGCCCATTATGAAGAATAGTCTTCATGAGATGCCAGAGAGTGCATGTTGGAACTTTAGACTGAAAGTTCAAACAACATTTCAGTACTGCAAATGAGAAGTTGGGCAGGGGAAAAAAATGCTTATCTCTTCAATAGCTAACCTCACATCAACTTTTTTACGTAAGAGTCTGGGATTCAATTCTGTCTCACAAATTGAATTTAAGCAAAAGAATGCACCATTTCTGCCCTCTAAAAGTCTGTCCATTCTAATCAATGGAAGAAATCTAAACAACTACTGAAATGCTTTCTGCACAGTTCTCTCCAGTGTGGCAACTGCCTCTAACTCTCCAAACAAAAAGTAGCATAGGCCTTTCTGTTCTTTGTACAGGCTGAACTAAAGTTTGCAAGGATGCACCTCTACCTGCCCTTCTGTAGAGAACCTTGGGAAAAGGGTGCAAACACATGTAAATATCTATTGCATCTGCAGTGCATATAAAGAGGAAAAGATATGATGCCACAAGAGCAGGGGTGGGCTACTAGAGGTTCAGGAGAATCTCTAGCTAAGTTCCTGTGCAGCTCAGAGAACCCACAAATCCTACTCCTGGTTGGCTCTGGCCAACCTGCCTTGCCCCTCCCAGGAGACCCCATGTGGCTCATTTTAGATGCAGGTGAGAGCAGGGTGTACGCAGAGATTTGGGGAGGGCAAAAAATGGGCCTAGAAGTTTAGTAAGGCTGGAAACAGGCCTGTTTCTGGCCTTCAGAGGGCCTCCAGAGCTTGGGGAGGCCATTTTTGCCCTTCCAGAGGCTCAATGAACTTTTACAGAGCTGGGTAGGGAAAAAACACCCCCACCACCATTGTACAAGAAGCTGACTACGTCACACCCACCATGGCCATGTCCACCTGGCAACTGGGCAGAAAACCGCTTGCTAAAATTTTTGAAGCCCAACCCTGCAGAGTATTATTCATTTTTTCCAAAACAATTATGCATTCTTTCTTTCTGTACATCAATATAGTCAGTCTGATGGATTGATTGATATGTATTGATTATGTGCATCAAGCAGGTATCTATCAACTCTTAGCAGCCACATATATAGAACATAGAACAATAGGGTTGGAAGGGACTTTGGAGGTCTTCTAATGCAGGGGTCCCCAAACACCGGGCCGTGGACCAGTACCGGGCTGCGGGGCATGTTGCACCGGTCCGTGGAGTCAGCAGCTGCCGGCCCTCATGCCGCCACCCCCTCCCTCCAGCGCTTCGCCTCCCGCCGGGCAAGAGGCCTTGGGAGGCAGGTTCTGCCGGCCACAGGACGATGGATGGGACAGAGGGGCGGGAAGGACCGAGAGGCTCAAGCCTCTTTTGCCTTCTGCCGTGGGGCGCTTTTGCGTTTTTGGCCGGGGGGACGCAGGAGGGCCAGCCTGACCCCCTCTCTCCAGCGCTTAGCTCCCGCTAGGCAAGAGGGCTTGGGAGGCAGGTTCTGCTGGCCACAGGATGATGGCGGGAAAGAGGGGCGGGGAGGACCAGCACCCCCATGCTTAATCCCACCCCCAACCACGCCCCTTTCCGCCCCCACTGGGCCATAGAAAAATTGTCTTGCTGAAACTGGTCCCTGGTGGAAAAAACGTTGGAGACCACTGTTCTAATGCAATATCCTGCTCAAGCAGGTGACCCTATATCATTCCAGACAAATGGCTGTCCAGGCTCTTTTTGAAACCCTCCAGTGATGGAATACCACGACTTCAAGAGATAAGCCTCCAGAATATACTGTATATTTCCTCTATAAATATAGAGATTTCCTCTATGACAATCTTTCTTTAACCTGATCCTTTTGGTCTTCTAATGGTAAACCATCACCACAGGAACTGAGTCCATCCCCCTGTTCTGGTTATTCTCTTCTTCTCTTTCCACCGTTCCTAGCTTTAAAGCTTTCTCTAAAGAGCTTGCATAATCTATTCAAAGAAGGATAATTTGAACCACGTCTGGAGTGAAAGCTCTAAGTTGATTTGTCTGAGGATCCATTTTTTTCTTGGTTGCTCGTGAGATCCCAGGAGACTTCTCCAATTTTCAAAGTTCAAAAGCAACAATATTCTTCCTATCCCACTTCTTCAAAGTCTAGCTTTCATTTCCGTAGAGTGTCATGGGAAATAACTTTGCTTGCAATATTGTGATTTTTGTAGGTATAGTTGCAATTGATATAATTAAAAGCCTTTCTATAATCAATGAAGCACATAATGACTTATTTTTTATATTCTTTGGCTTTCTCCATTATCCAACATGCATGAGCAACAATGTCTCATGTTCCTTAGCCAACTTGAACATCTGGCATCTCTTTTCCATTTAGGACTCTAATTTGCAATCAGATGATCTTAAGTATAATTATGTTAGCATGTGAAATGAAGGATACTTTGCTGACTCCATTAAGTAGCTTTTTTTGGCATTGGAACGTAGATTAGAAAGTCAAAGCCCTAGAGATACTCAACTGAAAGGAATGCTCTATTATGTTTGTTGGGAGGGGGGAGCATTATAGAGAAGTAAAGTCCACTGGGATTCTCCAATTCAGCTTCCATAGCTCTTCAAGCATCCATTTTGTATTATCTAATGAGAGAGCAAGAAGAAAAGAAGGTGTTACAATACAAAATTAATACTGTACAACTTCTACATTTATGAGTCATGGTGGTATAGTGATTAGAGTACAGCACTGCAGACTACTTCTGCTGATCACCAACTGCCAGCAGTTTGGCAGATTGAATCTCACCAGGCTCAAGGTTGACTCAACCTTATATTCCTTCCAAGGTTGGTAAAATGAGGATCCAGACCAGAGTGTTGGGGACAATATGCTGACTCTGTAAACTGCTAAGAGAGCCACTTCTAGTGAGAGGGATTCTATTGTAACTTCTTTTATGATACTTCAACCGGAATAGTTGAAGCAGCACATTAAATTGAACCGGTCTTTCAATCCAGCTACAGATACAGATTAACAAAGTTGGAAGGGACCTTGTATGTCATCTAGTCCAAACCAACATTGGGCTGCTACCGGTATGGCCCGGATCTTTGATCCAGTAGCAGTGGTCGTGGGAGGTTCTGCCCACCCACCTTGGATGCTTCTGTGCACGTACAGAAGTATCACACGTGCACGTGTGCAAACCAGTAGCGATGGGATTTGCAGCCTATTACTGGTCCAACCCCTCCCCCCACCAGCTAAGCAAACAGTACACCATTTCTGACAGATGGCAGTCCAATGTCTTCTTGAAAACATACAGTGATGAAGCTCCCACAACTTCTGAAGGAAAACTGTCCCATTGGTTGATTGATTGGTTGAAAATCTGTCCTGTTTTAGATTGCTCTGCAAAGCAACATCTACTGTGGCTATTTGTAATTATACTGGTAAGTAAAAGAGCCAATGTAACCTCCCATTTTCTCCTTATTCTCATATAAGGAGAAACAAAGGATAGTTTTACAAGAGCATAAGAGATGTATGCTTTGGAAACCTTTTGCTTTTCGCCTTTTTCTTCATTTATTTCTCCTCGTGCATACAATAATACATACCCCTCTAAAACGAGGAATAGAAAATGATCCAATATTTAACTGGAGGCCAGAATGATTACATTTATCCAAATGTATATTAAATAAATTTAAGTACAATGGTTGTCCTTGTCTCAGGGTTGTTGGGTTTTTTTGGACTGTGTCCTCAACAAGGGAAAATATGGTGCAGTGAGATAGCCCATCATTAGGAATGAAGGACATTGCCATTGGCTAAATCAGACCACCGAGTTCTCCAGCTGACACGCTCTGCAAAATCTCACCCTCCAAATATTTCCAATTATATCTATCACTGTAATTTGTGAACGGATATGCCAGCTAGGCTAGTGCGTACTGCATCCAACATCTTTGGAGGGGTGCAGATGGTCTAGCCTTGCTCTACCTTGATAGCAGAAGGGTTTTGAAGATTCTACCATATTTTTTGGAGTATGAGATGCACCAGAGTATAATATGCACCTTAGTTTTTTTGGGGGGAGGGAAATGGGGGGGGAATCTACCTACCAGGTATTCATCTGGCTAGCATCCTTAGTCTGTTCAGCTTTGGCACATTATTTTATCTCCTGGTTAGGGCTGGAAAAAGCCCTTTTTAGAGGGAGCAGGAATTAAAACAAGCCTGTTAAGACTTAGGGCAGGAAAAAACTGCTTTGGAGGGAGTAGGAACAAAAAAATATATGCTGCAAGCCAGTAAGATTGTTAGCACCATGTTAGGGCTGGAAAAGCCTTTTTCAGAGGGAGTAGGGATGAAAACAAGGGTACAAAGACTTAGGGCTGGGGGGAAAAACCTTCTTTAAAGAGAGAAGGAAGCCCGGCAGATCATTAGCACCTAGTTACAGCTGGAAATAAAAGCTTCAGAAAAGCTACATTCGGAGTAAAAGATGCACCCAAATTTTCAGCCTCTTTTAGGGAGGAAAAAGGTGTGTCTTGTACTCTGAAATATACCGTAATTCATTTCTGGTCCTATGGGATGGTACAGGGAACCAAGCCTAAAATTGTCCATATCCAGAGAAGGGCATCCACCCACCCACCCTTAGTTTGAGTGATGTATCTTAAGTACTTCTGCCTGGACTGCAGAATGAAAATTGAAGAGACTGCATTTCTTAGAAACTACTGTCTTAAAAAACAGCTGAGGAAGGGTCCATGGGAGAAATCTATTGATGAAAAACAAAGCTGATCTCTTCATTGCTTTGACCCCTCTGGTTCAAAGCTCTCAGAAATAATATCTAGCTCTTGGAAATGTAAGATGATGAATCAATACGAAACTAATCTGACTTGAGAGCGAAAAGAGGCAGAATGGAATGTCTTGTTTAGCTGCTTTGCTAAGGGATCCCATTCCGCCAATCTCCTGCTTTTGCAGTTAATTCGTTTTTTTCAGACTCATGGGAAAGTTTCGGGTGAGTACTGTATTTCCATCTTAAAGATTTTCATGTCAGGGTGAAATGCAAAACCTTCTGAAACTCATCAACCTGTAGCTAAATTAAATGATGAAGGAAACCGAGGCTTTTCATCCGTCACTTGATCTGGAAACTGCCACTGCCTATTATTGTCACTATGTCATCCAATACAGGTGATAAGCATGTTAAAGTACCCCTAAGAATGAAGTGCCAGAAAACAAGATGTGGCACATCATTAAGCACGTGGAGACTCCTTTGCTCACCACCTATTCTCCTTTTACTAGTCAAGTATATATGTAAGAATGTCTTGAAGTCTTAAATCAAGTATGTCTCCTGGTGAAGATATAAAGGTAATATTTATTTGCAACAATTGTGGAAATGGCTTGCCATTGTCTTCTGCTGGGATGCTTTTTCCAATTTCCCAACCTAATCTACATCCCTAGTATTTCATGGAGGTCTCCTATCCCAGTACAACCCTGTGTAGCTCTAGACAAAGCAAGCTCAATATGGAATGGTCACCTAGCCCCAGGCAGTAAGCATTGTTCCCTAATGCCAGATTCAGCATAGATAGTGTTGGGGAAGAAGCTATAGCTGATTATTTATTTATTTATTTAGTTAGTTATTTAGTTATTTAGTTATTTATATTTTTTGGATTTGTATGCCGCCCCTCTCCATAGAATTAGGGCGGCTAACAACAATAATAAAAACAGCATATAAATCCAATACTACAACAACTAAAAAACCCTTATTTTAAAACCAATCATACCTACAAGCAAACATACCATGCATAAATTGTAAAGGCCTAGGGGAAAAGAGTATCTCAGTTCCCCCATGCCTGACGGCAGAGGTGGGTTTTAAGGAGCTTACGAAAGGCAAGGAGGGTGGGGGCAATTCTAATCTCCAGGGGGAGTTGGTTCCAGAGGGCCACAGAGAAGGCTCTTCCCCTGGGCCCCACCAAACGACATTGTTTAGTTGACGGGACCCGGAGAAGGCCCACTCTGTGGGACCTAACTGGTTGCTGGGATTCGTGCAGCAGAAGGCGGTCCCTGGGATAATCTGGTCAGGTGCCATGGAGGGATAGGATAGAATAGAATAGGATAGGATAGGATAGAATAGAATAGAAGAGAACAGAACAGAATTTTTTATTGGCCAAGTGTGATTGGACACATAAGGAATTTGTCTTTGGTGCATATGCTCTCAGTGTAAATAAAAGAAAAGATACATTTGTCAAGAATGAAAAATTTCAATGAAAAATTGACATGGTTAAATATATACAATTAAACCATTTATATACAGTGGTACCTCAAGATATGAACCCCTCGTCTTACGAACAACTCAAGATACGAACCCGGGGTTCAGAAAAAATTTGCCTCTTCTTACGAACTTTTTTTGCATTACGAACGCCAAACCCGAACTTCCGGGTTTGGCGTTCGGAGGCTGCTGGGAAGCCCCCCAGCCCAGCTGTCACCTTTTAAAACAGCCGCGCGGCTTCCCAGCAGCCTCCGAACGCCATGTTTGGGTTTGGTGTTCGTAACACGAAAAAAGTTCGTAAGAAGAGGCAATTTTTTTCTGAACCTTTCGGAGGCTGCTGGGAAGCCGCACGGCTGTTTTAAAAGGTGACAGCTGGGCTGGGGGGCTTCCCAGCAGCCTCCGAATGCCGAACGCTGAAGTTTGGGTTTGGCGTTCAGCTTTGGGAGACGGCTGGGAAGTCGCGCGGCTGTTTTAAAAGGTGACAGCTGGGCTGGGGGGCTTCCCAGCAGCCTCCGAACGCTGAACGCGGAAGTTTGGGTTTGGCGTTCGGCTTTGGGAGACGGCTGGGAAGCCGCTCAGCTGTTTTAAAAGGTCACAGCCGGGGTGGGTGGGTTGCTGGGAAGCCCCCCAGCCCGGCTGTCACCTTTTAAAACAACAGCGCGGCTTCCCAGCAGCCTCCGAACGCCAAACGCAGAAGTTTGGGTTTGGCGTTCGGCTTCGGGAGATGGCTGGGAAGCCCCCAGGCTGTTTTAAAAGGTGACAGCCGGGCGGCAGCGGTTTTTTTTGCGGGTTTTTTTTTGATTGCACGGATTAATTGACTTTACATTGTTTCCTATGGGAAACAATGTTTTGTCTTACGAACCTTTCGTCTTACGAACCTCCCCCTGGAACCAATTAGGTTCGTAAGACAAGGTATGACTGTATTTCAAAGCAGAGGTGGGTTCCTCCTGGTTCGGACAAATTCTCCTGAACCAGTAGCAACCTGCTGGTGATGTCACTGAGCCAGTTTGGTTATTGCCAGTCTGTGGGCACCACCATTTAAAAAAAAAAATTGGGGGGGGGGTTTCTGTGTTGTTTTCTTCTACACATGCAGATTGGGTTCTCTGTGCTTGGAGCTGGTATAAACCCAGAGGATAAATCCTGCCCTCCTGCCTCTGGGTTTACACGGTCTTTTATTGCTTCTTCTGAAGCACAACTGATCAGTTCTGCAGCTGTTTTTCATGCTAATTTCCTTATTAACAATGCGGAAGACCTTGAATTTAACTACTGCAGTTCAGCTACAATCTCTGGTTCCATAACCACAAAGAAATCCTAACCCTGAGGGAAGGACTGGCTTGTAAAGGGACCAAGGTATATGCGCCTGTCAGTCTCTGATTAGAGATACTTCAGCGAAGTCATGATTCCAAAACAGGAGGACATTTTGTGTTCCTAAAAATACTGTATGTCACTTGAAGACAATTCTGGTGGCCAAGGATGATAGCAGAAGTGGAAGACTGTAAGGAGTTGTGCCACTTGTGCCACTCAGAAACACATACCAGGTAAACCACTCAGACTGCTGCAACAAGTCGCTGACTCCAGCAAGCCCTGGAAGTAAATAGAGATGATTTCATAGTGGAACTCCCCAAGAGCAAGGGGAACACAGTGATTTAGACTGTCATTGATTTGTTCTCCAAACAAGCTCATTTTATTGACTGTTCTCAATTGCCATCTGCTAGACACCTAGACAAGTTGTTTCTTAACCACATTTACAGACTACATGGAGTCCCAAGGAGAGTCATCTGATCGGGGAGTACTGTTCACTGCAAAGTTCTGGAGGGAGTTCTTTCAGGCCTTTGGGTTCACACAAGGACTTAGATCAGCTTTCCAGCCTTCCACTAAGGGAGCAGTAAAGAAAACCAATGCTCTAGTGGAACAGTACCTTAGATGCTATGTGGACTACCAACAGGACGAATGGGTGGAATTGTTGCCTTTTGCGGAAGTGGATATAACAATGTGGTCCATAGCAGTAGGGGACTAATCCCTTTCCAGTCACCAGTGGCCAAGATTTCATTCCTCTTTGACTTCCCTAACAGAGTGGATGGAGAAGCTAAAAAAGGGGTGGGAAGACACCAAGAAGGTGCTTGTTGAAGTGGTAGAAGCCTACAAGAAGCAAGCTGACAAACATTGGTTACTTCAACCCCCTTTTAGAGTGGGGGACAAAGTCTTTTTGTCAGCCAAATACATTTGATTGAGAATGTGTAGCAAAAAGCTAGGACCCAAATTTTTAGGCCCTTTCCCCATAGTGAAAGTGATAAACCCAGTCACTGTGCAACTTGCGTTACCTAGAATTCTAGGGAAAATTCACCCTGTATTTCATTGCAGCTTGCTTAAGCCAGTAATTGGGTCCAATATAAGACCTCATACTCAATCACCCACCACCCCCAGTAATAATACAGGGGGAGATGCATATGAAGTGAAAAAAATTTTAGAACTCCCATATATTTAGAGATCAATTACAATATTTAATTCATTGGAAGGGATACCTTTTATCTAAGGCTACTTGGGTTAAAAGTTGGAATATAAATGTAAAATCCGACAAACTAAATGAACTGTAGTCAACCCGATATTAACTTTCTCTACAGTTCTCCACCCAAGTTAAGGTTCATCCCTCGTCCTCACACCCACAAGTTCATCACATGGACCATTTCGGTTCTCTCAACTTCTGCTATCTTCCCTTGTACTTCCACCTGCAGCTGAACAAAGAATGACCTTGAAACTCTGGAAATAATTTGTTGTGAGTATTATCTTTCTCTCTCATGCAACCACCCCTCCTCAATTCTCAGAATACTTTTCTACGTGTGGCAGGCCAAAGTCTCTAACTCAAAATAATGGCTTTGGCCTGACAGCTCCCCCCCCCACAAGACAAAAGTATGTCCTGCAAAAGGAGAGAAGAAAAGAACACAATGTGATTCTGGGTGGAGAACTGTAGGAAAAGTTAGTATCGGGTTGACTACCAACATGGCTCTGTTAATAACTTGGAACTTGAAAGAAGGCCAAGCATTGGACTCTGATTTATTTCTCTAATGTTACTTGGAACACTTACAAGTGCATATGTGTAAGACATTAGAAAAATAAGATAAGATTTAAAAATAAAACAAACCTCCCCGAACCCCCCAAAGGCCTAAACAACAATGGTTGAACCATTGCTATTTAGGACTTAGGGGTGGTTTTTGTTTTAACCTTACCTTATTTTATTTTTACACACACACACACACACACAATATTAATATGCCAACTGAAATTACATTTAATTCATTCAAAAGAAATTAAATTTCAAGGTAAACTCTCCCAAGGTAATATACAACAAAATTATAGGTATGAACCACAATAAATCAATTGCTTCACAGTTGCCTGCCTTTAATAATAGCAAGTGTGTGTGTTATATATAGATGAAGCAGATTTTTTTGTCTTTTTAAATGGTAAGTGACATTACTTCCAAAGGGAGAACAAATGTTCAAAGCCATGTGGCACTGAAGGATTGGGTGTGGGTGGGAAATAGTTGGGTTTCAAATTGCTCAGGTGTTGCAACAGAAATGGCACACTTCCTGGATATTACAAAAGGCATTGTTTATAGACAGAACCAGAAGTATAAGTGGAGCATAAGTATAACATAAGATACAGCCATAAGTGCCTGTGCCACTGCATTCTAAACCAGTTGCGTCTTATGAGTGGTTCAAGGGCAGCCCCATGTTGAATGAACTTCAATAACCCCTTTGGTTACCATAGCATGATTGTGAATACTGTCTTCTGATCCAGGAAAAGGTGTGATTTGTTCTCAAGATGGATTTAAGGAAAAGCCTCCCTAGCCACATTTGTTTCAACTGCTATTTCATTTGCATCAGCATATTTTTTTAACAAGTACATGTATAACATTTCCCCCTTCCCAACAGATGGATTAGGGTTATGCATAGGTTTCTTAAATAATGTGTTGGAAATGTATTCATGTATAGGCTCTTGTGACAAGGACAGATTCATTTCTAGAAAGAATGAAACCGAGGCTTTCTAAGACTAAATAAATAACAAATAGATCGATTGGTGGGTAGATGGATGGATAGATACATGGGTGGATTGCCTTGAAAAGCAAGTGGAAATTCGCTTTTTGAATACAATTATTTCTAAGAATTTCAGTAATCAATTTTAATGATTTCACTAATAGCAATAGCATTTAGACGTATATACCGCTTCATAGTGCTTTTTACAGCTCTCTCTAAGCAGTTTACAGAATCAGCATATTGCTCCCAACAATCTGGGTCTTCCTTTTACCCACCTCAGAAGGATGGAAGGCTGAGTCAACCTTGAGCCTGTGGTGAGATTTGAACTGCTGAACTACAGCTAACAGTTAGCTGAAGTAGCCTGCAGTGCTGCACTCTAATCACTGCGCCACCCTGGCTCTTATAAGCAAAAATAGGCAAACATATATAATTAGGCAAGAGATGGCAGCAAATTGCAAGCATTGAGTAATTTGTATCATAATCCTAAAGTTGTGTAGTAAAGGTTTTTGTATAATTATAATTGCGAGAATCAGTGGCACAGTTTCCAGTCCATTGCAATGGGATTTGTGTGAGAGGTGCTATAATATAGGTGTGATAATCCTAGAATAGACTTAGTCCACTGTGGAAAAATATCCTCATACTGTAACAGATGCAACACAGATCTGCCTGACCTCTTGCTGTCCTCCTTAATCTGTTCCTTGGTCTCCCCGATAAGTTGTTCATCTTTATTTTAGATTATTTGGATTTGGGGAGTTTCTGATATCTTTAATTTAAAATACTATCAAATGTATTTAAATGCTTTATTTATATTTAAATGCCATATCAATGTTTTTTTAAAATAAGTAAGTACAGCTCAAAATGTATTTGCTTTAAATTCAATGTGTTATCCCAATTTGATCCCTTTTCACAATTGAACTAGCTGGCCATTTTGGACATGAAGACAATGATCCATAATGGCATAACTGTTTTCCTAAGCTTTGTGTTTTACTGGCTCCAAAACTAGGACATCAGAAATAAATGTTATGTTATAATTGGTCCAGACAACCTTCTGGCTTAGAAAGGAAGCTAATTTCCACTGACTTCAAGTTTTATTTAACACCTGCAACAAAATTCCAGTGCCTGGCTTCCTTTGGGAAGTATACAATATGCTCTGAAATGGTTCATTGTTACCCAGCTCTGTGGATCAGTGAAAGTAATGTCAAGTCACAGTCTAACATCTTTCCTCCAAAGGAATAGCTCATCAGATGCAACTCAAATGTGGGGGTGACTATCAAGGAAATTTGGAAATCCACAATGACTATAAATGCAGAGCAAATTGTATCCAACTGTGCTCAATAAAGTATTATCCGGAATATCTAAGAACACCAGATGGGAAGTATTTTTCCAGCACCAGATCCAAGTATTTGTAGTTAGATGAGACAGCGACATTTGAGCAAATGACATTTGAACAAACTGCAATGAAACCAGGCATTCTTTCATACCACTGATGAGGTCTACTACTCTTTCTGTTTTATGTAAAACCAAAGCAGTAGGCCTTATTGATGCCAGTTTTAGAAGTCTATAAAACCTTGAAGGGGTGTTAAAATTCTGCTCAAAAATACCCTGTCATGAAAAATCATCCTTAATGAAGAAACCCATTCTGCAATAAAGGTCTTCCATCATCAGAGACAGATTGAAAGGACAGGACCAACTTTTTATTCTACATCGCAGATAAAATGTTTCCAATATTGAATAAATTGCTCCAAGGAGCACAATAACCTGACAACACTCTAAAAATGCTGACCTATTTAACCCGACCCTATTGGCCAATAGTTGACAAATGTCCAATTTAAAATGAACTAAACTCTACTTTCAGTGCTTCTCTGTGCAAATCGAAGTTTTTATACTTCTGTCTGCAAACCCCAGCAAGCCTCGGCTCCTTGTCTAATGTGCAGAAAGACTACCAATAACTACGGATGCAGAAACAGACCTTACACTCTCAAATGTACATGCTGGAAATAAAACAAATCTGCACAACTCACTAGTTAGCAAAAAAGTATACTAAAAGCTGTGAAGTTCTCCTGCAATCCAATGGGCACCAAGAATTTTTGCAGCCCATATAGGCATCAAGAATTTTTGCAGCCCATATAGGCATCAAGATTTTTTGCAGCCCAGAGGGGCGGCATACAAATCTAATAAGTAAGTAAGTAAGTAAGTAAGTAAGTAAGTAAGTAAGTAAGTAAGTAAGTAAGTAAGTGCTGAGTTCCTGAGGTTTGGGGAAGATTCCCCACTCCCCCTGTAAGCCAGAATTAGCTAGTTCTGATGAAATGCAGCTTTTCAAAAATGGGGCCTTATTAATAAAAACTGATCTGTTTAGTAAAAACTGATAATTAGCAGTAGCAATAGCACTTAGATTCATATATTGCTTTACAGTGCTTTATAGCCCTGTTTAAGTGGTTTATAGATTCAGCACATTGCCCCCAACAATCTGGGTTCTCGTTTTACTCGCCTTGGAAGGATGGAAGGATGAGTCAATATTGAGTTTGGTGAGATTGAATTGCCACGTTGCAGAAGTAGCCTGCAGTGCTGCACTCTAATCACTGCACCACCAGGGCTCATTACAACTAAGAATAGTAGAGGACAAATCATATAGGGACATTTGTTTCTGAGGAGGTGGGTGTAGTATGGAAAGAGTTACTCAAATCCCAAAACAAGGTTGAATCCACACTCAACATCCCACCAAGTAAAACCAGCAGGAGACCAGCTTGGGGATCTCTTCAACAAACTCTGTCTAAGTATTTGTGTTTGTATTTATTAGTTTGTCAAACATGTACAAGATAGCAGGTATAAATATAGACATGGATATGAATGAAAGAAATGAATACAAATAAATAGGACAGTATGAAAGGGATGGTAGGCATGCTGGTGTGCTTATGCACATCCCCTTCATGGACTTCTTAGGAACGGGGTGAGGTCCACACTAGACAGTTTAAGGTTGAAGTTGAGAGGGTTAGAGGATATAACAACGGAGTCAGGTAGGGCACCCCAGGCATTGACCACTCTGTTGCTGAAGTCATTAAGGTCATTAAGAGTTGACCTTGATTTGATGGCACATAATCATCAAACATCATCAATGACAATAGGGGGATTGCAACATCTCTGATACAAAATATTGATTTTGCCTTTTTATAACAATTAATCAAGGCATCATACTGTATCTCAGCTATAAAACTCCAGATTTGTGAGAGTGAAAGGCAGCCAAGAATTCATTTTCTTTCCGTTTCAAATTTTTGCAGCTCTAATATGGTACATTACACATTGGTGAACTGTGGAAAGGCATGTCAGGATCTAATGTAAAGCTGCCTTAGAACTCCTTAGCGACAACTGTTAATAAATATAAAGTGTATCAAAATTGCCTTTCCCCGAGGGACTTTAGGAAGTTTGTTATCACATCTGGAGGGTTAGATGAAAGGAGAATTTAATTTCCTTCCTCTATTTTTGAAAAAAAAAATTTTTTTACCAACATTCATAAATATTTATTTGTTTGCTTATTTACAGGGCTTAAGCATGCTCCAATCAGCAGCATTTTCGATAAAAAAAAGGCTGAAACAAATATTGAAATGTGGGGGAAAATAAAGCTGACAGATTCACCCATGCTTAGAATGTTTAGCTTTTAAAAGGACTGGGTTAGAATTCTTATGTATTCCACCACATTTGCGGCAATGAATCACAGCTGCCACTTCTCATATTTATGCTACATGGAAAGTGTGTTCGGTGTGATGCTGGAACAGATTGATGTATTGAATTTGGCCTGTGGAGAAGGGCATGGATTTTTGTTCATGCTGTCTTTTACTCAAATTCACAGATTCGTTCTACATCAGATAGAATAATGAATAAAATTGGAAATAAGAGAAAGTTGAAAAGACAGATCCTTCTCCATGTTAAAAAAACCCCTGTTTGTTAGGAGCATGTACTAAACCCTAAAATGTAACTGTTCATGCTTCTTAGTTATTTGCATAAAGGATTACCAGTTATGATTAATCGGCATTCTTCACAATACTGTGGACTGTTCAAAGCAAAAGGAATCAATCCCATTTTATCCTAAAGAGAATTAGAACCGATGTACAAAGCATACAAACTCCTAAGCTCTCCCAATGCCTGCGACATTTATAACTTAAAAATAATAATAATAATTCTGAGACACACACAATCAAAACCATGCCTCAACCGTTTGGATCAAATATTTCAGTGGGAAAGAATTGCATATATTCCAGCAAGATGCAAAGAGTCATTATAATGCAGCAATTGCTTTTGTCTCATGAAGAAAATTCCAAGGGTTTGTTTGTTTGTTTATTTACATTTATAAGCCACTCTTCTCCAGTGGACTCAGGGCGGTGTACAAGATAAAAATGATTACAAAATTTTAACCCCCCAAACATTAAAATTCAACCAGGATTCATCCGATGCCACAAACATACTAACAGCTGGAGCAGAATATTCATGCTCAGAATGTTCATCCTCAGACCTGCTGGCAAAGGTGTGTTTTAAAAACTTTCAAAAGATCAGAAGGGTAGGGGCAAGGTGAATCTCTGGGAGGGGGGTTGATTCCAGAGGACTGGAGCCACCATAAAGAAGGCCCTTCCCCTCAGCCCCGCCAGCCAGCATTGTTTGGCTGACGAGACCCCGAGAAGGCTGACTTGGTTGGATCTGACCAGCCACTGGGATACATGAGGCACGAGACGTAAGAATTCTGATCCTAAGCCATGTAGGGCTTTATAGGTAATAACCAACACTTGATTATTTTAGCCATGACCTGATCATCTTGACTGATCAACATGACCAGTTCGTCTTTGCATCATCATTTCAAGTACCTCTTGAAATCCCTGATCTCAATATCAATATTTGAAGAACTGTGAAATAAACAAACAAAGAGAAGATGATGGGGACACTATAAAGACAAAAAAAGCAATCCGTTTTTTAACACTATGAATGAATTATAGGTTGAGGCAGGAGCAGTATCTTAAATGCAGTGCGCTCCTGGCCTTTCTTTTCTAGGGGTGACAATGATAGCAGTGTTCCAATATCTCAAGGGCTGCCAGAAAAAGAGGGAGTCACACTATTCTCCAAAGCACCTGAGGGGTCAGGACAAGAAGCAATGGGTGGAAACTAATCAAGGAGGGAAGCAACCTAGAACTAAGGAGAAATTTCCTGACAGTTAGAACAATTAATCAGTGGAACAACTTGCCTCCAGAAGTTGTGAATGCTCCAACACTGGAAGTGTTAAAGAAGAGATTGGATAACCATTTGTCTGAAATGGTATAGGGCTATGATGGCTTGGCAGAGGTGGCATGCAGCGCCTCTCTTATGGCACGTGAGCCATTGCCCCAGCTTGGCTCCATCACACATGTGTGTGTGCCTCCCAGTGGCCAGCTGATTTTCGGCGCCTCTGTCATGCATGCGCAGGGGGCGGGCTGCATATGAGATATGCACATGCATGCACAGGAGGATGGGGAACATGGAGGATGGGGGATCACAGGGGGTTGCTTACACATCTGCCAAGCAAGGAAAACATGGGGTGGGGTGTCACACACGCATTGCATTATGGATGCGGGCATGCGCATGTGCACTTTTGGAATGCAACAACAAAAAGATTAGCCGTTACTGGTATAGGATTTCTTGCCTGAGCAAAGGGTTGGACTAGAAGACCTCCAAGGTCCCTTTTAACTCTCTATTCTATTCTATTCTATTCTATTCTATTCCCATTCCCATTTCTATTCTTCCTATGGAAATAAGAGATGAAAAGATGCTGAAGTCTCTCCTTTTTTGTAGCTCTGCTAAAATGCATTCTTCCAATCCTTGAGTTGTAGAAAACTATACCATTACAAATTGTGCTCCCTGCATAGCAAACCAGTTCTGTTTCAGCGGTACTAGCCTTGCTGGATAAATTAAGAAAAATGTTAAGTGGATTAAACCTGAGTGGCTTCCCCTACATCAGTCGCCCTTTGCCAAGCATCACGTGCTGCCAAGAACAACCATCAATCAGTTTCTTTTAATGGATGGAAGGGTGGAGCGGAGCAAGTGTAAGTGGGTGCTTGGGACAAAGAGCTTGGCCAATTTTCAAGCTGCCTGCATGATAAGTTTGATGTGTATTGAACCTGTGGCATCACCTAAGGTTTCCTTCTCAATATGTAAAATACTACCTTCTATGAAGTCATGAAAATAGGCAATAGTATGGTCAGATGGGTCCCAGTGTTCAGCAGAAAACCTAGATAGGTTTATTTGTGATAGAATCTGCCACACACAGCTAGAAGAAGTTGGATGACATTTCTAGAACTTTTGTGCAGTACACAAGTTTAGCATGCTTTCAAAAGTGGAGCAAATTTGTGTTTACAACCCAGATGAAATTCTCCAAATGAAAACATAATTAATAACTGATCAATATTATGTGTTACATAATAATTAAGACAAGTGGTTTAGAAGCAATCAATAACCTATGGCAATATTAATATCTCAATTCAACAAGAGTGAAAAAAAGAAAACCGGTGATTCAGGATATTTGAAGAAATGGAGTAATTCAGTGTAATGAAGGGTCTTTATTATAGAAGATTCAGTGAAATATACCATATTGTTCTGTGTTTGGTTTGGTTAATGGTTTTCCTTCCTAGTTTGAACAAAGAATAGTCAGAGAATGTGGACATTTGTTTATTAGTGGCCTGTCAAAAATTTATGATCAGATATTGCAGAAGAGACGGAGTAACGACTCGGACACCAGAGCTGGATTTAAACTTGGGTCATTTTTATTATAATAAATTTGCATAATTTATTAATTAAATTAGCATGAATTAGCATACATTTGCATAAATCAACATATTCAACTATGACCCGGAAACAGTGGACCTGCAGGGTCAAACAAACACTTCCGGGGCGGAAATGACGTAAAAGGTCAACATTCCTGGGCAACTAAGGGCGTAGTCGATGCTGGTCCAGGTGAGGGACCTCTCCCTCACCTGAGACCCTGCCATGCACTCGCATGAGGGGGGTCCCGCCGGCTCACCCCTACCCTGGGACTTCAATAGCGGGACCCAAAGACAGGTTCCCCCCAAGTGCGCAGGTAGCACCCACCATGGGCTTGGAGAGAACCTGTCAATCATCCCCAAAGATGCCCAAGGGAGAACGCGCAGTTGCTGAAACCACCCAGATTTCCGCCCCTAACCTGCCACGGAGCGGGGGTCAGATCTCTATCTTGGCCCCCCGACTCCCCCCTCTATCTGCGCCAGCTCACGCAGAGACCGCTGCAGGTCCTGTAAGAAAATGGCGTTCCCCTGTTCTGACAGGTGAACGCCATCGGCCCGGTAAAGCCACGGCCGATCTACGGTGATGAGGGGATGGGCCACTACAACCCCACCCAATTCTTTGACTGTTTTTCCCACGGCCTTATTCACCCTACGCCTGACCCGGTGTATGGCCCTAAGGGAAATGGCGTCCCTCCAAATGATCCTTGGGAGGATCTCTGACCACACCACTTGCGTGGTGGGCCATACCGTGCGAAGCCACCGCAGGTCTTCGCGCGCCTGGATGATCAATGGAAGACCACCAAGCAGGCACAGGTCATTGCCACCGAGGTGCAAGACCAGCCATCTGGGTGCGGCTATGGGTTGCCGACCACCCAGTCCCATCTGGGCGCGACCCTGGGTAGCCGCCCGCCCAGCCGTGCCGGGTACCGCCCTGAGATGCTGAGTACCCAGCAACGTCGGTAGGAGCCCCTCCCACCGCATACCCCTCCGGCCCATCCAAACAACATTGACCCACCGTCCCAACGACAGCTGGGTCCCAATGGCGCTTCTGGCTGCTGAGCGGCCGGCCCAGAAGACCATGCTGTGGCCACACAGTAGCGCCGTCGGTTTCTGCCTGGACTGGGAACCTGGAAGAGGACACACACAGAGAGGTTACCTAGCCTAAACCCTGCCCAGGATCCTCAGCGGGCCTAACATAACCCAAATATGCCGCTGACCGCCAGCGGCCGATCTCCTGAATCCGTTGGGCCGGGAAACCGGAAAGTGCCGCGCTAGTGGCGGCGCCGATACGGAACGAATGCGTTCCATAGCCGGCGGGATCCATGCCTACCTGAGACATAGCCTTTGACACTAACGCCCAGAATTGATACCGAGACAGGGGGGTACCATCCAGGTGTTGAAAAAGGTACCCACTCCCTGACCCCCGCAAGCCACAAAATTGCTGCAAAGCCGCCACCGGGCACACCGACAGATCGGTGGCAGCGCTAAGCTCAATTCTAACCCCTCTGTGTAACTGATCTGTCTTGGAATGTCTCACCAAAAGGGAGACACCCCCCTGCCTAAAGGTCAGATCAGTAAGCTGGAAAGCACGGAGCGACAAGTCAGACTGCGAGGAGGCCATTGCCTCGCTGACCCTGAGGGCCCCAAAAAACATAACACAAGTCGCTGCCCTAAACAGACGGGCCTCGTACAGAGAGGCACACAGACTGTCAAACGTCTGATTAATCAAAGACAGCTGCTGAACCGTCAGGGCCTGATGAGTGTCAGAGGGGAACCCCTGTCGCTCCCTCACCCAGCCTTCCAGCATCCTCCGGATGCGAAAATCACCCGAAAAATCACCAACCCCCCCCGCCTTGGACAGAAAGGCGAGGCCGGCTAACCTAGACCTGATAGTCCTCACTGAAAGGCCACGCCCCTTCAGCAGGACACAAAATTCAGCTAGGTGCTCAACCGGGGCAGGCCAGCAATGGGGGTAACCCTTACCCTGCCTGAAATCCCCAAACTCCTTACCTGCACGCTGGTAAGCTCGCAGGGTGCCAGGAGCTACAGATAAGGCGATCGCCCTGGAGGCCTCGTCTCTCCAGCTCTCGGGAGCCCGCCCAGGCTCCACAGGTGGGCTGGAAACACCTCTGGCGACTCTCGGGCCCACGGGGCCAGGGTCCGAAACCTGGACAACTGACCACGGGACAAGGCGTCAGCCACCCCGTTATCTAAACCAGGGACGTGCCTAGCCAAAAACAAGGCGTTCAAAGACAAGGACCTGTGCACAAAATGGCGGACAAGCCGCATTACCCTGTCACTCTTAGAGGACAGGGCGTTCACAACATGGACAACCGCTAGATTGTCACACCAAAAATGCACAGTCTTGTCCCTGAACTGCTCTCCCCAGAGCTCTAAGGCCACTATTAAGGGGAAAAGCTCCAAAAAGGTCAAGTCCTTAACCAATGAACAGGCACTCCATTCCGGAGGCCATGCCGACCAGCACCACTGGTCACCTAAAACCACCCCAAAACCGCAAGTCCCTGCGGCGTCGGAACACAGCTGCAGCTCCGCTTCCAAAAGAAGCTCCTGCCGCCAGAAAGACAACCCATTAAAATGTTCCAAAAACTCCCGCCACACGCAGAGGTCAGCCTTGACCCCAGCGCATAAGCGGGTACGATGGTGGGGCAACCGTAGCCCCTTCATCGCATCATACAACCGGCGAGAAAAAGCCCTACCAGGCACCACTACCCGACAGGCGAAATTAAGGATCCCGGCCAACTCCTGGAGCTGCCGAAGAGTAACCTTCCTGCAGCCCAAGACCGCCTCAAGCTTGGTCCTAATTTTAACCAACTTATCCAGGGGCAATCTGGAAGATTGCTCCTCTGAATCCAATTCAATACCGAGGAAGGTAATCCTGGTGGCAGGGCCTTCAGTCTTCTCAGGGGCTAAAGGCACCCCCAATTGAGCACAAAGGGCTTCGAAGTCCCGCATTAAAGCAAAACATTGCTCCGAGTGCGCCGGCCCGGCCATCAGGAAATCATCAAGGTAATGAACAACCGAACCCAGGCCACTGCGCCTCCTGAGCACCCACTCCAGGAAGGTACTGAAGCTCTCAAAAAGGGAGCAAGAAACAGAGCAGCCCATAGGCAATGCCCTGTCCACATAAAACCCACCTTCAAAATGGAAGCCCAGAAGCTCGAAGTCGCCTGGGTGAATGGGGAGGAGCCGGAATGCCGACTTAATGTCGCATTTACCCATAAGGGCTCCCACCCCACACTCCCTAACCATGGCCACGGCCGCATCGAAGGATGCGTACCGGACTGAACAAAGTTCGTCAGGAATGAAGTCATTCACTGACTCCCCTTTTGGAAAAGACAAATGGTGAATCAACCTAAATTCACCACTCGCCTTTTTGGGGACCACCCCCAGGGGGGACACTCTAAGATTCGAAAAGGGCGGCTCCGGGAAAGGCCCGAGGACCCTGCCCTCAGCAACCTCCTTCCGAATCTTAGCCCGTACAATGTCCTCATGTCCGACAACCGACCTGAGGTTGTCGGACATGAAAGCCTTCCTAACGCCCACATAAGGGATCCTAAATCCCTCGGAGAAGCCCCTCAAGAGCAACTCGGCTCTCGGGCGAGGGTGGTAGTCGACCAACCAACCCTCGAGCACAGAAACATTAATTGGGCTGGGCCCCTTTTCCCCCAGCTGGTGGGGGAGGTTTTCCTGGACCCCCGCCCTTCTTCTCCGCCCCTTTCTTGGGGCGGGGACAGACTGAAGCCGCATGGGACCCCCCACAATTCCCGCAGGCATGCTTGTACTTACAAAAGGGACGAAAACACGCCCCTTTTGCAGCAAACTCATGACAAGCGGGCGAGGCCCCCTTGCCAGCCACACCAGGAGTCGCCTTGGCCGGCGAAGCCGCGCCAGGCTCCTCCTCCATGAAGTGCCCACTATCCGTACGCTCACACCCTTCCTTCCCTGACATATGCGTGGCACCACCATATCCCAAGGCAAGTTAGAATCTACCGCCATCCTCATACGAAAGCCTTTATCATAATGGCGCCATATGGTGCCCTTATATTCGAAGTGGGCCCTGGCAATCAAATCTATATATTTAAACATGGCAGAGGCCATAGCCGGCTGCCTCTGAATCACCACAGACCCATAAGTAAGAAAGGCATACAGCCAAGAGCTGAAGCATTTTGTTACTTTGGTTTTCTTCGTTTTCTCCCCCGGGACAATCTCTTTCTCCTGCTTAGGAACCTCTCGGTTCAAAAGCGAAAAAAGATCCACGTATTCTCCCCGCCATATAGCCTCCTTCACCGAAGGGTGAAGGTGGCATCCTAAAGGGGTGGACGGCAACCCGCACGGGATAGCCCCTGCTTTAATGCAAGCGAACGGGTCCCATACAGAGTTGGCCGCCACACCAAAAACTCCCGCACCGTGGGGGTAGGGCAAGACAGGGAGCGGGGGCATAACAGCAGGGGCTGGAGGAACCCACCCCCCTGCCCCGGGCACCGCAGGTATCCCCGTAGGACCTGGCCCGGGCAGCGGGGCAGGGCCGGCCGCCGGCGGCCCCAAAGGAGGAACCGGCTGTGCCCAGACCTGCCCGCAGGTGCCCGTGGAAGACCCTAAAAAACTGGACCCGCTCCCAACCCCCGCCGGGGGAAAACCCGGGGTGGGGGAAGGAAGAAAGGACAGCGGTGTAGTGTGTGGTGCAGCCTCACCTGCCCCGTACGGGGTTGATGACATCCACGGGGGGCCCATTGTTGCGGGGCCCGGGAAAGCCGCCATCGGCCCTGCCGGGGCCTGTCGTCCAACCGGAGCCATCTGCCCAGCCTGGGCCGCGGCAGGATCTCTCCCCAACGCCGCAGGAACTGGATCAAGGGACCCTCCGGAGCCCGCACCGCTTCTCCACTGCTCGAGCTCGTCGAGCCTCTCCAACACCCTGGCCCAAGACATGGCAGGAGAAAGAACAGGTTGAGGGGCAGGAGGCAACGAAACCACCCCCCTTGCTCGGGGACCACCCCCGTAGGCCCCTCCCTACTGGCCCGAGCCCGGGCAGAAGGCCTAAGGGCCCTCCTGGGACACACAGCCGGCGGAGCCGTAGGGGCAGTGGCAGGCCTCTTTTTCGGAGCCATCCCAAATTCTTAAATTCTAGTATGCAGGGAGCAACCTCAAATACTACCTAGGATTGAACTCCCCACGCTGAGTGGCAAGCAAAGGTCCCCCACCACTGGGCCCTACCTAGAGCCAATTACTGGAAGGGGAGAAGCCCTTGCCAACCCCCTAGGCCCCCTTTCCTTAGGCGCAAAAGAGAAAGCCTCCCCTCACAGGTAGGCCCTAAAGGCCTGAAATCCGGCCTACAACCAGCCCAGGACCGGGGACCCCAGAAGCCAAACCGCCCCACCGCGCCCTCCTCCCGGCCGGGAGGAGGTTACCAGTCCCCCTCGGGCCCGAGGGGGATCCTCTGGAAGAAAGCTCCACGAGTCCTAGGGATTGGAGCCTCAATCGGCAGATTCGGTGAAGAGAAATAAAGAAAACTTTTCGCTCCCTCTGTCGGCCACAAAATGGCGGCCGCGACACGAGGGCAACCCAAAATGGCGTCGGAGCAGCACTCAGCCGAGTGTCTGCTCTTGAGCTGGGTCCGGGGCGAAAAGGCCTGCTTCCAGGCCTGCTGCCCTTAAATAGGGCCAGCAGGCCCCGCCCGGACCCAACGTCATGCCCAGCCACGTGGGCAAAGCAATCCCGGCCGAAATCTCGCCTCGCGAGATTTCGGCCAAAACCAAGATGGCGGCCGCCATAGGAAGGGTCCGAGTCTGCCCGGCCCTTCCGCAAAAGCGCCGTGGGGCCGGTAAGTCAGCCGGCGATATGCCTGATCAATATTTTCTTATTAAAATTCCACAAACAGCCATGCAAACAGGGAGATTGTGAGGACATTTGAACAACCTTAGATTTGAGAGTCAATCTCAGATCCTTTTAAATATAATTGAAATTCTGGCTTAGAATTAAACAATGAATCAAATTTTGGGTGTCATCTGGTGAGAGAGGAAACCAATGTAACAGAGTCAGCTATTCAAACTATGAACAGAGTTGCATCTTAGTAGCCATTTCCCAAAATCTAGGAAAAGTAATCTGACTTTTTAAAATAAAAATTAGTTCATAGCTTGACTAGAGAAAAGCATTAAGCCAAACTAGAAGTGTTAAGTAGACAGGATGGAGTATATAAGGTAACCCAGTTCTAGCATTTTTAAAAAAGAGCATTAAACCTATGCATATAAGGAATCCATGTAACATCTGACCTATGCTTTTCATAGTGCTGATCAGATATTATATGAAGGAATGGTTTTGTGGAAGTCTCTATTGTACTCAAAGGCAAAATTGCTATGGAACTTAGAGCCTAGAAATTGGAGGAAAGGGGGTGCTTCAAAGTAGCCAATAGGAACTGGTCAGGTCCAGCTTGTAAATTGCATCATCAACCATATTAGTTTTGGAGAAAAGAAAAAACATGATTTTAAAATTAGAATGGGTAAACATGGCTTTAGGTTGCTTCCAAAGTTATTCAGGGTTTGAAATAAAAATCATCATTGTAAAGCATGCAATTTTCATGTTACAATTAGTAAGGCATAGTAAGAACTCTGGGAGAATTCTTTACTTGTTATAACTTTACCTTATATATAATTTAAAGCTTCCATAAATGATTTTCCTCCAGTTTGGGGCCCTTTAGATGTAGTGAGCTGTAGCGCCTGTAGTTCCAATCCACCAGTCCAAACATCTGGAATACCACAGATTGGGCTACATTTCTTGGGGGGGGAGGGAGTGGGTAGGATCAATCTCCCTCATTCAATTCTCTTTTTATTTTATGCCAAAATGCAAAGTAAATGTGGAGCGGAAAGCTGCGGTTTAATTAATGCATCTCATTTCATAAATCCAGACAAATGCTTGTGCCAAGGTTCACACAGAGGCCTAAAGAGGAAATCTCTCAGCTGGAAGAGAAATGCAAGTGGGGTTAGAAATAAGACAAATAAGGAGCACAGCAAGCAACCAAGTGGATGAGGAAATCTTAATATTTTTGATTCTGAGGGGATAAACATAATTTGAAAGGAACAAAGTTTACTGTGGAACGAAGGAATGAGATCACCTAGGAAAACATCTGAGACAAAGTTCCGTTGTTGGTGTTAAGACTTGAAATATACTGATGGTCATCAGGGAAATTGTATAATACCCTTCTTTCATTCAGGAATTATATGAATGATTAATCATATTTCTAAATGAGCAAAGTTATAGGAAAATAGGAAAGTCAATAAGGGTTATAATGTGCTATTGCCAACAAAGAAGAAGTGTATCACCAAAAGGGAAGGTAGAGTTTTGTATAAATTTGCATGCAGTTGTTTACCTTTGAAAAGACAAAGTTGGCTTCTTCAGTTCCTGCCCTGTGTGGTGTGCTTATTTACATTTGTTTTCTAATTTCTGATTGACCTCATGCAGGCTGAACAGGGGTAACCAAATGGCCAGATGTGGCCTGGGGACTGTGAAATTTCCAGGTCTGCTATATTCCTATATAGGTGCCACAGGTGGCACGGGGAGTCAAGTCTGCTGGCACATGAGCCTTTGCCCTAGCTCAGCTCCAATGTGTATTTGTGTGCCAGCCAGCTGATTTTTGGCTCACACAGAGGCTCTTGGAGGGCATTTTTGGCTTCCAAAGAACCTCCACGATATGGGGAAAGGGCGTTTTTACCCTCCCCCATATCCAGGGAAGCCTTTGGAGCCTGGGGAGGGTGAAACACACGCCTACTGGGCCCACCAGAAGTTGGGAAACAGACTGTTTCAGGCCTCCAGAGGGCTTCCGGAGGGTGGGGGAAAGCTGTTTTTGCCCTCCCCACGCATTGAATTATAGGTATGAGAACTTGTGCATGCGCAATACCGCACACGCACACTCTTTTGGCACCTGAGGAAAAAAAGGTTCGCCATCACTGCAATAGGATAGGATAGGATAGAATAGGATAGAATAGAATACATAAAAGAAAAGATATATTTGTCAAGAATCATCAGGTACAACACTTAATGATTGTCATAGGGTATAAATAAACAATCAAGAAACAATCAATATTAATATAAATCATAAGGATACAAGCAACAGGTTACAGTCATACAGTCATAAGTGGGAGGAGATGGGTGATAGGAACAATGAGAAGACTAATAGTAATAGCAATGCAGCCTTAGTGAATAGTTTGACAGTAATGAGGGAATTGTTTGTTTAGCAGAGTGATGGCGTTCGGGGGAAAAACTGGAGTTGAAACAATTTATGTCCAGGATGCGAGGGGTCAGTGAATATTTTTATTGCCCTCTTTTTGACTTGTGCAGTACAAAGGTCCTCAATGTAAGGCAAGTTGGCAATCATTGTTTTTTTCTGCAGTTCTGCTTATCCTCTGAAATCTGTGTCTATCTTGTGGGGTTGCAGAATCGGACCAGACAGTTATAGAGGTTGAGGTGACAATTGTTTCTTGTGTACGGAAGAGTATGTGTGTATGTTGATTTCAACTTTTCTAAACAACAAAACAGAAAGAAGTTTGCCAAAATCTCCAAGGTTCAGCAGTTAACTGTTAGTGATGAGATGCAGCAATTACCTTAATTTGGGAGATGGTAGAAAGAATTTGAGTGACTATCCTGAAGTCACACAAAGAGGTCAAAGGTGCCTTATTACTCACTGTGGCTCTTTTTCCCATGGCTACTTTGCAGCATTACTTTACTGGTTTGGCTACTTGCCCGTTTTTAATTACCGTAAACAAAAACTCTAGGCTGTACAAATGGTAGTTTTCCAAACCATATGAATGTATTGTGTCTTGCGCATAATGACTCTAATGCAGTGTTTCTCAACCTTGTCTGTTTGAAGATGTGTGGACTTCAACTCCCAGAATTCCTCAGCCAGCAACGCTGGCTGGGGAATTCTGGGAGTTGAAGTCCACACATCTTCAAACGGCCAAGGTTGAGAAACATGGCTCTAATGAGTCTGAGAAAAGATGAGGCAAAATGTCATAGGGCACCAAGACTTAGTTACGCTATTTGGTGAAAAAAAATATGGGGAGTTTTTATAACACATTATTTCTGTGCACTTGCTTATGAACATGCAAAGTGCAGAAGGACTGCTCATTTCTATAAATAATGTAAAAAATCAGTGTATCATAGTGTTTTTAGATATTCTAAGCAGGAAAAAAGCTTTAGAGGTACAAAACGTGGAAACTATACATCATCTTTTATTTGTTTCTATTCATATTCTTTTATTCATTTTTTCTGGTGACTGGCACTGCAGAGCAGCAATCTCCATCTGTCCCTAAATGACTATGCAATGAAACCCAAAGAGCCCATCATCCCTTAAAGGTTATCCAAGAGACTAGTACATTATTGGTTACTGGTACTATGCTGTTCTGTCGGGCTCTCTGGTAGACTCCTCCCAAAAATTCACAGGTACAAATTTCAGACACACACACGTTTGAAAATTCAAAACAATGTTCTTTATAATGAAAATTCACTTAAACTAAGCCCTCTTTTGGTATAGCAAAGAGCACTGGTCTCCAAACAAACTAGTAATTTGTACAAGTCCCTTATCAGTTCTGTGATACTTAGTTTGAAGCTGTGAGGCAATTCACAGTCCTTCTTCTTTCACAAATTGAAACACACTTTGCTCTGGTTTAGTTTCAAAGCGGGGAAAAATCAGCACACAAAAGGTCAAAGTCAGTAAAGCAGTCACGAAACACAACGATCAGATAATCCTCCACAATGGCTTATTTATAGCAGCCTCACTAATTACCACAGCCCCACCCAACCACAGGTGGCCTCATTTTCTTTGATAATAATCTCTCAGTTGTTGTTGCCTATGCATCGCTCTCCGCATGCGTGGCTGTATCATTAACTCTTGTTCTGAATCCAAGGAGGAGCTAGATAATTTATCTCCTTCTGAGCTGTCTGCCACACTCTCCTCCTCCCTGTCACTCATGTCTTCTTGGTCAGAGGAGCCTTCATCAGCAGGTTCCACCGGGGGCAAAACAGGCCTGCAGCATGTGGATGTCTCCCCCACATCCACAGTCCTTGGGGCAGGAGCTGGGCCAGAGCTAACCACAACATATGCCAAGCACCCAAATATATTGGTTCATATCTAAGCCACTTTGAGAGAGCCAGTTTGGGGTAGAGAGTTAAGATATCAGGCTAGAAACCAGAAGACTGTCCTATTTTAGGCATGAAACCAACTTGGATCAGTCACTCTCTCTCGTTTTTAGGAGGCGAGAGCAAATCTGTTTTGGAAAAAAAAACTTGCCAGCAAAAACACAGGGACTAGTCAAGCAGATACCAGGAGTGACTGGTATCTTCACTTGCCCTCTCCCCCATATCTAAGATGACATTCTTTCTTTTACACATGCTAACTGTTATGTATTAGGATTTGCATGTTAGCAAGCTGTTTCCACCCAGGTCTGCTTTGCAGAGTGGGAATAAAGGGCACTGATTGGTTCTCCTAGCTGGCAGCCCTCTATTTACAGGAGAGCCTGCCGGCTGGACCTTTCCTGGATTCACTTCACTATAATAAAGAGCTGTTGTCACTAAGCCTGCCTCCTGCCTCTTCAGTATGAGGACTCAACACTAACAATGTTGCTTGCTTTAACATTCCATTAACCAAAGTATCTCAAATGTACTTTCAGGCAGGATATGATAGAAATCAAAGATGGTGATGAGTATATTGGAGATGATTATGGTTGCTGTAAGGCTGGTTTGTAAAAAAAATCTGGATCTGGTACTTGTAGGTTGCAACTCATGTACATGCAACAACAGCGACTACAGTGTAGCACACAGTTAAGAACCAAGGTGGCGCAGCAGGTAAAGTGCAGTACTGCAGGCCACTAAAGCTGAGTGTCGATCTGTAGGTCAGTGGTTCAAATCTCATCACCGGCTCAAGGTTGACTCAGCCTTCCATCCTTCCGAGGTGGGTAAAATGAGGACCCGGATTGTGGGGGCAGTATGCTGGCTCTGTTAAAAAGTGCTATTGCTAACATGTTGTAAGCCGCCCTGAGTCTAAGGAGAAGGGCGGCATAAAAAATCGAATTAAAAAACCCCCACTCATTTGACTTGGCTAAATCTAGACTACAAAAAGATGAGTGAGAATAGGACAACTGCAAAGAAAAAAACTCTATGTAAATGGCATCTTTGTGTCATTTTGCAGTTCGAATCCAACAGCTTTAAAGGATTTTGGCAGTGATTTTTTATTTGGGGGGTGGGAAATGGGGCCATTGAGGGTTTAATTAGCTGTCCACATGCACAGTTCTGAAACAAAACAAAATGTGTGAGATAGAACCATTTTATTTTCTTCAAGAAATGGAAGACAAAAAAATTCTGGCTAATCAATATGCAAAGATCTATCATGCATTTTTATATAGAACGAACCAGTGATATCTGGACAGTTTCAGAGCTTCCTGATTTCAGGGTTTCTCTGGGGAACTGCAGACTATGAAGACATACAGTAAT
Organism: Erythrolamprus reginae; assembly: GCF_031021105.1. NCBI lineage: Eukaryota > Metazoa > Chordata > Lepidosauria > Squamata > Dipsadidae > Erythrolamprus > Erythrolamprus reginae. Next base: position 305,362,073 of record NC_091950.1, on the reverse strand, counting down.
GTGTCAGAGATATTAAGTGAAGGAAATCATACCTTGATGGTAGTTTATGTGGAACCACAAATCCACATGCACGGACAAGTCGAATCTTGACACACTGAAAAGATTTCATCCACTACAAAATGTTTAAGAAAATGGAAACTTAAATGTTTAGTGTTGTATGTCTTTGTTTGTCTTTTTAAAAAATTCAATAAAAATATTTTTTAAAAAAAAAGAAAATGGAAACTGGTTTACTTGTCCTTAAAGTCAGCATCAGATAAAAAAATAAATTTAAAACATTAGAGCCTAAAACTGAGATAGCTGTAACTTCTTTCTCTTCTCTTCTCTTCTCTTCCCTTCCCTTCCCTTCCCTTCCCTTCCCTTCCCTTCCCTTCCCTTCCCTTCTCTTTCTTCTCCTCTCCTCTCCTCCCTTCCTTTCCTCTCCTCTTCTTCCCTACTCCCTTCCCCTTCCCCTGCCCTCTTCCTTCCTCTGCTCTCCCCTCCTCTGTCCTTCTCTCCTCTTCTCCAGCCCTCCCTCCATCTCTCCCTCTCTCCCTCTCTCTCTCCCTCCTCTTCTCTCTCCTCTTCTCTCTCCTCTTTTCTGTTTTATTTTCTTTTGATTATCCGGAATTTCATGTATTCTCTGATAAAATCTTTTCACTCAGTGCTTTTGTGCATACTGTTGGTATACACAGTGTGGTGTGGGAATTCTAGCTTCTTTCAGCTTAATTACTAATGGTTTTGGTTTCCTTTACAAAAAAGGGAAAGAGGAATGATGACAATAATGAGTAGAATGGGAATATGGTGGATGGGAATTTTTGAACCTCTAATTCAAACATAAGTAATGATTGCTACCATATTATTTCAATGATTGCTGCCATATTGATTTCAGAATTTTGCCTATTAAAACACTTTGAGGACAGGCTAGAGTGCAGTTTTCAATATTATTTGGGTGATCCCAGCAGGTGGCACTGCTGACTGGTATTGAGGGTTAGTCCCATTACCTGATTTGTTGCTTCCCTTGCTTAATTGGGCTCAGTGTTTGGCCAAGTGATAACCAAATGAATTTTAAAAATAACCCAAAATTGATTTTGCAATTTTGGGTTGCTCAAGCATTTTCTCAGCTATCAATTGAATAACAGGTTGTGAAAATTTTAACAAGATCATGGCAAATTTAGCATATGGTTATTTGCTTCAGGGATACTTGGCAAGTCCTTCTGGCAGGTCAGTAAGTTCACATTCATTGAATAAATTTGTCAACTAAATAAATTTGTCCACTAAATAAATTTGTCAACTAAAGTAAATGCTGAGCTAAATTATTATGTACATTGATGTATCATTTATAATATAAACCTTTAAATTTGTTTTTAATTGTTTTTTTCTCTAACTTTAATTTCATATAACAATATCTCTAAATTATTATGTCTGTAATTTTAGTTTCATATGTGTATCTTTCTAAATACAATCTTTCTCTATCCTTTCTATAGTCTCTCCAATCTAATCTTGGCTACCCAATCCCAGTGGACTGAGCTGTGTTTGTTTATGTCTCAGTGCACTGGGGTTGGGCAGCCAATATATTTAAATAAACCAGGAAATAAAAATATCTATCCTTTAAAATCATCCTGAAATTAGAATCTGGTTCTGATTTGTCTTATCTGAAGGATTCCAAAATAAAAATACAAAAATGCATCAAAAATACAAAAACATCAAAGTTTCATAATTCTTTTTTTCTCTCTCTCTCTTAACATCCTAGACTATAAATCCTTCCCCACTTAATGTTTTAAGAAGAAAATCTTGTAAGCTGTGCCCTCCAGCATGCTCAAGAGATCCCCTTTTAGTGCGTGTGAATGTTAGATTCTTGGGGTTTTTTCTTTGTTATGGCAAGAAGACTTAAATCCTTTACCCTTTTTTACTGCAACAAGAAATAATGCTCCATGTTTATTCTTCTGCTTTCCCCATCTATAGCTATAGTTTGCATGGACTTCTGTAAAGAGAATAATGTCTTGAAAACCCTTTCTTTCCCATCATTTTATTTTTCTTTCATGGAATCAAATGTATTAGGATAACTGTGTCTTGTTTGCTCTGAATGCCATTTGCATTAGATTAACACCAGACAAACAACCAAAGAACTGCCAAGAAGAAACACATCACCATCTCTGATAAAGCATGTTACTGTTTATAAACAGAAATAAACCCCACTCCCTATTAGTGCTGAACATGTTGCTTAGCAAGCTAATGCAATGTCTTCAAGAAAATAATCACGTTAAGAGAACACCAAAGACTTCATAAGCTCGCTCTATCTATCTATCTATCTATCTATCTATCTATCTATCTATCTATCTATCTATCTATCTATCTATCTATCTATCTATCTATCTATCTATCTATCCATCTCTATAGGACCTGACCATCCACTGGGATACACGAGGCAGAAGATGGTCTCTCAAATAATCTAATCCGATGCCAAGTAGGGCTTTATAGGTCATGACCAACACTTTGAATTGCTTTCGGAGACCAATGAGTAGCCAATGCAGCTTGCAGAGTGCTGGAGAGGCATGGGCAGTGATGGGCTCCTACGGAACGGTCAGGAACGCAGTTCTGATAGCAAAATTTGGAGCTCCACCCCAGAGCACCCAATTTGCACTGAAAGATATTGAAACAAAATGCATAAGCCACACCCACAGTGTGGTAGTAAGAATTTTGATAGCCCATCACTGGGCATGGGCATATCTTGGGAGGCCCATGATGGCTTGCCAATCTGCATTTTGGACTACAAAGATATATCTCTCCTACTTGCTTTAGCCTCAAATATTATTCATGCTATGTTTATCCTGAACTGTCAACTGCTTATTACTTTGTTACATTATAATACCATTAATCTAAAATATTACAACAAATTATACTGTATGGATTGGTTATCAGAATTTCAATTTTGGATGTCAAGAATGCCTCTTTTGTTCAATAACTTGGAGTGCTAATATCTATAGAGAATTGATATTGGGTAGGCCTCTGTTCATAACAGCCCTGTCTAGTATCTGAACAGGAAACATTTTGCAAACGTTCTGGAAGATCACAATTAATCTTTCATTGTTACCTTGGCTGTGCTCGCGGCTGTGTCTCTACATATCCTGTTAGTAGGAGAGGCAGTTTTGAGGCCTGACTGCTAGAGAATACCATCTGGTGGGGCCCCAGAAGAAAGCATTTTTTTAACCTCGGTAACTGATGCTCTGGAATATTGTCCCAACAGATAGCCCGTTGGCGACTCACCCAGCCGGTGTTCGTTGCGGCGTGGCCGGGTGAAGGAGGCCGCCATTTTGGGGCAGAGCCTGCGGCCCCACGTCATCACCGGAGGCCGCAGTGATGTTTTTGGGGTGTGCTGCGCACCGATTGGTCACCAGGCGAGAGGGAGGCAGCCCTATATAAGGGGCTGCCTCGTGGCGCAGTCCTCTTCACCTGGCGTCATGGGACAAAGCAGCAGCACCCGGCGACAGCGACGCGGCGAGGGACAAGGCCCAAAGGCCGAAGAGAGAAGCGGACAGCGCAGCCGGCATTCGGCTTCAGCGCTCAGGCTTGTAGCGGGCAGAGGGCTAGCGGTCAGTGCGAGGCTATTAGTTGGCCTTTTTAAGGGTGGCTGCTGTAATGGCTCGGGGGCATAAAGGAAAGGCGGGAGCCCAGCGGAGGGCAGCGGGGGAGGAGGATGGCGAGCAGGGCACCCCCCCATCGAACCCCGCCGTATGGGGAGGAAGAGGGCCCCCAAGAGGGCTTGGATTGAGGCCCCTGTGTCCAAGCAGGTGAGGAGGCCTGTGGGAGAAGGAAGCTCCAGGGTGGAAGGAGGCCACAGGGGAGGGGCGGCAAGCCGCAGGGGGCCAACTGCGAGGGCGAAAGGCCGTTGCCAGGAGCAGGCCCCATCACGGGGGCCACGTGGAAGGGTTGCTGGGGCCTCAGGACCCGAGGAAGGGGAACCCAGTGGCTCAGAGCTTAGCATATCCGATGAGGGGGCCCCTACCGTGAGGACAGCCAGGAATGAGGGTGCAGGTGATGACTCGCTCTTGGTTTCCACGCAATTGTTATCTTCTTTACTCGAGAAACTGGATAAGAGGCCGAGGAAGAGGAGCGGGCCCCTGCAGGAGGGTGCCACGGGCACCACAAGCGCGGAAGAGATGCGGAGCTCCTCAGAATCGGCGGAGCGGTCCCAGAAGGTGCGATCGGAGCGTCACGCTAAGAAGAAGCGCAAGAGACAGCGGGTAAGCAGGACAGCTTCCTGCTCTGAGGATGCCGATGACGACTCTTCGCATTGGGGTGAGTGCCCTGTGCCTAAGCATTGGTGGTCCCGTCCAAGGGGGCCACGAGGCAGGCAGCAGGCCGTTAAACGCAAAACACATAGGGCACACAGGACATGGCACTCACGCACGGCAGCACAGGTGTGGGGGAGAGGACGCCGATGGGAGTTGGCAAAACGGGGCAGGAGGAGGAGGGACACGTCAAAGGATAGCTTCGAGTTGACCGCAACGGAGTCCACTGACCCTTACAAGGGTGACAGTGATAATCCTTTCGCCCCTGGCCTCCCAGACATCCCACTGAGCATGCATATGTCCCAGGCCCTTAAGCGAAAAATATGGCGTGGGGCATATGTGGATATCTTTAGTATATTACTACCTGAGAAGTCAAAAAAGGACAAGGACAAAGATGATAAGAAGGGGTCTGAGGAACCAAAAGACACTAAGATGGATAAGGGGATATTAGCGTGGTCATATGCCTTTCTGGCTTACCATTCAGTGGTAGTAGAGGATGACGTGCACAAGACCCATGAACTCAGACTGTATATAAATTTGATTTTGAAGGCGTACCAGGAGTTTGGGGGTGAGGCCTGGAAACAGTACGACGAGACATTCCGTAGGTTCGCCGCACATAATAGACATTGGCCTTGGGACATGAAGCACAATGATCTATGGGTCCAAGCTACACAGCAAGCGGCTACCCCGGCTAGTGGGCGGACGCCCACTGGTCATTTGCTGCTGACACAAGGGAAGGAGGCTACCCTCCCCCGCCCCGCGGTGGGTTCAGGGACCCAGGGCCATACACAACGTAGTGGGTCGGGTTCGTCCTTTCTGAGCACGGCGTACTGTTATGAGTACGGAGCAAGGGGGGCCTGCTCAAGGCCGGTTTGTCGCTTTCACCACGCCTGCGCACTGTGTAACGGTAGGCACCCAACCTCAGCATGTTACAAAGGCAGGGGGGGAGGCGGCAACAAAGAATCAGGGGGCACCCCCAAAGCCCAGTCAGGAGGAGCTCAGGGTAAGGGGCCCAACCCCCATTAGGTTGGACAGGTTAATGGACAGACTTACCGGCTATCGACCCAGGAAAGGTGCTGAGTTTTTGATTAAGGGTTTTTCTGAGGGCTTTAGGATACCATATGAGGGGCCTAGGAATTCCTGCCTATCGGATAATTTGAAGTCAGTGGCTGGCATGGGGCATGTGGTACACGAAAAGATTATGAAGGAGGTGCGGGAGGGCCGGGTGGTCGGCCCCTTTACGGAGCCACCTCTGGCCTCCTTGCGAGTATCCCCCTTGGGGGTGGTGCCCAAGAGAGCGGCCATGGAGTTCCAGCTCATTCACCATTTGTCCTTCCCCCCAGGTGACTCAGTAAATGACCACATCCCGGAGGAACTGTGCTCAGTGCGCTACACACCCTTTGAGGCGGCAATATCGATGGTTCAAGGGTGTGGAGTGAGGGCCCTGATGGGCAAATGTGATATTAAGTCGGCCTTTCGACTATTACCAATCCACCCCGCTGATTTTGACCTCCTGGGTTTCCAGTTTGAGGGGGGCTTCTTCGTAGACAGGGCCCTACCGATGGGTTGTTCGGTGTTGTGTTCTTTATTTGAGAAGTTTAGTTCGTTTCTCGAGTGGGCCCACATGAGGGGCACAGGGAATAGGTCGGTAGTACATTATCTTGATGACTTCCTCTTCGCAGGGCCCGCTGGCTCTGGTGAATGTAGGCGGCGGATGTCAGGATTTCAGGACTTATGTACAGATCTAGGCGTGCCTCTCACCCATGAGAAAACTGAGGGGCCCACCACCAGGCTTACCTTTCTAGGCATTGAGGTCGATTCGGTGGTGCAAACATGCAGGCTACCTGAGGACAAGTTGGCCAGACTTAAGGATTCAGTGAAGGTTGTTCGAGCAGCCAGGAGGGTGACCCTCAGGCAGGTTCAGGAGCTAGCTGGACTGTTGAATTTCGCATGCCGCGTGATAGCGCCGGGGAGGGCGTTCATGTATAGACTTTATCAGGCGACGGTCGGCCTGAGCAAGCCACACCACAGGATTCGCTTGGCAGCCAGCGTTAGGAGGGATCTAGGGGTGTGGCAGCAATTTCTGGATACATACAATGGGGTATCTTTTTGGAGACAAGACATGCTGCTGAAAGGGGACTTGCAGGTGAAGTCTGATGCAGCCGGGACGGCTGGTTTCGGCGTTATATGGAAGAATAGATGGTTTCAGGCTGACTGGCCGCAAGAGTGGCGGGGTACAGCTGTTTGCAGGGATTTGACATTTCTAGAATTATTCCCAATTGTAGTTGCCATTGAACTTTGGTCCCCTAGTTTCACAGGGAAGACAGTACATTTCTGGTGCAATAACATGGCAGTTGTACACGTGGTCAACACACTTTCCTCAAAGAATGAGCGGGTTATGGGGCTGGTGCGGCATATGGTTGTGAAGTGCCTGGCTTGTAACATGCTCTTTCGAGCACACCATGTCCCTGGGATTAGAAATGGGGTGGCTGACGCACTGTCGAGGGGGCAGTTGGCTAGGTTCCGACTGCTTGCCCCACAGGCCGAGGAGCACCCAGAGGCAGCCCCCCATCACCTGTGGCTGATTGGAGGGCCGACATAAACAAGGCACTGGATATGTCCATAGCCGCAAGCACCAGGCGTCCTACCAGCGGGCAGGTAGGGAATTTTGGGCTTTCCGTCAACTCAGGGGATACAAGCAGCTATGGCCGGCCCTGGTGGAGCACCTGCTTGAGTTCTGCGCACTTAGCAAGCATCGGGGGTTGACAGCACGGACGATCCGAGGCAAGCTGGCAGGCTTGGCAAGTCAAGGGGTTTTTCTGACACCACAGGGGACTTCAGGGTTAGGAAAACACTGGAAGGTTGGGTCAGGGAAAAGGGCCAGGTTCGGGGTGACAGCAGGCGCCCCCTCAAGCTAGCCCACTTAATGGGGCTGCGTGACCTGTGGGACAGGCTGTGCCGCTCAGATTACGAGGCAGCACTTTACCACGCGGCTGCGGTTACTTTGTTTTTCGGGACTTTCCGTATCAGTGATGTTCTGGCGGCATCCAGGTCATATAGCTCCGGCCGCACCTTGACGGCTAGGGATATTAGATTCGGGCGGGACTCGGTATTCCTGCGGCTGAGAAGCTCCAAGATGGATCAAAGGAGATGGGGGGTTACGGTTAAGCTTTCACGGACTAGCAACAGGAAGGTGTGCCCCGTGGGGGCAATCTCAGCATACTGGGCCCTTAGGGGCAGTGAGCAGGGCCCGCTTTTCTGTCATTCCTCTGGGGGGCCTCTCACCAGATACCAGTTTTGGGCAGTAACGACTAAGGCCTTGTCCCAGCTGGGCTTGGACCCCAGGCGATATGGGACTCACTCCTTTAGGATTGGCGCAGCTTCCTTTGCAGCTGAGGAGGGATTCAGCACACCGGACATACGAGCCGTGGGCCGATGGAGATCAGCGGCCTTCCGGACATACATCCGCCCTTAGGTGAGTAGGGCGGGAAAGGGTGCAGTCTGCGCCGCCACTTCTGACGCTGCTTTGTTTCCTCCCTTCCTTTAGATGCCAAACAGGGTGCACACTGCAGGATTCTGATCTGTGGCCACAGCATGGTGTACTGGGCCGAAAGGAGGGCCCAGGTGATGATGCCCGGCACACGGATGGAGCTGGACCAGCATGTGAATGTCCAATGGTTGGGCCGTAGGGGTCTACGGTGGTTTGATTTGCTTCCCCTGTTATTTAACAGTGGGAAAGTGCAGGGAGTGCCGGGATGGTTGGTTTTACATGTGGGAGGAAACGACCTGGGAGTGATGACGGGTATTGACTTGCTGTGGCAAATTTGGGATGGCTTACAGGTGATTTGGGAAAGGTGGCTGGATACACGCGTGTTGTGGTCCAATATTTTACCTCGAAGGTGCTGGAAGCATGCCAAAGACCCCAAGGCGATAGATGGTGCCAGGAAGAGAGTCAACAGAGCAGTGAAGAAGTGGGTATTACAGGTGGGGGGGTGGAGTGATAGATCACCCCGACATCAGAGCATCCCAGTTAGCGTTATACAGACGGGACGGGGTACATTTGACAGACGAGGGGAATGACAAATTCATAGCGGACCTGCAGAGGTGCCTGCACATTCATGTGCAGGGGGGGAGCAGGGGGAATAAATTTATAATTTCACCCCCTGCTGTGGCTGATAGGGGGAGGAAATGGGCGTAAGCAGCAACTGTGTGATCTCCTTTAGGGGCACCTCTAGTGAGGTGAGGGGCGATCTCCTTCTCAGATTACAGGGCTCGACCGGCTTGGGTTCGGGGAGGGGGTCACTCCTGAGGCTCGCTGGCTAGGGCTTACCAGAGACCAGTGGCGAGCCATCCCACACGGCATGGTGGCGTGGCAAGGGGCAGGGGGCAGGTGTAAGTTTACCATGCCCCTGCACCCAGGCAAGGAGCTTTCGCCCGAGAGTTGCTCAGATGAGGTTGTTGAAAGTTAACTCCGCCCCCATTTGATTTGTGCACCCCTGCAGGTCACGTGGTTTAATTGGTTAAATAGTTAATTTAGTTTTCAGTTTAATAAAGTGACCCCATTATACCCACACCTTGTGTCCGACTGTTACTCCGCCTGCGCCGCAAAGCCCGTTGGCGACTCACCCAGCCGACGGTCATTGCAGCGTGGCCGGGTGAAGGAGGCTGCCATTTTGGGGCGGAGCCTGCAGCCCCACGTCATCACCGGGGGCCGCAGTGATGTTTTTGGGGTGTGCTGCGCACCGATTGGTCACCGGGCGAGAGGGAGGCAGCCCTATATAAGGGGCTGCCTCATGGCGCAGTCCTCTTCGCCCGGCATCGTGGGACACCCGCCCACCCTTCCTCTGTTACAGGGTGCATATGATGGGTCGGCCCTCGGGGGGCCGAGTAGGAATTTTTGGCAGTCACAGTACATTGGCTGAACTGTGATTGTTTTTTCGCCTACTCCACTCTGTGCGTAGGAGTGTGGTTAGGGGGTGGACTCACCAACTAGTGCCCCCCCCAGGTCACAGGGGGGGAGGGAAAGGCCGATAGGGGGCAGAAATGGGCGTAAGCAGCAACTGTGTGATCTCCTTTAGGGGCACCTCTAGTGAGGTGAGGGGCGATCTCCTTCTCGGATTACAGGGCTCGACCGGCTTGGGTTTGGAGAGGGGGTCGCTCCTGAGGCTCGCTGGCTGGGGCTTACCAGAGACCAGAGGCAAGCCATCCCACACGCCATGGGGGCGTGGCAAGGGGCAGGGGGCAGGTGTAAGTTTACCATGCCCCTGCACCCAGGCAAGGAGCTTTCGCCCGAGAGTTGCTCAGATGAGGTTGTTGAAAGTTAACTCTGCCCCCATTTGATTTGTGCAGCCCTGCAGGTCACGTGGTTTAATCGGTTAAATAGTTAATTTAGATTTCAGTTTAATAAAGTGACCCCATTATACCCACACCTTGTGTCCGACTGTTACTCCGCCTGCGCCGCAATTGATTTGCCCCAATTCTCCTGCCCTTTTGCAAGGCATTAAAATCTTGGCTCCAATATCTAGCCTGGGGCCTTGCCAGAATGGGTGAGTCTGTTTTATAGTGGATTTGAATCTGAGAGATTTTGACCATTTAATCTTGTTTTTATTTTGTTTTAATTATTAGCCATCCTGGATCACGTACGGTATATGAGATAGGTAAACATATTAATTATAATACATTTCTTTCAAAAACAAATAAATAATACCCAAATAACAAGTGTTAGAGTAAAGTTCTAAATCCAGGTAGAATTCAGTCATGAAACTCATAGTATAATTTTGAATCAGGCTGAGATTTATCCATGACAAGCCTACTCATATTTATACCTAATGGCAAGTTTTTCCTGGATTTTATAGCTTTGAGAACAGGTGGGTTGAATCTATTAGTTCCCACATAAAAAGTCCCATGCATTTAGAAAAACATAGCACGTCAAGGCACAAATTAGGTGCCATATTTCTCCCTGATTTCTACATTAAGAAACACGACGAAGCATCTAAAATTCAATCTGCCAAACCAGCATATTGAAGGGGAAGAAGTGAACCATTTGATTGTATTCAGTGGACAAATGTGCTTTCAAAGTGAATTTAAAATAGCCTTAAGCTTTTTCTGTGCGGTGGGAGTGGGAGAGGGAAAGAAAGAAAGAAAAAGTAGTTTGAAGGAACAGTAAGGTATGTTATTTATGCTTAGAGGATAGAGTACTGTAAAGATCTTTTCATCGAAAAGACACATGAATTTCCTGGTTTGAATCTAAAAATACTAGCGCCGTGGAGTCTAAAATATTGATTCAATCTAGTAAGGAGTCTCTTTCCTCTGCCAATTCATTTTACAGCATAATCCACAGTCTAATATCTAGAGGTTGTTTTTTAAAAAAAGGCAGAACACCTCCATATGGAGGTCTTTAATGATCACAAGCCCTGAGACACATTAAGTGCCATATTCATCTCTCCTGCCTTCCTTTTTAAAGAGCACTGTGTCATGTAGATAAGTTCGTACCAAGGAAAATCAATTGTCCTCAACACTATTCTGCTTCCCATCACCATTTCCCTCGCAGTGGGAAGGGAAAGGAAACTACAGACCTGTGACAAATTCATCCTACTCAGAGGATTTAAACTTGCTGGTGGAACATACTTATGTAATAACAGCCTGCATGCAAGATAAATGACACATGAATCAACAGGAGGTTTAAAGTAAAAGCATATAAACACAATTTTTTTGAGGGGGAAAATGTGCACCAGAGTGCCTTCCAACCCCTGTCCTATTGTCTCTCCTATATCCCATATATCTTCTGTTCTATCCCTATATCTTTCTTCTATTCTCTCATTGATTATTTTATCCTATACTCTCTCTTCTTATTCTTTCTCTAATTCTATTTCCTCAGAGGTCTCCCCTATTTGGACCGGGAGTCACTGCTCACAGTCACTCATGCCCTCATCACCTCAAGGTTCGACTACTGTAATGCTCTCTACATGGGGCTACCTTTGAAGAGTATTCAGAAACTTCAGATCGTGCGGAATGCAGCTGCGAGAGCAATTATGGGCTTTCCCAAATATGCCCATATTACTCCAACACTACGCAGTCTGCATTGGTTGCCGATCAGTTTCCGGTCACAATTCAAAGTGTTGGTCATCACCTATAAAGCCCTTCATGGCACCGGACTAGGATACCTGCGAGACCGCCTTCTGCCACATGAATCCCAGTGACCGGTTAGGTCCCACAGAGTTGGACTACCGTTGACTAAACAATGCCGTCTGGTGGGACCCAGGGGAAGAGCCTTCTCTGTGGCGGCTCCGACCCTCTGGAATCAGCTCCCTCCAGAGCTTAGGACTGCCCCCACCCTCCTTGCCTTTCGTAAACTCCTCAAAACCCACCTCTGTCGTCAAGTGTGGGGGAACTGAGACATCTCCCACTGCCTATGTAGTATTTGTGTATGATAGGATTGTATGTATGTTTTTATATATTGGGGTTCCTTGTTTTTAGACTTTTAAATGTATTATTGTTATTTTTAGATTTTAATTATTAGATTTGTCATCATGTACTGTTTTTATCACTGTTGTGAGCTGCCCCGAGTCTCCGGAGAGGGGCGGCATACAAGTCTAATAAATCATAATCATCATTACCTTCATTGTGTATTATTGTGTATTGGACAAAATAAATAAATAAATAAAATATTCAAACATGTTGAAGTATTTCAGCTTTGCAAAACTTAAATGGTTATGGTGACAGGAGGAGACTATTAAATATTTCTACTAAAACTTTGACATTTCTCTGGAACTTTTATAGGCATGATTCAGTAGCATTTGGACCAATTTCTAAGATGGGATTGAAACATTTAAAATTTTCTCAAATTTCCCAATTGTGGCAGGATTATTATACCATAAAAACCACAGCTTAAAACATTTCTAATTCTTTCATGTTTTTGACACATTCTATACATGTTAGGTGCTTCTGCTGAAAAGCAAAGCAACAACAACAAAAAACCCACAGCCAAAAATATTAAAAATAATAGGTAAATGCCTGAATGAATTTTAACAATAGCTCTGGATGGTTAGAGTAGAACCACAAAAAAATAACAGGAATTAGAAAATCATCTGCTGGCAGTCTGAATTCATACTACATGGGTTTGTTATTTCATTAGTCCATTTTGTGGATTTGTAAATGGCAATCATAAATGAATGAATCATATATTCTAGACGTAAAGCTACACTACGTGTGGAGCTACAAAATAATCATGTAAATAAATATTTTTATTTATTTTATTTTTGTTTGTTTTGTCAAGTACATATTGGTAGTATATAAAGATATAACAATGTTTGTATACATGATACTAATAAGAGAGAAACATTAGGACAGGGAACGGAAGTCATGCTGATGCACTTATGCACGCCCCTTACTGATCTCTTAGAATCAGGAGAAGTCAACAGTGGATAGCTGCTGAAATTTGTTGTGGGGACATTTAGTGAAAACTGAATTCTCTCTGTCTCTGTCTCTCTCTCTCTCTCACACACACACACACTGATCTGTCTGTGCACAACCATCCATCCATTCACCTCTTAATCTCTCTAAACGTGTTGCAAACATCTCAAAGAACAACAGAAATATTTGTTAGATTTCAAACAGGTGTTCAAGGTGATATACATAAAGCTGCCTTCTTTCATTACTCATTGCACATGCCCTCAGAGATACTGAAATCATTAATCTGCTGTAGTCCTAGTTTAATAGATTATATTTGTACTGTATGGTTGTCTAACAGTTGTCATAGATTAGAAGATATCAGATCTCCCAGGAAAATCTGATTCCACTATTTGATTTATTCTTCATAGGTGTAGCTAGCATGTTTGAAGGCAAGTACATCAATGTTCTGTTTCTGTTTTGGACAGGAAGGTTGGTTCAGGGTAAAAAATAAAGTAAAAGTCATGATATGAGCATTAGCTTTAACCCAATGTTTTCAGACATCCATCTCCTTTCATGGGGAGGGGTGGGAGTGATGTGGGCACTCAAATGAATGAGTTGACATGCTGAAGAATCTAATGGAGGTCCATTCCTGCTTGTGAGACTCACAAACCTGTGTAGCCAGATGCACCTACAACCAAGTTTGCTACTCAATTTTCAAATTTTCAATTCCTCTAATGCCTAGGAAGTTTGGGGGCAAAGTTGGATAAACCTTCTCATCCTGAGTGATGATTTCTCTCTTAATATCTTCTAAAAGTTTTGATGAGACTATTACATCTTGATTATGATAGTAGACCTAGAGACCTAGACCCTCAGACTCCTAATCCTACAATGGAAATATGTCAAAAACAAATCTGTTGAGTTTGAAGTGTTCTGGTCTAGTCCAGTGTATTGGAAAATTACCATTCTGAGGAAAGTTGCACTTGAACCTCACCTTTTTTCTGTTTATCCCTATAGCAAAATTCGACCCGTTGTTGAGCTCAGAGTCCAAGACAGCATATATATTTTTATTTATTTATTTATTCATTCATTTGTCCAATACACAAATACATAGGAAGAAAAATAGACATGTAGTAATATATATAAGGGTAAAAGTGAACTTAGAGGAGAGGACATCTGAAAGGAAGAAAATATATATGATAAGTGAGAGAAAGGAAAGACAATTGGACAGGGGACGAAAGGCACACCAGTGCACTTATATACGCCTCTTACTGGCCTCTTAGGAACCTGGAGAGGTCAATCGTGGAGAGTCTAAGGGAGAAATGTTGGGGGTGATATCATCTCCTTTCTTAATCCACTGCATACTGCATATTTGAATTTCTAGGCAGCATCAAAAGATACACATTAACCAACAACCATGGGTTTGTTTTTTAAAAAAGCTAACTGTTCATTAGCTCTGGGGCTAATAAAGCCATATGTTGCTAAATGGTACTTGCTAGGTGATGAAAAATTATATTTTGCCGATGCTGGGTCCACATATCTGGCATGCTCTCTGCTACTCTGTTCCTGTGGCTGCCATTTATTCTTTGAACTTTACCTTCCTCCAGCACCTGCTAACTATTAAAGTCACACAATGCTGACCTTCATAATAAAGCACCATTACAATGGCTAGAGCTGAACAGAAAAACCAACAAGGCAGTCCAACTCAGTACATTTGTTTGGGCTTCTCAAGGTCCTTGGGGGATTTTAGTAGAAGGAGGGGGAACCTTTCAGTTTAAACTATTGAAAAAAGAAACAACAAGCAATCAAAACAACAGCCAACCCCCCCACACTTAACTGACACAATAAATGGAAAAGTATTCTGCCTAAAAGAGGAAAAGCCAGTCTTCTCTTCTGAATTTGCATCTCACAGTCTTACCTAAATTATTGTTTTCCTGAGATCTCCATGTACAGGAATGTCATATTCAGGTTTCATAATCCAGAGATATGAAGAGATGAGTCATCTTCCCTTTCCCAGAAGTGGGTTTCAGCAGGTTCTGGCCAGTTCTGGAGAACCAATAGTGGAAATTTTGAGTAGTTTGGAGAAGCGGTAAATACCACCTCTGACTGGCTCCACTCCCATCTATTCTTGGCCTCTTGAGTCCCAGCTGATTGGGAGGAAATGGAGATTTTGCAATAACCTTCCCCTGGAGTGGGGTGGGAATGGAGATTTTGCAATATCCTTCTCCTGCCATGCCCACCAAGCCATGCCCACAGAACCAGTAGTATTTTTTTTAAAAAAAAATCCCACCACTGCCCCGTCCACATTCTACTGGATTGGGCATATCTATTTGTCTCCAAATATTTTGCAATAAATCCAACCATTGTGGTCAAGGAATATTGCCTCGCAGATTCCCCTACACAATAAAAATGGACAGACTGGAAGATTTCCAAATTGCCTAGTCATGAGATTGATATTGAGAAAATCAACACAAGAACAAAGTTACACCATTTCCCGTGTTTCACTTAATTATTAATCCTCAGGGGTTCCATCCTGGAGATTTACTTTACTCCTCATTTGTCTCGTAACTGCACCTTTTATAACTAATAATGTGTCCGTGCTTTGAGATTCACCAGCTCAGGAAACAAGCAGGTAGAATAACAGAATCATGGAATCCTCAGTTGCTTTTTTTCTTTGCAGACATTTCATTACCCAACTAGATAACATCATCACTGCTAGAAGGGAGTGAGATTCACCCTCTGCTTAGTGGCTTGTCCTATAAGTGTTACTGAGAGCGTTCTTGGTGGTTCCTTGATTAGGCTGTGTTCACTTTTTGAGTGCTTTGTCTTGAATTTGTAGTCCCTTGATTGTTTACTGCTTGATTATTGGCCTGTATTAATCCTGGTTTAATCTCCTGCTTATCTGGGAGTTGATTGCTGATGAGGAGATGTTTAAAATTGTTTGTTTCCACAGAAGCATAATCTTGAAAGTTTGCTGAATTCCTCTCTGTCCCAAACAAAATGAAGACAAGGTTATGTTCGGTTTATTTTTCATTCCCCCCTCTGTTTTAGTCTTGTGGGCAAGTCCACAGTCTTGTGGGCAAGTCCACAGTAAATGCCCCACTCATTCCTTCCCTGTTCCCAAAGTCAGCTCTAAATTTCTTTATAGTGTGTTTCCTCACCTCCCTCAAATGTTGGCACACATGCATGCACACAAAGAGAGACCTTAGAAAAGTGTTTTGGGAAAGATCCTTCAACCCCACTTGTTTACTTTAAAAGCAGATTAAATGACTGAATGATTGGTTTTTTTGCATTTCTAGAGCATAAAGGTTTGTTTATAGCACCGCCACAGAAGCAGAATCCAAATATTTTTTCAAATAAATTCCTTGGATGAAATGGTAGATGCACCTGCCTGATTACAAATAGCATCTTTCAGAAGTTAAGGTAATTGTTCTGAAACCAATGTAGAAGCTCATGCACAAAAAAAGAAAAAAGAAACTGCTTCTCCATCAATGAGCATCAACACTTTTGGAAAGTTAATTAGAGCATCTATCAGCCAGCAAGGCAGCAACATTATATGTTTCATTCTTCACAGAACTGGTTTACTAAAAAAAAAAAAAGGCTTCTTGTTCCCTGCTGTCTTTTGAATTCTCTCCCCCCCCCCCCCGGCACATGTTCTTTTTGTCTCTCTTGTTACTTTGCTTCACAAACACCCACAGAGCTTTGCTCTGATGGAGCAAGCACAGAAGAGTGTAGTCTGAATTGATTTGATGGGAGGCAAATGATACTTGTTGACAGTCAACTGAGAACAAAAAACAACAACCAAGAGATAGTTACAATGTCTTAAGGCTGGTGTTCAGCCTGATATGGGAAGAGAAGCTTGACAAATATAAATGCTGTTTTGACAAGCTAGCTGGAAAACATTTGTCCGCAAGGTCAAACAGCAAAGGTGAGCCCTCTACATGGGTACATGGAACTGAGGGATAGACTGTGTCAGGGCAATAAGTCCTGCCTTCAATCTCAGACATGTACAGCAGGAACAATGAATATTCTCCCTCTCCCTCCCTCCCTCTTTCCCTCTCTCCCTCTCTCTCACACACACACCATTACTTATTCTAAGCATAACAGTAGTCAAATAAATAAAATCTGATTTATCAGTCCACCAGTGAAGAGCTACCAAATTTTTTACTACCACACTGTGGGCGTGGCTTATGCAGGATGCCCTGCATTTTCTTTCAACATCTTTCAATGCAAATTGGGTGCTCTGTGATGGAGCTCCATTTTTGCTACCTCACTGTGTTCCTCCTGTCTGGACAGTAGCCCACCCCTGCAGACCACAGACAACAGCATGGATAGGGAACTGGAAATTGGCCATTTTATCAGCATCAGCCAGTTGGACCTATGACACTCAAGGATCTCCTGAGAGCTTGGATCTCTCTCTCTCTCAGAATATATTATATTGCATTTTATTTGCATGTGTTATAAGGAATATTCTGCTGGATTCAGTTCCAAGTGGGGAAAAAAGACACTGGATTCATGCAAGTTACTTGGAAAGAAGGTTTAATAGAGGACAGGAGTACATGGCATGAGCTCCTGAACAGAAAAGATGGATGACAGGCTTCCAGATGTTGGGTAAAGAGAAAAAAAAGAGATGCTGAGAGTTCCTTGTTTTATGCCTTCTCTTGGTGCCACCCTGGGGACTTCCTGCTCCTATGCAAGAAATGAACTCTAACCGCCAGACTTCCATGGGGCCAGGCAGGGGCAACTCTCTAGGCTGTGTTTTTGAGTTCAAATGTCAACGCCCCAAATAGAATCTAAGAAATAAATCAGATTCAAGTACAGTTCTCTCACAGAAGGTTCAATTTATTATCAGAGCCATGTTGGTGGTCACGCCATTGCCATTCCAATACTAACTTCTTTCCAGTATTCCATCCAGGTTAAGGTTCATCCCACACCCCCAAGTTCATCACAAGGACCAGTCTGAGTGCAGGGATTCCACTGACTTCCTCTTTTGTTCAGTTGATGCAGAACATAAGAGCCGAGGTGGAGCAGCAGGTAGAGTGCTGTACTGCAGGCCACTGAAGCTGATTGTAGATCTGTAGGTCAGCGGTTCAAATCTCATCACTGGCTCAAGGTTGACTCAGCCTTCCATCCTCCCGAGGTGGGTAAAATGAGGACCCGGATTGTGGGGGCAATATGCTGGCTCTGTTCAAAAGTGCTATTGCTAACATGTTGTAAGCCTCCCTGAGTCTAAGGAGAAGGGCAGCATAAAAATTGAATAAATAAATAAATAAATAAATAAATAAATAAATAAATAAAACAAAAGATGACCTTGGACTCTAAGAAAGGAATTTGTTGTGGCTAGTAACTTTTCTCTCATTCAACTACCCCTCCCAATTCCTCTAATATTGTGCTACTATGGCAGGCCAGAACCTCTACCTCCACACAACGGCTTTCAGCCTGACATCAAGTTTGGCTGAGCCTTTCTGGGTGATGGTGTAATGAAAGCACTTCAGGAAATTCCTAATATGGCTGTCTGGAGGAGGTAGATCTTTGTTATGTAGAATAGACTGGTCCAGGCTATTGACAAAGCTGGGGGCTACTAAGAGTGAGTCTTTTTTCTGCCTAAAAGCATATTTACAGTGGATATTCTATATAATATTCTGCCTTTTAATTTAAATATTTCCTAGGTTATTTCGTTTTTCTAGAAGAGGGATGGGTGCTAACTTCCTACACATGAAAATTAAGTTATACAACTTAAAAAAAAAAAAGCAATACATCAAAATAGTTGAGCCAGACTGCCATACATGAAGAAATTGCTGCCAGTCAAAATTGTATATTATCTTATATGTAGTGGCATACATTCAAATTGTAAATTACCATATTCATATAGATATTACAACCTTAGAAACTCAGGTTTGTGCTGCACTCCAGGCTACATATAGTCTAATAACAAAAATGCTCTTGAGTACTGTTTTATTTCACACATAGAACCTTGAATTTACAAACACGGCATTCCAACTAGTTCCATGGAAATAATTTTGCACTCAAGATACCAACATTTGTAGCTTGGACATCTCTGATGGAACTTACTTTCTTCATACTGGCCCACTGGCAAGCACAAATCCAGAAATAACTTTATCCAAGAGGAAGAAGTCTGAGTTCTAACATCCTTTTAAAGATGTTCACTCCCTACAGCAGAAACAAATAAAACATTTGAACATTTGCATATACACAAGGAATATTTAACCCTACCTTAACTGCAGAGTGATACTACTATCTGAAATATATCATGGTTTTGAGACCAATATATAATGGCAAGATCTGTCTATGTAGAAGAGAATGGCCCAAGTAAGGCTATATAAGTTCTGCTCCAGTGCCTAAAGGCTAGATGGGCCAGAATGCAGTTGCATTTCCCCCATTCAATTGTGGCATCCAATTAGGAGTTTCCCTTGAATTAATAGTCGTGGGCATACTTTGGTAGGATTATGTGACACCTTTACTTTCTATGTTTTACTGGCTGTCCCTTAACTACAATTCTAAATGCTGGTTGTGACCTAAAAAGCCCTATATGGCACAGAGCCTAGTTATTTGAGGGACTGCCTATCTCTACAGTATCTACTCATCCAATAAGAGCCAACAGAATTAAATATTGTCATGCATTAGAACTTAGAAAGCATTCTTTCTCTGTCACAGTAGCTGCTCCATGGAGTGACGTTCCCTGGGTGAATCTGGTGGAGCAGGATTCCCATTCTGAACTGACTTAGGCTGAGGCAGTACTTCTCAATTATTTTCTCTTATGTCCCCCCCAGGAAGAAATAAACATTTCATGCTCCCTCAACTCTCCGTTGACATGTGTCTCATGGCCCGCCTGACTTGCCACCCCCAAATTGCAACCCACCACAAAATGCATAACCTACCTGACACTTGTACCGTATCTCTGTCACATTCCTCGATGCTGAGTTCAGGGCATCCCATTCTAAAAGAAAACTTCTCATGAGTTTGTGAGGTTTGATTGAACTCACAAGATGTTTTCTTTTAGAATGGGATGCTTTGGACACAATGCTACATATGCTTCCTTTGTCATATTTCCTCATCTCAGCTTTTGGGAGACTTACGTTTGTCTCATTATCTCCGTCGCTCTCCTCCTTTCTTTTCATCCCTGTTAAATATTTTTCCATGGTGTCTCTTAAGGATTTGTTATATGCATTTCATATTTCCTACTCTGTACTGTGTGAAATTTTTTGGTGGAAAATAAACCTACTCCCTGCGGCAAAAAACCACACATTCCCCAGAGTCACACGCCCCCCCCCCCCCCCGGCATTGCTCCATGCCCTCCCAGGGGAACCCATGCCACTATTTGAGAAACACTGGGCTTCTTACTTATTATGTTTGTATACACCATTTGTTCTTGGTCATTTGTCCTGATGAACCAGTCAAGCTGTATCTTTTTTTAAAAATTTCATAGTCTATTTTTATCCTGTTTGTTGAATTTTGAGCTGCCCAGAGTTTTGAGTCAGGCAGCATCTATATTAAATGAATGAATAAATAAATAAATTGGTATCTCTTCATCATGCTACATGGAATGAAGACTGAAAAAAGCTTTGATCAAACCTGATCAAAGGAGGGAACATGATCCAGTAAATGGATGCCTGAAAGAGCAAGGCATTCTTGGATCTGGTGCCCATATTTGAGCTGAATTAGAAACCCATAATCCTGGGCTTTAAGAGAAGCATTGGTCATTATTTATTCATAGTATGTTAGTAGAGATGCAGTTTTCCCATCTGATATACTGTATCTCAAATGTTTCAAAATAAACAATTATTTTTTTTAAAAAAAAATAGCAAACAGTATAAAATAATATATTCAATTTAAAAAGGGACTTCAAGAAGCAAATCAACAGTCAGTTAAAAGTATTCATGCAATTCATGTTTAGAACTTGAAGAGGGAGGTTTCAAAGGGTCCATAAAATATACAATCATCGGTGCCTCGCGAAGCATTACATATTCATTAATAGTATAAAGATATGGCTCACTTAATGAACTATTGTGTTGAGGATATCGTTATTTGGGATTGCTTGTCCTTCATGGCTTGGAACCTTTCTTTCAACATTTTTATCTTTGATGTTTATCATGTTCTTTTCTGGACTATTTTTGGTAGCAACTGATCCAACATATCTCTCTGACCAGAAAAGGAAGTTATGAATGATACAAAAATAAACCTTATGATAAAAATACATATAATTAAAAGCTAGGAGGAATTTGGAGAAATTGTTGTCTTGACTCACCGCCTCATGAGTTTGAGGAAGGAAGGACATTCAGAAAGGAGACAATACTGAGAGAATTTAATATGTCCAGAAAAGAAATTGGATTTGTTAGGTCCCACAGAGTCAGCCTTCTCCAGGTTCTGTCAATTAGACAATGTCATTTTGCAGAGCCTAGGGGAAGAGCCTTCTCTGTGGGGGCCCCATCCCTCTGAAATCAGTTCCCCTCAGAGATTCATACTGCCATCAACCTCCTTGCCTTCCGTAAGAGTCTGAAGACTCACTTATGCCACCAGGCCTGGGGCCATTAGATCTTGCCTCCTAGCCAATGAATGTGTTGAGAGAATGTGGAGTGAATGGAATGATTTTTTAAAATGGTCTTTTGGGTGTGTGTGTGTTAGATTTTTAATTAGTTAATTGGATTAAGATATTGTGTACTTGTTCTGGTATAAGCTCAACTTTTCCCAGTCAGATAACTCAGCACAATAAGGTATCACAGATCATTTTATTACAGGAATTCTCACAATAACTCACAGTTATGTTGCGATTCTTCTGCAGTATAATCTTTCTCATTGTGCAGGTAAAAAGAAGTTGAATTGACCCAGGCTCTAGGTGTAGCATCTACATGCTGGCTGGCTTAGTGGGTGAAGACAAAGACCCTCTGGAATGTTCTCTCCAATTACCCCTCATCCCAAGTCAGAGCCAATAGGAATACACAAATGTGGTCACATGTAAAACTACATTACCCAGAGTGCAATTTCACTACATTTCCCCTAATGCAATATCTTAAAGAGACATGCCTAAATACAGTCCAACTTTCTCTGTCTCTGGGGACCGCACAGTACTATATATTTTATATGTTGTGAGCTGGCATGTGTCCTCGGAGAGGGCGGGATAGAAATCCAATTAATAAATAATAAATAAATAAATTTGGATACCTTGCTGCTGTATGGCTTGCAAAGTAGTTTTCTGGTTTGTGTTTCTGCCCTGCCTTCCTTCTGTGTGGAAAAGAACACATCTTTCATAAAATATTCTACAGTCCTCTTGACATCTTTTATTCACAGTCTTGTAAAGGACTCTTAAATATATCCCAAAAGGAAGAACAAATGCTTCAGTACATAACCTCACAATTTTCCAAAAAGCATTCTTCCTCTGTGAAAGTGTGTGTGTGTGTATGCGCACAGGGGTATGTTTAGCCTTACTCACAGAATGTTTTAGAATATCATTTGTATTCCTCTTGGTGGTTGCTTGGAACTTTAAAGTTGGAGGTACCTCTACATCCCACTTTGAGAAAATCTCACAGGCTTTCCCTCCGGGATGTGACTAAAGAAATAGAAAGACAAGGAGGCTTTGGGATGATGGGAAATGAATAAATCAAAGACATTGGCCATCTTGTGTTGATTAAACAAGCCCATAAACCAGCCTCAAGCATATTTCAGGAAGACTGTAAAATTGTGCATGTAGGAAATTATTGAATAAAACTATCTGGGCCTGCAACTATAGTTAAGGATTGTGACTTAGAACTTCTGAACAGTTTTTGCACAAAATGTTATAGTGAATGAACAGAGTCTTAATTGCTACAAATCTTGTTCCTCTGAACAGTTCTGCTATATTATTCATCCTGTTAAAAAATACTACTCAAGGCAGTGGGGTGGAACATGAGAAATGAAACATCTTCATCCTGACAGTACAGAACTTCTTTTAAGTAGGAGTAAAACTGGGGCAATGTGACATTGAAATCATCTTTCTATTTTGTCAATTGCTTGAAGAACCTATTGAAGTAGAAACAAGATATTAAAATGTTCAGGCAGTTTTGATTTCTTCCCTTTATGGAACATTACAAAACAAACCTTGCAATAAAAAAATGACAGGTCCAGAGACCAATGTAAATAGTTATTTTACCACACCCACTTATGTTTTAATCAAAGTGTCAGTTTGGTGTAGTATCAAAGCATAAGGAGACCGTGAATTCGAGTTGGGTGACCTTGGACAATCACTGTCTCCCAGCTATACTGTAGAAAGAAGGAAAGTGCAAACTACTTTCGATAGAGAAACAGAGAGACAGAGACAGACAGACAGACAGACAGACAGACAGAAAGAAAGAAAGAAAGAAAGAAAGACAGAGAAAGATAGAGACAGAAAGATAGAGACAGACAGACAGACAGACACAGAGACAGACAGACAGAGAGAGAGGGAGAGAGGGAGGGAGGGAGAAGGAGAGACAGACAGACAGACAGACAGACAGACAGACAGGCAGAGAAAGAGGGAGAGGGAGAAAGGACGAGAGAGAGAGAGAGAGAATATATCTACCATACCAGCCTCCTATTTTTCCTGCAACAACCCTGCAACTATGGAGATTCTCAGTCATCCAGGTCATGGTTGTCTCAACAGTGGTAGAGCAAGTAGACTTTATGGTTTTTCTTTGAAGATGTTTCTCATCCAAGAAGCTTCTTTAACTTCTTCTTGAAAGCTGAAGAAGTTTCTTGGATGAGAAGCAAAACATTTTCAAAGAAAAATCAGAAAGTTCAGTTGACTCTTGAAAAAGCACGTTTGGACAACAACCCTGTGAGTTAAGTTGGATTGAGAGAGTGTGATTGGCCTAAAGCCAACCAGCTGGTTTTCATGGCTAAGGTGAGGGTTAAACTCATGTTTTCCCACTTTCTAGCCTAGTGCTTTAACCATTAGACCTAACTGGCTTTAGAATTGGTTACCAAAATAAATAAACATTAACCATGCAAGTTTAGGCGTTTGTCTAATTCTACCAAAGTTTGGTCTTTGTTCACAGTTAATATACTCACTAGCCTAAAGAGTAGGTTGGACTTAAAAATAAAAATAAAATCTACCTCTGCTTTAAAATATGCTCAGAGTGTTTCAAGGTTGAAGAAAAATGCCTTTGTTTTACGCTACTTTTCGGAAAGAGAAAGATAATTCCCAGCAGTGCTCAAATGGAATTAAATTGGATTACTTGGTTTTATTGAAGGGGCAATACTATGTTTGTGTGTGTGTCTCTCTCTGTGTGTAGTTGAACTATCATTAATCTTTTGACAATTTTCATTTTAAAAGAGTTCTATTCCAACAATCAACAGGCACTTTTATTTTGAACATTAAAATTAGCTCTTCTGCTTTGTTGGGGGGAAATATATTAAATGTTTTGGAAATAAAGTGAAAAATTATAGCTGCAGCTCCAGACTCATTTATCTCCTTTTAAATCCCACTAGTCAATGGGATTTACAAGCATGCAAGCTTGTTTAAAATTGTATCATAAATCTCATCATTAAATTTTGAAATATTGATAATTCATTCTTGCACAGGCTTAGTTTCCCTACATTTGTACATTTGCTGCATCATTGCTAATTTCTTTCTTCATTTACATTCAAAAAATGAAACTATGATTCACTTTATATATTTCCATCAACTGGATTCTCCCCTTCCCTCCACAATTATTTAAAAACATGAAATAACCAGTGATTTGAGAAACATTACTGGGAACAGAGCTGTAATAGTCTTTTCATGTTTATAGATGGATCAGTATCATCTTAGATTTTGTGTTCTGGAGTGTTCATATAAGGTAGAACAAATATCAGGAAGGAAACAGATATATCTATATCATCAATGTGTGTGTGAATTTTCACATAATTCAGAACACTGCTATCTGCTGGAATTACCACTTCTCAGAATTTTATAATTCAGTTTTCCATCACAAAGAAGTGTATATTGGGGGGAAAAGTTCACACAGAAAGATATATTGGTGAATAAATGTTCAAGCTCACATTATATTAAGGGATCATGAAATATATTAGGCAAAACCGAATATGAATGCATACTTTTGGAAGAAGTATGCATGGAATGGAATATATATTTTGTGCATTTAAAAAAATGCAAACTGATGGAGAAATGGGGCAGCATATGTTTAAGAGGAATTAGAATCTGAAATAATGATTCATTTCTACCATCCAACATTTCTTCCGCCCCATCACACCCCACCGCTTGGGTATCTTTATAACAAAAGTGTGAAATTATATAGGTAAAAACAATAAATATATGATGGAGAAGAGAAGGGCAGGGACAGGTTTAACCTGATAGATGATCAGTACTGAAAACTAACAGTAACTAATAGAAGGGAAGGAATTTCTCCTTTGAGTAAGTGATAGATAGGGAAGGGACTAACATCTCTATTTTGCCCAAAGTAGTATGTATGTACTGTATGTATGTATGTATGTATGTATGTATGTATGTATGTATGTATGTATGTATGTACTGTATATCATCTGTGTCTGTGTCTCTTTCTCTGTCTGCCTGTCTGTCTTGTCTGTCTGTCTGTCTGTCTGCCTGTGTCTCTCTCTCTCTGTCTGTATGTATGCCTGTCTCTCTCCACCTCTCAGCCAACATGACCTATGCAATGGCATTAAGTTTTATGGAAGGTTATATAAAATATCTGGAGGGGTCTAGGTTGCCTATTATCACATTACTTTTTGGATCCTAGATTGTCCCTTTTGTTTAACCAAGATTTACGTAATATTTTTGGACTTTGAAGAAGCAGGATACAACAAGCATTGACATTTTTTGATCTTTGATGTAAATCATGGATAACCAAGAAAACAAACCAATATATCATCACACAAGTCAATTTCTCAAATCAATGAGCAGGTTTAAACAATCATATTATGTGGGCATATTATGGGAAGATCTACCACTCTGGAGAAGTCTATAATCCTGGGAAAATAGAATGAAAAAGAAGAGGACAACAACCAAAGCAGATCAACTCAATTACAGTGGCAATGGGACTATCACTGGAAGATTGAAGGACAAGGTTGGGAGTAAGTCATCCTGCAGGAAATCTATCCATATGGTCATTAAGTATCTACTGATGTTTTCAGTCATCCAGATTATGGTGGTCCCAAAGGTGCTTTCTCAAAAGGCAACTGGACTTTGTTTTTCCTTGAAGACATTTTGTTTCTCATCTAAGAAATTTCTTCACTTCTGAAGCTTCTTGGATGAGAAGTGAAACATTTTAATTGAAAAACAAAGTCCAGTTGCTTTTGAAAAAGCATCTTTGGGACATATGGTTACTAAGAGTCGATGCTGATTTGATGACACATACTGTATTTTTGGAGTATAAGACACACCCTTTTCCTATCTAAAAGAGGCTGATAATTTGGGTGCATCTTATACTCTGTAGTTTTTTTTTTCAGTCCTAATTCAGAGCTCTAACTTGCTCTGAATAAGTTTCTTTCCAGGTGCTAATGATGTTCCAGGCTCTTACTGGCTTGCAAGCTCTTTCATTGTTACTCTCTGCGAAGAATGTTTTCCAAGCCCTAAGTCTTTGCAGGGTTTTTTACATTGCTCTATTTTCTCCAAATGTTTCTTTCAGATGCTAATGATGTTCCCAGCTTTTATTGGCTTGCAATAAAGTTTTTTTAAAGGCCTAACCAGGGGATAAAATAATGTGATGGCTACGGATGCTAGCAGATTCCCTATTTTCCTCCCCCAAAACTAAGGTATGTCTTATACCTTAGTTTTGCTTCTTATACTCCTAAAACTATGGTAATCAACCAACATATTTATTTTTAAATGTTCAGGTATTTTTATATGGATTCTCAGGCAAATAGGTAAGCTAACAGTAAAAATCACTAATTATCCCATGGACATTTCACAATTTTCTGCAGTTTGTGGATGTGTGACCCAAAGTGGACTTGTTCTAAAATCCACTGGCCACCATCAACCATGAAGAAAGTCACCCTTGTCTATTTGCAGATGCCAACACCATGTCTGTAACACTGTAGAAAACATTTCCAACTCTTCTGTCATTTATCTTTCCTAGAACTATATGAGACATGTCAGTTAACATGTATCAATCAGAATTCAGTCTGACAGATAGTGGCTCCTATATTTTCTCAGAAGCATGGAAAATTAAATTTCTTGTGTCCTATGGTTATTTGATTAAGACAGAAGGCATTAAGCTGCTGTCTCCAGGATAGCAGCACTACCATCTAAGTATGCTTGAAAGAATCCAGATGTTTGGGATAGGTGGCTGGAAAGAATCTGTGGCTGTGTACAATGAGTAATACTGGCAACAGGATGAGCTTGTATGAGCTGTGATTCAATTGTTTTGGCTCTTATCACAATGATTTTACATTTCTGAACTGGGGGTTTTTGAATTTGGATATTTCTGAATTACAGTGCCCTTAGGTCCTCCCATCTCCCATTTTATAAATGGAATGACAATGAGCTACGAAGACTGTATCAAATAACAGATTAAGAAGACTGTATCAAATAATATGCATTATACTCTCCAGATCAGGAAGAAACACAGCAACTGCTGGCATGCTTAAACTTTTGAAATTTAAAAAAATAGCCAATTTAATTGGGAATTAGGATGACTGCACAGTGAACTGGAACTTTGAGCCAATGAATCAAGCATTACTCCAAATATATTTAAGTGTTTTAAGACTTTTTCTCTTTCTCCCCCCTCCCCAGAAATACACACACGCATACACATACTCTTTAACGAAATGCTACATGGTGCTAATGACATCCCTCGAGAAGCACATATTTTTGCAAAGAATTACATTTCTAGCCATACTTCACTTGGCAGCCTTTGATATTATGTAAGGGTGATTGGAGATAAGCCTGTTCCATGAATTTCTTCTTAATTATCATGTAGGTGTGAAGAAGGGTCACAACAAATATTTTATCCCCAAGTTCAAAAGGCCCATTTTCCTCTTGACACTAGGAAGTGTTAAAGACAAATGACTTAAGTTTTCCTGATGTGCTTTCTACTGTCACCCTTAATAAATATCAGAAAAATACTTCCTTGGTTTCAAAGTATAAAAAAAGAAAGGCTTCTGCTAAAAAGCTTTATAGCAGAAAACCAATCATGAGATAAAAGTGATAAATGTCAACTCCCGCTATCTGAAACAATTAAAAGCATCATCCAGTTCAAGTTGTCTCAGGGTGTTTCCCACAGGCTCCAAATACAAGCCTAACCTTTGACGTTTGAATTTTGAAGAGAAAAATCTATTAGGTCCCTATCAGCTATTGTTATAAAACAGAATGGTTGTCAATGCACCATGACAGCTTTCAAACCAAACCAGCTATTCCATCAACTTTATTATGTCAGCTAACTTTAGGGTTTTCTGTGAGTCTCCAAATTCAGAATATAATAGGACAACATGTATACTTTGAAGTGGTACATTGATAAGCAACTTGACAGAAGGGGGAACTGCTTACCATACTTCACTGCCTTGGCTGAAAAAAGAGATTCATAAGGAGAGTTAACCTAAGACTCAAAATGACTAAAAATGTCCTGGCTTGATTGGAGAAAAGATAATATCTGAGCCAGGGTGGCGCAGTGGTTAGAGTGCAGCAGTGCAGACTACTTCAGCTAACTGCTAGATGTAGCTCAGCAGTTCAAATCTCACCACCGTTTCAAGGTTGACTCAGCCCTCCATCCTCCTGAGATGGGTAAAATGAGGACCCAGATTGTTAGGGGCAATGTGCTGATTCTGTAAACTTCTGTAAACTGATTCTGTAAACTTCTGTAAACTGATTCTTAGAGAGGGCTGTAAAAGTACTATGAAGCAGTGTACAGTATAAGTCTAAATGCTATTGCTGTTGCTATATCTACATTAATCAATGAATGGGAACCTATTATGGACTTTTTGCTAAAAAAAAACCAGTGAGAGTCACTACTTTCACTGAGAAGTTGTGACAAAACCTCGGGTCAAAACTCTTTTTGGGATCGAATGACTGTTTCACAGGGGTTGCCTAAGACCAAATTTCACATGGTGTTAGGAACTAAATCTTCTATTCTGGCACCTTGAAACATATTTTTACAATCCAACCAATCAGGTGTTTACAGTGAGGTGTCCCTCTGACCTTCCTGCCAATCAGCTAAAAGCTCTTTTGGAAAAATTGGTGCTAGACTTATGGTTCGGGGTCATCACAAAACTGTATTAAGGGGTCGCAGCATTAGAAAGGTTGAGAACCACTGCTTAGAGAGACAGAGGTCAAAATATAATTGTGCTCATAACTCTTGTAAAGATTGGAAGCCACTTTTTATATTCTTTTAAAAAATCCTTTTTTTCCTTTTCTTTTTTTGCTTAGTTTGAAATTTATGACGGTTGCAGTATCCCGGGATCATTGTGACCTTCTGGCAGGTAAAGTCTACGGAGAGGGGCGGCATACAAATTTAATTAATAATAATAATAATAATAATAATAATAATAATAATAATAGTCAATGGGGAAGCCGGATTAACTTAATCACTGTGTTATAAGTTAACAACTGCAGAAATTCATTTAGCAACTGTGGCAAGATTGGTGTCAAATGGGCCAAAATTCACTTTAAAATGTCTCACTTAACAAGCAATTTGGGGCTCAGTTGTGGTAACAAGTTGAGAATAACCTTAACTCATAGACAATTATCATTTTCATTAAAAAGAAGAATAGAGAAAGATAGATACAGTCATACCTCGTCTTACGAACCTAATTGGTTCCAGGGGGAGGTTCGTAAGACGAAAGGTTCGTAAGGCCAAGAAATTGTTTCCCATAGGAAACAATGTAAAGTCAATTAATCCGTGCAACCAAAAAAAAAAACCCGCAAAAAAACTGCTGCCGCCCGGCTATCACCTTTTAAAACAGCCTGGGGGCTTCTCAGCGACCTCCTGAACGCCGAACGCCGAACCCAAACTTCCCAGCAGCCTCCGAACGCCGAACTTTTGCCGAACTTCCGGGTTTGGGGTTCAGGAGGTTGCTGAGAAGCCCCCCAGCCCGGCTGTCATCTTTTAAAACAGCCGTGCGGTTCCCAGCAGTCTCCGAACGCCGAACACGGAAGTTCAGGTTTGGCGTTCGGCGTTCGGAGGCTGCTGGGAAGCCGCGCGGCTGTTTTAAAAGGTCACAGCCGGGCTGGGGGGCTTCCCAGCAACCTCCCGATCCGAACCCGAGGTTCAGAAAAATTTTGCCTCTTCTTACGAACTTTTTCGAGTTACGAACCGGCCTTCGGGAGGCTCGTAACTCAAAAAAAGTTCGTAAGAAGAGGCAAAATTTTTCTGAACCCTGGGTTCGTATCACGAGTTGTTCGTAAGACGAGGGGTTCGTATCTTGAGGTACCACTGTACATTAAAAATATTATAATTTAATCTAATGTAATTGTATCTATTACTTGCATGAATGTAAATAGTAATATCTATCTATCTATCTATCTATCTATCAATCAATCACCTTCCTACCTACCTACCTACCTACCTACCTACCTACCTACCTACCTACCTACCTACCTATCTATCTATCTATCTATCTATCTATCTATCTATCTATCTATCTATCTACCAATCTATCTCTGTGATGGTGAGCCCAGATGGGCGGGGAATGCAGTGGGGTAGCAAAAATGGAGCTCCACCCCAGAGCACCAAATTTGTACTGAAAGATGTATAAGCCACGCCCACAGTGTGGTAGTAAAAATTTTGGTAGCCCTTCACTGGGAGCCCTCTCAATGGGCACCTATGCCATCACCAGCTGCTTTTCTGATTTCTGGCATGCACATATGCACCGAACAGTTGGTCTTCATGAGCACGAGAGTGCTGGAAAATGATCTGAAATGCCCCTCCCCCACCCAAAAGGGCAAAAACCAGGCCATTTCCTCAGCCATTTTCCAGCCATTTTAGGGCTCTTTGTGGCTCTTTGTGCCCCCCAAAATAGCCCCAAATGCCAGAAAAACACCAAAACCAAAAATGGCCTGAAAATAGCCACCAAAATGGCCCCCAAACACCCTGAAAATGCTCCCCCCAAATGCCTTGAAAATAGCCCAAAACAGCTCCAAATCAGCCTGAAAATGCCCCAAATAACCAGCTAAAAATGCCCCCAAACCAGGCATGTTTGCACTGACTAGCGGTTCTTTGGGTTTCCAGTGTTCTGGAGTGCACTAAGACCAGTTGACTGGTGCACATGTGCATGCCAGAAACCTGAAGACCAGCTAGCCGGCACCCTCATTCACACCAGCGAGCTGGTCTTTGGGTTTTTGGCACTCCAGCGCGTGTGCACGCACACACATCCTGGCTTGGGCACTTGGTGTCAAAACAGTTCGCCATCACTGATCTGTCTAATGATCCATCTATCTTTATGTCATATCCAGTCTAGGACTCTGTTACCAGTCCTAAAATATAGATTTATTTCTTTTCTCTTAACAGCTATTAGCTTTGATGGTCCTGCAAGAAAAGATGGCAGTAAAATTGATTTGTAGCTCAGATGGTTCAACATATCACTGTCAATTTTTCATTAGCTAATTTGAAGCAAGAAGCTAGAAGATCAACTTACCCTTTAGCAATGTTTTGTTTAATGTTTGGTATCTTTAATCTTTAGAATCTTGTGTACTACCCCATTCTATGTCAATCAAGAAAACCCTTTCATTATCACCTTATCTTTCTCAGCAATCATAGGATTTCTGATTCACGGTTACAGCATAAACCAAATAATGAATGTATTTAAACTTAATGAGAAATAGAAAGTTAACTTGACAGCATGTACAATTATCTGAAAGGTCCATAAAATGTTGCTGTCACTACATGGCTTGACTGACATTTACTAAGCAACCTGATGATTTGCTTGTCCATTTTTATTTTAATTCAAAACTTTACAATACAAACAGCCAACTTATTCCTTTTTTCAGCACTCTTTGTTCCAATAAAAAATAGGGGCAGTCACTCCTAGTCCAATTGTGAATCAATCTGGCTGGGGAAAAAAAAATCTGTCAGATACTTACAATTAACTATTTTGCCACCTAGAATAATAATGAGCCTTTGTTATACCTCATGAAATTCTTGCCTGCATTATTCCCATACTTTATGCCGTTTACTAGAAAAAGGAAGTTTCTGAGAGGATCCCATCTATCTTGAAGAAAAGCAAGATTTAAGGACACTTCTTCTGTCTTGCTTTTTTGTTAAGTAGCTTTTGTTTGACAAAGTATCCAGAAAACTAATGGCAAGAGCAGCAAAGAAACAACGTGATGTCTATAGTGAGTCTATATATCTTTAATGTTTAAATTATCTTCTAAATGTTATCTTTTGCCTTATATTATTTTTATTATCCCTTTATGGATCCACTCCAGGGGTGGGTTCCCAGTTTAGACTGGATTACCTAAACCAGTAGTGACCCATTGGTGGTGTTACAGTCAGTGCCAATCTGTGGGTGCTGGCATCTTTTTTAACAAAAAAAATCCCCCCCCCCTGTTTGGATGGCTTCTCCTTTTCCATGGTTTGAAAACAGGCCCTCTTGCTCTCCCTGGGTAAATACCAACCTTTACTTCTTCACCCAAAGCATGTGCACAAGCGCAAGTAAACTGGTGGCGAAGGTAAGTGGAACCTACCCCTGATCCACTCATCAGTAAAACAAAATACTGTACAGAATATAATAACATCAAAAAAAAAAAATAATAATAATAATTATTATTATTATTATTATTATTATTATTATTATTATTATTATTATTATTTGTATGTCACCCCTCTCCGAAGACTCGGAGTAAAATATTACCATTGAAATGAATAGTTTAAAGTTAGTCAAAGAGACATACTTTTTAAAACCACCATGAAAGTGGAAGCCAAAGTACTTTGTGTGGGAATGCCTAATCTAGAAGTCTGAGAGAAGATGGCCACTTTGTGCATACCAGATAGGCACGTTTCTGCAAAGCCTAACATAAATAGGCAGGTTTCTGCAAATCATAACGAAAATAGGCAGAAATGTGAACCTTTATATACTTTAGCTCTAAAGTATTTCATGATTTAACAATTGATGGCAACACCTTAAGTTGAGCCTGATAGGCTAGGAGCCTGGTTCCCAATGTGGGGCCCACGCCCCACAGGGGGGCAGTTTCATTTTTAATGGGAGCAATTGGAAACTTGTTTTAACCTAGTTAATGGAATTTTAGGCTTCCTCCGCATGAGTAGTTCACTTTTTGAATAATAAGAATTATATGTTATGGGGGAGGGAGGCCTTGGGATTTTTTTTAAAATTATTATTATTATTATTATTGTTATTGTTATTGTTATTGTCGTTGTCGTTATTGTTATTATGTCAGTACAACACAGCAAACTAGATCACTATGCTGGATTTTGTATTTCATCACCAGTCAGGCGCTTCCCAAGCACCTAAGACTGCATGATGTAGTGGCGAATTATGTTTGCTGATCCCAGTAAAGTGGCCTTTTGCAATTGACAGATGGAGATTTTGTCAATTCCGATGGTTTTCAAATGTCCGCTGAGATCCTTTGGCACTGCGCCCAGCATGCCAAGTACCATTGGGACCACTTTCACTGGCTTATGCCAGAGTCGTTGCAGCTCGATTTTTAGATCTTCGTATTTCACTAATTTCTCTAGCTGCTTCTCCTCAATTCTCCTCAATTATTGTCATTGTCATTGTCATTGATTAGATTTGTATGTCGCCCCTCTCCAGAGACTCGGAGCATTTTAGAGATAATAATAATAATAATAATAATAATAATAATAATAATAATAATAATAATAGCAGCAACAATAATAATAATAATAATAATAATAATAATAACAGCAGCAATAATAATAATAATAATAATAATAATAATAATAATAATTATTATTTATTAGATTTGTATGCCGCCCCTCTCCGAGGACTTGGAGATGCGTAGGTGGAGCATGGCCAAAAAAAGGTTGGGAACCACTGATCTAAACCTTTTCAGGTTGTGAAGCCTATTAGTTAAAAAATAATTAGCCACTGATCACAAGGCAAAACAATACATTAACAGATAACCACAGACCCATGGTCATAGTGACCACAACAGTTTTCCAGAATGTTCGGAACACCCCTATTCTTAGAAATGGGCTGTTCTGGTTGTGAATAGGTTTTTTTTCCTGCTAAGCATCATCAAGCTTGCATGAGTTATTTGGTGTTTTCTGCAGCAGCATTTGAATTTGAGTTGCGATCATTTTAACCACAGATTTTTGTTAACAATTTTTTTTATAATGTCAGGGCCATTTTTTCCACCAAAAAGAGTGCAATTTGGTGATCCAAACTTCGAAGAAACTATTCTGACATGATATGAAGAACCAGAGAATCCATGGAGAGGGACAGCATACAAGTCCAATAAATAAAGAGAGTGATCTGAGTGAAGTGGGATCAGATTGTGACGAAATGATTGTAATAGACAAAGAGGAACCCACTGCCGCTTCTGACATCAGTGATGATGATGAAGCCCTGGAGGAAATTAATGACCAGATACAATCCACATCGTGCAATAATTTATATGGCAGGAACAAATTAAAATGGTCTTCTGCACTTTTTGGATGCAATAGATCAAGAACCACTAGTCACCATATCGTAGTGCCAGCAGCTAGAGCAATCATTATGACCTGATGTCTGTAATAGCACAGCCAAAATAGTACATGCGTGGTTAAGGGTTAACATAAGAACAAATGCCTCTTGGGGAATGGAACCTCTGAAGTCAACTGACCAACTCTGCCCCTTCTATTGTACCTTAGAAAAATATGCTATGGGCAGTTTGTATCTATTTGTGAATGAGTGCTCTGTAGTCTCTTACCAAACCCCATCACCCTAGGTTTTCATGGAAAATAATTTAAAGAACCCTATGAGATACAATAAATCAGTATTATATCTCATAGGTACAATATATAGATGATGAACAGTTAGCTTCCATCATTATTTTTATGCATCTCCAGAGGATATGGAGGGAAAAAATACCAAAAGCTGATGAGATGTTTGAAAGAACAAACAGGCTCACATTCCTACTTCCCACTCCCCATGTCATTTTAAAGCAACTAAAGCAGCACCATATCCTAGATGAAACCTGATCAAATAGATTGAGAATAACGAACTTTATCCAAATTCATCAGAAACTGTGAAGCATCTTTTTCATGATCACCTTGCTGAAGAATGAAATATTTGAGATTAATCTACAATTCCAGACTTTTTAGAAAATATCTTATAACCAATTTCATTAAGTAGCTGGAATTCATCCCACATTCAGAAACAGACTGACTACTGTCTTAACCAAAGGCTGATCCTGTTTTGGCTGATTGATATCAACAATCTGAAATTAATCTATATGACCATGACAAGTGATTACCAAGATTACCTTTCTACAACTTGCTGCAATATTGCAATCTAATTCAAGGCATATTTAGAAAAAAAAAAGCTACAATAAAACAAAGTCCTTGATTGTTCTGGCTTTCCTCCTCAGTATCTTGATGAAGGAGATAGATGCCTCTTTTTGGAGAAAAGTACTACTGGCTTGTTCTGTATAGATATAGTGGAGGCAAAGAAAAAAGTCTTTTCACTGTATCCACTGCCATGGGATAGGATTTCAGATGGACTTTAATAACAACTTTAATCTATGTTTTTGCTGGTTCATCCTGAAAATTATTCTACTACTCTCAAATCCTTAGCTATCTCTTTCATTGGGTCTCAGTTGCTTAGTAAACCAAGATGCCAGCTTAGCTCTGTTGGATGAAAGAGAACACTTCTGAGAAATATATAATAATATGAATCTACCAGAGTGGGGAATCAAGGAATGTTGTCAGTCCCATCCCATAAGGAGATACATCTGGCGGGACCCAGAAGAAGGGCCTTCTCTGTTCTGTCGGGCTCTCTGGTAGACTCCTCCCAAAAATTCACAGGTACAAATTTCAGACACACACACGTTTGAACATTCAAAACAATGTTCTTTATAATGAAAATTCACTTAAACTAAGCCCTCTTTTGGTATAGCAAAGAGCACTTCTCTCCAAACAAACTGGTAATTTGTACAAATTTATTTTTATTATTATTATTTATTACTTAGATTTGTATGCCGCCCCTCTCCGAAGACTCGGGGCGGCTCACAACATGTAAAAACAAATCATAAGCAATCACAAATCCCTTATGTGATACTTAGCTTGCAGCTGTGAGGCAATTCACAGTCCTTCTTCTTTCACAAAGTGAAACACACTTTGCTCTGGTTTAGTTTCAAAGTGGGGAAAAATCAGCACACAAAAGGTCAAAGTCAGTAAAGCAGTCACGAAACACAACGATCAGATAATCCTCCACAATGGCCAAACCCACAGGCTGCTAATTACCACAGCCCCACCCAACCACAGGTGGCCTCATTTTCTTTGATAATAATCTCTCAGTTGTTGTTGCCTATGCATCGCTCTCCGCATGCGTGGCTGTATCATGAACTCTTGTTCTGAATCCAAGGAAGAGCTAGATAATTGATCTCCTTCTGAGCTGTCTGCCACACTCTCCTCCTCCCTGTCACTCATGGCTTCTTGGTCAGAGGAGCCCTCATCAGCAGATTCCACCGGGGGCAAAACAGGCCTGCAGCATGTGGATGTCTCCATCACATCCACAGTCCTTGGGGCAGGAGCTGGGCCAGAGCTAACCACAACACTTCTCTGTAGTGGCTCTCTCTCTCTCTGGAACACCATCCCCCTGGAGATTAGACTGGCCCCCACTCTAACGCTTTTTCAAAAGGCCCTAAAGATATTCTTCTGCTAGTGGGCCTGAGGAACTCAGAACAGGATGGAGCCCATTAAATGGCTATTAATTAATGTGTGCTGTTGCCGGGGTGGGGGTGGAAGGTTATTATTTTATTATTTTTCCTTTTATTCTTTTTATTTCTTTTATATGGTGTTTTTATATGCTTGTAAATCATCTTCAGTTGCCAGGTGGCAATATACATTTTCTAAATAAATAAGTAGTGTCTGTTATACGGGCTACTTTTCTGTTCCACAGGTCAACCAGGGTTTCACCCACTATCACTAAGAGATGTGATGGGAAGTTTCCCAAGTAGATTCAGGAATCATGCAGATTCATCAGGCATCTTGGACAGGATCCTTCCAATGAATCTTCCATTTCTACAAAGGATAGAGCAGCCATAAATCTAAAACTGATTAGATAGTAATTGGTCATGACAGTGAAGCTACACAGCGCTTGTCCTCTTTTGGATCACCAGTTTCACCAAAGAGAATAACAAATCCAGAATATGACTTACTGCATGTGCAGGACCAGATACCAGTTGTGTGGAATTCATGATCCTCATGGCACCCACAAAACCTTGAGCTATTCCTGATGAGAAAATGTCTCAGGACAAATGTCCAGAGCAACTCCAAAATCACTCTGCCTAATTTGTGGAAAAGGTTGTCCTGTAGTGGGTTAAATAATTTACTAACAGTATCTCAACACTGTCTCAACCACCCAAACACAGAAGCCATTTATTTATTTATGAATAAATACATTTTATTTATAAGCTGCCCAAAATCTAAACTGCTCATTGGCAGTTTACACTCAGCGTTCTTCAACGGCTGTATAAACATGAACATAAAATAACTTTCTATTGGATCAGACTTATTGTAGCATTTCATTTTCAAAAAAATTCTAGGCCTGCAAGATGTTTCTGTTCATTTCCTGAAACAGAAGACATTTCAGACTATACTTTATTTAGAACCTTTTTCTACATTTCTAGATAGTGAACACTATCTAAATTATAAATAAACAAATTAAATTAATTGAATTATATTTTACTGGTTAGTTTTAGAATGTCATTTTAACAAAACATTTTATTAAAATGACATTCTAAAACTAACCAGTAAAATATAATTTTTTATCTGGTGACAGGATTGTTTTTGGTGACTGATAACGTATCTATGAATTGAACACTGCAAATATTTGAAGCAATGGACATATGGGTTAGTCCTTTATAATCAGGACAGTGCTTTATTTAATATAAATATTAGCTACATACATTATTTTCCTTTTCTATATTTATTGTGTTCTTGGACATTAGTACTCTTCAAAACTGTCAGATATCTCCCGCAAATCCTCTTTTGATGACCTTAGGTATGTAATAAAATTTTCCCCACAGAAAAGTAATATATTCAAAAGCTTACACTGTTATTCCATACTAGTGGAACATGCTATTCCACTAAAAATGCCAAGCAACTGAGATGCCATATTATAATCCAAATGGAAAAATAATCTTATTTTACAATGGAAGGGAAGACTAAGAAAGTTTTGTTTGAATGGAGTTGAGTTTTTCATAAAGAAGGATTTGAAAATTATCTACAATAATGGAAGATATGGAAAAAATGAATGATAGTCTAAATTAGATTTGGCTTCCTACTCTTTCCTACCCTTTCCTGCCTTATATTATGTTGCATTCCCTTTTTTTTTGCTTGTTGTGTAATGCTACTTACCTTGGAAACACATATCTGGATATGTGTGTAGAGATGCACAAATACAAAATCATAATCCAAAATAATAGAATTTATCTCAGAGTATATGATGCCCCATCAACAGCTTCTATACTTTGATGATCTCAAAATATCTTCAGCAACATATCTTCAGCCCCCAATCATACAGTAAATCCAAAGAGAATTTGTTCCTCAAAGTGAGGACAAGGGACTTGGTTTTTAAGATTTATCACTTATCATATAATCTTCCCTCTGCCTACTAATCATGTAGCATTGATTATATCAGTCTTCTCCAAACCTGTGAATTCTTAGTATACTTGACTTACTACATTTCATTGAATGACTGTTCGAAGTTACAAAAGCACTGAAAAAAAATTGACTTATGACCATTGTTCATGATCATTGCAGCATTCTCATGGTCATCTGATTTAAATTTGAGTGCTTGACAAGTGATTCACATCAGAGGTGTGTTCCTACTGATTTAACTGGTTCTTTAGAACCATTAGTAAACCAGTGGTGATGTCACAGAGCTGGTTCTGTCGGTGCCGGTCTGTGGGCACTGCATTTTTGTTTTTGGCTTCTGTGCATACATAAAAGCCAAGTTTTCAGCACTGCACCTGCAAGCATGCACATCACCCTACAATGTGTAATGCGCACATAGCCACACAGTGTGGGAGGAAGCGAGCCTGCAGCAAGGTAAATTAGATTCGATTAGATTTATTGGATTTATATGCCGCCCCTCTCTGCAAACTCGGGGCGGCTCACAACAAAGTAAAAACAATACATAATAACAAATCCAATACCCACCAGTCCAATTACAATGTTAAGCAAAAAAATTCATAAAAAACAACCCCAGAATATTAAAAAACAAGCACACAATCAATCTAACACCAAAACAACATGGGCAAGCGGGAGATGTATCAGTTCCCCCATGCCTGACGGTTCCTAATCTCAGGGGGGAGTTGGTTCCAGAGGGTCGGAGCCACCACAGAGAAGGCTCTTCCCCTGGGTCCCGCCAGACGACATCTGATTTCACATTTATGATGGTTGCTTGTATCCTTACGATTTATATTAATATTGTTTCCTCATTTCTTATTTGTACCTTATGACAATCATTAAGTGTTATACTTCATGATTCTTGACATATTTGTCTTTTCTTTTATGTACACTGAGAGCATATGCGCCAATGACAAATTCCTTGGACAATAAAGAAATCTATTCTATTCTATTCTATTCTATTCCATTCCATTCTTCTGGTTGAGTGACTGCATAAAGTGCATAAGACAAAAAGGTGGCCTTGTGCAATCGTAACACATATAAAATAAGAACAAGATAAGCAGAGAATACTTTGCATGGGTTGCTTTTCTCATCTCACAAAAGTATGGCTCTTCATTAGTTTTTGACAAGATATTGAATAAAACTCTCTTTTTTAAAAAAAAAATCAGTTCTTTTAAAAGTACCTGATTCATTGAAGAGGCTGTTAGGAGAGTAACATCCAAAGACAAACACACCAATTAGATTGAAGAGCAGTGAAAAAGCACATCTCTTTCCAAAAGATTTATCAAGGCAAAGCTTGTTTTCAATGTCCAATGTTTGCATTAGTTTCAGTACACTAATCTAATGAATCTTGATTGGGATGTTTTTTATTTATTTCGCCTTAAATGCATTCTTGGGGGTAAAAGAGATGTGAGCAAATACTCAATTCAGAGGCTAAATTAACTTCTCAGCCTGAATCATTTGGTTTAAAGCAAAGGTCTTGTTACCAATTGGGAGTAGATTGCAACAATATATTCATTGCGGTAGATATATGAGAGGGCATGGGGGAAGGGAGAGTGGTGAACTGTGGGCAGAAGAGAGCAATTCTCTCATGGTGAAGCTCCTCCGGTGTTTTAATTTAGGTCTGAAGTCCAACCACATCAATATTTTAAACATGTAATTTAATAGTTTGGGTGGTAATGCACACAAAAGAACCTTGGGACCTTTTGTAATTTGAAATGGTGTAAGGCTTCAGTACCCTGAGACCCAAGCGCAGCTAATAATGGATAGTCTGGGAATCAATGTTCTGGAAGAATCAATTAAGTTATGAAGAATTCCACTTGAAAAATGAATCCCTTCTGTGTGAAATTATATCCTAGTATCTTCCTGCAGGTTATGTGTAAATGGGAAAAATGAACGCAAGGGTTTGTATTGGAAAACATTTTAGTTCTTTGAATGAGGGTGCACTCTCAAATTCTTTTTTTTAACTTACACTTTTATTATTATTATTATTATTATTATTATTATTATTATTATTATTATTAATTCAATTTTTATGCCACCCTTCTCCTTAGACTCAGGGCAGCTTACAATATGTTAGCAATAGTACTTTTCAACAGAGCCAGCATATTGCCCCCACAATCTGGGTCCTCATTTTACCTACCTCGGAGGGATGAAAGGCTGAATCAACCTTGAGCCGGTGATGAGATTTGAACCGCTGACCTACAGATCTACAGTCAGCTTCAGTGGCCTGCAATATAGCACTCTACTTGCTGCGCCACCCCGGCTCTAAACTTTTCATTTTTCCAATTTATATATCAATAAACATTTTTAACAGTACTGTGTCATATGTTTCATAC
Organism: Erythrolamprus reginae; assembly: GCF_031021105.1. Taxonomy (NCBI): domain Eukaryota; kingdom Metazoa; phylum Chordata; class Lepidosauria; order Squamata; family Dipsadidae; genus Erythrolamprus; species Erythrolamprus reginae. The sequence goes on along the minus strand of NC_091950.1, from coordinate 305,321,345 downwards.
GATTATTTACATTTATTTCTACACATCTTTATTTCTCTATTCTAACCAATTATACCACTTATTCCACACCTCATAAAATTCTGTTTCTTCTTTGCCTTTCATCTCCAATGTGAGTCTGTACATCTGTGCATATTCCAGTATTTTTTGTATAATCCTTTCATCGCTTGCTGTATTTTCAAGTTTCCAATATTGAGTGTATGCAATTCTTGCTGTGGTTACTATTTGTAAAATGATGTACTGGAGTTGTTTCTTCATCTTTTTTTAAAAAATATTCCTAATAAGAATAGTTCAGGTTTATTTGTTCACCTATTATCTCTTGCAGCCATCTCTTTATTTGTTCCCAATATTTCTTCGCCTTGGGACCTCAAATTCTATCTACCAGAAATTAGCAGAATAAAAGTGTAATGATAACTGCTTTCTATAAAAAATAAAACAAGATTATGAATAATTAGAAAACAGAAATGAACAAGAAATAAAGCGTTTGTGATACCTAGTGAAACTCCCTTGTCATCGACTGTTTTAACTTGAACCACTGATTTGCCCTATAAATACAGAATGAATTTGATGGCTTTCCTCAGGAATTCTGGGGAAAAAAGAGTAGACTGAGAACAGCTGTGTAAAAACAAAGACGGGCAATGGCCACAGAGGAATGAAGAGTTGGGGAGCAGAAGGGATGTTTAATAGTTCCTCTCAGGACAAGGAAAGACTTGAAATCACCCACGTGTGCTCCAGACAGCTATTCCTCATGAGGAGACCACAAGATAGTTCATCTCCAGAGGATGTAGAGCTCTGGGAGACAAGGGAATAGCCAACATATTCAAGCCACATTCAGTACCTTTGATAGGGTACTAAGACTTTTGGAAATGGCTTCTTAAATGCAAGGTGTCTCTTAGCCCTTTTCAGAATTGAGAAGCCAGGCAAAATCATGCCAGGCAGACATTTGTGGAGGCGGGGAGGAGCGAAAACACCGCCTCCCAGCTGGGCACTCTCTCTCACTAGTGTGGGAGCGCCCATGAACTCATATTGGTTTGCCGGGGCTGCTGGGAAGAGCGGGTGTGGCTTGCAGGCCTATTTCAGGGCCTGCTCACCACATCCGCTCCCCTTCGCTTTCCTGCTCGTCCATCCTTCACTCTATCCAAGGTGTCTTTTAGAGGTCGCCCGTGGGGGCTGAATAGGAATTTTTTACAATCTACAGATTTTATTTTTTCGCCTTCTCCATCCTGGATGGGTGCGATGCTTCAGTGGTTGGGGGTGAGTCTGTTTGTAAATAGGTTTGTTTTATATTTTATGTTTACAATTGGTCACTATTTGGCAGAAATGGGCAGAAAGGCTATCAGTAGCAACTGTGTGTTCTCCCTTGGGCATCTTTTGAAAGATGATGGGCTCCTTTGTTGCACAACTCATGCTGCCTAACCGGTTGGAGTGGTGTGAAGGAGGAGCTCTTGGGGCTCATCCACATCATTTCTGGATCCGGGTCATGAGGGTGAGCCCCCCACATTCTGGGCGTGGCTTATACATTTGCGTGCAGGTGGGGCATGCCTCACCCTTACCAAGCAAGGAGTTATGCCCATTAGTTGCCCATGTATGTTGTGTTCAGGAATTCTGCCCCATTTAGCTATCTCTACAGGTCTCTTTCTGTAATTTCAATAAAGTGACCCATTTATCATCCAACTCAATGTTTGAGTGTTCATTTCCAGTCTGATGCAATTTACAGCTACCCTGTGAATCACAGGGAGCATCAGGAGTGGATCAAGGCCACACAAGTAATGATCCTGCCTAAAGTTTCACCCTTCCTTCCTACGATCTGTCTGGAAATGTACAGCTCCGCTTGGCTTGTAAATATTGTGCTGAGTATTTTAGAAATAGCAGGAATATTTTCCTCAATGATTCTCAGCATTTATCCTATTCTAAGAATGAAAGAATATGACATTATGCACAAGTAGAATTTTAAAGCAAATACAGCTGTAACCAGCATTGTGTTGTATAGCATGCATGGCTTTGTGCTATTTTACAAATATTAAAGCCTTTATGGTGTGTATTTTTAATATTTACATGTTTAATATGTTTCTTTAACAACATAGTTGAGCTGTTTGAAAGAGAAGGTTTGGAAGGAAATTAGAAAGCAGACACCAGCAGGGGCTCACCATTTAATGAAAACCATGTTATTAAGCTGACTATCTCAAAGTGCTTCTAAGCTACAAGATTAAAAGTAAGATAAAGTTACACATTGCCATATATTATCTATTCTCTGGTGAGGAATTTGGCAGCTATTGAGTTCTTCAGATAAAACATCAAGATGCCTAACTTTTCAACATATGGTACATAACTCAGAGTGCTTATATCATGGTGGTGAGACCCTGAGGTCCATAAGTGTCAGCAGGTTTGCAGGTTGCCCATTTTCTAACTTTGGGCAATTGGTGCTCTGGAATTATATTTTCTAGATACATATTCAATAAACTGTTGCCCTTCAGATTCATTAGAAATCCAATATCCAGAATTCTCAGCCAGTATCTCTTGTTGTGAGCCGCTCCGACTCTCCAGAGAGGGGCGGCATACAAATCTAATAAATAAATAATAAATAAATAAATAAAAAGTTAACATGAAAAAAGTTGCTCATATACTACAGGTCACTTTGAACTTGTCCCTCAAAAAAGGTTGGGCTCCCTGCTGCTGGTTCTTTAATTCAGGTAAACAATTCATTGACCTAATATACCCTGAAAAGATCTAGGAGGTTTACCCATTTCACCTAACTTAGAACAGACCAGGAATAATATGGCACTCAAGGATGTCAAACTGGCAGCCTGTGGGCTGAATACATCACATGCAGGCCACACCCACTTCCGTGAATGGGAAAAACATCATGAAACATCATGTGATGGCAACGCGATGTAGTGAGTTTGACACCTGTGATATAGGTGAAAGAAAAGGGAAATCAGTAACTTTGTTTAGAGGGACAAGTTCCACAATTATTCATTTATGTAAAGCATAGAACAAGCAAGGGATGACTTCAGAGTGTTAACAAGGCATTCTTGCACCCTGGAGGGAAACCAAATATCCTCATCCAAACACAAACACAAATTCAAATATAACTTCTTACAAAAACCTATTTTATTTATTTAAAACATTTATACAGCTGCTTGGTTTTCAACTAACTCAGGGAGGCTCTCTGTCAAAAATTTAAAGAAATATAAAAATCATTTTAAAAACTAATACTCAATCACTTGAAATTTTAAAAATAACAAAACCTGATGCCAATCAATTGTAATGTGCAATCATCTAATCTCATCTCAGCAGAGCTCTAGGCATCTCTTACCGGTATATTGCTTCACTTCTCTGAGCCACTCAGTAAATCATAGTGCTGTATGAGATGCATGCACAGGGCGTCCTTACAGGTGAAATTTGGTTCATGGCCCATTACCTGTTCATTTCAAGCTGCAATGAGGTCCTTTGCCAAACCTGCAACACCTTCTGAAATGGCAAAACCAGGTGAACCAATCAAATAGTCTTCACATTCCTGAGATGGGGGTGGCTGTGGAGAACTCTAGGGTCAATCAACTCTAGGGTCAATCAACTAACAGGAGAGAGATGTTAATGTCTCTCAAATCCAGATCATACCACCACTGCCTGAAGGCAAACACCAGGTCTGCTGTGTGACCTCCTGTGGGAGTCAAGCCTTGAATATGTTGGTGCCTTCTAAAGCAGATTGCTTCTCTATTGCATGCCAGGGCTGGTCTATTGGTTTTGGGTTTTTTTATTTTTTTGGTGGCAGGCAATGCAAGACTGGAGAGAAAATCAATGTGTAAGACTAATTGTATTTGCCAGGTACATATTTACAAATAAAGCTGCCACATATGCACATTTCTCTTTGTAGAAATAGTAGGATTATAATAAGGTTGAACCTAGCAAGAAGAGACTTAAGAAGCAAGCCATTCATTCTGTAGTTCCCAAGAATAAAGCTCCCCGGAGAACTGGAAATAAATTTTATTACTATGTGGACAATTTTATTTTATATAGACCTTCATTTTCTTAACCTTCAGCATCATGAGAATAATTATCTTTGGCTTTCTTCTCTAAAATCATTAGCATCTGACAATCTTGAAAAATATGATTTTCTTTCATTCTAAATTCTCTTTCAAATATGACTTCTAACTCCCATTGGGAAGGGCGCCTAGGCTTTATTTCAATGGATTCTTTCCCTGGTGTCAGTTATAACCAACTGAGGAATATGCATTTCTGAGGAGATATGCAGAAGGCAATGTTTAATTATGCTGTGGATAAAGATTTGATAGCTATGTGAATTGTGGTTTCTTATGGTCTCTTTTTAAGGAAAGAGAAGAAAAGCCAATACAGTACTGCATTCTAAAGAATGCATCTGATTAAGACCAAGCCTCTATTCTCACGTAACATTTGGATTTTTTAAAAATCCTATCATCTATAACTATTGGCTCAGAAAATGATAGAATTTATGGTCCAAACTATCTCAGAAAAATAAACTGGAGAAGCTGACTAAAGAAATGAAATGGAAAATAGACAACATTTGTGGCTCCCTATTTATGTACCCACCCATGCAGAGTTTTATTTAAGACAGCTCACCGTAAACACAAATACGTAACATTTATTTATTGTGAATGGTAATTACCCACAGTGTATATAAAATCAACTACGTAATCATCAAGGTGAGAACCCTTACATCTGTTCTGTATCTTCAGAATATAGGAAGGAAGGAAATTGCTTTGGTTAAAAGAAACTGCTGCACTGATAATTACCCACCTGTTTTCAATTTAAATGGTGTTGATTACAAAGTTAACATAATTAACTTTCCAGGGCAAATTATCTTTAAAAAAATGTGCACTTAGAAACGTAATCTAGGAAAGGAAGGGAGATGATTTGGAAGGCTGAAGGTTTGGCAACAATCCTTGAGAGGGATTTCTTTAAATCCCGTTGTACTTTCAGTTGAATAGATTTTGCAGCTCTTCCAAGAGCAATCCTGCCATTTCTTTGATCTTATCCATCAACAGGATCCGTGGCTTTCCTGTTCTTCTGTTTCCCTCCCCATTGCAAAGAGTAGTAATTTTTTTTTAGCCTGTTGCCATTTACATAAAATATTCAAAGCATGCAAGCTTCTGCGTGCTGATCATTCTCTCAAGAGAGCAGTCAGCTTTTTAGGGTCCAGGCTGACTGACTGCTTCCTTTTGCAATCTGTGTTATTCTTAGTAACTGTCTCCAAATCCATAATTCAAGGGTGCTTCTGTTCTTCTTTGGCTCTTTGTCAATATTCAGTTTTCATATCCTTAATTGCCACTTAAAAGACTAGTCCTTTAATTATTCTGATTTTTGTTGTCATAGAAATACTACTACTCTTCACAAAGTTGTCTGAATTAATAATTGTTACTTCTAGAGGATTAATACTTTATTTCAACACACTGTTCATCTTTATATAATTTTAAGTGCAAGAGAGAAAAGCTATATACCATCTTTAGTTCTTGACTATTAATAATAAATTCACTAAGCACACTGGTTAAAATTATCTTTCTTTTGGTACTATTTAACATTAACCTAGATTTTTCCTTTCCCCTTTTTACTTTCATAATGAGCTTCTAAAGTTTTCTTTACTTTCAGCTAAGAAAATGATGCCAGCTGCATATCTCAAGTGGTTTGAGTTTCAGCCTCCTACTTCATTCCAGCTGTCATCTCTTTCAAGCCTGACATTCCTTTAATATATTCTATATATATGTTAAAAAAATACGCTGTTCTACAAATTTTCAACTTTTTTTAGTTGCAAAAATGAAATGTGCCATTTCTTAATGAATTTCACATGCTGAATTCATATAATAATGAAATTTGTTAGTTGGCTCTAGTTTTCATGCAACGGCTATTTTACATTTTCCAACTACAGGTAATAAACAATAGTTCATCACTACAAGCTTCCTGAGGTTCTTCCTCACTGGACTCAACTACGGAATATTCAGGCACTTTTGGAATTGGTAGTTCTTCTCCATGAGGTAGTGGACTTATTGCTGATGGAATGTTTGGACAAGCAACTTTTTTTTTCTTAGTAAGACCTTTCTCACTTGGAGGTACCATACAAAAATAACAATTACTGACATTATATGTTGAGTCTCTCCAAAATATTGGCTTTCCACTTGCTTGTATCATGAAAACTAGAGCCAATATACTTACTTACTTACTATTTGTTTGTTTGTTTGACTTCTATGCCACGCTTCTCAACTGACTCATGGTGACATACAACATAATAAATACAATACAAGTGTGTAGAAATCTAATATTAAAATACTGAAAACTAAAAAAAGGAAATCCTAAAACCCCTTTTATCCTAACACAATAATTCACATTCATCCCAATTGGGTCTAGCCACTCATAACATCGTCTGGAGTTAGGTCTCAACACTCACGGCCTCCCATGCCCTCCGGGGAGCATTCAAGGCTTTGTGAAATGTTTTAAATGTTATTTTCATTTTTAGCACCTCCAAATTATATAAGAACAGCTGTTTTCATGCTTACAATTTTTTACCCGTAGAACAGTGATCGGGGCAATGTATTGCAGTCTACTTCTTCACACAAAGGTGTGCAATCCTTCTTCCTACCCCTTCCTACCCTATTATGAAACAGTCCTCTAAAATTTTACACTAATTAATTGGAAAAAAAATACCTCAAAATAATAATTATTTTAACATAACCATTAATCTTAACAATTCCACATTCAATTGAGAGCAAAAGTTTTGTATAGTAAATAAAACAAACCTCCATTTTATGTAATTGTGCATGCTCTCTCCAGTATTATTCTGGTGTTAGATGTGTGATCTCATATTACTCTGCTTCTTCTTTTTGTGGATATAAGTTATTTCCTGGTACACTGTGCTAGTTAAAACTGTCTTCTATTTCCAATTTGTCCTCTTTAATTCTGTCAGAAGCATTCATAAATACTCATAAACTGCTCCATGTCTTTTCCTTTCACTGGAGTTTGCTCTTGTACCACCAGAATTGTATTTTTGAGAAGTTCCCAAACTTTCTATTCAGGAGAATAGAAAGTCATTTTAGAATCTAAAATCTAGTAGAATTACAGGACTTTGTTCCCAAGATTCACCTTTTTTTAAAACTTCTTCAAGCACTTTCTTCCTTTGGCCCTTCTATGATATGTGGACTTCAACTCCCAGAATTCCTGATCTAGCATGATTCGCTCAGGAATTCTGGGAGCTGAAGTCCACAAGTATTAAAGTTGCCAAGGTTGGAGATCCCTGTTCTATGAAGTACATGAAGGAGCATAGTCATTCTGCTTGGCTGCTGAGAAGTCAATATGCTGGCCTTTATTGCAGATTTGCATCAAGAAAGTGCTTTGTTTGAAGCTCCATTGAAACAAAGTACACCTTTGTATCATTCTAGCTAGAGCAGTTCAACTTACAATTTACAAACTGTACTTCTTAGATTTACAAACTTAGAATTCACATTTAATTCAGGGTCATATTACTATAGCACAGTGGTGGGCTATGAGCCAGAATGCTAAATTGTGCTCGCTGCCGTGGCTCGTAAGTTCTTGCGGGACCAGCGTGATTTTGCCGCTGCATCTGTGGAGGAAGCAAAATCTCGCACGGAACCGCAGGTGCGCCTGTTTTTTAGTGAGGTTTTTTTTGCTTCCAAGCATGCTGAAACATGGGTGCACCTGCAGCTCCGTGCACAATTTTTCTTCCTCCACAGGTGCAGCAGCGAAATTGCGCTTGTCCCACAAGAACTTATGAGCCGTGGCAGCTAGCGCAATTTACTGTTCCGGCTCGTAGCCCACCGCTGCTACTGCACATATCACCAATCTTTCTGTTTGTATTTTTTAATACTTTTCTCTCAAACTTTTCCAGGGGACAAATAAGACTGAGGGATATTTGACAGAAATCTAGCTTCCCCCCCCCCTTTCTTTTTGGCAGAAGAACTATTATTTGTAGTTGTAAAATATCAATTCTGAAATATGGCCTTCTGGTTTCTGTTCTGATTGGTTTTAAAGCTTTGTCATTAAAAACTAAGGAATCACTCCCTTCTCCTTTTCTTGTTTCCAGCTGCTCTTGGTACCTTTCCCTTTTGATCTATTTGTCCTGATATCAATTATACTTTTTAATGGTTTTTTCTGCTGTAGAGAGCAACTCTTCTTGAATAACTCTTCCGATATAGAGCAGTGGTTGGTTCCACTTACCTGCATACTGGTGTGCTGCGCGCATCCTGCTGATTTGGGTGCTCGCATGCACGTGTTCTCTCAGGCAATTTTGCTTCTGCGCAGGTGCAGGAAGCAAAAACACACCAAAATCTCATGAGGGGATGCTCACATGTGATTTTAGTGATTTTTTGCTTCCAAAAACGAATATAGAAGGAAAAAAATGCTGAAATGTCATATGTGTGGGCATCTCCTCGTAAGATTTTGCTTCTGCAAATACGCAGGAAGCAAAAAAGGCCGCAAAATTCAGGAAAAAAGATGGCGCTGCCTGATGTACTGGCAAAGATGGTGGTGTTGTATCCTGAAATGGCTACCTTGTAACGCTGTAAATAGTTTGTTCCTCTTTTCCAGCGCTGTCTGAGCCCAAGCAGGAAGTCGCTCCTGATTGGCTCAGACGCGGCCGGCTCTCGCTTTGGCGGGAACCGCAAAAGTATAAAAGAAGCGGCTTCTCCCTGCAGAGCCAGTCGGTACTCGCTGAATCGTCACTTTACCTTGCTGAGCTGTCACTTATTCTCTGAGCTGAATAAAAGTACCGATTGCTCAAACCCTGTCTCTGGGTCTACTTCACTGGCGACGAACGAACGGAAGAACTTCGCGTGCAACATGGACAAAATCCAGATCGGCCAGGCTCCAGAACTTTTCGATGCCGAGAAAATGACTTGGGACGAGTACATGGCCACCTTCGAGATATTCCTCGAGGCGGCGGGAATGCAGGACGCCGGAGCCGATCGCAGACGGGCTATTTTTCTAAACTACTGCGGCGCAGAGATCCGTAGACTTGCCCAAACTCTCACCGAACCAGAACAAGCAAGAGCCACAGCGTGGGACGTCCTTCAACAGAAACTAGCGAGCCATTTTAAACCAACCAGACCAGCCGTGGTTTACCGGCATCAATTTCACATGATGGCTCAGAGAGAAACCGAGTCGATAAGCCAATTCACAACGCGGCTTCGAACGGTACTCGCTCAATGCAAGTTTCAAGATCCGGAAGCTCGCCTCACCGACGCCTTGATTTTCGGCATGAAGAACCACACAGTGAGAAGTAAACTCCTCACCGAAGATGAGCCGACTCTACAAACCGTAATCAAATTAGCGCAAACCGCGGAAGCAGCCGACGCAGCGGCAAGAGAATTAAAAAAGCACGGAAGGCGAGAAACCATTACCAAAATCGACGCCGAGTCTCCCAGCGCCATGGGAACAGACGTCCGCGGCCAGCTAACTAGCAACGGGGACGACTGCCTCCTCCTGCAAGACCAACCGAGACACCCTAGAGCTACTCATCCAGCCCCCTGCGCGGGCTGCCGGGGAAATCACCAGCGCCATCGATGCCCGTTCCGCGACACCACTTGCCGCCGTTGCAACCGGAGAGGCCACATCGCCATCGCATGCAGGGCAACGGCACCAGAAGAAACTTTTGCCACACAACAATACCAGCGACCCCAAAACCACCCCCCCCAATCGCGAGAAAGGAGACCGTTCCGCAACTCGGGTCAAAGGAATTACCCCACCGCTAACCGAGACTACAATAGAGGTAACTCTCAATATTCCGTGAATAACACGGCAACCAAAAAGGGGGCTAAAATTGTTATCTCGTTGTTGCTAAATAACCAGCCTTGCTCAATGGAGCTAGATACGGGTTCGAGATATACCATCATGCCCTGGGAAAAATTTAAGCTATATATGCCTAATGTGTCTGAGGCTGACCTAATTCAAACCTCTTTGGTGATCAGAGACTTCCAAGGGGGGGTAATCTCGGTCCTGGGAACTGCAAATGTACCTATTGTATTTAAGAATGTCAAATGTACCCTTCCCATGCTTATTGTGACGGGGGCCAAACACTCCCTGCTAGGGCTAGCATGGATGGAACCGTTGGGGATTGAAATTTCGGGTGTGTGTAATGTAAACTGTGATATTATGCCTAACTTTGTGAAAGAATTCCCTGAAGTGTTCAGCCCCACCTTAGGATTGTATAAGGGAACCCCCATATCTTTCTCTATTGACCCCAAGGTCCCACCAGTTAGACTGAAACCTCGCAGGGTTCCCCTCCCGCTTCTCCCCAAGCTAGACTTACAGCTGGACAAACTCATTAGTCAAGGTATCTTGGTCCCTGTGGAACAGGGGCCATGGGAAACTCCCATAGTGACACCCCTGAAGCCAGATGGCTCCTTAAGAGTTTGCGCTGATTACAAATCAACCCTGAATAAGGCACTCCAACACCACCCCTACCCCATTCCGGTTGTGCAACAACTCTTACACTCCCTGGGGGAGGGGAAAAGGTTCGCAAAGATCGACCTGGCGCAGGCTTACCAGCAACTTCCGGTCGATGAACAAACAGCAAACGCTCAAACAATTGTAACGCACAGGGGGGCTTTCAAATGCACGAGGTTACAGTTTGGGGTGAGCATAGCCCCAGGGATATTCCAGAGCATCATGGAACGCCTATTGTCAGGGGTAAATGGGGCCATCCCATATTTTGATGACATCTTAATTGCAGGGGAAAACCAGGAACAAGTGAACAAAAGAATAAGGGAAGTACTTAAGAGGCTACAGGACAAAGGGTTACGAATCAAGCCTGATAAATGTGTCTGGGGAACTAACAGTATTGAATTCCTAGGATATAAAATAGATAAGGAAGGTATCCACCCCACAACTGAGAAGCTGAGAGCAATTAGAGAAGCCCCAGAGCCACGAGATAAGAGTGAGTTGCAAGCATTTTTGGGCCTCCTTAATTTTTATTCCGTTTTTTTAAAGCAGAAGGCAACAGTAGCAGAGCCTCTCCATCGTTTACTCCAGAAGGAAGCCCGCTGGACATGGGGGAAAATTGAACGTGAAGCCTTTGCTCAAATAAAAAATCTACTAACTTCTAAAAGTGTAGTAGTCCAATATAGTGCCTCACTACCCATTAGGCTCACGTGCGACGCTTCGCCGTACGGCATAGGAGGAGTCCTAGCTCACGTTCTACCTAATCAGACAGAGGCCCCAATAGCATTTTTTTCAAGAACCATGACCAGCACGGAGAGAAATTATAGCCAGTTAGACAAGGAGGCTCTGGCATTAGTGGCAGGGGTAAAGAAGTTTCACAATTACATTTTTGGAAGAAATTTTGAGCTAGTCACTGACCACAAACCCCTACTAGGCCTGCTAGCCCCCAACAAGCCCACTCCACCTTTTATGTCTCCAAGACTAATCAGATGGGCCCTTTTCCTCTCTGGGTATCAGTATGAGCTCACCCACAAGGGGGGGAAGGAAATCAATCATGCAGACGGCCTCAGCAGATGCCCCATAGCAGACTTGGTAGAAGACCCTGTTCCAACCACAGACGTGCTAATGATAGAACTCGAGGAAAACCCACTAACCACAGCAAAAGAGGTAGCTGCACACACGCAGCAAGACCAAATCCTGAAACAAGTAGTGAACTGTGTTCTAAAGGGATGGCAAAATGATATTGTTAAACCTGAATTGTGTGATTTTAAGAACAAAAGGCTTGAATTGTCATATGTAAAAGGTTGTTTGCTGTGGGGGGATAGAGTGATCATCCCCAAACGCCTAAGGGAAAAGGTACTCAGAATGTTACACGTGGGCCATCCTGGGATTGTCAGGATGAAGAGCCTAGCAAGGGGGCATTTATGGTGGCCAGGGCTTGATGCTGATATTGAAAGTTGGGTTTCAAAGTGTGACCCGTGCCAAGAGTCTAGGCCCAATCCCCCCAAAACAACTCCGGCTGAGTGGGAACAGCCTGCTGGCCCTTGGTCTAGGATCCACATTGATTTTGCTGGCCCAGTGGGGTCTCAGTATTTCCTAATAGTGGTTGATGCTTTCTCCAAATGGTTGGAAATAATAGCAATGAACAACATAACCACAAGTGCCACTATCAAGGTATTGAGCAGACTGTTTGCATCCCATGGTTGCCCTGATCTATTGGTGTCTGACAATGGACCACAACTAACAGCCAGGCAATTCGAATTATTCCTAGATGGCCTGGGGGTCAGACATGCCCTCATCTCGCCTTACTCGCCCTGGGCTAACGGGTTGGCAGAACGTTACGTAAGGGTGGCAAAAGAGGCATTGCACAGGTCAGGCCCTGGAGATGTGCAACAGAACTTGGACCAATTCTTATTAACCCAGCACATTACCCCTAACTCGCACACACATGTAAGCCCTGCAGAGTTATTGATGGGGAGAAAGTTGAGGTCACCACTAGACAGGTTAAACCCAAGGTTCTGTTTGAATAATAACCAAATGTGCATAAAACCAGAAAGAGAAATGTATTTGGGTCAAAATGTATATGTAAAATGCTTTGATGGAAATGTAAACTGGATGAAGGGAATTATTGTTAAGCAAAATGCACCCAAGACTTATATTGTTAAACTGGAGGATGGTCGTTTGTGGAAACGACACATAGACCACATTCGGAAACGAACTGAAAACCAATTACAACAACCCGCTGACTCGGACTCTCCCCCCTCAACAGACTTTTATACATTGCCCGAACTAAGAAACACGCAGAGAGACTTATCGGGCCAGGGGGAACCATCCAGCGACGCCGAGCCATCCTCGTCCTCCGAGGCCTTCGTTGGGCCCGCCAGGCCTAGTCCGCCGCACCGGGAGAACAGCGGCGAGCCATCCTCCACAGTCAGTGGCGAAGGAGAAAATGGACTGCGCAGGTCAGCGCGAGAGTCTCGAAGGCCTCACCGATTGGACGACTTCGTCACGTGGCTTTCTTGATGGATGGGTCCAACTATGAGGGGAGGGGTGTTGTATCCTGAAATGGCTACCTTGTAACGCTGTAAATAGTTTGTTCCTCTTTTCCAGCGCTGTCTGAGCCCAAGCAGGAAGTCGCTCCTGATTGGCTCAGACGCGGCCGGCTCTCGCTTTGGCGGGAACCGCAAAAGTATAAAAGAAGCGGCTTCTCCCTGCAGAGCCAGTCGGTACTCGCTGAATCGTCACTTTACCTTGCTGAGCTGTCACTTATTCTCTGAGCTGAATAAAAGTACCGATTGCTCAAACCCTGTCTCTGGGTCTACTTCAGGTGGCCTGCAAATTGTGCAATCTGGTGGCTGCTACGAGAACAGAGCTCTGGGGCGTACTGGTAGCAACCCATCACTGATAGAAAACCTGTGAGAATGAGGTATAAGAAGAGACAAATACAGTGGTACCTCGGTTCTTGACCACAATTCGTTCTGGAAGTGTGGTCAAGAACTGATTTGGTTCAGAACCGAAACAATTTAAGATAAATTCCCCTCCTCAGATGTCTGTCTCTAGCTTGCCTGCTTCTGTCCCCATGTGTGTGTTGTGTCTCTCTCTCTCTGTGTAGCTTGCCGGCTTCCAGCTTCAGTTCTCTCGCTTGCCCGCTTCTGTCCCAGGCTCTCTCTCTCTGTGTGTGTAGCTTGCTGGCTTCTGTCTTCAGCTCTCTCAAGTGTTCGAGTTCCAAATATTTGCTCGGATTTCAGGGCAAATGTTTCTTGAATTTCCTGGTCGAATACTGATTTGTTCGAACTGAGAAGCATTCGAAAACCGAGGTACCACTGTATTGAAAAATATGATCCTTTTCCTTCACAACATTTTCTTGTCCTTAAAAGTGTGATAAAATAAAAGGGTGAGGGACTGATAGACCATTTGATAAAGTAGAAAAGTCGAGTTGAATTTAGAAACAAATCTCAGGTGAGGAGCTCACCCAACCCCAGGCTGGTGCGTAAATTGATCATAAGTCATTATAAAATATTTCTGGATGATGTTATGCTTTCTTCCACATGTGCCAGCTGCTTTCCCCCACACTGAGGGATTTGACTAAGAGGACACTTGCTGCCTTCTCGGGGGGCGGGGGGGGGGGATGCTTGCAAACCCTATTGACGCAAATAAGTAAAGCAAATGGCTGAAGAATTCCCAGCAGCATTACACGATGCAGTTGACATTTCCTTGCACACAAAGTTCACCAGACTGAAAGGTCTGCTGCTCTTTCATTTCAAACCCCCCTCCCCGCCTCTCCCACTGAGCTCTCTGTAGACCAACAGCTCGGAAAGCCTTATTGCTAAAAGTGATAAAGCTCTTGAAATCTCCTTCCTTTTCCCTATCCTTCAACATTACATTTAAAAAGTTCAAAAGCCTTCTCCCTCTCTCCCTGGTCTCTCTTGACTTTCATTTAACTTTAAAGTAAAATCAAGCTCGCATTTGTTTCTTACGCAATAGAAAGAAAATGCAAAATAATATGGAAAGTAAGAGCCTTCTAGGGCTATTGCCACAGGCTGAGCTGATTGCTACATTTGCTGGGATATAAAACAACAGGCTTCTTGTTCCACCGTCTCCTTAAAATAATAGTATTATGGAAAAGTGCAATGACATTTTGCTGTGCTTGGCATTATTGCTCCCTCCTCTGGGATCATCAGAACTAAGGGAGATGAAAGGAAATAGCTAAGTTTACTCCACAGCCTTTCTTATGGATTTATACAGCCTATGGCCTTATGTTCCTTGAGATGCCAGATTCATTTCACATTGGACATGCAGTTGTAGGAAGTTAGCACCTTCCTCCCTCATATGGGAGTAAAATATTTCAGGAAATATTTTTAAAAGGCAGAATGTTATATAGGATATCCCTAGAGAAATGGGGAAGCATGCTTTTAGGCAGGAAACAGACTCATTTCTGATAGCCCCTGCCTTTTTAAATAGCCTATTCTATGTAACAAAGATCTATCCCCTTCAGCTCCAGGGTGAAGGGATTAAGACCTACACCCTTAGCACACAATAGGATTAGCTCTCTACCCATCTCAGCAATGGTACCTGGAAAGATTACATCAGCCAAGCCTGGAACTCAGGGATAGGAAAGGAAAACAAAATTTAAATTTAGATTTATCTACCTTTGGGTATGTGAGGAAAACCAGGATCCATGTCTGTCCAACTGCAGCACTCCAGATATCTCTTGATACTGTCTAGTCCCCTCAGCTCTTCTGTAAAGTATACAAGGAGAATGAAGACAAGAGAATTTACAGATGAATGATCCAATTCAAGGGTTTGCCTACCTCCCAGGAAGTGGCCAAGCCTCAGATAGGCACACGTAGGTTTTCCACAACACCTTTATCCCCCTATACTTACAATTATGCTTCTGTAATAAGAGATCCCGCTCACATAATCTAGCAGATGACTCTACGTGAAGAATGAAAAATCTATTTGCTTTTAAGTTATTGATCGTGTCTCAATACGGAGAAAACAGCCTATGTGCTATGTTGCGAAGGATTCAAAGATATACAAAGAGCATTGTCTATCTGAACTGCAAAGCCTGAGCAAGACTCATGCTAGCCTAATGTGAACCAAGCACACATGTGTGGTTTCTGGCATGTCTGGGCATGCCCATCCATATGATCTTTGACCTACACAAGGAATACTATACCTATATGTATCAGTGTTCCCTCTAATTTTTTTCCTGGTGCAGAGCTGAAGGATTTGGATACACATGTTTTTTTGCTGAATTTAAAAATTAAGGGAGACTAGGATAGATCTATTTCGGCCTTATTTTGGCCTCATCAGCTAGCCATACCCACTGGGACTTAAACCTGCAACCTTTGCCTTGTAAGGCAGAGAATTATCCTCTAGGCTACAGTATCTATATACAGTATCTATATAATTTATTTATTTATTTTGGACTTCTATGCCGTCCAGTCCCAAAGGGCCTGCCACTCAGACACTACTTTTCCGCCCACACCGGAAAAAAATTAGAGGGAACACTGGTTGATATTATTTCATATAATAATAATAATAATAATAATAATAATAATAATAATAATAATATATTAGATTTGTATGCCGCCCCTCTCTGAAGACTCTCCTGAATGCATCTGACTTGTAGCCTCCTAGGAGAACTTGTACTTCCTGAGCTCAACAACTACTTAACTTCTTGTGCAATCTCCCACATACATCATGTCATACTTCTCTCCACCCTTTGGTCATCCTTGGCAGGCAGCAAAATTATTCTTAAATCTTGGAAGACATTCATGAATATCTGATGATGGAATGTTACTTTGATAGATCCAAGATGTAGAGATGGATTCATTTTTGGGGGGGGGTAGCAAACATGGGGTGTGCTGCTTTAACAAGAATTACAGTAAACTTAAATGAATACCAAATGAAGTTCAGTTGGTGTTCATCTTTACCTAACTGAAAAACTGCAAAACAAACAAAACCCACTGAAAAAGAAAATACACTGCTAAAAGTTGCATGTGAAAGCATTAATTACATTTTTTTTTAAAAAAGAGCTTATTTCAGGAAAATTTGCATTTAAAAAGCCTAACACTAGGGAAATGTATTGTCAAAGAATAAAAGCAAGGTAATTTGTATTAAAATTGTTTCTTCCAATTCTTGCAAATTAAACAATTATGCAATTTTCTATGGGATATTTTAAAATAATAAAGGCTGGGAAACAGACACCCAGATATAGTGGGATGTTTAAAAAGTGGGTTTTGCACATTTTTATCCACATTCTATCGTTTGCAGATTGCACTGACAAAAATTGGAATCAAATGCAAAGACTTACAATACTTTTAGCGAGATTCATCTTCTGCCTCTTCTTGTTATTGAATATTATATTCACATGTCTCCTGTATTCAAGCCTGTAACAGAATTTTTCTACAACTGAAAGGGATCAAGACACCTGGAAACAGATCTATAAGTTAAGATGCAGTACAGAGTAAGTTATTATACCTAAATATCACTACTTGAATATATTGCATATCTTTGTTCACTGTATGGAAAAGACATCTGGAAGAGAACACAGCAAAATGAGTCCTTAGGGATTGGGTGGCATAAATTTCAAATAAATAAATAAATAAAATTTTAATTGCATTTTCATGATTTGTACAGGGGTATCAAACTGGTGACACTGGATGCATCATGCACAGGCCATACAAACCCCAGTTGTGCAAAGGGAAAATGTCATGATACATAACGCAATAACAACGAGAGTTTGAGGCCCTGATTTGAGGGCATAGAACTTTTGCTCACTTGTATAAACACTTGCTGTGCCATGTAGCTAATTAGTAAGAGGGGCCCTTGGTGATTAATAGGGGTTTCACTTTAAGAAGGACAGTATTTTATAAAGCAGTCTCTAAATTATGTAAAATAAATTGTTTTAATATCCAACAGAACAGATTAAAAGGACAACTATATCAGAAATATGCCTCACCAGAACATTTACTATACAAAGGAAATCCTCTCTTTGAGACTTCCCCAAAGCAGAAGGACTATTTTAAAAAAGAAGTGGGAATTTGGGAGTTTCCTATAGACTTGGCAAGTTCACTGACTGATAGAAAAATCTAGTTGAAGTTCGGACTGCTGTAATATCAGATGAGTTCCTGAGGCTACTTCTCTAACTTGGTTAATTCTGCAGTTTGACCTGCCAGGTATGGGAGGATATCAAAAGAACGCACATTTTACACTAAAACGTGGAAAGTTCTTTTCTTTTTTTATTCTTGCTTAGATTTTTGCTGCAGAAAAAAACATGCATTGCCACTGTTCTGCCATTTCAATACCTTGGCACTATTAAAATACAATTATTTTTACAGCTAGTGACCCAAATCTTTCTTTGTTTATTTAGTTACTTGTTTATGGGGCTTACCTCCCATTCCAAAGGTAGTTGAATCTGAGTGGTTCTATTTAAAACATTGCATGGAATGCTGTCACAGTTCAGTCGCCATGGACACATTTTGGAAGATTTCCTTAATTTCATGGTTGAGAAAAAGAACAATAGATGCACTTGCACTTTAACTATATCAGTGCAACTTTTTAAAAACTGAGTAATGCAAAACAATAATTTCAATATCTCAAACTGTGAGATAGGCATTTATTTATTTATACATTTGATAAATAAACTCATTCCCATGTTATTTTCTCATGTTGCTGATGCTTTTTTCAGAGGGTGTATGTGTGTGTGGGGTGGGGTACGTGTGCTTGCTTAGAAAATGAATTGTTTCTAAATTGGAAATTTGAGGAATGGAGTTTTCGTCTGATTGGCATTCTGTAGCCTATAATGCCAACAGATGAGGGGTTCCAGCAGGCAAAAGCTGCCTTCACTTCATAGTTTGCCTTCACAGTGACAGCTTATATTTATTTATTTATTTATTTATTTATTTATTTATTTATTTATTTACTTACTTACTTACTTACTTACTTACTTACTTACTTACTTATTTATTTACCAGATTTTTATCCTGCATCTATTATTTTAGAAATATCTTAAGATGGTGAGAACACATCTAACACTCCTTCCTCCTCCTATTTTCCCCTCAACAACAACTTATCAGGAGAGTTGCACTGAGTGAGTGACTGGCCCAGAGGTGGGTTCCGGCTGGTTCGGGCCTGTTCTATTCTGGTAATAACTTGCCAGCCTGGGTCTCTGGAACTGGCAGTGACCCAGGCCTGCTATGCTTCTGAGCCAGTTCTCGTGGTGGCAGCATAGGTGGAGCCATCTTGTTTTTTGCTTCTGCACATGAGCAGAAGTGATGCATACACACAAAATGTGCACGTCCATTGCAAATGCGAATCAGTAGGAAAGGTAAGTAAATCCAACCCCAGGGCTGGCCTAAAGTCACCCTGCTGGCTTTCGTATCTAAGGCAATACAAAAACTCACAATTTCTAGACCATGTTGTGATTCCGTCTGAGGCCCCTCAGGGAACGGCTGATCCTCTGCCGGCTTCCTGCTCAGAGGGGGAGGATGAGGAACAGGAGGTTCAGGCAGACGGGGAGGAGGAATCTCAGGCTGAGGGAGAGGGAGGACAGCCAGAGTCCCCCGAGAGGGAGCTCTCCCCAGCAAGCAGCCTGGATTCCTTAGATGAAAATGCACAAGCAATAATCGATCTCCGGCAGAGAAGAGCAACACAACGAAGGGGACAATTAGCCAGGTACTTTCAGCACTAAAGAGGCAACAGCTGGGTTTGGGTGTGGTGCTCTCTGGAAAGGCTGAAAAGGCAGACCCACCCTTCCTGGCTTGTGGAGTATTATCTTTGGGAGTCCTGGGACCTGGCTGTGATCTTTGGCGTCTTGGAATTCTGGTTTGTGACTTTGAATACTGAAACCTTGGGGGGAAAAGGTGTGGGTCTTATTCTCTACAGTGGTGGGTGTGCCAGCAAGAAGTCTGCTGTATTGTCTGGCCATCAGGACTCTGCTGTGAAGTCTCATAGCCTGCCTGTTGGGAAGAACAGGTTTTTCTCTGTGTTTATTTTTCAAACTATAAAGTGCTTTTGCTTTTACCAGCGTGTCTGGCTGCTTTTTCCAGTTGGTGTTGAAGTCTGGGGGCACCCAGACAGAACAGACCAGGACCTTAACCATTATCCCAAACTCTTCTTCCCTACTTTAGACTCCAAACTTGCCTTGCTAATACTAATAACAAATTATGCTGGATTCTCAGGTAGAGAAATACTGATTAATTTAAATCATAAACAGGTTTTCTCTCTCACTCAAATGACTTAGTTTTCTATAAATCTTCTAACATCTAATATTTATTCATTCATTCATTCGTTCATTCGTTCGTTCGTTCATTTATTTATTTATTTATTTATTTGATTTGTATCCTGCAGTACGGTACAGTAGCATTGATGCTACAAAACTTTGGATTGGTAGCAATTGAGCTTGCAAGAGAAGAGGGAAAGTTTGCCTTTCCTTAAGATTTGCAATAATGTAGTGATTTGTTAAATTTATTCAAAGTAGTTTCCAGAAATAAAAATAAACCAGTTTAGATTGGAACATCTCCAAAGACCACTTGAAGCTTAATCTTTCCATTTTGAATACTGAAATAATTTATGTAAAGTCCTTTGAATCCTCTAAAGTGCAATACAAAGGCTCTTTACTATTATAACAAGTGGGACTTGCAACTAAAAGTTCCGGGTAAAGTGCTTGTGTTCAGGATCCTCTACTGAATTGCTCTTCCAACTCATGATGGATTTAAATCCAGGCTAAGGTTACAGTTTAGGGCAACACATTACATAGTGCCCCTGAAGATAAATATCTTAAACTTTTCCTAAGTGTTGAAAAAAATAAGGGAGAAAAAGGAAAACATAACCAAGACTTTCTGTTTTATTCTGTAATTATTTTTAAGAGGTGTGCTTTTGAGCAATAAAGTACATTTAAGAAAGGAACATTCAGCTATCAAAAAGGAGTGGGGAGATCCAGGATGCAAAATGTAATTATTTATTTATTTATTTATTTTATTTATTTATTTGTCAAAACATGTACAAGATAACAGGTATGGTCTAAACATAAACAAAAGCAAAGTAGGTATTGGTAAATCTGGACAATAGGACAGTAGGACAGGGATGGTAGACACGATGGTGTGCTTATGCATGCCCCTTACAGACCTGCTAGGAATGGAGTGAAGTCAACTGTAGACAGTCTAAGGTTAAATTAAAGTTTTTGGAGTTTGGTGAGCATTCCAGGCTGTTGCTGAAGTCATATTTTCCACAGCTGAAGTTTGAGTGGTTTACATTGAGTTTGAATCTATTAGGTCTTCTCAGTTTGTGTTTTTAGGATTCGTTCGAATATGCCATCAAGCCACACCCACACAATAAGCCACACCCACAGTGTGGTAGTAAAAATATTTATTTATTTTGATGCTGGATCATATCAGAAGAAATTACAGCAGAGTGAGACCATGATGAACAGATGAAGACTGCAAGATTTCAGACAAACCGGTCCAGCAATTTTTCAGTTACATTTATTTAAAAAGTGATTTGTTAAAATAGTCAAACCATTCTTTTTGCTAAGATAGGAAAAAACTTACACGAATGCTGGAGCAGTATAATAGGATGAAGCTTGTCAAATAGATTTTATGAATATTTCATGCAGAGATTTTATTTAGTTGATTTAATTAAGTTTCTGAATAAAATTGGCTAATCTGAACCATCAGATTGAATCAGGTGCCTCTGATCGATCTGGATGACTTCTGCACTTGCCCAGAAATAGTTTTTCCCAAATCAGTTTAGGAGTCCAAATGAGGTTTGATTTGATTTGATTTGACAGTTTGATATGGATGCCTAAGCACTGTGGTATATGAATCTAATTGGATCGTTTTTCCAAATTAAATTGGACATCCAAATGAATCCAATTGCACATCTCTACTGCCAAATTTCATAGAAATCAATGCAAGAATTTTCAATTGTTTTGCTCTGATCACTTTTGCAAGATTCCCATTGCTTCCCATAATCCTTTGTCACCACCAGTTGAGCTGAACGCCATTCACAAAATTAGCAATGTTATTGTTCCCCCCCAGATGGGGAAGGGAGACTGTCTTTACAAGACCAGCGGACAAAGAAGACCTACACAATTGTATAATTTTACAATTTGACACAGGAAGGAAGAGACAACAGTTTCATTCAATACTAACTACAGTTTAGTATTTTGTTTAGACATCTGCCCATCTGCTCACAAAAAATGTAATGGAGAAGGAAGGGTAGCACTCTATAGCAACAGGCAGAATTCCGATAACTCCGTGCTTTTTAATATTTTGTGAAATGCAAAGTGTCTGCAGCTAATTTGCCTAGCCACATGCACTTGCATATAAGGTTGCTCCCTCCCTCCCTCCCCCTCCCCCTTTCTCCCTCCCTCTGTTTCCCTCTCTCATTGATTAGGATAGACATGTCCATCTCAGAATCGAAAGTCCATCTCTAAAAATTAAGGAAAAAAATGCTAATCCCACAGAGTAATTGTAATGATTTCTATTTACTGAACTTATAAAAAGCTTTATTTTAAAATTTTGAAGAAACTATAAAAAGCTTTTTATTTTTAAGTTTTGAAGAAACTAGAGACAAGAATCAATAGTTACTTGAATGAGTTAAAGAGTAAAATTGTTTTTACCCAAATGAAGTTATTTACTCAGGGTT
Organism: Erythrolamprus reginae; assembly: GCF_031021105.1. Lineage (NCBI taxonomy): Eukaryota > Metazoa > Chordata > Lepidosauria > Squamata > Dipsadidae > Erythrolamprus > Erythrolamprus reginae. The sequence continues at coordinate 305,299,274 of NC_091950.1, read as the reverse complement.
AAAAGGGGAGATGTTGATATGGTTGATTCTTTTGTGATTTGCTGACTAGAATTTGGTTTGCTTATAGTTAGCAGGATATTGAAGCCATTTCCTCTGCAATTATTTTATATCTCTTAGTCCAGTGTTTCCCAACCTTGGCAACTTGAAGATATTTGGACTTCAACTCCCAGAATTCCCCAGCCAGCGAGTTGAAGTCCAAATATCTTCAAGTTGCCAAGGTTGGGAAACACTGTCTTAGTCTGATCGTATTTAAGTTGGCTTTGTATTTAATTGGACTTTCACTTAAAGTAAGGATCTTTGTGAGTTGTTCTCTTTAAGGCAGATATTGCCCCTCTTTGTCATGTTAATTTTTAGTCATTTGTTTATACTAGGATATTGGGACCACTTTATATTTTCTAAATGTTGGCTTGCTTGCAGTTAAGAGTTAAGATATGGCAAGATGAGCTTTACATTTGCTAATTAATGTTATTTCAGGGCTCTGTTTGGATGTCTTGTTGACACTTGGATAGGAGAAGATGCTATTTAGTGGATTTGTTTGTAGTTAAGAGTTGAGTTATGGGAAGAAGAGTTTTATATCTGCTAATGAAGAGGGGATGAATAGATTGTGAAATTGTTTATCCTTGTGTGATGAAAATAGAGAGTTGCCTTTTCCCTTTTGTTTTCTATTTGCTCTTTTTCCTTTTCGTGCAATTTTTATGCATTATCTTTTCCTATAGCAGTTAAACCTTTTAATAAAATTGTTGTTTTTTTTTTAAGTGTATGAACCCTTATCAAAAGTATGAGGAAATTGAGGTTTGTGGATGGTCAGTTTCAAGATGTTAGAGCTGAGAAAGTAAATGAAGCCCCAAATAACATTTGCTTTGCTATTCTAAAAGTTATTGGATAGGAAAAGATTTTAATGACCTCATTAAACCTATTGGACAGCTCCCACCATCAGAGAGCGTCTTATACTTTTCACTGTCCTCAATATTTTTCATATAGCTGTATGATTTCTGATGATCACTAGCTGGCAATAAAGAGATAAGAGTTTTCTCTATCTTATTGCTGCCATATATTATGAATTATCAGTGTGGACACTTGAGCATGTGCGATAGCACATGCACAAATTCTTTCGGCACCCAAAGAAAAAAGGTTCACCATCACTGTTCTATGTCTTGCCCTGTCAGTGTTGGTTGGGGCATTCTTAGAGGTGCTTTGGTTTGGCTGTTTGATGCTGGCTTTTTTGGCAGTTTCTTGATTGGGGTACTCTTTACTTAATTGGTGGTCTGTAGTGATTCTCAGTCACCCAGGCCATGGTTGTCCCAAAGGTGCTTTTTCAGGAGGCAATTGGACTGTTTGCCTCCAGATGTTGTAAATGTTCCAACACTGGAAGTTTTAAAGAAGAGATTGGATAACCATTTGTCTGAAGTGGTGTACAGTATCCTGCCTAAGCAGGGAGTTGGACTAGAAGACCTCCAAGGTCCCTTCCAACTCTGTTATTCTATTTTGAAGATTCTATTAGTGGTCATTGGGATTTTTGCAGCCTAGATATAGTACCCTTAATCTGTCAAGATTCCAGAGTAAGAAAAAAAAACATAGTCAAATTCAGAACTTCGGAATAATGAGCCATTCTTAAATCACCTGATTTGATTCACTGCTTAGAATCATTTTGATTTGCCAATCTGCTTCAATTGGGTGATCTGATCAAAGTTTCACTGAATCAGAACATTCCTTCAAAAGGCTTGTCACAACCTACTATGAATCATGGAAGTCTTGAGGCTAGATATCCTCAGAATTGCAGTTTATAGTGACATTAAATCATTTTTATCGTCTCCTTCATTTACAATGATTTTCCATTTGAGATTAAAATGTAGATCTCATAGGTTAAAATAGACCCATATTTCATTCACTAGATAATATTTTCAAAAATCATTTGCAGTTATTATAGCATTATACCTTGTGGGTATATAAGATAGAGGCTGAATTCTTTGTATAAAGTAATTGGCTGGCTATGCTATCAAGCAGATAAGGCCTACTAAACCAATGATGTATTTCATAGTCATGGATAGATAACCTTTTGGTGCCTGAGACCTATAGTTTAAAAAGCAAACATGCAGTCTTCAACCTAAGGCCAGAGCGTCCTAATAATGAAATGATATGACTGGAATTTCTCTGACTACAATTTTTCAAACACTTTTTGAAGTTTGGGTATTTTTTTAAGGCTCATTGAAAACTTACCTCAGTTTTCTTTGCTTTTGATTAGTTTCTCACTGAACACTAGGGAGAATGTCTATTGCCATTTATCAATGTCTTGCTATTGAATTTCATGGCAACATTCAATAATCTGAGGGCCCAATGAAAAGGGCAGTATGCGGCTTATGGTTCTGACATCAATTCCAGGAAATGGAGTAGGAAAAGTTGAAGTGAAATGAAGTGAAGTGAAGTGAAATGAAGTGCTGGCTAATTATCTTGCATGGGCAAAATTAGGTAGACCCAGAAATTTCCAGTCAAGATAGAATTGTATTGTATTTGCTTGTCATGCATGTTTTAAGAGTAAGGTGTCTGATAGAAAGCAAAGTAACATTATTAAATTTAATGCCACAGACATGGTTAAATATAAAGGGATTAAAATTCAGACCTGAAAAGCTAAGCACTTTAAATCCTATCCATGGAATGATAAGAGGAATGGTATTGCTTTATTCCAATTTTTGTTTGTTTCTTTTTATTTGTTTATATAGAATGGTGGAAGGTCTTAAGAATAAAATGTATCAGGAAAGACTTCATGAACTCAATCTGTATAGTCTGGAGGACAGAAGGAAAAGGGGGGACATGATTGAAACATTTAAATATGTCAAAGGGTTAGATAAGGTTTAGAAGGGAAGTATTTTTAATAGGAAAGTGAACACAAGAACAAGGGGACACAATCTGAAGTTAGTTGGGGGGAAGATCAAAAGCAACATGAGAAAATATTATTTTACTGAAATAGTAGTAGATCCTTGGAACAAACTTCCAGCAGATGTGGTTGGTAAATCCACAGTAACTGAATTTAAACATGCCTGGGATAAACATATATCCATCCTAAGATAAAAATACAGGAAATAGTATAAGGGCAGACTAGATGGATCATGAGGTCTTTTTCTGCCGTCAGTCTTCTATGTTTTTATGTTTCTATATAATGCAGTGGCTGACTCAGTGATTAAAATGCTGGGTGTGTAAGCTGGAAAGCCGGCAGCCCAAGTTCGACACCCAAGTGCCACATAATGGGTTGAGTTCTTGACCTTGTCCCAGTTCGTCCCAATTACCAACCTAGCATGTAAATGCAAGTAAATAAATAGGTACCACTTTGGTGGGAATGTAACAGTACTCTATGATGTCATGCTGGCCATATGACTGTGTAAATATCTTCAGACAGCTCTGGCTCAAAGGCCTTGAAATGGAGATGAGCACCATAACCAGAGGTGGGCTGTTGCCTGGACTGGTGGAGGGGGGGGATGCAGTGGGGTAGCAAAAATAGAGCTCCATCCCAGAGCACCCAATTTGCATTGAAAGATGTTGAAAGAAACTGCTGTGCATCCTGCATAAGCCATGCCCACAGTGCAGTAGTAAAATTTTTGGTAGCCCTTCACTGACCATACCATATAGTTGGTGCCAAGTAAAATATGCAGGGACTCCTTTAACTTTTTACTATATAACCAAGCTCCTTATGTACAAACTTATCAAGTTGGGTAAATACCTGCAAGAAAAAAATTCATCCAAAATAACCCAAATTTTCACTTACCTTTAATTCTCGCAACCAAGTTTCAGATGAAGTTCACAGTGGCAAACATTATTTTTGTGACAGCATTTGTAGTTGCTAAATCCAATGTATTAGAGCATGAAATTTATGCTACTTGTAGAGCTGTGATGTGAGGTTAAAAGAATCGTGTAGGGGCCTTTTTGATATAAAGCAACAGTTAGATTTTGGAAAAGCTACATGAAATGAAAAGTTGCTCAGATCAGATAAATAAAGAAGAAGTACTTTGATATAAAGCCAGTTAAGATCCTGGAACTTGCACCGGAGCCTTTTTTTCAAAAAGGGGGAGCGTTTGCAAAAGGAAGTAATGGACAATGACTTATTTTAAGATGTTTGAACACTTTCTCTTTTTTTCAAAGGCCTACTGGTATGATTGTGGTTGGTTGGTTGGTTGCCTATTTGCTTGCTCATTTGATCTCACACTTCAATGTACTTAATTATAATGATTTTGGCATATATTATTTCTATAATCCATTCCTCAACAAAACCATAATACTATTACTTGCATCATCTACAGCATATTAAGTTGATGAGGCAGGCAGTTGAATGTGAAAGGGAATGAGAAGGAGAGGAATCAAGTTTTGAAGAATGGAGATATAACTCTTTGCCTACTATATTGTAATATAATGTGGACTCTTGCTATCTCTTATACCACACAATCATGCACACAGACACATAGACACAACATCCTTATATTTTGGAAGCAAATCTGGTACTGCATCTAATGGGGTTTTCCTCTAAAAGTAAATAAAACTCTCTGTGTTACATTCATTTTATATGGAGAAGTTATTCCAGATTAAAATAAAAGCCAAAGGCTGAAACTTGTCTCTTTCCATAGACATCATTAGTATGATGTTAATCCTCACTTTCACATAAACAAAGTCAACTGCATAAGAACCAAGCATATGCTCACCAACATATGCATATAACCTTTAGACCGGTGGTGCGTTCCACTTACCTTCCCCACCAGCTTGCATTGCAACATTTTGTGCTTGCTGAATGCATCATGCACTGGCTACGCCCACATCTGGTTTAGCAAAGGAGGAAAAAGTCCCAATACGTCATGTGATGCCACATCATATGATGATGTGAGTTTGACTCCCCTGCTCTAGCTGATGCAAAAGGGCATTTAAAACATTCAAGGAATGTCCTACATAAGTCTATAGGTAAAGTCTCCAGTTGGGAACAATGCATCTGGATGATATATTTGCTCCAGCTTGTCAGAACTAGTGATGGGCGAACCCAACAATGTTCAGGTTCGGCAAGTTCGGACAAACTTTACGCAAAATTCGGCCGAACCCGAACAGGGAATCCCACCAAGAGATTCAGGGGGCGGAGCTTTGACATCACGTATACCGGCAGGTTACTAAGGACGCCAAGGTGATCACTTCCTGGATTCCATGGACTCCAGGAAGTGATCACCCTGGCATCCTTAGTAACCTGTCGGTGACATCAAGGCTCCATCCCCGGAATCTCTTTGTGGGGAGGGATTCCCCAGCTCCTTCAAAGGGAGGTCTTCACGTAAAAATAAACATGTGAGCTACGTCACCTTTGATCTGTTCTAAGTGTAGTACATAAAATCATCCACCACAATATCCTATCTGAATTCTTCAGCTTCAACCACAACAGCACATGTGCACACAATAGATTCAAACTCAATGTAAACCACTCAAAATTCAACTGCAGAAAATATGACTTCAGCAACAGAGTGATAAATGCCTGGAATGCAGTACCTGACTCTGTGGTTTCTTCTCCAAACCCCCAAAGCTTTAACCTTAGACTGCCTACTGTTGACCTTACTCCATTCCTAAGAGGTCTGCAAGGGGCGTGCATAAGTGCACCATTGTGCTTATCATTCCTGTCCTACTGTCCTATTGCCTAATTTACCTGTACCTATCTTGCTAATGTTTATGTTTATTCCAATATCTATTACTTGTACATGCTTGGCAAAATAAATAAATAAATAAAAGCTTTAAAAATCATACCTTAATGCTGTTTTTATTTTAAAACTTGAATTGGCATTTTTATTCGGAGTTTTATTTATTTATTTTATTTTATTAATTAGATTTGTATGCCGCCCCTCTCCGCAGACTTATTAACAGTTTGCATGTGTATTTTATTCCTTGTTGAATTATAAACTGCTTTTGCATTAGAAAGCCCCTTAGGAAACAGTGTAGACAAATTTTCAGTAAACAAGAGAACACAGATTCAGCTTCAAGCTTTAGCCTTGCTAAGGATAGCTGAATTACAGTGTGTTCTCCTCTTGACTCTTAAATGCCAGTTTCTCAATCGTTAATTCCAACAAATCCTAAAAACACAAAATGAGAAAACTGGGTATATATAAAAAGCAGGTGAGGCTTTGATCACACCATTGTGATCTTCATTTTGACTTGTTTTCACAAGTCTGGTCTAGGATAAAATCAAGGACATCACTTTGATGTTCCACAGCCCACCCCCAGTCAGCAGCCTGCCAGGAACCAGGCCATGCAAGTAAGTCCCATCTGCACATGCATGGAATCCAGGCAGCACATGAAACCAAGCCCATCCAATCCATGGAAAACGTGCCTCCTGCAGAACTGGTCCTGGCATCCAAAAGATTTATTTTATTTATTTTTTATTTATTCATTTGTCCAATACACAAATACATAGGAAGAAAAATAGACATGTGATAATATAAAAGAGGGTGAAAGTGAACTTAGAGGAGAGGATATATGAAAGGAAGAGAATATATAAGATAGGTGAAAGAAAGGAAAGACAATTGGACTGGGGACAAAAGGCACACCAGTGCACTTATGTATGCCCCTTACTGGCCTCTTAGGAACCTGGAGAGGTCAATTGTGGAGAGTCTAAGGGAGAAGTGTTGGGGGTTAGGGGTTGACACAATTGAGTCCGGTAATGAGTTCCATGCTTCGATAACTCGATTGTTGAAATCATATTTTTTACAGTCAAGTTTGGTGCGGCTCGTATTAAGTTTGAATCTGTTGCGTGCTCTTGTGTTATTGCGGTTGAAGCTGAAGTAGTCATTGACTGGTAGGACATTGCAGCATATGATCTTGTGGGCAATACTCGAATCGTGTTTTAGGCGCCGTAGTTCTAGACTTTCTAGGCCCAGGATTGTTAGTCTATTTTCGTAGGATATTCTGTTTCGAGGGGAGGAGTGAAGGGCTCTTCTGGTGGAATATCTTTGGACATTTTCAAGGGTGTTGATGTCTGAGATGTGGTATGGGTTCCAGACAGATGAGCAGTAGTCTAGGATGGGTCTGGCAAAAGTTTTGTAGGCTCTTGTGAGTAGTGTGAGATTACCTGAGCAGAAGCTGTGTAGGATCAGGTTAACAGGGACCATTGTACTAGAATCTTACCACCTCACTGTTTTGCTACAAAGGAATCTTACAGGAGTTTCTATGCTGTGCAATCCAACTCAGCTAAAAATTTCCATCTGTTGCAGTTTCTGCTGTTTGATCAGGGCCATGTGTCGGATCTTCTTGATTTCCAGAATAAGAGCCACACTCAAAAACAGCTAGTGTTGGCAAGTAAAACACCAACGCTTATTTTAGTTCATTTAATGCAAATTAAATGTAGTGGCCATAATAGGAAACAGGCTGGCTGGTAGAGACTGTGCCATTTCTTTAGATTATGAGGGCAAAAGATGAGAGAGAATGATCAAAGGAAGGGTCTTCCTGCTGTTGTTTTTCCTCTTCTCGGTTTTTTGACTTCTGCAACCAGATATAGGTTATATAGAAGTGAGTCTTTCCTATCTTCATGTATTTCTTAATAAGTTTATCCTTTCTTCAGAGAGTATGACGATCTGTTAGTATTTATTGATAACTGCGTTAAACCCCTAGTTTGTATGCAAGACAATAATTATATTTTTCAGCATATTAGACGCACCTTTTTCCTCCTAAAAGAGGATTTAAAAACTGGGTGCACCTTATACCCCATCCAGGATCTCAAACAGAGCTTTTGGAGGCTGAAACAGCCTCTCAAATGGAGCTTTGCAAAGCTGAAAAAGCAGCCTCTGAAACAGAGCTTTGCAAAATAAAAAAAAAGAACCTCTCAAATAGAGATTTGCAAGGTTGAAAACAACTTCTGAAATGAGCTTTGCAAGGCTGAAAACAACCTCTCAAATGGAGCTTTGCAAGGCTAATATAACTGCTCCAAGCTGTTTGCTAAGGACACTAGCCAGATGGCTGCTGTTACGCAGAAATATTTTTTCTTATTTTCATCCCCCAAAACTAGAATATGTTTTATATCCTGGTGCGTTTTATAGTCCAAAAAATATGGTACAGTACAAGCTCTTTCCTTTTCAATGGGTTGTTGTTACTTAATTAAAAGCGTCTTTCAGCAGTCTGAAACAAGCTCTTCTGCTGAATTCAAATCTCCAGCAATCTCCTATAAATAGTACTACTAAATAATATTATTACCTTGGAGATTTCTTAGTGGTGGTGTTTTAGAAAATCATGATCAGTCTTAAGGTTTGGGTTATTTATTTACTTATTTACTTATTTACTTATTTACTTATTTAATCATTTAATCATTTAATCATTTAATCATTTAATCATTTAATCATTTAATCATTTAATCATTTAATCATTTAATCATTTAATCATTTAATCATTTAATCATTTAATCATTTAATCATTTAATCATTTAATCATTTAATCATTTATTGAATTTATATTGTCGTGTATTCATCCATGGCAACTCAAGGCAGCTTACAGAGTATAAAGCCACATATAAAACAATAAAAACAATCAAATAAATGAATATAGTATAATATAAAATCACATCCACCCTTATCCCCTTCTCCAGCAACAGCAAATCACATGAACCATTTAATGGCCTCCATCCTGCTCTGGGTCCCCCATGCCCGTTGGCAGAACCAGGTCTTCAGCACCTTCCAGAAAAGTATTAGAGTGGGGGCTGTTCTAATCTCTGGGGCAATGATGTTCTAGAGGGAGGAAGCCACCACAGAGATGGCCCTTTTTCTGGGTCCCACCAGGTATATCTCTTTTGGAGATAGACCTGCAGCATTCCCTGCCTCCCTGCTCTGATGGGTCTGGTAGCTGTGACCAGCAAGAGACAGTCCCTCAGATAACCTGGTTCCAAGCCATGAAGGCCTTTAAAGATGACAACCAGCACTTTGAATTGCACCTGAAAGCAAATCGGCACGCAAGGTCAAAAGTCACAATAATTATATAAGGAGATAAGGGCAGGCTTCTTTCCTTCCAATCTTGTTGTGCTTATAAATGACTGGCAATATTTTCTTCAAATAAACATACATTGAATCAAACAGTCCGTGAAGCAAAATGGGGTAATCCTATCCTATACAAGTTTGACAAATAAATAAAATATTAAAAAAATAGATAAAGCTTCATCTTTAGGAACATCCTTCCTTTTGACTCCCCTTCTCTCTCTCTGTCTGTCTCTCTGTCTCTGTCTCTCCCTCTTCCCCCTCTCTCTTCCCCCTCTCTCTTCCCCCTCTCCCTTCCTCCCTCTCTCACACACATACAGAGAGAGAGAGAGGTGGGGGAGGGAGAGAGAATCTGTTTGAAATGGGATTGGGCCTCTTTATTCCCCCGTAGATGGACCTATTACCAGCACAAAATCCATCCCATTCCCAAAGTTTTAGTCAGCATAGAAATAAATGCTTGAAATTTGTAAGAAGTATTGCTCAAATCCCCCTGCACCAATTTCTATGAAATTTGGAATGCTCAACCTGCCATCAAGCTCTAACTTGCCAATAATTTTCATTTCATTAAGGGAAGAGATTTTTTAAAAAAAATATATATCCAAAGAATACTATGTAATTTCAAAGTAGTCACCTTCTTTCACGATTGATGGGAGCAATTTGTAAGGGCAGGTGAGATGCATTTTGCTGATGCCTTGCAACTTGGTAATGATTCCTCATCGTCATCAAAAGGCCTAATTGTGACAGAGGACAAACCAGGGGGCAGAAAAAGTTGTCGCAAATGATTCTCCATAATATACAAAAGTAGACTGGAGGACACAATTTAAAAGTGTATGCATACGAAACATAATTTTTCAATTATGAAAGAGATTTTTGAAATCTGAAGAGAGAACCAGTTAATTGTGCTGCTTCAGCTAAATTGGTTATATTTTGTGCTTTGGCTCCTTTTTTGAATCAATCTGTAAAATATATATTTATTCCCACTTTTTTTTCCCAATTTCCCCTTCCCAACGTCACCATTAACTCTGTGAGTTGGATTGGACTGACAAATAGCCTCAAATTCACCAGGAAGCTCTATAATTGAGGCCGGAATTAATCTTGGGCTACTTTAGTCCTACAATTCAAGGCAATTGCTCTGTTCCAGATTTCACATATTGATTCATAGAAATCTGAGATTCCTGAACTATTTTATGAACTCCAATTCAGTGCAATATGATTTTTTTTCACTGAACTGAATAGAATGAATCAAATGAAAACAAACCCATCCCTAATGGAGTTTAGTTCTTGTTGTGATTCAGCCTGAGGCTCCTCAGGGACCGGCTGGATCTCTGCCGGATCCATGCCCAGAGGAGGAGGACAGTGAACAGGAGGGGGAGGACCAGGCAGACGGGGGAGAGGAACGTCAGGAAGAGGAGGAGGGAGAGCAGCCTGAAACCCCCCGGGGGGGCCCTCTCCCCAGCTAGTAGCCTGGATTCATTGGATGAAGACACACAGGCTATAATAGACAAGAGGCAGCGACGAGCAGCTCAAAGACGGGGCCAATTAGAAAGGTATTTCCATCCCTGAATTGGCAACAGCTGGGTTTGGGTGTGGTTCTCCTCAGCAGGGTTGAAAAGGCAGGCCCACCCTTACTGTCTTGTGGAGAGTTATCAATTGGGAGTCCTGTGACCTTGCTTCGATCCTCGGTGTCTCTGATCTTGGCTTGTGGCCTAGAAGTCTGGAAGACTTGGGGGAGGCATGGGTTTTATCATCTCCAGCGTTGTTTTTGCCAGCAAGAATCCTATTGCCTGGCCTTCGTGAAACCTCTGTGAAGCTTCATAGTGTTCCTGTCTGTAAGAACAGTTTTTGTTACCTGTGTTTGCTTTGAATTATATAAACTGCCTTTGCTTTTTACCAGTGTGTCTGGCTACTCTTTTTGGTTGGGGTTGGCGTCTGGGGGGACCCAGACAGAACAGTTCTTATAAACACCTTTAATCAGATATAGTTCCTTTAAATCCAAGAAGTCTAAAGAACAGGAGCCAGGATGATAACTTTGACTATGGCTTAGCTTAACTGGACTGCTAGGCATATAGAATCCCTAATCATATTTACTTTTCATCCCTGCTATCTGACTTTTGTAAAACAAACAACTGTAAAACCTCAGATGTTTGAGTCAGTGCCAGTAAAATATTTCTTATCTTTAAAAAAAACTCTTCTGAATCTATTATCAAAATAATTTCAATAATTTGTACTCATGGTACAGGATATACAGAACTGAGGCTTTGGAACATTGTATTCAAAACAATGTTTTATATTTTACAGACTGAACCCCATGATACTGTTTCTTTAAAATTAAGTAATCAATTTCATTCCCATATGGCAACTGAAAAATTGTTTGCTATGTATGACAATTCCAAAGGGGAAAAATCATAATAATTATACAACCATCATCACTACATATTATCATTATTCTTATATTTTTTCCTCATGTTTTTGGTTTCAGGATTTTTTTTTATTTGTAAATGAGTATCAGTTTTCTCCTTCTCCAGTGCAATTAAAATATGTTGTCTTGGTTATAGTAGTAATCTGGCGTATGCAAAATCATTGTATGCATTGCAGAGTTCTCCCATTTAGAATCGGTCTGCATTTTAGCAATGATGAGGAGAATGAAATCAGTAAAAGTTTTTTTTTAGGAGAACCATTTAAAAGATTGTGTTATATTTTTCAGTTTTTATCCCCTATCAAGAGTGATTCCCTTGATTCAACCACCACAACACACATGCACGTAATAGATTTAACCTAAATGTTAACCGCTCTAAACTAGACTGCAAAAAATATGACTTCAGCAATAGAGTGACCAACGCCTGGAATGCAGTACCTGACTCTGTGGTTTTTACTCCTAACCCCAAAAACTTTAACCTCAGATGTCTACTGTTGACCCCTCCCCATTTTTAAGAGTTCTGTAAAGGGGCATTTATAAGAGCACCACTGTGCCTACTGTCCCTGTCCTACTGTCTTATTGTCTTTTATCATTACTTTTTCTAATGTTATGTTTATACAAACTACCATTCTATAATTGTTTGACTATATATGTGTGTGTGTGTGTGTATGTATGTATGTGTGTATATGTGTGTTTGTATGTATGTATGTATATATGTATGTGTGTATATGTGTATATGTGTGTGTGTTTGTGTGTATGTGTACACACAAAAACAAACAAACAAGCAAGCAAGCAAGCAAGCAAGCAAGCAAACAAACAAACAAACAAACAAACAAATAAATAAAATCACACCTCCTCCTCCATTAAGGGAAACAAAATTTGGCTAGATTTTATATCAATTTATGAATCTCAAAAGCCAGTTTGGGGTAGTGGGTAAGGTATTAGACTGGAAAGCTGGGAGATTTTGAGTTCTAGCCATATCTTGGGCACAATGTCTGTTGGGTTACTTTGGATCAGTCACTCTTAGGAAACCTTAGGAAACAGGTAAGGACAATCCGTTTTTGAAATGTCTTTCCAAGAAAACTGGTTTAGCAGGATCTAGTAGTCAACAATAACTTGAAGAAACATACAAACATAAAAATAAGCTTAAAAATAGAAGCACAACAATTTGTTCGGTAATAAATGGGTTCTTTTCTATAAAATGCAATAACATTGTCTTTGTACTGAATCCAACTCCCAGTGATAGTATGGCTACATGGCTTTTGGCAAGGTTTTTGGGAAGGTTTTTGGCATGGCTTTTGGCAAGGTTTTTGGGAACCCCTTCCTAGGATTTGTTCTGACTGGCCTGATCAATTATCAGGAAATAAAGATCCACTCATGCTGCATACAAAAGTCTCAATAAGCAAGGTCTATTGGCAGAGTAGTTTTGACAATAACAATGATGAACACAAGGAATTTCATGTTGGCAGCAGTTCCCCAATTAGCAAAGAGATAACAGAGTCCAGGAGGCTAACCAGCTAGAGCCATAAATCAAGTATCTCTGATAGTTTAACCACACTCACATCTCAGGCTTCCACAGCTCATACAAAAAGCCGGATTCAAAGGCCATGAGCCAGAAAAAGACTCTCAGATCCAGGGCACCACCTTCCATGATAGGAACGTTGCTTGTCACACACCCTTTTCCCATCAGCCTGTCTTTATAAACTGCCAAGGAGTGGCCAAATGTTCCATAGACATAATCAATGGCAAGAACCCCTTCTAGAGTGATATACATTTCTGGTTCTCATCCTCCTTATTCTTGCATCTAACAGGGGGTCCTGATCATCAAAGTCCTCATCATCCTCTGACTCAGACAATACCCTAACTGGGGGTTCTACAGTCTCTAGTGGCTTCTCAGTCCCTAACTCTCCCTCTGGCAAACTGGCAAAAATACTGGCCTTCAATGCCAGTACTCCTCTGTCGCCTGGTCCTCGAAATCTGTAACCAGCTGAGTCAGACATGGACCATTCCCAACAGGGCTGAGAGAATGTGTCTGGCTTAAAGTCACTCAGCTGATTTAGTGCCTAGAATTCTCCTTCTGGATTCTTATTTTCTTGATAGAAACCACCTCAAATCTTTTCCCAATTAAAAACAAAACCAATTGCTTCAATTTTTCAATAAAAGCGAAAACAAAAACAAAAAAGTTGAGTTTGTATTTCAATACACAAAACAACTAAATATTCATCATTGGAAGGAAGTACTGTAGCTGTCTTCCATTTTTGCTCCTTGTTCATTCACTTCTGCATAATGCCAAGGTGCCATCCACATTAGAGGCTGATGACGTTCAAGGTAGAGGAAAACAGAGTTTGGAAAGGGCAGATATTTTATTTACCTTGAAATAAACAGCTTCACTGGCCATGCATGGGTCCCATTAATTCTATATGGGTAAATAATCAGGCTGCCAAGAGTGAGTGGGCTGATTATATCTGATTTGCTAGCTTTGTGCATTAGCTTAGTGCATTAACCACTGCTCCAAAACCATTGTCTAATGCTTCCTTCTGCCACTGTAAAATAATCCCATTTTACCTCAGCATTCTTCCTCCCCACAAACGTTCCTGCAACAGATGAAATAAATAACTTGTTTCACTTTCAGAAGCTTCTTCCACTTAGTTTGGGATATTTATTTTCACCAGGAATTCAAGGCAGTTTATTTGAGTGGTCCTTTCTATGTTATAACAACAACCCTGTTAGATAGATTAGATTGAGAAATCAATGTTTCAATATATCTAGTTAGTTATATCTACTGAAACAGACTTTAGCCTGAATCCTTCTATTTCTAATTAAATTAAGTAATAATTACATCACATTTCACTTGTAATTTGGAATATGTTGTGTGAATGTATGCAGAGTTCATTTTTGTTATGTCCCAGGGTGTGGCTGGGACGTTTCCCATTGGTTGAATCTCTGGCAGGAGGTTCAACCTTGGGGATTGGATACCACCTGCATTTATAGGCTCATCTGATCCATCCACATTCATTCCCTTTCTGATGGTTACCTTGCTGGTGTTGTTACAGCTCAATGACATTGTTTTTTGTTGTGGTTAGCTCTGGCCCAGCTCCTGCCCCAAGGACTGTGGATGTGGGGGAGACATCCACATGCTGCAGGCCTGTTTTGCCCCCCCCGGGGGGAATCTGATGATGAAGGCTCCTCTGACCAAGAAGACATGAGTGACAGAGAGGAGGAGAGTGTGGCAGACAGCTCAGAAGGAGATCAATTATCTATCTCCCCCTTGGATTCAGAACAAGAGTTAATGATACAGGCACGCATGCGGAGAGCGATGCATAGGCAACAACAACTGAGAGATTATTATCAAAGAAAATGAGGCCACTTGTGGTTGGGTGGTGCTGTGGTAATTAGTGAGGCTGCTATAAATAGCAGCCTGTGGGTTTGGCCATTGTGAAGGATTATCTGATCCTTGTGTTTCGTGACTGCTTTACTGACTTTGACCTTTTGTGTGCTGATTTTTCCCCACTTTGAAACTAAACCAGAGCAAAGTGTGTTTCACTTTGTGAAAGAAGAAGGACTGTGAATTGCCTCACAGCTGCAAGCTAAGTATCACAGAACTGATAAGGGACTTGTACAAATTACCAGTTTGTTTGGAGACGAGTGCTCTTTACTATACCAAAAGAGGGCTTAGTTTAAGTGACTTTTCATTGTAAAGAACGTTGTTTTGAATTTTCAAACGTGTGTGTGTCTGAAATTTGTACCTGTGAATTTTTGGGAGAAGTCTACCAGAGAGCCCGACAGAATAGGTTTTAGCCATGTGTCTGGCTTTTTGTTCACCTGATTGGGACTACTCAATAATTTTCAATTAATTTTCAATGTGAAAACAAAACAAAACATTCTTTCTCAGCCTTTTTATGAAAATAACCTGAATATTGATATATAATAATATTAGCCAGAACAAATTTAAATCACATTAGTAGTTCTGTTAGGGAGCTGCTGTGATTGTCATTGTAGTGTGACAACATATATTCCCATCCTTTCAAATATATCAGAGGGAAAAAAATATCGCTCCCTTTGAGCAGATGGGCCATCAGAAAGTTTTTTTCTCCTGTGGGTACAGGCAGATGGGCTCTTTGAATGTTTCCCCTGGTAGCTCAGCCTCAAGGAAGGAGTTGTGGGCTGTGAGCAGTGCAGTTAGCGTTCCAGTTTGCATACATCACAAGTAATGGATGTGTAAGAGAAAAGACACAACGTGAATAGAAAACATATTCTGACGAATGAAGAGCCTCTGTTTCCCAGGCAGTGAGTGCTTTCTTGATGTTTCATTCTCATTACTTCTGCAATCACTGTTGATCTTCAAGGTCAGGCTGTTGCCTGAGTCTTTCCCCTTCACTTTATTTATTTTTCACCTCGTGTTATCATCACAACCTGCCTCAGGAAATGGAATCAAGTAGCAAGCCAGCTCGTTGTTATTCAGTGATGGTAAAGTGGACTCGCTGCACTTTGAGAATTTCAGATTTCAGGTGCTTTCTGCCAAGAAGCAATTGAAAGTTAATTCTAGCTTATGTCTGTAACACCAAATTCCACTTCCTTTCAAGTTATTTCATTACTTTACTCGTGCTCATTCTGCTTTCCCCTGAATCAAATGTTTTGTTCTGTTGAGCTTAGAGCATGATTTTGTAGTATATCTGCCTGCACTGTGGTACATTTGCCTGTTTGAGCAGAATGGTGAGGAGTTGTCCACCATTCAGAGATCGTGCCATTAATGCATGTCTTCTAGCAAAAAGTCACCGCTAGACAAAACATTTTACACACAACTGGTTTGAGAAGGCTGTAATCAAATCATATGGACAATTCAAGTCTACATTCAGTCCTGTAAACATACCTCTTCACTTTGAACCAGCCACTCCTCACCCCAATCTACTTCATAAAGTTGTTGTAAGGATAAAATGGAAATTCCTACGTGATGCTACCTTTAGTTACAGAAGAACAAATGGGACATAAAGTGAGGATGATGATACTGTTCACAACTACAACAATATAGATTGTTCCTGAGGATTGGAGAATGGCCAGTGTTGTGCCTATCCACAAGAAGGGCAGTAGAGAAGAAGCTGGTAACTACAGGCCAGTTAGCTTGACATCAGTTATAGTTAAAATGATGGAGACTCTACTCAAAAAGAGGATAAATCAGTATCTAAAAAACAATAACTTATTGGACCCAAATCAGCATGGCTTTACTGAAGGCAAATCATGTCAGACTAATCTCATTGATTTCTTTGACTATGTCACAAAGGTGTTGGCTCAAGGTGGTGCCGTAGGTATTGCCTATCTGGACTTCAGCAAAGCCTTTGATACGGTTCCACATCAAGAGCTGATAGATAAATTAGTGAAGATTGGACTTAATCCCTGGATAGTTCAGTGGATTTCAAGCTGGCTGAAGCATAGACATCCGAGAGCTATTGTTAATGGCGAGTATTCTGAGCAGAGACAGGTTACAAGCGGTGTGCCACATGGGTCTGTTCTGGGTCCTATTCTTTTTAATATGTTTGTGAGTGACATAGGGGAAGGTTTGGTAAGGAAGGTTTGCCTATTTGCCGATGACTCTAAAGTGTGCAATAGGGTTGATATTCCTGGAGGGGTCTGTAATATGGTAAATGATTTAGCTTTACTAGATAAATGGTCAAAGCAATGGAAACTGCAGTTTAATGTTTCCAAATGTAAAATAATGCACTTGGGGAAAAGGAATCCTCAATCTGAGTATTGCATTGGCAGTTCTGTGTTAGCAAAAACTTCAGAAGAGAAGGATTTAGGGGTAGTGATTTCTGACAGTCTCAAAATGGGTGAGCAGTGTGGTCGGGCAGTAGGAAAAGCAAGTAGGATGCTTGGCTGCATAGCTAGAGGTATAACAAGCAGGAAGAGGGAGATTGTGATCCCCTTATATAGAGCGCTGGTGAGACCACATTTGGAATACTGTGTTCAGTTCTGGAGACCTCACCTACAAAAAGATATTGACAAAATTGAATGGGTCCAAAGACGGGCTACAAGAATGGTGGAAGGTCTTAAGCATAAAACGTATCAGGAAAGACTTAATGAACTCAATCTGTATAGTCTGGAGGACAGAAGGAAAAGGGGGAACATGATCGAAACATTTAAATATGTTAAAGGGTTAAATAAGGTTCAGGAGGGAAGTGTTTTTAATAGGAAAGTGAACACAAGAACAAGGGGACACAATCTGAAGTTAGTTGGGGGAAAGATCAAAAGCAACGTGAGAAAATATTATTTCACTGAAAGAGTAGTAGATCCTTGGAACAAACTTCCAGCAGACGTGGTTGGTAAATCCACAGTAACTGAATTTAAACATGCCTGGGATAAACATATATCCATCCTAAGATAAAACACAGGAAATAGTATAAGGGCAGACTAGATGGACCATGAGGTCTTTTTCTGCTGTCAGTCTTCTATGTTTCTACGTTTCTATATAGATTAATAGAGTGAGCAAGCAAACAAACATGTTTTGCATTCTTACCAATTTTTAAAATTCATTTACAAGTAATATTTCCCCCTTTTCTCCATGGGCCTTTTCCCCCCAGATTAATAATGGCCACCACAAACCTTTCACCCAACTTGCAACAAAAAAAATAGTATTGAAATAGCACTGGAAAAAAAAATCTGAAGGATTGTGAAATTGAAGTGAAAACTCAAATTATCTTTCTTGGGGAAGAAAATTTCTGGAAAACCAGAAAGAAGATTTTGGCATGAATTTTTAAAAATAATTTTAAAGTTATTAAAGAAATATTGAGATGAATGTGTATATAACATACGGAATAATGACTGGTAACTTGGCATAATATTAGGAAATAATTTCTTTCAACCATTTTTTTCTTTAAAGGTAGGCAAACAACAGTTTCAATGGACAGCAGAAGGAAATTACATTCAGAAGGGATCCAAAACTAATAGAACTGGTTCTACATATTGTTGATTACTTGACTTTTGTAAGAAAACCAGCAACCATATTACTGGTTGATGCTTCTAAGCCACCTTCAAAGGTATTCCATAGCCATTTCTAAAGTAGGAGTGGGACAGTGGGAAACATATGATGGCCAAATTGTGAAGAACTGTGTGATTAGTACACTAATTGTGTTTGAGCAGAAACCTCCTTGTGACTTCTTTCTTTCAACAGTTTTTAAAGAATAGGAGAGAAAATGTGAAGGTCAGAAGCCAAATTCCAAGCATGAGGAGGAACTAGGAAAAAAAATCCAAATAAACTTCACATTATGCTCTTTGATTGCATTCACTTCAGTTAACTTAGAAAGGTATCTTGGCTGGTGATATCAAAAGGGGTATTAAAAAGCTGGGATTACTAACATAGGTGCCTTCTTCCAAGGCCAAACCAAACAAAGAAAAGTCAAAATAAGAATGGAATGGGGTTTATGGTTATCAGAAAAAGGTTTCAATATCTGAAGCTTTTTCGCTAGGAGAACAGTTGGAAGTGAAGACATGACAGATAGGCAATATATATACCAATATGGGGAAAGTGAATATAGGTGGTTTCTCCCCCACTTTTGTCACATTACAACTTGGAAACTTCCAATAGTGTATCTAGCTCCACCTGGATAGATAAAATGAAGCACTGCTTTGTACAGCATAGATGGAACAATGGCCTCCTTTGATGATTTAAATGGGAACAAACAGCAACTTTGGAATATTGGAATAATAATGACAGAAAAGATGAAAGATAAAAGCAAGCTGTTTTAGTGTAAAGTACAGAAATGGAAGGGTGTAGATTTAAAGGATAGGAAGAGAACTTTATTATTGAATTTCTCCTGAAGATGGTATGTCTGTTTTACAGACATCACACTTGAGAAAAGCTTCTAGGCCTGACCTGTTGTACAGAGAAATCACTCCAATTTTTATTTAATGAAATAATCATCCACACAATTTTCTGTGATGTCACACCATCTTGACTGTGTCACACAAAATTAGGTGACAATTCCACATTAAGTGGTTGGTCTAGAGCAGTGATGGGGAACCTTTTTTGGCTCGGATGCCAAAAGGGTGTGTGCGAGTGCAATGGTGTGTGCATGTGCAGTAATGGGCTGACAAAATTTTTACTGCCACACTGTGGGTGTGGCTTATTTTGTGGGTGTGGCTTGCCAGCCATGTGACCAGGTGGGAGTGGCTTGAACGATCATCATGGTTCAAGTGAACTGTTAAATTCTCGACTTACAACCTCACCAGTGTCGCTCGCTGGGGTGACAGTTTGCTTTGCATTTCCCCTGCTCTCCTTCCTGGGTTGCCCCCTGCCTCAGGCTGGGTAGGTAGGCGAATGGGTGCTGACCAGCTGTTGAGAAAAGAGGGGGGAGGAAAAGAACCCTCTGCAACTCCTGCCGGTGCTGGTCTACCTGCCGCTTTCCAAGGAGGAGGGTGGGAGGGGGGATTTTAAAATATCGGAAAGCTGAGGGAGAGTTACATGGTTATTATTGCTGCACAATACCTTTTCATCTCAACTGTGGGTAGAGTGAGGACTTTGCAAGGGGAAAAAGACCTCAGCCCAGACAGCTTTGGCACAGTAAGGCTCAGCTCTCCTTCCCCCCCTCTGCTGCTGCATGCTCCTCGCTTTTTTCCTCTTTCCTCCTTCCTAGCCTCGGGGTGGTGGTGGCTGCATGAGGCTGAAGGGGAGCCAGGCAGGGGAGAGGGAAGCTCATCCGAGGCCAGGAAGGCAGAAAGAGGAAAAAAGCAAAAAGCACAGATGCAGTAGCAGCAGCAGCAGGGGGAAAAAAGGAGAGCTCAGCTGAGACCAGTAATCCCAGAAGAGACTGCTGCTGGTCAGTTGGAGTGGGCATGCAGCTTCATTTCTGCTGGTGGAACTGCATTCCACCCCATCCCGCCTGCTGCCCACCACTGTGCATGTGTGCCCACACCCATAATGCAATGCCCTCCCCCCCATGCATGCACACAATTCCTGCACTGCCCGCCACACATGTTCACAGGTCTCACTGAAGTCTTCAGACCTCCGGTAGGCCTGTTGGGCTGTTTTTCACTGTCCCCAGAGTTCAGGAGGTTTTCCCAAAACCTGGGGATAGCAAAAACGGCCAAAAAGAAGGCCAAAAATCAGCTGACTAGCATCCAGGTGCCTGCTGGAGCTGACATAGGGCAATGACTTGTGTGCCTTCAGATATGGCTCCGTGTGCCACCCATGCCATAGGTTCACCATCACTGGTCTAGGGTCTCCTTTGAATGGGCAATTAATCAAGAACAGATACATAGCATTTCTTTTTTCTTCACAGTACAACATACAGAATGATAAAAATGTCCTCCAAATAAAGCAAGAAATAAAGACAGAATCTGTCCTCATGATAACTGCACATTTTTATGTTTTTTAAAAAAGTAATCCATCCAGCAAGGGCTTTTGATATTTCATGAAAGACCCACTTCAAAGCAAGGAATTGCAGTGGGTTTTACATGATATAAATCCCTGCTTCACCTTGGGATTGAATCTAGATTTACGTTTTGATGTTGTGATATTGCACAGAAATCAATATTTTTATTAATATGATACTTCGGTTTTAACTTGAAATGTTTTTGTCAGTCACTGGATTCAAATTCAACCACTTCAGAGAAATGACTCCCTTCCAAAGTGATCTGATCTGAATCCTGGCTTTTTAGAAACTCATGAATGATTCAGTAATGAAGAAAAATAGATGCTGTATCGCTGCCCCTGCCCTTTTCTTTGAAAATTGCTGGGTTGTGATGGGTAAGAGTGAGTAGTAGAACAATTGATTGATTGTTCTACATTTTAATACAGTTAGCTCTCCTGATCAGAGTAAGAGTCAAATTAAATCATCCAAAGAGAACCCATTACTTCCTTAGTTCAGACTGAAACAGCTCCTAGGAAGAATTGTAACCTGGGATAAAACTACCTGTGGCCTCCTCAAGCCAGAGCAGCTGCTTTATTGCACTGAAACTAAATTAAGTCTCCGTTCTGGTTTGCTGCTACAGCTACCCATATCTGATGCATTGCTTTGTGATGACTGTGAAATGATGCATTGAGAAGTGACTGCAATATCAATCTGCACCAACAATCATTATGTTCAACTCATAGTGCCTCTTTCTGTGACATGGAAGTGCAACTATAGATCCACAAGGACAAACTGCATGGAAGGAGGGGGAAGAGAATAGTGGATCATCTCCCCATTCCAGGTGATAGAACCAATTGGGGCATCTCTGTCAAATTAGATAGACTTCCTAATTAGGTTTCAATCACACTGCTTTGCATTGAATTCTGAGATCTGTATAATGGTTTTACAGATTACAGATTAACAGAGTTGGAAGATATCTTGTAGGTCATCTAGTCCAACTCATTGCCCAAGCAGACCCTTCATCAGAGGTCTTCAAATGTGACAACTTTAAGACTTGTGGACTTCAACTTCCAGAAGCATTGCTGCTGGCTGGAGAATTGTGAAAAGTGAAGTACACCCGTCTTAAATTTGCCAAGTTTGAGGACCTGTGCCCTATACCATTGTTGACAGATGACAGTCCAGTCTCTTCTTGAAAGCTTCCAGTGATGAAGCTCACTAGAAGCTTTGTGAAATCTGCTTGATTTCTTAAAAAATGATTCTAGATTTGGTGGAATCAGTTCAAGAAAAAGTACTGTGGCATGCTTCCTTCTTAATCTTTCCAATTAATCTTCATTCCATTTTCCCAGATTTCTTCATATAATTCTTTCTTTTTTTATATCAGCTCACACCTCATCATTCCAGTACACCTGATGGTTCATTTATTGCATCTGTCATCTATGATAATGCCTTGTAACTAATTAGAAATTAATCGCCTATGCAATACCAACTGGAATCCAGCAGAGAAATTATTGTGCCTTTTTTCTTTTTTCTTTTGTAATTAGGTGAGAGGGAATTGCTTTAGAAATGATTCCAGGGAGAAAAAGATGCTGGATAACTTTTTATAAAGGAGAGGTGGACTTATTTTGTTATGCGACATTGAAAGGGTTCCATTACTGCCCTATTTTCAATGTGCTATCATTTTTCCAGTAGTCTTCTTAATTTGGGGAGTTTCATGAGGGATCTCTTCCCTTTTGCAGATCAGCTGAGACATCAGCTTCCTAGATAGAGATGGCCATTGTGAAACACACAACTCTTCAATTTCAAGCAGCAGGCCAAGATTTCAAAGGTGTTAAGTTTGCGTGGGAATGAAAAGTCAAGATGCAGGACAGTTCAGCACCTATTATTTGTTCTGTCTGGGTTTTCCCAGACCTCCACACCCACTGAAAAAAACAGCCAGACACTCTGGTAAAATCCAAAAGTATTTTATAGCAGGAAAAAATAAGCACAAAGGAAAACCTGTCTTCACAGCAGACAGGTTACAATACGTTACAACAGGGTCCTGATGTCCAGTCAATTCCACAAGCTTCTTGCTGGCACACCCCCCCAAGGTTTCAATAGTCCAAGGCACAAACCAGGATTGTAGCCACCAAAGTTCACAGACAGGTCTCACGAATCTCCAAGATAAAACTCCACAAGCCAGGAAGGGTAGGGCCGCCTTTTATCCTTTCCCAAGAGCACCACACCCAAACCCAGCTGTGACCTCTAATGCTGGAAATACCTAGCCAATTGAGTTCATCTCTGATTAGCTCTCCTTTGTCGCATATCTATGATGTCGTGAGCATCTTCCCCCAGGGAATCCAGGCTGCTTGCTGGGGAGAGCTCCCCCTGGTGGAACTCTGGCTGTCCTTCTTCTTCAGCCTGGGATTCCGCTTCCTCGTCAGTCTGCACCTCCTGGTCCTCAGCCTCTCCCTCTGAGCTGGAAGCCGACAGCAAGTCAGCCATTCCCGGAGGGGTCCCAGGCTGAACCACAACATTATTGAAATCAGCTTAAATGGAAAACGGACTGCTGGCAAGCTGCAGGGAAGCTGCTTTTAAAGGCTTCCCTGAAACTGACCAGCCAGTGACAGCAGTTTGTTTCAGCCAATCAGTGATGTTAATGCAAATTTACTCCATATGTCAGTATGTAAGGCCCCTCCCCTCTTAGTGTGTGGAACATCCAATCAGGCACTTATGTAAATCACATAGTCCTGTAAATATAAAGAATGCCTAATGGGTCTGCTCAATTCAGTTCATTGGGAACAAATATGCCTGTTGCTGCTCCTCCTCCACTGGAGTTGGAGACTGTTGATATGCCATCTTTTGGAGCAGATTGGATCATGCTTCTAAAGAGGGCCATGGATGCCATAAGATGCCTTTGTCCTGTTGTCCTCTTCCACTACCCTTGTCACCAGTGTTAAGCTTATGTGGGAATGAAGAGTTGAGACATAGGACAGTTCAGCACCTTTTATTGAAATCAGCTCAAACTGAAAACAGACTGCTGGCAAGCTGCAGGAAAACTGCATTTAACGGTTTCCCTGAAACCAGCCATCCAGTGACAGCAGTTTTTTTTCTTCTGTCACTACATTGGCCAATCAGCAGCAGCTATGCAAGTTTACTCCATATGTCAGTTCGTAAGAAAAGGGCAGAAAGAAAATGCCTCCTTTTAAAACTCCTAGAACTTCTTTACAGGTTGTGCATATCTCTGTTCTTGTTACTCCAATCTAGCTGTTATGTCTCTGAGAACTTTCAGTCAAGGAGCTGAGTTAAGCCATGGTACAGTATGTCAGGAATTAGTGATTTACTGACAAACTCAGGGTCAGAGTCCCTAGCTGTTTGGGCTTTTTCAATAAATGCATCTGTGCTGCTGTCCCTTCTGCTGAGACTCCAGGCTGCTGAAGTCAGTTAGAGCACAGAATCATTGATTAAATGGATACTTTGACATGAGGTAAGATACTTTCCTATGAGAAACAAAGATTAAATTAGCTGGCTCATTTTTCTGCCAGCCTTGCAGATGTTGAACAACAGGTTCTCAATCCTCCAGAATTGAATAGTGACAGTGAAAAATGAATTTTTTTAAAAAAAAATGCTGTAAAACTGGAGTAAAATGAAGTCAACGATATAATTTCTTATCTAATCTTTTTCACTAGCTGTCAGAGCCAACAAAATTCGCAGGACAAAAAATAGTTATTTCATCAGTGGCAAATCTATAGAAAGTTTTCTCTTTTTCTCCATAATTGTTTAACATCACACAATGAATGTTGACGGTAGGTAGATAATAGAGACATTGACAATTTGGTGACATGATGCCATATGGCGAGCATAGCTATATATTCTAAGGCAAGGTGTCAAACTCAAGCATGCAGACAAGATCCAGTCTGTGCTTAGACGTGGCCCATTGGGCCATCCTGGAAATAGTGAATGACCAGACAGCAGTGTCTATGCCAGTGAAAATGGAGCCTGGTTGAGCCACACATGGCCTCCTCAGTCTCTGTTTTTGCTGGCAGAAAAGCTACAGAAGATTGTCATGGCCAAAATGGAGCTTGAGTAGGCTGCACATGGCCTCCCAGAGCCAGGTTTTCACTGGCAGAGGGTTGCAGGAGACTATTGCAGCCAAAACCAGAGGCTTGTTGGTCCATACATTGCCTCCCCAAGCTCTGTTTCTGCTAGCAGAGGACAAAATGGAGCCTCAACTAATGACATTGAGAAGGTTGATCTCTGGTCACTTCTATTCCCAGCCATGCCCATCCCGGCCACACATCCCAACACCCCCAGTTCAAACATAACCTTGATGAGGCCCTGAATGAAATCAACTTTCACATCCCTGTTCTAAGGGAAAAGGAAGATGCTACCATCATGCTGGAAATGAGTGTGTTCTCGTTCCTAACTTGGTCTCCCAGCAGCCATAGATAGTTACTGCTCTTTATAGCAATCACAGTAGCTACTCTCACAATAGAATTTAATATAGCTATCAGTGGCTCCATTCATGCCAGATATTTAACCTGGTTAGTAAATTGACTATTTTCTAGCCTGACATATCAAATCAATAGCTAAGAAATTACACAAGACTTCCTAAAAATCTTTGCTAAAGCCAATTTGAAGAACACATGACTTATTGTGCAAAGCAACTGTCTTAGCAATCTTTGATCTATCTAGGTTGGCACTATTAGGTGAACATAGCTAAAATAGTAAAACACTTTTCAACCAACAGGGGTGCCCACAGACTCTGGTAAAAATTTGGCAACTATGGCACGGCACTTTTAAAAAACAGGAAAAGCTTCAGCTGTTGCAATCACCATTTTGTTGGGTTCTTTTTGTTTTTAACCATACCCTGAGGACAGCCCAGACAATAATTTTTTTTCTTTTCCTTTTGCCACCTATAAATAACAGCTACAACTTCTCATCTATAAAAGTGAACATTTTGGTCTAATGCACTTTAAAAAATGGCACATAGTTAAAAACAAAACTCTTAGGACACATGAAAAAAACAAATCCAATGATTAGCTTTGGAAGCCAGAATTTCTTCAATGGGTTTTCTTTTGTATCACTAAGAAACATACAGTACTTCAAACATTTATATTTGTTATTCAAATATCTCATGGGGAATATCTGTCCCCTTACACCATTGCTCCTTATAAGATCATAACTCTCCACTTGGACATCTAAAATTATTTGTTGTTTTTGTGTCAAAATCAGCCAGAGGTTTGATTAAGTACCTGGAAAAAGAGAAAAAAGGAAGACCTGCAATCTACATAGAAACACAACCATAAATAAACCAAGGCCACATTATTATTTTGTTTATAAGGCGTATAACATCTTGTCTTAATGGAAGATACATCAGAAGGGAACAAGACATCAGAAATTCCATTCAAGTATCCACAGTGGTGGAATTATTTACTGCTGTAGAACATGTTACTGATAGCCTCTTTCTGCTGAGGGAATGAAATCTTCCAGCTTGTTAGATCCTTACTGAATGAAGGACTGCATACTTGTGGTGCATAATGGTTCTTTATTAACAACGAGTAACGGTAACAGAATAAACAAAAGACAACATGGCCATGCCTGGCAGCTATATATATGCCGGGCTGCCAACCAATCACAATATAGTATTTTCCCGCCCAAGGAATATGGGGCGGGTACAAGGCCTAACTGTCCTCTGGACACAACACAGCTTTGTCTTTGAAAAAGAAAATCACCACTCCAATTAGGAATAGAATGTTCTCATATATGGCTAAATGTTTTGGGTTATGTTCTGTCTGGGTGCCCCCAGACTTCAACACCAACTGAAAAAAGCAGCCAGACATGCTGGTAAAAGCAAAGGCACTTTATAGTTGGAAAAACAAACACAGAGAAAAATCTGTTCTTCCCAACAGACAGGCTATGAGGCTTCACAGCAGAGTCATGACGGCCAGACAATACAGCAGACTTCTTGCTGGCACACCCACCACTGTAGTGAATAAGACCCATGTCTTTCCCCCCAAGGTTTCAGCCTTCAGGGCCACAAGCCAGAGTCAGAAACGCCAAAGATCACAGCCAGGTCCCAGGACTCCCAAAGATAATACTCCACAATACAGGAAGGGTGGGTCTGCCTTTTCAGCCTTTCTGGGGAGAAGCACACCCAAACCCAGCTGTTGCCTATTTAGGGCTGGAAATACCTGGCTAATTGTCCCCTTCGTTGTGCTGCTCTTCTCTGCCTGAGATCGATGATGGCTTGTGCATTTTCATCCAAGGACTCCAGGCTGCTTGCTGGGGAGAGCTCCACCCCGGGGGACTCAGGCTGTTCTCCCTCTGCCTCGGCCTGATATTCCTCCTCCCAGTCTGCCTGGGCCTCCTCCTCCTCCTCCTGTTCCTCATACTCCCCCTCTGAGCATGGAGCCGGCAGAGGTTCAGCCGTTCCCTGAGGAGCCTCAGACGGAATCACAACAGGTTATATAATCTTTTTACCTTTTCCTTGAATGCAATGCAAATTGAAAAGAATAAACCAGCTATTCCAAATGGCTCCAACATTTTTTTACTTAAAAAAAATCTTAACCATCTTGTCTCAATTATACCTACCAACTGATGGGGACCAAGTTTTCTGAGACAACCCAAGAAAGGGACGTTGGGGTTTTGGTGGAAATCTCAATGAAGATGCCAACCCAGTGCGCAGCAGCAGTTAAAAAAGCAAAATCTATGCTTGGCATGATTAGGAAGTGAATCGAAAATAGGTTGGCAAGTGTTGTATTGCCTCTGTACAAATCGATGGTGAGACCACACTTGGAGTACTGTGTACAGTTCTGGTCACTGCACCTCAAGGAGGATATAATGGAATTGGAAAAGGTGCAAAAAAGGGCAACAAGAATGATCAAAGAAACAGAGCACCTCCCTTATGAAACCAGGTTGCAACGCCTTGGTCTCTTCAGCCTTTAAGAAGTGACTTGATCGAAGTGTATAAAATCATGTATGGGATAGAAAAGATGGATCTTTTCTCTATCACACAATACTAGGACGAGAGAGTACTCCTAAAGCTCATAAGTAAGAAAGTGAGGACAAATAAAGGGAAATATTTCTTCATCCAGAGGGTCATTGGTTTATGGAATTCACTTCAAGAAGAGGTGGTGACAGCTGTCAGCCTGGATAGCTTCAAGGCAGGATTAGACAGGTTCATGGATGCCAAGTATATCGGTGGTTACTGAAATGATGTCTAAATTCCACCTCTATGTTGGTTGAGGCAGGCAGGATTCCCTTGCGTACCATTTGTTGGGGCTCAAGGGAAAGGGAGGACTTTGCCTTCTCTTTCTGCTCAAGGTTCCCATGGACAATTGGTGGGCCACTGTGTGACACAGAATGCTGGACTCGATGGGATTTGGCCTGATTCAGCATGGCTCTTCTTATGTTCTTATGTTGTCATCTGTTTTTTAAAAGCTAAGATCTAATTTACAAATATTTCACCTCACACATTCAACCTTGCCCCCGAGCTAAATACCTGTCTATGTTTATGGACAAACATAAAAACAGCCCCGCACACTTGGTCAACCAGGATTTGAGGGATGGGTTTGGTTGGAAAAGGGAAAACGTGTTTTCATACACAATGCTGCTATTATTTTTGTGTGTGTTTTTTTTTTATGTCACTAAGATGTTTAAATGATGCCTGCCCCCGCCCCCATGAAAAAAATTCCCTACCTAACATAATTTGTGATTCACAAAAACTGCACAATTCCTTAAGAGCACTTGCATCTCCTGTTGATATGAAGTACAGCAAAATGCTAACATAAATGCTCTTAAGATTCATGACTTTCTAAAGAGTGCAGGTTTTTGTTTGGGATATTGTCTTTCCATTGAAATATGAAATAGAATATATTGCTGAGAATGGGCTAATTTAAGTTCTCCACCCACTCCCATTTTCATATTTGTATGTAGACACGGGAAAATGCAGTTCTTCCACAAATGCCTGCTTTGTGAAAGAAAAGTGTGTTATTGAAGTTCAAGCTGTGTCTATAAATACTCTTAACAGCTTTTTTCTGGCTCACCAGTTGCTACTTCAAACTTCACTTATTCTTTTAGAAAAAGGCTATTGAATATATACAATGTTTAGATCCAGAGGAGATCGGGGGCAGGTGTTTGATGGGCATCAATGTTTTCAAGTAAAGAAGCTTATACCTTTATCCTACCTGTAGTAGTGATAGAAGCACATATTTCTATCTGAGTATTTCTTAGGAGGCTTTTATTTAATTCAGTTTCCTTTCAGGATCATTTTCTGAAAACAAATAAGACTCCTATATGTTCTGGTTTCTGGTAGAAATTCAGCAAGTGCAAATAACTTTTATCAAACACATTATTTCATAAACAAAGAAACTCCATTTTATTCTCTTCTCTTCCGGTTATACACACATTTCATACTGGCGTATCTCTCCTGGCTCTGTAATCTCTCTTAATTGCATTCCTTACATTCCTTTTCCTGCTCTGCTAGACAAGATTTATTTTGTAAAAGCATAAAAGCTCACTAAAAAACAGCAGACAGACAGAAATCACACAGAATTTTTGGCTTACTTGGAGAGCGGCATAAAAAATCAACATCCTTTTGTTCGGCAACGTTGAAACTCCACCCTTCTTCTTTACTAGTCCCCTGACATGCCAATTACCTCACTCAATTATTTAACCCATTCATCTCCTTAATATCTTCTTCCAGACCTTTGTTCTCTACGTTTCTGAATTCTTCTGAATTTAGGATTAACCCAGCATGCCTCTAATTCTCCCTCACTAGATCCTGAACTTATAGCCCCATCCTGTGGCTGGCCTCCCACCTGTTCTACTACCTGTAACCCCGGGCCCCCCACTACTTCATAAACACTATCTGAATCTGAGTCCTCAATATCTTCATCATCCTCCAACTGATCAAGAGTATGTACAACATTATATATTCTATTTCTCTTTTGGGGCTATCAGAGGTACATCTTTATTATAGGAATTATTGAGGGATATTAAATGGTTCTGATGTTTATGTTAATCGGGTCAGTGGTGGATTGCTCTCAATTTGGCCCGGTTCTGTGAGCCAGTAGCGGTGGCAACAGGAGGCTCCACCCTCCAACTCAGGATGCTTCTATGCATGTGCAGAAGTTTCTGCGCATGCGCAGAAGTGTTGTGTGGACAAATGTGCACACAAACCACTAGCAACAGGATTTAGAATTCACTACTGAATCAGATCCTGGTCATCTCAACAAAGCATTTATGACTTTTCTATTGTTCCAACACTAACTTTCTCCTTTCCACAGCTATAGCAGTATTGTTCTGTTCAAAGAAGTTCAAATAAATGAAGTTCTAATCAGATGTGAAATGCTGCCTATGACACTTTTTTCAGATGAAAAATGTCTCCTTATGTCTTATATGAAAAGACATATTTCAAGGGTTTTCAGTAAATTTTTGAACAAATCTTTCTTTCATTAATTAATTAATTAATTAATCTGATTTATTTTCTTTCTAACAACAAACATGAATGAATGAATGAATGAATGAATGAATGAATTCATGTTTGTTTGTTGTTGGAAAGAAAATAAATCAGATTGCTTCTCTTGGTGCAGGAGAGTTCTCCAGACTTCTTCTAAAGTAAAGTAGGTCTTATTTGAAGTAGTTCCAACTGTTTTTATAGCTTCACGAATTTAGAGACAAGTATTAAAAAAATAGTTAGCCCATTATTTATTAGTCATAAATACAGAACATGTTTACTTACTGATCACTCCCAAAGGTGCTTTTATAAACGAAGTTCTAAGCAGATGTGAAGAGACAACTGAACATTCTTGATTTTCAGCTCTTTGTAGAGCTGAAAAAGCTTCTTGGTCGAGAAGTGAAACCTCTCCAAGGAAAAATAGAAAGTCCAATTGCCTCTTGAAAAAAAGTACTTTTAGGACAACTATTACTTGGATGACTGAGAATCTCCATAAACTTTTATTGACCATTCATTTAGCAATTGTTTGAAGTTACAATGATGCTGAAAAAGGAGTCTTGACCAGTTCTTGAAATTGTGGGCATTGTAGTGTCCCTATGGTTACATGATGGTGATTTGGGTGTTGGGATTCACAATGCAACAGTTGCAGGATGTTCTGATCACACATTTACAGTTTGTGACATTTGCAGCCAATTTCCAACAAGCAAGGTCAATGGGGAAGCCAGAGAGATGTTGCAAGTCATGTTACATGACATTATGCTTAACTACCATGAGTGAATTGCGCATCAATTGCAAGAGAAACTGATATTACAAGTTGGATGAAGTCATGTGACATTTTACTTAATGACTACCTCACTTAACTACAGAGTTGCCAGTCCCAGTTGCTGTCAGTAGATGAAGACTACCTGTACTATGTTTTCCCTAGGATGGAATTTATCAACCTCCTCAACTTTAAGACATTTGGACTTCAATGCTTTAAATTCCCCAGCCAGCATAAAGCAGGTATTTGTCTAGGTATTTAACCTGGTGCACATAGGGGTCCCTCTCCCTTTTATCATTATAGTATTTCAATGGAGTAATGGCAGACAATGACACCTGCTGAGCAGTGTGCCTGATTAGGTATTTGAATTTGGTTCTCTCTGTAGTCACAGTTCAACACTTGATCCATGCGCTTAGGAAGTGACTTATAGCTCATTCTCTTTTCAAAACCAAATGATCTATATTTTGAACTACTTTTGCTTTAGGGGCATGACTGCTGGTTTATTGGCATTCTATGCAGGCCCTATAAAATGGGGGGAAATCTACTATAGTTTGCTCTGAAAGATGAAAAGAAAGAAAATGACTCAACTGAAGCTTTTAAAGCTGCACTCAACCGGTGCAGCTTTAAAAGAGCTGATGGACCAGGTTGGGAACAGATCGAGTTGATACTGGCTTGATGGCATATAATCAATATTTTATATTAGAAGTATATACAAGAAAGAGTGTTTAGGATTCTTCAAGTAAAGTTCTATGGAGGTCTAGACTTTGGGGAAGACATTGTGGTATAGCATGGTGGTCAGATGATGAATTATGGCTGGCATAGTCTCTCCAGACAAAGAAAAATTGTGAGATCACCCACTTGAATTTTGGACAGTTGTTCTTCATCAAGAAACTGCAGGAACCAATGTTTTTGCAGTTGATTTATGACTTGAAGGTTTGGAGGTTGAGGGATTTTAATCAAGCTGAAAGTCATAATGCCTACATGTACACAAGCTTTAGAAAAGCCTCACTTTCTTAATCACTATCAGATATAATCAATTTACAGTTATAGATAGATTTTCTGAGTGGCAGGACAAGAGAAATCCATTTAGTAAGTCAACATTATTTCTGAATTAAAGGGGAAAAAGGATTTAAAGGATTTAAATTTTCAGCCTAAAGCTTAAAAATAATTGCATATAAAATGAATAAAAGGCTATAGAAAGTTTGAAAGATTACATTTTGGTGAAAGTGCTTTTTGAAATATTAGAATTAAAGAGTGAAACAGACTAGAACTTTGTAGGAATTATCAAATTACCAAGGGTTTTTTTTTTAGTTGATCAGTGCTTGCAGACATACAGAGACATTAAAATGGCAATTCAAGAGAGTATACATATTCTTCTAACAGACATGTCTTTTTAAAGAATAGATATGATTTGGATTTCAAACAATCTAAAAGTTCATAAAGTAAAGATATTATCAAAGACTTTTCATGTCATAATCCAGTAAATTGGTTTATAAAAGGAAACTTAGTTCTTTCAGATGGAGGTTAAATCAAATGTTGCTACAGAAAGAAGCGGAAGCGCAAGACTGTAAAGAGAATTTGAAACAGTTCTTTGAAAATAATTTAGATAAAAGTACTGACAATAAGAATGGTTTGGGATGCAAGTAAAGCTTTCATTAGAGGTTATTTCATACAACATAACAGAGAGATCAAAAAGACAAGAGAAAAGACACACTATTTTGGATGAGATTAAAAGAAAAGAAGAATTAAGAAGAATTTCCAGAGAAGTATTTCTCAACAAATCAAACTTTTACAATGACAGTTGTCTGTGTTAATTGTAAGAAAAATGGAAATAAAATGAACTATGCAAAGTAAAACAAAAACAAAACAAAACATTTGAGTGCGCAAACTAAGGTAATGGTTTGTCATATAAATTATGAAAAGAAAAACACAAGAAAATTATATCAAAATTACAAAGGATGGAATATTAACAGATAATCTAGTAATGAAAAAAGATTTTTTTAAAATCATCATTCATCCAGATTGTACAGTACAAGTGACAAGACATTTCTCTGGAGAAAATAGATGTATGCTTAAATTTAATAAATAAAATAACAAAGAAACGAAATCTACCAAGGATTACACAGGAACAGAGACAGACTATTAATGGATTTACAACAGTAAGAGATGTTTGCAAAGCCATAAAAGGAAAGTGCCTAGACCAGATGGATTACCAGGATCTTATTATAAATGTCTTGAGGATGGATTCTCACAACCTTTACAAAATACACTGAATTTCATTTTAAAGAAAAGAAAAATATCAGAGAGCTGGGAAAAAAGACAATATAGCACTAATAAGTAAGAGGAACAAGATTCAACTTTAATAAGAAACTATTCATTTTTGAATAATGACTGTAATATGTTTACAATGATTTTGACTGAGATGTTGAACATAATCTTACAAAAATTTATTCATAAGGATCAATGCTGTTTTTTACCTGGGAGATGCCATCTATAGAACATCTTAATTTGATTTTCTTTAAAAGAAATTGATTTTGTTATTTTCCAATTATATGTCCATACCTTTTCCCATGTTTCCAAATTTATTTCTTTTCCGAAATTTTTGCACCAACTGATCATATTGGCTTTCAATATCCAGCCTATCATTCTATAGTTTATTAAATATTTATATACCTTTGACAATTTAAATGGGGTCTTCAAGGTTTTGCCAAAATATAAATTTAAAGAGATTTTTGTTAAATGGATAAGATCAATTTACACGGCACAAGTAATTGTTAATGGAAATCTAACAAACCCTTGAGAGATACAAAAAAAGATAACATAAGGATGCATAATGACCTTTTTTCCCCAAACAAGGAAAAATAAAGAATTAACTATAGCTGTTTTTTATCTCACTGGAGAAATTGTCTCTCTGAGATGACGAGGAGGAAGAAATAATTCCTATTTTTCCTACCTTCCTGACATATATTTTTTTTAAAAACATGAAAGTTATTACAAAGTAGCTAGTTAGATTTAAAAAAAAAGTAGAAACTGTTTTCTCCTTACCAAGTACAGAAGTCAGAATGTAAGAATGTAAGATACAGCTTTCAATTTTGAAAAAGCAGTTTGTAAATTTAATTCATAGCCATAGCAGCTAAAAGTTCTAGGCAGTCATTTGTTGCAATTGCTTTAAAATGGATTCTTCCGAAGAGCAGAAAATTAGATTTGATAGACTTCCAAGTCTGTGATTCTATCATTATGTATCAAAGCCTGAATAAATCTGGAGGCAGATAAGACTTTTTACTTGTGCTTTAAATAGATATTTTGAATTACAACATTGGTTGATACATATCTTCCCTTCAGTTTTTCCATTTTTTCTTTATTTGTTCTATGGAAATACTGTTCTGGTTTTGCTCATCTTCCCCATCGCCTTTAGTAATCTTAAATATAGTGGAGATGGCATTGAAGATCTATTCCAGTTCCCCTGAGCCACTCCTAAATTTTGGAAAAGCCCACATAACAATCCATTTTCCTCTCCAATAGAACTCAGTGGAACAAAATCAGATGGTTTCTACCCTCCTTTTTAATTTCCAAGGCATAGACCAACATTTTCCTAGATGCAATTTGATATCCAATTCTCTAGAAAAATTAATAAATTGATTAAAACCACACTCTAAATATAACATTTAATCCCTTTCCTACCTAGAAAATTAAGGTAAATTAACTATACATTTCTAAAATAATATTTCCCATTTTTCTCGAAACGGACTTCTGAAATTGAAGACTTTTCCCCCCCAAGGATCTTCTTTAGCAATAGCCTTATACCAAGATAAACACCTTTAGATAATCAAGTTGTAAGCGGTTTAAAGGCGCTACGATTTTGAATCAGAATTTTTAACCACACCTTTATCTGATAAGTGATGCATATCTCTATTGGTATTATATTATCTCCACAATGTGCTCAGAGTGTATAACTGCCTCTTGCATTCTGGGGTTAGTAAAAAAATCCAGACATTTCTCAAGGTAGCTTTGTACAAAGACCATTTCAATATTTGATTATGAGGTAACATATTAATCTTCAGAAATTGCTATATAAGACACATTTAGTGTAATATGCAATTCTACACATTTATCATCTTTCTTTCTTCCTGCGGATATAAGAAAAAGTATAAATGTACGAAGAAACCTCAGGATTGCTGCTAGGAAACACCTAACCCCATGAAAAACTGACCTGATGAATTTTATTAGATCTGGAATAACCCAATCTTGGTTGTATTTATGACCTGCTTTTATAGCTTTATTCATATTTACAACAGCTGAGACCCTCTGGCCTGTTATAACGTGGCAGGTGGTAATACAGTTGATGAGTGGAACTTATTGATTTTTTTTTCTTAAAGTGTACTATATTTTTTCCTCCTTTCAATATATAGTATGAGGTGTAGTCCCAGTATCTAGGTCTATGGAAATATTTTATGGAGGAGACACAACAATTTGCAGTTCCACCTCTTTCAGATTCATGTGACATCTGAGACCAAATATATAACCTGACATTCTTTGAAAGCAGGAATAAGATCAACTTATCATGGGAACAGCCAGTACCATTCTCATTTTACTGAGAGGAATAATGCCATTGAGCTGGCTGAGACCATAGCAAGCTTGGGTTTAGATGCCTCCCCTTGTACATTTTCATCCCTAATTATGACTGATTTTGATTTTTTTTAAAGCTGCAGTTCCAAAGATGCAGCTTTGAAACTTAGGGCCACCAATATGAATAAGGTTTCAATGGAAATCTGTTAAAGACAGAAGTGCTAATGGAAGTATACCATTATTTCTCCTTCAGAAAGCTATAAGTAGGAATGTGTTCCATATTGCTTGTGCTCCTTTTATGCTCCCTCCTCAGTGTCTTATCCCCATCCCCTTCTCACCTCCTCTTTAACTGCAACCTAGCAGTGAAATCTACCACTACCATTAGCATTGAAAGTAAGCCTGCTTGAACACACCTTGCTGTCTTTATTTCTGCACATCAAATGTCTCTAATTCTGCCACAAGGGGAGAGTAGAATATGTCATAAAGAAAACAAACAAAATGTTAAAAAGTTATTATATTATTATCTATATATCTATAACTATATAGTTATATAATGACTTACCAAGCACGTCTAAATTATATTAAAATAATCAAAGTACTTTTACAATCCCCAGGCAGGTCACAACTTTTGAACACCCCTAATGTTTGGAAATTGAAAGTTGAGAAATTTGATATGCCCTAAGTTCTTTGCTCCAGTTTTTGTCCCCAAATTAATCATTTATTTATTTATTTATTTATTTATTTATTTATTCATTCATCCATCCATCCATCCATCCATTTATTTATTTATTTATTTATTGATTGATTGATTGATTGATTGGATTTGTATCCCGCCCCTCTCCGCAGACTCGGGGCAGCTAACAACAGTAATAAAACAGTATATGACAATAATCCAATACTAAAAACAGTTAAAAACCCATTATATAAAAACCAATCATACATACAGACATACCATGCATAAAATTGTAAAGGCCTAGGGGGAACGTGTATCTCAATTCCCCCATGCCTGGCGGCAGAGGTGGGTTTTAAGCAGCTTACAAAAGGCAAGGAGGGTGGGGACAATTCTAATCTCTGGGGGGAGTTGGTTCCAGAGGGCCGGGACCGCCACAGAGAAGGCTCTTTCCCTGGGTCCCACCAAGTGACATTGTTTGGTTGACGGGACCCGGAGAAGACCCACTCTGTGGGACCTAACTGGTCGCTGGAATTCGTGCAGCAGAAGGCGGTCCCTGAGGTAATTTGGTTGGTGCCATGAAGGGCTTTATAGGTCTTTCATGGTTTCTTGTGAGGTAGTTTCTTCATTTCTTCCCGGTTATCCTATATTCTGCCAGCCTCTCCTTTTGTCTCTTTGTTTGTTTACTGTTACTCGGATGATCCTTTTAGTTCTCCTTGTCTTATTTAAAGTCCATAAAGACACCAGGAGGCAGTATATGTACATAATAATACAAGTAATCCTTGACCTATGATGAGAAATTGAGCCCAAAATTTCTGTTCCTAAGTGAGACCTTTTTTACAACCTTTCTTGCCACAGTTGTTAAATGAATCACTACAGTTAAGTTAGCAACAATTAAGTGAATCTGTTTCCTCATTGACTTTGCTTGCCAGAAGATTGCAAAACTCATCACTTGAAACACCATTCCCCCAGACATGGTAATCTCATAAATAGGAATCCGTTGCCAAGCACCCAAATTTTGATCCCATCACCATGGATGCTGCAACAATTATGTGCAAAATGGTCATAAGCCACTTTTTTCAATGCCATTGTAACTTCGAACAGACATTTAATGAAAAGCTGTAATTCAAGGACCACCTGTAATAAAAAAAATCTCTCTGCAATTTTGCATTAGTAATACAAAAAGTAGTTGCAACTCACAAATACTCAGGTTATGACAGTATTTATAATGATAAAATAACACTTCAAGATGACACTTCATTGCTGCAATGATGAGTCTTTAGAGTGGGAGGAAGATATAGATTACAACTGCCAAACAGCTGTAGCCCTCACAGACCATATTTCTAAATAGAAATCTCTTTATGTGATTGAGAACCTTTCAGCACTCCAGATTAATTCATTTCTAATTTATGCTTTATAATTACTTCGGTGACCTTTTCAGATCAGAGTGATGGTATTTGCCTTTAGAAATCACTGCATTCTTTCCAAAATACTTTAAAAAATTTTTTTGATCAAATCACTTGTATCCAAAATATATTTCATTTTAATTGAGTCTATTGGTAGGAACTAATAGAAATACAGAAAAAATGGTTGTGATGAGTCATGAGGAAAAACTGCAGTGGCATCATGATTATGCATTAAAAAAATATTTAAGGCATTGCCGCTTATCCTTCTTTAATATTTGCCATATATTCGACAATATAATGAACAGAAGAAAATTGTCTCACCAAGAATCTTGGAATATACATCAATGCATTTCTCCTTCTCATACCATTTGATAGAAATACTCAATGTTTAGCTAATGATACCATTTAAGTAAAGCATAACTTATTTGTCCAAAGTACTTTAGAACAACAAAGAAGTTAAAAATACAAATAAAAGCCATATAAGTCAATACTGCAGTTGAATTTGCACTAATAAAATTATTGAAGAACTTAAATGCCACCTATCAAAATGGAAAGCAAATACAAGTATAGATGTATCTTTTTCTATCTGTTGTAATCAAACTAGAACAAAACTAAATGTTAGATTGGAATTCAATGGACATTCTCAGTCATCCAAGACATGGTTATTCCAAAGGTGGTTTTTTCCCCAAGAGGAAACTTAACTTTCTTTGTTTTTTTCTTGAAGATGTTTTTCACTTCTCATTCAAGAAGTTTCTTCAGTTCTGACTGAGATGTGAAATGTCTTCAAGAAAAAACAAAGAAAGTTGTTGCTGGAAAAATAAACTTTGGGTTAGATTGGAAGGTGTGTAACAATCTTTAAATTTAGTCTTTGTGAAAATATAGCAGGCATACTCCATTAAATAATTAATTTTCAGAGCATACAGATCATTTCACAATTACTGTATTTTATAGAACTGTTGAATTCATTCTTTAGTGTATGATATAATTGTTCAATTATATTGCATTATTTATATTCCGCATAGATGGCATCATAACTTGCCATTACATATAAGGGCCCCTTGCTGCATTTGGTTTGATCCCAGACATGTTTAACACAAGTCTTTGAGTCCAAATCATTTATGATTCCAAAGGTCAAAAACAATATCTTAAATTTTAAAAAATTAATAGGAAACCAATATTCCTCTGTCAAGGTCGGAATTACAGTATATGACTTTTGATAGCTACCGGTAATACTGTCAACTTGGCAACATACAGTATTTTGCAGTTAGTGTTGTTTCTGGATTATTTTCAAGGGCAACATCATATTGAGTGTATTGCAATAATCCAAATAAGATCATAGGTCAATGTGACTAAGCTATCTTTATGGCTATGAACTACCCAAGCTATACAAAGTGATTTGAATTCACCCAGAATTTTGTCACTAATATCACTAATACTTAAGTGCAAACATTTTGTACATTCCCTTTAAATAACTTTGTTTCCTTAAGCATATTTTGAAATATATAAACTTTTTTCTATTTTAAGCAATGAGGGGTTATCTGAGTCATTCATTTTATGATCCTTGTATAATTAATTCCATTTTAAATCAATTGAAGTATGTATTTTTATTGAAGACAAAGTAGAATACTTTGCTTGGGAGAGTATTGACCTATGCCAAGAATAAGGGATGGAAAATAACCATCTTAAGAGCTTTTGCTGTTTAGTATACAGTATATAAAACTGTACCCAGGCACTGAAGAAAGCAAACACAGGGTGATATCCCATAGCAATAGCAATAGCATTTAGTTTATAAATGTGCTCTCTGAAAGGTTTTCAATGTTAGAAGCACTTTTTGTATATTTCCCCAAACAATCTGGGTTCTTATTTTACAGCTCTTGAAAGGTTGAGTCAACCTTGAGCACTGTCAGGATCAGTCTCCAGACTGTGGACAGAGTTTTCCTGCAATACTACATTTTGATCCACTGTAACTACCAGGTTTGACCTCAAACATACTTTTCCAAGATGCAACTGTTGGGGAAGCTTTCAAGTTCTTGGATGAAAAGCAAAAGGTCTTCAAGGAAATCCAATTGCCTCTTGAAAAAGCACTTTTGGGACAACCATGACCTGGATCAGGGGTAGGAAAAGCTGGCTGTTCTATGACTTGTGTACTTCAACTCCCAGAATTCCTGAGCCAATCATGCTAGCTCAGGAAATCTGGGAGTTGAAGTCCACATGTCATAGAAGAGCCAACTTTGCCTACCCTGACCTGAATGACTGAGAATCTCCATAGACATCAGGTTTGTTGAACAATTTTAACTGGTAGTGAGAGAAAACAACCCACCAATAGGCTAAGAATTCAGAAGAAATTTTGATTTGATGAAACTTTATATCCTTGCTTATATTCACCAAGTGATCTACTGGTCAAGAGAATACCGTCCAACCAACTTTCAACCCAGCGAACAAGCCTTTGAATATATGTGTATAGACCTCAGAAAAAGACTCAAATAGATACCTTGCTTGAGAGAAAGAATACACAAAACCGTGGGAACATATTTATGCCCCAATAGTATCCTGCCAAGGGATACTATGCCAAAGTTTTCAGATCCTGATTAAAGAGATACATTTTAGTTTGTACTCACCATGACTATTTCTGTCACATTATGAAGTGGTCTACAGAGAAGAATACCAATAGCCAACACACTCTAGCTTCTATACTTATCCTAGTTTCACATTGCTTCTAGCACAATGGTTAAAGTGCAGTACTGCAGGCTACTCCTGTGGATGGCTGGTTGCCTGCAATTTGGAAGTTCAAATCCCACCAGGCACAAGATTGACTCAGTCCTCCACCCTTCCGAGGTTAGTAAAATGTGGACCCAAATTGTTGGGGGCAATATGCTAACTCTGTAAAACTGCTTAGAAAGGGCTGTAAAGCACTGTAAAATGGTATATATGTCTAAGTGCTATGGTTAAATGCTATTTTGCAACAAGTGAAATAACAATAACTAGCTACTGGAAGAAGAGTTTGAAAGATGCTGCCCTACTCATTTCAGAAAAGATTAGTGATAGGACTGCTTGAATACCAGTGAGAATGAGAGCAAAAAGACTACCCCCTTATTTCTAGTCTTGCTTTTTTATTGTTCATTTGGACTCCTATTGATTTCCTTGGTGTTTTTCTCACAATTGGCGAGCCAGCCAGGAATAAAGAACTATTTCTTGCTGGATGGGGGGATCCATTGGAGATCTAGGAATTGAAACCACTTGCTTTTTAGGTGGCCGGGAAGAGAATCACTGGTAATTGAAGTGAAAAATTTATTTATTTATTTATTTATTTATTTATTTATTTATTTATTTATTTATTTATTTATTTATTTATTTATTTATTTATTTATTTATTTTAATTTGTATGCCAACTAATGATTGTGTAGTATATAAACAACCAGAGAAGAAATTAGAAAGGGATGCATACCTTGTACCTATTGAGATTGTGTTTGCCTGTACTGAGACAGAAGAGGTGGATGCATTAGCACAGGTGATATACCTACCTAAAGGATGGTTTCTGTTTGGTGGCTTATATGCTTATACATTTATTCCTGCTAAAGCAGTGGGGAGGCCCTGTACAATAGGATGCTTAACCACACGTATGGGAGTAGCACATTTTAAGAATATTAATCAAGAAATGCAAATTTATTATGGAATTATTAATACTACACTATATCATAGTAATCTCATGCCAGCAGAGAAGATCACCATTGCAAAGGATAGTGCAAAGGACATTATAGGTGATGGATATGATCATGAAAAACCTAAGAAAGCTGGTGAGCCTCACCTTTTAATTAATAATTCACATATCATATCTATACAATGGCCTATATCTCCAGTGCAGTATAATATAACTGAACATACTGCCAGTGGGAGTTATAGAGGTAAATTATCTTTAAAGACAGAAGCATATGATGCAAGATGTAGCGATGGCGATATTATCTAAAGTAGAAGCTGGACTTTGAGGCATATTTCCTTGGTTTTCAACTCAATACAATTAAAAACAGATAGGACATCCCGCTTGTGTGCTAGAAAAAAGCATTAACGAAACCTCATCTGCTATAGCAGTCCTGGCTGATGAAATGGGAGAGATAATAAAGTCTTTATTGCAGAATCATGTTGCTATTGATTATATATTGTTAAGGATGGCTCATGGGTGTGAGAAATTCCAATGACTTTGTTGCTTTGATATTGAGGACAAATAACAATTTATTGAATCCAAAATATGAGTCTTACATAATATTACATAAAATATTAGTACATCTACAACATAAAACTGAGGATTATGGAGTTTGTTAACTTCCTGGTTACTAAGTTGAAGGACCTATTTGTATGTATTATTGTTACCATAGTTATAAGCCTTATATCTTGTTTCTGTACTAGGTGTATATATATTCATTAAGTGTTGTAAGTACTGTTGTAAGGTGCAAAAACCTAAAGCATCAGAGATGTGAAAGAGAACACTGAATAAACAGGAAGTACACATTATGTTACAGGAGATCCAAGAACAATTACAAGAATATAACCCTGAAATATAAAGAGGAGGGATTGGGAGAAATGGCACCTTATTCTTGTAAGAAAAAGAGCAACGGCACAGCCACCTTTATGACAAATCATATTGTATAATCAAAATGTATTTTTTGCCTGTCAGCTTTCTTTCTTTTTTGCTTCTCTGTTCTCACAAAAGCAGCATAAATAGCAGAATATATTATGCTGACACTAGAGTGTGAGATTGGGTCATTCTGACGTGAGATAGAGGAAGTGTGCAGATTTCTAGGAAATTTCCATGCTGGAAGTCATCTGAGTATAATGCCAAGGTGTTGCCAAGGGGAATGGAACAATGGAACGAGAGGTGTGAGATTTTTGTTTACCTATAGAGAATTTTGTATTTACATGATGTATTCAGATGACCATATTGCTTTTGGTTGGAGAACTCAAAATTCTGTATTCCGTTGCCCTTTTTGCCAAAGAACATAATAAATCCTTTTTATTGTTCATTCCGACTCCTGTTGGTTTCCTTGATGTTTTTCTCACACTAACTTTGTACAGAAGCTCTCTCAAGGAACCAAAAGATTCTAGTTATATAATCCAGTCTGCATCTAATGTTTAACTTTCAAGTACTGATAGGACCATTCATTTAGTATTGTGTCTTCCCCATGCCAGTCGGAGACAGTTTTAGGTTTGCAGATACACGCTATGATCTGGGGAAAATGTTTGACTAACACCTAAATACATGTTGCACTTGAGAAAGCAACTTTTCTCTTTCCTTTAAATATTCCTGTAGTATTTTTATGGCAACAAGCATATGAACTACCAAACATTTCCAGACCTTGGAGAAAGAGAATGTCTCATTGTCTTCTCAGCAGAAGAAGCTTCCATTTTCTACTTGATAATGAATTTGTATTTTTCAAAATACCTGGCTCTTCAGATATCATATACACTTCTTGTCAGAAAAGACACTATGATTACTCAGTAGTTCATTTAAACTCTTTTACCAGTAAATACTTTCTTCCTCGTATTATTTCTTCTCTCCTGTCTAGTTTGTGTCATGCAGTGCTTTGACTTAGCATACTGTTCCTTTGCTCAGTTAAATTTTCTATTTACTCTTTGTATTCCTGCCATCCAGGAATGGTAATGCTTTTAAAATTTACTTCTACAAAAGGTCACACAGTGGTAGTAATATGAGAGCTTTATTTTAATCCATGCTTAAATTTTACTGTAAGTAGCAGATTAAATAGGAAATTTAAGTTTGCATTAGCCCTCTACATTAGAGAAAAAGGGGCATCTTACATCCCTCAAGATTTTTATAAGATACTACATTTTATTGCTTATGTGATTTATGTAATATAAACACTCTTTCTTTCCACTGCTCCTGTTCATCACTTTTAAATCTTTTTGTTCATTTCAAACCCATGAAATATTTGGAAATATATGTTTGCCACATAACCAAATGCATACTATTTGTTGTGCATGTTCCAACACCCAGAAAATAAATAACTTTATAAACACTCATAAACAGTGAGATTCTTTTCTTTTTCACAGTTCTCTCATTCTGAATCCAACATTATTTTTGTAGTCAGTGACAGTAGTAGTAGTAGTAGTAGTAGTAGTAGAAGTAGTAATAGTAATTCACCTCCCTTTGGATGAAGCTTAGTGTATAGGTAGCTGATGAAACTATATATTTTTTAAATTTAGAAATAAATCATTAACAACTGCCTCAAGAATTATCTGAAACTAGAATAGTCAAATGAAATTGTTCAACTTTAGTGTCCTACAAGATCATACCATTGCTGCTAGCTGAAA
Organism: Erythrolamprus reginae; assembly: GCF_031021105.1. Taxonomy (NCBI): domain Eukaryota; kingdom Metazoa; phylum Chordata; class Lepidosauria; order Squamata; family Dipsadidae; genus Erythrolamprus; species Erythrolamprus reginae. Next base: position 305,255,392 of record NC_091950.1, on the reverse strand, counting down.
AGGAGCAAATTGCCGCACTAACTCTTACCTTTTCTACACCTAGATATTTTGCCCCACACTGCCTAGAGAAATGCATCGTATATGGGGAAGCTTCTGAAAACTGCATAGAAATTCCAGTGGTACATTGGCAAACCAGTGATTGTTACTTACAATTTCTAGTTTACGTTTTGTTTCCTGATGAGATTCAAGGTGTAAGTCTTCCTATTTTTTTTAAAAAAAAAGTTAGAAAGTTGAGCTCCTATAAAACATATTTATGAGAGATGAAGCAGATTGTGATTTAAGATATGCCTAACTTGGTAATGGTGTTCATATGTTAATTGGCTTGTTCCTTTAGATGAGGAACATCCATTTTTCTTTTAGGTGTTAATGAGCTGTTTTATCTTCTCTGCCTCTGCCTTTATCACACATAAATATCTATTTATCTGATAATATCAGAGTATAAATTCATTTTATATATATATATATTTAAAATAATGCAAATTGAATTTATGTAGGGTACAAATATCAAATATTTAGTTAAAACAAAAAGGAAATTGAAATCTCCTGGACACGGATGAGCATTCTGGTGCTGCCCACAAAGTTTGGACTATGTCTCCCTTGGGTATTAGAGAAGGCAAATGGGAACTGCTTTTTTTTAAGCTCTTATATCCTGATTCAGCAGGCAATGAAATCAGTAGGATAAACCCAGAAGTTGCACTGCTTTTTAAGACTGATGTATTAAGCACATAGGAGATAGCCTTTCCCTGCATGATTCCTAGAGTTTTTATTTATTTTTTTATTGATTGATTGATTTAGTCCATTACACAATGAGGGTTTTAGTGGGTATACACATAGTAAAATACATAATGGAGGTCAAAGAGGATATACTCATAGTAAAATATATCTAAGAAAGAATAGAAGAAAAGAGTTAGGAAGGTCCTCAGTGAATTTGGCTACCACTATCTTTATAAAATATGATATATATTTTTAAAAAAATCACTTATTTTTATTTTGATCTTTAGGGGCCAATGGTTGTATTGTTTCTACTTTAACTTTTAATTTACTTTACTAATCACATTTACTAATTTAATTTACTAATCACATTTTTCACAATTGTAACTATTCATTTAGGTCCTTTAGGACAGGAACATTATTTATTTGCTTATATTTTTATGCTACTTTAAATTATAAATTGCCCTGGCTGTTCAACAGTTGTCCTAAAGAATCATTCAGATTAGAGGAACTGGAAGGCAAATACAGTGATACCTCATCTTACAAACCCCTCGTCATACAAACTTTTTGAGATACAAACCCAGGGTTTAAGATTTTTTTGCCTCTTCTTCCAAACGAATCCCAGCGAACGGTTAGGTCCCACAGAGTGGGCCTTCTCCGGGTCCCGTCGACTAAGCAATGTCGTTTGGCGGGACCCAGGAGAAGAGCCTTCTCTGTGGCAGCCCCGACCCTCTGGAACCAGCTCCCCCCAGATATCAGGGTTGCCCCCACCCTCCTTGCCTTTCGCAAGCTCCTTAAAACCCACCTCTGTCGTCAGGCATGGGAGAATTGAAATTTCCCTTCCCCCTAGGCTTATAGAATTTATATATGGTATGTTAGTATGTATGAGTGGTTCTTTAAATTGGGTTTTTTAGATTGTCTTTTAATATTAGATTTGTTTACATTGTCTTTTTATATTGTTGTTAGCCGCCCCGAGTCTTCGGAGAGGGGCGGCATACAAATCTAATTTTAAAAAAAACTATTTTCACCTTACAAACCCAAGCCGCCGCCTCCAGACTTCTGTTGCCAGTGAAGCTACTGGGATTCCCCTGAGGCTCCCCTCCATGGGAAACACCACCTCTGGACTTCCGTGTTTTTGCGATGCTGCTGAGGTTCCCCTCGCTGGGAAATCCTACTTCTGGACTTCCGGTGCCAGCGAAACACCCATTTTTTCGCTGCTGGGATTCCCCTGCAGCATCACAAAAACACGGAAGTCTGGAGGTCGGGTTTCCCATGGAGGGCAGCCTCAGGGGAATCCCAGCAGCACAAAAGCGGACCCTTTGGCTGGCAAAAAGGGTGAGTTTTGGGCTTGCACGCATTAATTGCTTTTCCATTTATTTCTATGGGAAACATTGTTTCGTCTTACAAACTTTTCACCTTGCAAACCTCATCCCAGAACAAATTAAGTTCATAAGACGAGGTATCACTGTATATTTAGATTAGTATGTGTTGCTCTGTGTTGTACTGTTCTTCAAAACTAATATTCTGATTTTCCCAAAAAAGTGTTAATGCTTTTTCACATTCTCAGCAATTACTTTATCTTCTATCTGCCAATTGTCGGTATTTGTGATATAGTATAAGGAAATTTCAAGGGAAGAGTGAGAAACACCATGAAGGATGATCTAGAAGATATAGTAGAAAACCTTTTGTTCATGGGCTACATTAAAAGCTATTGATGGGCCATATAGAAATTTGGTAGGCAATTAGGCAGACCGACATATCAATTGACCATCAGTATATATATATTTTATTGTTTTGGCTACAAAACCCCATCTACCTATTTCCCCTACCACCACCATTGTGTTGCGACTCTGAAGCCTCCAAAATGACTTCAGCCAGGCTCACTTCAGGGTTGACATAAGAAATAATTATCTATATTATCGAGGAGATTAGAAAATTATTTCTGAGATTAGAAAATTATTTCTAATCCTGAGATTAGAAAATTATTTCCTCTGTCAACCCTGAAGTGAGCCTGGCTGAAGTCATTTTGGAGGCTTCAGAGTCGCAACACAATGGTGGTGGTAGGGGAAATAGGTAGATGGGGTTTTGTAGCCAAAACAATAAAATTTTCCTGTGGGAACCAAGGACATTCTTGGTGGCTGGCCAGAGGAGGAGCAAGTAATCAAGCAACTGGCCAGTACCTGATTTGGACAGCATTACTAGTGACTTGGGCAGGGAAAAAGGGGAAGCGTTTACTTTTAATCAGGTGAAAGTAGTGGGAAATTTAAGAGTTAACTTTCACCAGTTGTGCCAATATTAAGTATCTAATAAACTGTTCTTTGATGATCCTGCCTGCCTCAGAGTTCTGTTTCCTGTGGGTACATTATTTGGAATGCTGACATATTCTTCCAGGTTCTTTATTTATTTATTTATTTATTAGATTTGTATGCCGCCCCTCTCCGCAGACTCGGGGCGGCTCACAACACAACAAAACAGTTCATAACAAATCTAATAATTTACAATTTAAAATATTTTTAAAAACCCATTATTAAGCAGACATATGTACAAACATACCATACATAAATTGTATAGGCCCAGGGGAGATATCTCAGTTCCCCCATGCCTGACGACAAAGGTGGGTTTTGAGGAGTTTATGAAAGGATGATTTAGAGAGAGAGAGAAATTCAACTACTATTGGTTGTTCATAAGATTAGAAACAGTTTGAATATAGATGCTCTAGAAAAGCTGTATCTGAGGAATTAGAACTAAAAATAATGTGGAGATTGTTACAAGGCCTCTTGCAAATAGGTGAAAATCTAAGGTTTGTTTTGTTTTTAGTCTTGCATTTCATAGAAATGTTTTTGAGAGATATTAATTTTACTTGAGAAGATTCACAAGAGTTACAAAAAAGTACTGGACAGCTTTTCTGACTGCATATACAATAAAATTGGTCTTTTAATAACATTCGTCAGTCAAAAAAGGTGTTACCAGATTGCTTTTAAAAAAGAAATAGATTTTATGTGAAAGAGATGAGTTGGATGACCAAGGGAGAGACTGTTTAGGAGAGATAGCTGTTGGAAGCCAAATGTGAGGTATGCAAATGGTGATCACATGACTATGTGAACTGTGACTGCTGTAGATGCCTGCTGTTGAAAAATATCTGAATTTTGATCTCATGACTTTGGTGACAATGTAATAATTGTAAACATGAGGATGAGTTGTAAAATTACATTTTCAGTGCCATTCCAACTTTGAACGTTCTCTGAACAGGGCAGTTGCTAAACTAGGACTATCTGTACTTAAATTTGCTATTATATTGATAGATAGTTCAACAACAGAAAGTGAGTATCTTATCAGGAGTCCAAAATTATCAGTCTGGAATCACATTCTCTTTCCAGCATTGAAAATTAATCTGTCTATGCTGCCTTTCCTGTGCTCAATAAATCCAGAATTTTTCATATAGTGATCTGTTGCAAATTTCTGACATAGAATTCAACTGTACATTAATATCTTTCAAATGTGATGATCATTTTAAACCAGATATTAACAAGCTTATTGATTTTAAACCAAACCATGATACTAAACGAACAAGCCCATATATGATCAAAAGTCTCTTCAAGTTCATTTACAGCTCTCCTCTCTATACACTAATGATTGTATCTCAAATGATCCATCGGTTAAACTACTGAAGTTTGCAGATGATACAACAGTGATTGGACTCATTCGAGACAATGATGAATCCACATACAGATGGGAAGTTGAACAACTATCCTTGTGGTGTGACCAGAACAATCTAGAACTGAACACACTCAAAACCGTAGAAATGGTGGTAGACTTTAAGAGAAACCCTTCCACCCTTCCACCTCTCACAGTACTAGACAACACAGTATCAACAGTAGAGACCTTCAAATTTCTAGGTTCTATCATATCTCAAGACCTAAAATGGTCACCTAACATCAAAAACATCATCAAAAAAGCACAACAAAGAATGTTCTTTCTGCACCAGCTCAGGAAGCTCAAACTGCCCAAGGAGCTGCTGATACAGTTCTACAGAGGAATCATTGAGTCTCTCATCTGCACCTCTATAACTGTCTGGTTTGGTGCTGCAACCCAACAGGATCGACACAGACTTCAGAGGATAATCAGAACTGCATAAAAAACAATTGCTGCCAACCTGCCTTCCATTGAGGACCTGTATACTGCACGAGTCAAAAAGAGGGCGGGGAAAATATTTACTGACCCCTCACTTCCTGGACACAAATTGTTTCAACTCCTACCCTCAAAACGTCGCTACAGAGCACTGTACACCAAGACAACTAGACACAAGAACAGTTTTTTTCCGAATGCCATCACTCTACTAAACAAATAATTCCCTCAACACTGTCAGACTTTCTACTAAATCTGCACTTCTATTCTACTAGTTTTTCTCATCATTCCTTTCACCCATTTCCTCCCATGTTGACTGTATGACTGTAACTTGTTGCTTATATCCTAAGATTTTTATTAATATTGCTTCTTCATTGCTTATTTGACCCCTATGACAATCATTAAGTGTACCACATGATTCTTGACAAATGTATATTTTATTTTATGTACGCTGAGAGCACATGCACCAAGACAAATTCCTTGTGTGTCCAATCACACTTGGCCAATAAAAATTCTATTCTATTCTATTCTAACAAAGGGATAGAGTTTTGTTAGCTCTCTCTCCTAACAACTTTAGGCCCAAGATAAATTAAGTGCAAGATCCTCCTAACGAGGGATTAGAGTAAAAAAAAAATCTGTTTTAATTGATAAAACAGTAAAAAGACAAAAATATTTCTACTTTGTAGGAATGATCCAAGTTAGACATTCAACTAGCAGCCAGCTTTCTTTTGGCTATTAGTTCCCCTAAGAGGTGGCGTATGCATGGAAGCAAACAACCATGATGAAATTTGGGCGCACCTGCGACTCTGCGCATGATTTTGCTACCTGCACAGGTGCAGTAGCATAATTGCACTGGATTACACTAGCACTCAGAGCCACGGAGGTAAGCACATGTCACTGTGCCACCTTAGCAGCTCACCTCTGGTTCTCCTGTGATCAATCTATTGAAAATTAAAACTCTAGTTCTGTTCCTAACATGATCTGTGGCAAAACCCTTCAGCTTCCTACTAGATATTTCTATTGAACTATATAATATAATATTATATTATTAAATGCAACTTGCTGAACTATAAATTGCTATGTGGAGCTTCTGTTTGAAATCTGCTTCTAATTAATTGTGGACAAATATCTCACTCCGTTGGGAAGCATCCAGCCTGGCAGACAGGAGGGATCAAGTGCAGAGCTAGACTGAACTCATTGTTTAACTACAAAAAGGCTAGGGCTGACTCCCTCCCACTTTCCTTGGAGCTTTATCTAATTGCTCCCAAAAGGTGGCTGGCAGACTGGAGAGATTCCTATATGGTAGGCAGAACATAAAAAAGCAGTTAGCTTGAATTCTGCACAGGCAAGTCTGCTTGTTCACACATGGCATCCTTTGTCATGTTATAGCTATGTTAATTGTTAATTAACTTTGTTATATATAGCTATATTAAATGTTAATTGACAAAACAGTGAATTGTCCTATTATAAATAACTCCAGTAAAAAGAACCAAAGCAATTTTTTTTTAAAAAATGTGATATAAAGTTAGCAGCTATAAAATGCAGATACTTGACATGGTGAACAGATTCATATTTTTTTTAAAATGAAGACAACACTTAAAAAAAAATTCACATCTTTTTGCAGATGAATATTTCATTGGTATTATTCTTGTCTCTGTTGTACAAAGGTTTTAAGTGGCTCTGGATCTCCTGCTTTAATTACATATTTTCCCACAAAGATCTTGTGAAACTCATCTAATAAAACCACTAGAAAGGACAGCTGGTTCACGAAATATCAGAAACCAGGAGCAATGTGAATTTCATAAACCCTTCGATATTGTCTCCTTAGACCACTCATTGCCTAACAAGGTGCACATTTTACTGTACATAATTTGTCTCCAACCCACAACTGTTGTTCTAGGGAACTCATAAATGATGGGAACTTAACTTTAATTCTCTCTAAACTAAGAATTCAAAATGAGGCAATGCAGCAGGGAAGCTACCATTATAATCTATCTGTGTAGCCAAGGTTACATGATAGTGCTAAAGCATATGTTTCAGGATTTCTGTACCCAATGTGTGGTCCATATGAGGGTTTAAACCACTTTGTCATTATAAACTAAAAAGAAAAATATGCAGCAATTGAATGACATCAGTTCTGGGAACAATTATATGCAGATCATTGCTGGCTCATGAGAGTATGGTGAGATATTTGAATTAATTAAAAGCACATAAGCAAGTTCCAAGTTCTTTGAAGGAAGATTTGCTATTAATCTACCAGTCATTATTATTTGTACATACATATGGCACAGTTTACTGAAGCTAGAACACATTAAATGAATGAATGGCCATGAAATATAATCTGCCATAAAGGGTTCATTATATGAGCTCCCATGGTGGCAGCAGAGGCTGCTGTAACCTTGACAGAAAGGGTGGGGGGAACCACTTATCAAATTGTCAGGAGTGTTCTCAATGTGAAGGAGAAAACAGCATTTGAAATCTTCCCTAAGAAAAATTTAAAATAGTTTTAATACGTATAAGATTGCACTGTCTACAGCAAAATGTCAAAATAATGAAAACTACCATTGCAATCTAAACAATTACATTACATTTATCATTAATGTAATTAACCCAAATAAAAAAAAACTTGTATTATTTATGTAGTTACTTCTTTATGCATGTGATATGATGCCATTTTCTCCCCTATCAATATCCAATAGCTACTTCTATTCCACCACCACCACCACCCAAAACAATTACAATCATGTCCATTTCTTCAAGACTGCATGGACAAGATGCAGCAAGGTTTTTCAGAAGTGATTTGCCATTGCCTTCTTCCTGGGCTTTGAGAAAGTGACTGGCCCAAGGCCAGGGGTGGGTAACTGTCCAGATGGTGGGGAGTGCAGTGGGGTAGCAACAATGGAGCTTCACCCCAGAGTGCCCAATTTGCTCTGAAAGATGTTGAAAAAAATGCAGGGTGTCCTGCATAAGCGACGCCCACAGTATGGTAGCAAAAATTTTGGTAGCTCTTCACTGCCCAAGGTCATCCAGCTTGCTATACATTCAGACTAAAAGTCACAGTGTCCTGGTTTCTAGACTGATGCCTTAAACACTTTTTGGTTCTTAGCTACTTCTATAGAGTTGTTACTTAATTTAATCTATTTCAGAAGGGCATAAAGCAAGGAAAGGCTGAACTAGAACCTCATGTCGATTGACATCATGATTAAAAAATTTATATACAGTCAACGAATCATATGATTTTCAATTGAAATCAAACCAAGCAATTGCAATAGGAAGTTTAGCAATCTGATTCTCATAACTTTGAACACTGCTTCAATTGTGTATTTTAATTATTTCATAACATGCTTGATGCATGTATTCTGATTGTATCTGATTATTTTAGCTTATTGTAAATACCTCTGGAATCAGTCGATAAAGCACAATATATAAATCTTTCAAAGCAAAGCTATTAAACTTTAAAATCCATATATCATAATAACATGAAGTGCCCCGAATATGACAGGTTAAAAAAATGAAATGAATTGATCAAAGGTAGACTGCACTCAGACAATAAGCCATTGCTAATGCAAAACCAGAGACAGACCCTCTCTGTTCATTTCATCAAAGATGAAAGATGACACCACAAAGAAAGAACATGATGCATGTAATGAAAGAATAAGATAATTTTAGACGCTTCTGCACCTAAAGATTAAAAAATATCTTAATTCAATATGAATTTTAATTAAATGTAAGAAATGCAACCCAGTTGTGATCAACTCAGCATGATATGGAAGCTGAAGGAGATAGGAGGGCAAGTGTTAATTCTTTGGAAAAAAACAAATTAATAAATAATAACTAGGACTTTAGTTGTGAAATTAGAAAGAAAAAATGCAGAACAGAACAGGAGTTGGAAGAGATTTTGGAGATTTTCTAGCCCAAACTCCAGCTCAGTCCCTGCTTAGCCAGGACACCCTATACCAGTGATGACGAACCTATGGCAGGGGTGCCACAGGTGGCACGTGGAGCAATATCTGCTGGCATGCAAGCTGTTAACCTAGCTCAGCTCCAATGTGCATATGTGTGCCAGGCAGTTGATTTTTGCCTCACCCAGAGGCTCCAGGAGGGCATTTTTGGCTTCTGGAGAGTTTCCAAAGGGATAGGGGAGGGCATTTTTGCCCTGCCCAGGCTCCAGAAAAGCCTGGGGAGCCTGGGGAGGCCGGAAAACGGGCCTACTGCTCGCAGTAGAGGTTGGGAAATGGGCTGTTTTTCAGGCCTCCAGGGGAGAGGCCATTTTTACCATCCCCAGGCATTTAATTACATGTGTGGGCACTCACACAGGCATGAGAGCACACACACAAACACTTTCAGCACCTGAGGAAGAAAAGGTTCACCATCACTGCCCAATGATTGTCTAATGTCTCCTTAAAAACTCCCAGGGTTGGAGCATTCACAACTTCTGGAAGCAAGTTGTTCTACTGATTAATTGTTCTGTCAGGCAATTTCTCCTTAGTTCTATATTTTATTTATTTATTTATTCATTCATTCATTCATTCATTCATTCATTCATTCATTCATTCATTTATTTATTTATTTATTTATTTATTTATTTATTTATTTATTACTTAGATTTGTATGCCGCCCCTCTCCGAAGACTCGGGGCGGCTCACAACAAGATAGAACAAATCATAAATAATCCAAATAACTTTAAAATATTTAAAGATTTAAAACAACCCTATATATACTAACAGACATACACACAAGCATACCATGTATAAATTGAACATGCCCAGGGGAGGTGTTTCAATTCCCCCATGCCTTTACAGAAGGCAGGAAGAGTAGGGGCAGTTCTAATCTCTGGGTGGAGTTGGTTCCAGAGAGCCGGTGCCACCACAGAGAAGGCTCTTCCCCTGGGGCCCGCCAACTGACATTGTTTAGTTGACGGGACCCGGAGAAGGCCCACTCTGTGGGACCTAATTGGTCGCTGGGATTCGTGTGGCAGGAGGCGGTCTTGGAGATATTCTGGTCCAGTGCCATGAAGGACTTTAAAGGTCATAACCAACACTTTGAATTATGACCAGAAATTGATCGGCAGCCAATGCAGACTGCAGAGTGATGGTGAAACATGGGCATACCTAGGTAAGCCCATGACTGCTCTCGCAGCTGCATTCTGCACGATCTGAAGTTTCCGAACACTTTTCAAAGGTAGCCCCATGTAGAGAGCATTACAGTAGTCGAACCTCGAGGTGATGAGGGCATGAGTGACTGTGAGCAATGAGTCCCGGTCCAGATAGGGCCGCAACTGGTGCACCAGGCGAACCTGGGCAAACGCCCCCCTCGTCACAGCTGAAAGATGGTTCTCTAATGTGAGCTGTGGATCGAGGAGGACGCCCAAGTTGCGGACCCTCTCTGAGGAGGTCAATAATTCCCCCCCCAGGGTAATGGACGGACAGATGGAATTGTCCTTGGGAGGCAAAACCCACAGCCACTCCGTCTTATCCGGGTTGAGTTTGAGTCTGTTGACACCCATCCAGGCCCCAACAGCCTCCAGGCAATGGCACATCACTTCCACTGCTTCGTTGACTGGACATGGGGTGGAAATGTAAAGCTGGGTATCATCAGCATATTGATGATACCTCACCCCATGTCCTTGGATGATCTCACCCAGCGGTTTCATGTAGATATTAAATAGCAGGGGGGAGAGGACCGACCCCTGAGGCACCCCACAAGGGAGAGACCTCAGAGCCGACCTCTGACCCCCCACTAACACCGACTGCGACTGGCCAGAGAGATAGGAGGAGAACCACTGGAGAACAGTGCCTCCCACCCCAACCCCTCCAGCCGGTGCAGAAGGATACCATGGTCGATGGTATTGAAAGCCGCTGAGAGGTGAAGGAGCACCAGGACAGAGGATAAACCCCCTGTCCCGGGCCCACCAGAGATCATCCATCAACGCGACCAAAGCAGTTTCCATGCTGTAACCGGGCCTGAAACCCGACTGCTGGGGACCTAGATAATCGGCTTCTTCCAAGGACCGTTGGAGCTGGAGTGCCACCACCTTCTCAACAACCTTCCCCATAAAGGGAAGGTTGGAGACTGGACGATAGTTATTAAGTATGGCTGGGTCCAGGGAAGGCTTCTTGAGGAGGGGGCGCACAAGCACTTCTTTATAGAGTGTTGGAAAAACTCCCCTCCCCAAGGAAGCGTTGGTAATCTCCTGGACCCAGCTCCGTGTCACCTCCCTGCTGGCCGAGACCAACCAGGAGGGACACGGATCCAGTAAACAGGTGGCGGAACTCACAGCTCCAATGGCCTTGTCCACTTCATCAGGTGTCACCAGATCAAACTCTTCCCAGACAGGTGGACAAGTACGTGCCCCAGTCACCTCGACTGACTCGTTGTCAGTCGACTCTGTTTTCCAATTGGAGTTGAGATCAGCCTGAATCTGAGCAACTTTATCAGCGAAAACCATGTTAAAATCCTTGGCACTGCTCTGCAAGGGCTCCCCAACTCCCCCCTGGTTAAGAAGGGAGCGGGTCACCCTAAACAGAGCGGTCGGGCGGGATTCCGCTGATGCAATCAAGGCGGCATGGTACGCGCATCTTGCCACCTTGAGCGCCACTTTGTAAGTCTTAATAAAAGCTCTTACAAGTGTTCGATCAGATTCAGACCTACTCTTCCTCCATCGCTTCTCTAGACGTCTCTTTTGGCGTTTCAACTCCTGGAGCTCCTCGTTGAACCATGGGGCTCTACGGGGTTTAGCGCCACGGAGAGGTCGCAAAGGCGCAATCCGGTCAAGAGCCTCCGCCGCAGCTTCTCTCCTTGATTAGTTTCCACCCATTGCTTCTTGTCCTGCCTTCAGATGCTTCGGAGAATAGGTTGACTTCCTCTTCTTTGTGGCAACCATTGAGGTATGGGAACATTGCTATAATGTCACCCCTAGTTCTTCATTTCATTAAACTAGACATACCCAAATTGAGCAACTGTTCTTTACATGCCTTAGTCTCCAGTCCCCTCATCAGCTTTGTTGCCTCCATGTGGAATACATGCTTTGCGCATAGAAAGTCTTAGGACCAAAAGACGCATATCCATAGTTTCATGTTAATTTAGTCAAATGTTGGTATTGTAAAAGAAAGCAACAGCAGCAGCATTTGAATGGTGAAGAAAGAGTGCACTTAACTCTTTCCTAGTTATTCACTCCTCTCTTTGTTTTTCAAATCTCTTACAGGCAATGATCCTCAGAGTTTACCTTTGTGGGAAGAAAAGCATTTTGAATTTTGTTCGATCGATTCCTCTTTTTTTAAATATACGTTGAATGTTTTTAAAGGTCTGTTTTGGCATTCTGGAACTACTTTGAGCCTATGGGAATTTAGCAATGTAGAAGCTTCTGTAAATAAATAAATGAATGAATGAATGAATGAATGAATGAATGAATGAATAAATGAATTTCCAGAGACAAGGGGGAAAAGACCCTGAAGAGCCAGAGCCATGAATCTCTCATTTGGGCAGCAACAAATTTATTCTTAAAAATAAAAGATAGGGGTGGGGGAGAGGGAAAGTGGAAGAGAGCCTGTGCTGCTGGATGTTGTTAAGTGCTGTTTGTTCAGAATTTATTCAGTCTTGGTCTGAATCATCTGAACATACTTGTCCCTTTGGGCAGCCATAGAAAGAGCTTCAAAAATATCGAAGCATTGAAAAGTGTAGGGCTTCTTATTTATTTTATTTTTTTTTATTTAGTCCAATACATAATACACATTGAAGAGAATAGATATGTAGTAATATAACTAAAGAAATGAATAGAAGAAAAGATATAAAAGTATATGTGAACAAATTTGAAAGGAAGAAAAGATAAATGAGATAAGGAGAGACAATTGGACAGGGGACGGAAGGCACACTGGTGCACTTATGCAGTCCCTTAGATCTTGTTTTGACTGCCATATAAAGGCATTAGGCTTAGTGAAATTCCCTGCAGAGTGGCTCAATCAACCCTGGCATTTATGCTTGTATAAATACCATGTACAGCTCCAGCAATTTTATCCGTTCTGTTGGTTCCTAGTATCACCACTGTTGAGGTAGTCTCTGCTGCTGATTGTAACATTGCTTTCTATTTTGGATGCTGCATTTTTTTAAGGATCTGAGAGCAACTGTTTATTCTTTTATAATCCCAATTTTATTGTGCTTTTTGCTGTTTAATTTAGCTTTTGTAAGCCACTTTTGTTCAGAAAGAAAGCTTGGTTGGAAGCTTCTTTAAGTAAACCAATTCTTGGATCTGGAGAATTAGCAATGATAGCCACACACATTTAAGTCCCACAATTGGTCTTCGGGCTAGATGTCTTTCATGACAATTTAGGTCGGTCATTGTGATTAGTTTATGCCAGGGGTGTCAAACTTGCATTGTCATGGTGTAATCACGTGATGTATTGCTATTTCTCCCCATTGCTAAACTGTTTGTGGGTGTGGCCAGCGTGTGACGCATCTGGCTCATGGCCACAAATTCGACATCCCTGGTTTATGCCATTCACAAGTTCCATATTCTGCACTTAGCTACCGTAAAACAACCCTTTTCATTTAAAGAATTTTTTCCCCATTAACAACTATTGGGGATTTCATAAAAGAAAAAGAAGGACGATACTGTTGTTGTTGGTTCACGACCAGCTCAGTTAGTCACAGATTCTGAGGAGGATGAACCAGGTCCAACTTGGTACCCTAGGCCAGTGTTCTTGACAGCTGAGTCAGAGAGTGAGAGTGAGGGAGAATTGGAACCCGAGAAACCCGAGGTGAAATGACCGAGAAACACGGTAGCTAACTTCAAATGTTTATTCTCAGCAGGAAGCTGAGACGGGCTACAAGAATGGTGGAAGGTCTTAAGTATAAAACGTATCAGGCAAGACTAAATGAACTCAACCTGTATAGTCTGGAAGACAGAAGGAAAAGGGGGGACATGATCGAAACATTTAAATATGTTACAGGGTTAAATAGGGTTCAGGAGGGAAGTGTTTTTAATAGGAAAGTGAACACAAGAACAAGGGGACACAATCTGAAGTTAGTTGGGGGAAAGATCAAAGGCAACATGAGAAAATATTATTTTACTGAAAGAGTAGTAGATCCTTGGAACAAACTTCCAGCAGACGTGGTTGGTAAATCCACAGTAACCGAATTTAAACATGCCTGGGATAAACATATATCCATTGTAATATAAAATACAGGAAATAGTATTAGGGCAGACTAGATGGACCATGAGGTATTTTTCTGCCGTCAGTCTTCTATGTTTCTATGTTTCTATAGTGAATTCTGCTTAATAACTCTATTTATAAACTTTGCCCAGCTACTGAATATTATGGAACCTTCTGGTCATAACACCCCTCCCCCTTCTGGATGGACTTTACAGGTTTTATTCGGACAAACACGTAATGAAGTCCTCAAGCCGAGCAGGCTTCCTTGGGGTGCGTTCTGACCGTCGTGGCTCATTGAGGACCTGGACATCTACTGAGGACGATGGTTCTTCTGGTCCTGCAGGTGCAGAGTTTCCTCGGCTGGAGCATGATGGAGCTTGGGCAGCGCTGGAGTGGTCACTAACCCCAGGTAAGTCCCAATCTATTTGCTCTTGGGCACGGCTGGGTCTGGTGTAACTCCCTGTGGGGAGTGAAGCATTAGAAACCTCATTACTATTGGCAGCCATATTATCTCTGGTACTGGCTGTTTCCAATCTTCCCCTGACATGGTCTATGTGCCTCTTCCAGAGGCGTCCATCATCCAATTTGACCATATATGTCTTAGGACCTGTTTGCTCATTCACTATTCCCGTCTCCCACTGCTTGCCCCTGTAAAAGTTTTTTACATAGACCTTTTGTCCCACAAACATTGCCCTTTCAGGGGTAGTTACAAGCTCAGGCTTCATTTTAATATAGGAGGGGTGCAGTCTGTCTAAAGGAGACCTCAATCTCCTTCCCATGAGTAACTCAGCTGGGATTTTATTGGTAGTTAGACTTGGTGTGATATGCTGAGTTAACAGGAAGGTGTCCAGTCTTTCCTGTATCTCACCTGGGGATGACCTCTTTATGGCCTCTTTGGCCACCCGAACATACCTCCCCGCCATACCATTAGCCTAGGCTGCGTGGGGCGAGACCAAGGCATGTCTTACTCCCAATTGGGCTAAGAACAGCTCCAGCTGTCTCGAGGTGAATTGAGGGCCATTGTCTGAAACCAGTACATCTGGACACCCATGTATTGCAAACAACCGTCTTAGTACATGTATAATGGCAGAAGAAGTGGTGGACCCTAACAATATAATATCCAACCATTTGGAGTAAGCATCCACCACTATCAAAAATATATTGGTGCCCACTGGACCAGCCAGATCTATATGTACCCTTGACTAGGGTCCTTGGGGTGCATCCCACTGTGCAGGGGTGGTTTTAGGGGGATTTGGCCTTGTTTCCTGACACGGGCTACATGTGGCCACCCAATCTTCAATTCCTTTGTCCACCCCTGGCCACCATAGATATCCTCTGGCCAGAGCTTTCATTCTGACCACCCCAGGATGCCCCTGGTGAAGCATGTGCATGACTTGAGGCCTTAGTGCAGTGGGTATAACTACCCTGTCACCCCATAAAATACAATCCTGCATTACAGAGAGTTCCAACCTCTTTGTCTTAAAGTCCAACACCAAGTGGTCTTCGCCATTGGGTGGCCACCCTTTCAATATGTATTGGAGTACCTTTCCCAACACTAGGTCCTTTTTTGTTTCTATGGCCACCTCTTTGGCAGTAATAATGGATGGTTCACCTAAATCAATGAGGGGGCAGGGTCCTCCACCCTTTGCCCTAATGGACAGCGACTCAGACCATCCGCATGATTAATCATGGAGCCCCCCTTATGTGTAAGGATATAACCATACCCTGCCAGAAATATAGCCCACCGGGACATGCGAGGGGACATGAATGGTGGAGTTGGGCGCCCGGTGGCTAAGAGCCCTAACAAGGGCTTATGGTCAGTGACCAGTTGAAAAGGCCTCCCCAATAAGTAGTTGTGAAACTTTTTTACCCCAGCTACCAATGCCAGTGCCTCCCTATCTATCTGGGCATAATTGCGTTCTGCCATGGACAATGTTCTTGAAATGTAGGATATTGGGGCCTCCTGGCCATTTGGCAAGATGTGGGCCAGGACCCCTCCCACCCCGTACGGAGAAGCATCACATGTAAGCCTAAGTGGTAACGTGGAACTATATTGTACCACAACACTTTGGGATGTCAAGAGGTTTTTTATATCATTAAAAGCCTGTTGTTCTGTCTCACCCCATCTCCATGGCGCTCCCTTGTGGAGAAGTCGATGAAGCGGCTCAGCTGCGGAGGCTTTCTGTTTCAGAAAAACAGAGTAGAAATTTAATAGCCCCAAAAATGCCTGCAGCTCTGTTCTAGATGTGGGGGCAGGGGCATCCCTAATGGCTTTGACCTTCTCCTCAGTGGGGTGTATGCCTGCTGCATCTACCCTGAACCCTAGGAAATCCACTGACGAGGTTCCCCACACACACTTTTCTGGCTTCAACCGTAATCCCTTAGCTTGTAACCTAGCCAGAACCTGTCGAGTACTACGGTGCAGTTGGTCTGGAGTGTCCCCTGATATTAAAATGTCATCAAAGTATGGGACCACCCCCCTAATTCCCCAGAGCAAGCGTTCCATGAGTCGCTGGAATATACCCAGGGCCACACTGATTCCAAACTGTAGGCGAGTACACTTGAAGGCCCCCCTGTGAGTCACAATCATTTGTGCTAAGGCTGTGGCTTCGTCCACAGGGAGCTGCTGGTATGCCTTGCAAAAATTTTCCCAGACCCCAGGGTATGCAGCAACTGCTGCACGACAGGTATCGGATAGGAGTTGTGCTGTAATGCCTTATTTAAGATAGATTTATAATCTGCACAAACTTGCAGAGAGCCATCAGGCTTCAGGGGGGTGACAATAAGGGTCTCCCAGGGGGCATGTTCGACAGGAACCAAGATACCCTGAGCCTGGAGTTTCTGCAACTGGGCATCTAATTTTTCCATAAGGGGTAGTGGTACCCTGCGAGGCTTGAATCGCAGGGGGGGGGACACAGCTGGATCCAAGGAAAAAGAAATGGGAGGCCCCTTATAGGTACCCAACCCCGGTTTAAAAACGTCTGGAAATTCTTGGACAAAGTCAGGCCCCTTCACACTAGTCACTTTGTGAATACCAGTGACAGCTAATCCCAAAGGAGCCATCCAATCAAGTCCCAAAAGGGAATGATTCGCTCCCTCAATAACTAGAATAGGCAACATGCAATGTACATTTCTAAAAGTTATAGGCACCCTAGTGCTTCCCAAAACTCGGATTGGGTGCCCCTGGAAGTCTTTGATGGCAATGTCCAGCGGGGTTAAAGAGTCCAGGGACAGTGAAGGCACATATAGTCTCAGTTTATGCCACGGCATTAAAGTAAATTTAGAGCCAGTGTCCAGCTCCATGTGGCAAGGTTGATGATTTAACAGGAGAGGGACAATAATTTTATTAGGGGCAGGTGGGTGCCCCTAATAAAATTGCCAAAGTCTGCGGGTGTGCGGTTACCTTGGTTGTTCCATGGTCTCCGGTTCCCCCATCCTTGTTGTCTGAAAGGCCGGTAGGCTCATTGAGATTGAAAGGTGGGCAGCAGGTCTTGATTGAAGGGGATGTCGTCGGGTAAGATGGCTCGGCAGATGGCGGCAATGTGGCCTCGTTTGTCGCAGCGGCGGCAGAAAGCATCTTTAAAGGGACATCTAGAATGGGCATGCTGACCCCGGCATCTGGCACAGGGTTGGAACGATGGACGAGGTTGTCTGGCCGGCGGTCCTCGCAGCTGGCAGCAGTAGTCTTCAGACAAGTCGAAATCAGATGTGCTGTAGTCATGTTGATGGTTGGTGGGGGCGCGAGGAGCCTCAGCGATTTTAAAAACTGTGGTCAGCTTGTCGTTGGACTTAAGGTCAGCTGCAGCAGCCTCAGCGACTTCCGTGGTTTGAGCTGCCTTAATCACATCTTGTAGTGACGAGTCGTCAGCTGCCAGCAGTTTATTCTGGATAGAAACATTCCTCATGCCAAATATTATGGCATCAGTCAACCTCGCCTCAGGATTGTCAAATTGACATTTGGCTAAAATAGTTCTGAGGCGAGTTGCAAACTGGTTAATGGATTCTCCCTCAGCTTGAGCCATCTGGGAGAACTGATGTCTGAAAACCCTGGCAGGTTTCGTTGGTTTAAAATGAGCTGCCAACTTCTCAATCAAAGTTTCCCATGGAACTGAATTTGCAGGTTCTGGGTCGGTTAAAGTGCCTGACAAATCAAAAATTTGAGAGCCGCAGTAGTTCAAAAATAAAGCCCTTTTCCGGCCGTTGTCAGCATCTTTCATGCCGGCGGCTTCAAGGAAAATTTCAAATTTAGCCATATAGGCAGTCCATGTAGACCTCTCTGGGTCAAACAATTCGGGCGGCTGAATAATTGAGGGGGTCGCCATAACGATTTTTTTCTGTTAAAAAAAATCTCCTCATGACCCTCGTCGCCAGTGAAATGACCGAGAAACACGGTAGCTAACTTCAAATGTTTATTCTCAGCAGGAGGCTAACAAGGCGCGAATCACTTTCGCTTAGACGCGAGCTACAGAGAAGACGCGTAAGACTGGAGGCACTTTCCTTATATACAGTTTCACCCGGCAACAAGCGACGGCTGACAGCTCTACAAGCTTGGCGCCAAACCGCAGCAGCCAATGGGAAGCAGGTAAACAACTTCTTATACAAATAGTGAATTCTGCTTAACAACTCTATTTATAAACTTTGCCCAGCTACTGAATATTATGGAACCTTCTGGTCATAACACGAGGAACCACCAGAGACTGTAGAAACCCCAATTATTGTAATGTCTGAGGAGGGAGACATTGGGGAGTCAGGAGCCCCTATTAGTTGTGTGAGTCAAAAGGTTACGAAGCAGCCAGAAATATATTTGTGAGAAAAGTTTCAGAAGGTGAATCTATGAAAGAAAGTCTAGACTGTTATGTCTCTAGGAAACAGTTGACCACACCCAGACAGTATATAAGTGAGGGTTTCTGGGTAAAGGGGTGTGGAGTTACAACATTTGTAATGGTGGAAGTCCTAATTTCGGGGTTCCATAAATGCTTCGCTGGTGAACTGCTCTTATTCTTCTAAATTCATCGAGCAGAGATACAGCTGTCTGAGGAAAACCTGGAGATCTATGAGTGTGTGTGGGGGACTGAAGAAACATTAGATC
The DNA here is from genome assembly GCF_031021105.1 of Erythrolamprus reginae. Taxonomy (NCBI): domain Eukaryota; kingdom Metazoa; phylum Chordata; class Lepidosauria; order Squamata; family Dipsadidae; genus Erythrolamprus; species Erythrolamprus reginae. The sequence goes on along the minus strand of NC_091950.1, from coordinate 305,236,318 downwards.
ACTGAGGAATGTTTTAATTAGCTTTGATTCTTGGCTGCAGCCCATTTCTTATCTCTTAGCCAATTTTACCGGGAAAGCTACCAACGTGGCTTTGCTTATATAAATCCTGTTTTACATATAAAAGTGTTTGATTTGAAATCTCTGCGCATGGATTCTCCCTTTGTTCTGATACAAGTAGGCTCAAGCAGAACAGATACCACTATGAGTGATCATGTAATGTCATATTAAAAGTTAAATTATGACGTTATAGGATAATTCAGCTTTCAAACTTAACCAAAGCTTACCATAGATGGTTTCTAATGGCCTAGAGGTATCTACCAAAGTTGCTCTTTTTGTTTTAAACTAGATTTGTGCTCTCTCCTTCTCAAACTTTACTGATATGCTCAAGGAATATAATAACAAACAAAATAAACCGCCACAAGATCCTAATTCATTTTTAAAAATCTGCTGATGTCTCTGATTTTTAATTCTGGAAGAAAAAAAAGCTTATTAAAGCCATAATTTGGGTATACTAATCTTCTCATACTGAAAGGGGTGTTGGTACCCACCTGATCTGTCCTTTCTCATAGGGTGGAGCCAAAATCAAAGTATGGGATGACACCATCCTGCCAACCAATGAGAACTGAGTCTGTTATGATTTTTATCTCTGCCTGTGCCTCTACACCCCCTCTTCAGCAAAGACAGAGAATAGAATAGACTCCGGTCAAGAGATAGCTTCAACTGTTCAACCACCAAGCTAGTGACCAAATTACAAAACAACTGTAACCGTAACCATGTCCCAAACCGACGACCAGAACAACCTTGGGTGGGATTGGATGTTGACTCCAGGGAAGAGCCATATGTTTTTCTCCCCTGGTATACCCAAATACGGGAATGAGCACACCACTTCCCTTTTTTTTTTGCCTATAGGCCACTCCTAGGGCCATGTACCTCTCTAGGGGCCATATTTCAGCAAAAATCTTTTACACATATAGAATATAGTTTGTCGGCTATAAAACCTTTCTGCCTTGTATATGGCCCCTGGAGAAAAAGGAATCTGTGTGCTCCCTACCATATTTGGGTATACCAGGGTGAATCAACAGAAATGTGTGTGTGTGTGTTTGTTTGTATGTGTGTGTGTGTGTAAAGATCTTGGCATATTTGGGTTTTTCCCATGTAAGATTCAGAGATTCCTGGTGACGTTTCGATAAGGTCCCACTTGTCACCTTCAGGCTGGTGCCTTTGGTTTTGTGCTAGGGTGAACAAAGCATAATCTGAGCTGCCTTCCCTCTATAAATACTGGTGGGTAGGTGTGGAGTTCTGGCTCAGCTGCTGCAAGCTGTGTTGAAACCTCCTGGTTAGTTTGGTGTGGTAACACCTTGAGTAATTGATGCAATTGATGTATGCTGATTAGTTGATGTTTGCGGATTAGGGATGATATCCTGAGTAGTTAGAGCCTGCAGACCAGTCAGCTGTTCTGTGATGTATGTCTGTGGTGTGATATCCTGGGTTTTGGTTTGGCTGCGAGTTTGTGGCCTGGTCATGTTTTTATGGTGTGTGTCAGTTTGCTTTGTGTGTGTGTCAGAGGGGGGTGCAGCTTTTGGATGCGCTGCTGTGGTTTGGCTTCTGGGTGGTGGTTGTATTTGGTCTGTAGGGTAGGTGTGGGTTTGGGTCTGGTGAGGGTGATTGGTGGTGGTGTCTTGTGTTGTTCTGGGTCTGTTTCAGTTTTCGCTATAAATAAATAAATAATTGGACCACAGAATATCAAGGAGTCATAAGAGGTAGCTTATTATGATAGAATAATTAAAGCAACCAGTCCAGAGCATATAATTTTGGCAGCATGATTTTCTACTTCATTCCTTCTTGCATTTATACCCTACCTTTTCCACAAAGAGATCAAAGTGACATGAATATTAGTTTTCTCTGATTTTATACCCAACTTAGCAACCTTTAGCCTGGGTGGTACATGTGCCCTGCTTCCTGTATATTTGTTAACAGATTTTGCTTTTTATGTAATCAATTAGACATTTTATTGTTTTTATTGTTGTTTTTATTGTTTTAAATTTTAAAAAAAATAATTTAATTGTAACATAAGAAATGTGAGCCACCCAGAGTCATTTGCTGAGATGAGTAGATATGGAAATCAATCAAACTAACTAACAATGAGATGGGAAAGCTTATAACTATTTGTGGAGCCATTATGTAAGGAGAGGAGAATCTATTTTTTAAAAAAATTGCTTTTCAACATCCAGCTGGGATGGATTCTTTATTTTTAATGTTAGATTTATTTGATATTTAGTCCTCCCCTTTTTCCTTCTTTTTTTATACACATTTTTTCCTTGTTAGTATTGAATGTACATCCTAGTGTTTCATATTTTACTCTTGTCGATAAAAGAAAATAAGTATGTTACCCAAAATAAACAAACAATGGGTTGGTATACGAGAGAATAGCTAGCACATAATCGGTAAGTGTGAAAATATGACAACTGATATTGGACTTGGGTTTAGATCTTCTTAGTCCAGGTTTAATACACTAAACTCTGGTGTCCATTGTAGTGAAGACACCGGACAGCCACAGCAGATACAACACAACTTTATTTAACTACATAACTGAGGTAACTTAGCATCATTGACAGGATATTTATACTCCGCAATTAACCAATGAGATCACTAGAACTATCCTGCCAAATGGCTCCCCCTGCTGTTGCCAAGCACATGACACCCCTTTCCCCTAGGGGGTGCATACGAAATCTTCCAGATACGCCGGCCTTCGTCTGATGCGCCCTGAACAACGGGGCATCCTCCTGTAACCGACCGGTGAGGGTGGAGACTCTTGAGCCCCGCCTCTATCCTCCTCCTCGTTGGGTAAAACATCGGCTTCTACTGGCAGTTCATTTGGAGAAACTACTTCAGGTGAGTATGGGGCCTTGCAGATGCTGTCCATAGGCGACCAGGGAGGGACCATGTGTAACTCATTTTCTCCACGGCCAGTTGGCTCAATGCTGACTCCATTAGTAACAGAGCATATTCATGATTGCTCAGTGGGTCCAAAATCATAGTTCCACAGGTTTTGAGAATAAGGACCTCCCTCCTTTAATAGACAGCAATACCAAATATTTCCCTTTCTTATTTTATAAATATTTCAAAACCAAATATTTTCTATTGCGATGTTTGCGGAACACTGAAATGCAAGTTTGGAGTGGGAACAAAAAAATCCGTAAAGTAAAGAAAATCCTGCTCAAATGAGACAGGAAGAAGCACCAGGGGAGGTGAAAGGCAACTTTTAAGATCTGCATTTGACGACTTTAAGCTTGTTTCCATATTTTACCACATTAAAGGAAAATGTCCTTTTCTTTATGTCTACCGGAGTGACAACAAGTGACAAAACAAGTGACAAAAACGAAACAAAAGCAAAACACCAGAACTCTAAAAAATCTGAACCATTGCTTATTTAAAAATAAATATTTGAATCAAATGTGCTGTGCTGTTTTTCAACATTGACATTCTCATAAAGAGAGGTGTTAGGGAACATCGATTCAACAAAGAGACCAGATGGAGGGTTAGCTTTTTCACCTGATGTAAATTAGTGCAGCTCAAATGATTTCAATGAAGAATTGCTGAACAACACCTGAGGACCTGGCTAGCTTTAATTTTTGGCAATAAATAAATAAGCAAGTGAGCACAAAACAGATGCTTTGAAGCAGACTAGTCCCAGATGTTAGATGATACTAGTAAAACATGACCATTAAGGGGTGGGGTGGTGCAGTAATGGATTTTCACTTACCTTGCTACCAGTTTGCAGATATGTGCTTGCACGCCACTTCTACTAATGCGCAGGTAGTCCATGATGATGTCTGGGTGGGTGGGCAGAGCCTCTCACCACCTCCGCCGCCACTACCAGTTTGCCTGAACTGGTAGCAACCCACCACTGGTGTGTGATTATCAGCAGTGGGCTACAAGCCAGAACGCTATATTGTGCTCGCCACCCCGGCTCCTAAGTTCTTGCGGGGCCAGCACGATTTTGTTGCTGCACCTGTAGAGGAAGCAAAATTGCGCAGAGAGCCGCTGGTGCGCCCATGTTTCAGCATGTACAGAAGCAGAAAAACCTTGCCGAAATATGGGCACACATGTGGTTCCGCGCACGATTTTGCTTTCTCCACAGGTGCAGCAGCCAAATCACGCTGGTCCCGTAAGAACTTACGAGTTGTGGCAGTGAGTGCAATTTAGCATTCCGGCTGTAGCCCACCGCTGGTGATTATGGTGTGGGTGTGGGTCTGAGCAGAGGAAATAACTTTTCTTGATCTTGTAGTAAAATGTAAAGAAAACCTTGAAAAAGATATTGGGAGGACATTACAATGTATCCCAGGAATACAGGAATACATATAACAATGTATGCCAGGAATACAGGAAGAGAAAAGGAAAAAAACTCAGGACTGCCCTGCTTTGACTCTCTTTGGTGTATAAGAGGAAAATCAGTCTTTCGAGATCCTATTATTTTGTAGCCTGTTTGATCTACCTGTTCTACCTCAAAGAGCTGACAGTGTTCAACATTGTTACATTCACTGTTTCTCAAAACTTTGTTATGTTCCATCAATTAAAAAACCCAAAATCATGCTTTGAAAACAAACAAACAAACAAAGGAAAGCACCACTCAAAATAGAATCTAATGTGGATGAAGATTTGGTGACCCTCCATATATTGTCAGCATCTATCACAAGCTGGGAATTGTGGCAGGAAGGGCTACAGTTTTTCAGTTTTGCAATAGGATGAAACTCCCCAAATCACTGAGCAGAGTAAAATAGTCATATTCAAAGTTGGACTAATAAAACAGAGACAAATAATATATACAGTGCTACCTCTACTTAAGAACTTAATTTGTTCCGTGACCAGATTCTTAAGTAGAAACATTCTTAAGTAGAAGCAATTTTTCCTATTGGAATCAATGTAAAAGCAAATAATGTGTGCAAACCCATTAGGGAAGAAATAAAAGCTCGGAATTTGGGTGGGAGGAGGAGGAGGAGGAAGAGGAGGAGGAGAGGCGCTTCTGAAGGAAGAAGGTGAGGTGAGGGGAATGAAAAGAATCCAAAACTTTAAGGCTTAAAAAAAAAGAGGGACTCTGAGGCGGTGGGGAGGAGCATGCACCTCCAATACACTAGGCGTGAGGCTGCCTCCAATACACTAGCTACTACAGTTGCTGCTACCTGCTGCCTCTTCCTTCCCATGCTGAAGGTCTCCCCTCTCTGCTTGCTCACTCGCTTTGTAGCCAGTGCCTTTCCTTCGCTGTGGTGACTCCTCGACTGCTCAGAGTGAAGGAAGCATTTCTTTTCTCTGACCACTGGCAGAGGTTTATTCCCTGTCCAAGCACCCAGAGAAAGGAAAATGCTTCATTTGCTCTGGACTGCCAAAGCCTCCTTAAGCACTACCAAAAGGCTCCTCTGGCAGCTCAGAAAAGCCTGAGATGGCCAGGATTAAAGTGAGAATGGCAGGAAACTGGCCAGGCTTTCGTGCTGCTCTCAAATTTCCTGGGAAATTTTTCCGGGCTTGGGTTCTTAAGTAGAAACTGGTTCTTAAGTACAGGCAAAAAATCTTGAACACCCGGTTCTTATCCAAAAAAGTTAAATAGAGGCGTTTTAAGATTTTTAAAGCTTTTTTTATAGGAGGGAAGTGTTTTTAACAAGAAAGTGAACACAAGAACAAGGGGGCACAATCTGAGGTTAGTTGGGGGAAAGATCAGAAGCAACGTGAGAAAATATTATTTTACTGAAAGAGTAGTAGATGCTTGGAACAAACTTCCAGCAGACGTGGTTGGTAAATCCACAGTAACTGAATTTAAACATGCCTGGGATAAACATATATCCATCCTAAGAGAAAATACAGGAAATGGGTATAAGGGCAGACTAGATGGACCATGAGATTTATTTCTGCTGTCAATCTTCTATGTTTCCATGTATACTTCCAATATGGCTAAGACAACTATTTACAGAAGGGTTGGCACAGCCATAGAAGAAATGCCTGAGAGGTAGGATGCAAGTTTCACATTCTGTCTGATTTTTTTTACTGCCTTTCTGGGGGCAAGTGATCGTTCCTTAAATCTGGATGATTAGGTAAGGATATCTTGTGAGATAAGTGAGACCAGCTGGTATCTTTAAGTGGTGCAAATGGATCTAATGATTGTTCCTCCTGGGTGGGAAACTGCTTTGCCAGTTCACTGAGCACAGGCGCCTCTTGTCTATGGGGATTCTTTAGACATCCAGGTCATGGTTGTCCCAAAAATGCTTTTTTCAAGAAGCAACTGAACTTCTTTGATTTCCAGAAAGTCCAGCTGTCTCTTGAAAAAGTACCTTTGGGACAGGAGTATCTTGCATTGCTTCAGAATGACCAAACTACACAGTTGTCCCTAAGTGAATCCTCCTTTCAATTTGTTTTAGTTTTTTCTCATTATAATATGGCATAGTAACATAGCACCAATTGAAAAAATTTAGCACCAACCCCTCTGCTAGAAAAATGAAATATTTTGAGAAATATTAAAAAGGAAGAATATATTTCCCTGAATAAAAAATGGAGAAGTACGTTTTCTTTGAGGGAGAAAGCAGTCCCTGCTTTCCTTAATAGCTCATAGAAGATGTCAGCACTTAAGAGACAAAGAGATACATAGCTACCGGTATATTCATAGGCAAAAATTCCCTGAAGCAAGGTCTGAACAAAAGCAGAATGGGATTAGCCCATTAATTTGTTAATTTGTCTCTTTAGCTACTCATTTTGTAACCCAAACATGCCCACCCACTTTCTGTAAGCTTAAATGACCTCTCTACTAAAAGGTTTCGCTTTATGAGCAAGAGTAACTTGGCTGCTGATAGTTATCCTTGTATTTTAACTATTTCAATTCTTCAATGTGCTCTGGCAACCTGCCTAATCTGGGTTGCAGGTATCATTTAGATTAGATTAGATTAGATTAGATTAGATTAGACTAGACTAGACTAGACTAGACTAGACTAGATTAGATTAGATTACCGCCCTTTTCCGCAGACTCAGGACAGAAATAAATACAAAATACAAAAGTAGAGCCTGTAAGAAATCTAAAGTTAAAATAGTCTAAAAATCCCAGTTCATAAAAGCAATCATGAATCCCTGAAGGAATTTGACTCCAAAAGGCCGGAACTGTGACTCTTTGATCTTCAGTGTGTATTGCCCCATTTGTAATCTAATGATTGGTATTTAGAGAAGCTTTTTGCAAGAAAGGAGGCTTTTTTGTATTTTTGTACCAGTAATCCTTGATTTACAACAGTTCATATAGTGGCCATTCAAATTTATAATGGCACTGACCATTTTTCACACTTACAACTGTTGCACATCTCCATGATTTTGTTTCAAGAAACAGACTCTCTCAAACTAAATTTCAACATGAGTTTAGCACTGGGAATAGATAAACTGTTCTAAAAACAAGTTCTCATTTATTAGCATATAGAATATAGAATTAGCATTCATTTCAGAAAGCAGTCCTTGTTGTTACTCTATAAGCTCTGTCAAATCCAAAATTCTCTTAGATTATATTCATTTTCCCAGATGAGCAGGTGTTTGAAATTTAGAAACAGCATTCTGTCAAAAAAGGAACGTACTTGGTTTCTTTCATTGATCTGTCCATCTTCATGGCAAAATTTCATCCTGATTTGTGTTTTCTTGCTCTTCGTCCTCCCAAGGCAACATTCAGAGGCCAATTGATATTGACTTAACAACAGGTATTAATTAAATAGATTGGTCAACTCAGGAGCCAATACAAGTCTCCCTCTCTCTCTTTTTGTAGGGATTTCCATAATGCAATGCTGAAACACTAAAAGGTTTAAGCATGACTCGGGGACTGAGCTTGCTGTTAAAACAAAAATCAATTTCTTGTTAGTGAAAATCCACTCAATTTCCTCCATAATACCTGACAGTAGCTGAACTTTGGAAGAATTCATCAAACAGCCTCCATGCAATTTTTTTTCTTTTTTTCCAAAAGGTTATAACATAAAATAAATATTATCTAGCAGACCTCAAGAGAACACTTTGGATTTACAGCACTGAACTGATTCTGATACTTTCCATCAGTCTTTCCTGGGTAGACAACCTCCTACTTCCCTAAATGACGCCTACATCTGGGTTTCTTATCTTAGCAGTGACTCAGACATAGTGGGTGAAGTAGGAGGAAGCAAACATTGGTACATATGCCATTTCACTATTGTGACACTTTTCATTGCTAATTCAGAAATAAATGACAACTTCTAATGGCCATGTTTTTAAATGTACTTTTTAAGCCTTCTAAAAATATATCACAATAGCTTAATTGGTAAAAACGTGTACATGCCATTCACATTGTTTCAAAGCACATTGCTAAACTAGTACGATTGCTGGGCACTATAGTCTAACTTATCTGGAAACTGGTATACAGCACTGATTTAAAGACTAGATTTTCTGGACAAGCTGCTGGATATTTAGGAAATCTATAATTATTCAAGGTTAGAGTGAAACTCTAGAGAAAGTGCAGAGGAGAGTAACCAGGATGACTAGGGGACTGGAGACTAAAACATACGAAGAGCAGTTGCAGGAACTGGGCATGATCAGTCTGGCGAAGAGAAGGGGAGACATGATACCAATGTCCCAGTACTTGAGGGGCTTCCACACAGAGGAGGGGTCAGACTGTTTTCCAAGGCACCAGATGGATGGAATGGAAAATGATCAAGGAGAAACTTTCTGTCAGTGAGAGCAATCAACCAGTAGAACAACTTTCCTGCGGAGGTTGTGAGAGCTCCAATACTTGAGACTTTCAAGAGGAGATTGGACTGTCATTTGTCTGAAATGGCGTAGGGTGGGGTAGGCTCTTCTATGTCATGTGGACTTCAACTCCCAGAATTCCTGAGCTAGCATGATTGGATCAAGAATTCTGGGAGTTGAAGTTCACAAGTCTTAAAGTTGCCATGTTTGGAGACTCCTGCTATACATATTCAGTTGTAGCCTCTGGTCAACAAAGTAATATTTTCAAGTTTTTTTCACCATGTATGGAGCCTGCTGTGGTCTGGGCAGGGAGGAAAAAGTTTAGACTGATACTGCGTGGCTTTGGGTTGATAGTTTTTCCAGTGCTGTGGATTTTTCATCTTTACTTCTGAATATGGTTATACTTATGTAGACAGAACTGGGATACAATTTGGTATTCTTTGAATCCTTGAACTCATACTCAGAGATGAGACTGATGTGGCCAGGAATATATTTGTACAGATTTGTATGTACAGTTGTGTTGTTTTCTTAGACTGTGAGTCCCTTCTTCAAATCACTCATTTCTCAACCACCTTGTGTGTAGACTATTGGCATGCATTGAACACATTGCTGCTTTTGAAAACTACTTGGAAGTTACAATTTTCAGAATGCATGTAAATTCCCCAACTAGAGAAACCACTTATGTTGGATTATTTAGTCCTACTTATCCAATTGGAATAATTCATAGATCGAATTAACCACGTTAGGGATGTTGGGAATTGTATGGGACTGGATTGAAGAAGGCCATGTAGATGTTTCTTTTCTTTTATTGCATTCATTTTCATAATAGCAATGGCACTTAGACTTATATACTTTTAAATAATGCTTTACAGCCCTCTGAAAAAGTTTAGTGTTATTTATTGCCCCCAATAACTTGGTTCCTCATTTTACTGACCTTGTAAGGATGAAAAGCTATGTCAATCATGAGTCAATGAGACTTGAACTGCTGAATTGCAGGCAGTGGCCAGTCAGCAGAAATAGCTGCATTGTAACCACTGCATCACCATGGCTCCTTCTGAATTTAATTAATTAATTACCTGCTGAATTAAAAGCCAACTTCAGTTTCTATTTCACAATGACTAATTCTAGCCTGAACTCTACTGATGTTCATATTGGCTTTCAGGTGTGTTTTCAGAAGCATCTTTTCATGTGTTTTCTAGAGTTACGGAAAATTTTCTGATTCAGGAATGAAACATTTTAAAGAACTCTGAAACATTTTGTTTTGTCTCTGGATAAGGTCAAACAGGCATTAAAACTGTTAGGAATGATCAACAATTATTTTCCCATGTTCTAAATCACATTCTCCATTTTAACCCAAAATTGAAGGAATGAAGTTTAATTTATCAAAATGTTATTTGATTTTTGAAGTGTTGACAATATATTAAATAGAGAAAGTGAACATTTATGTTAGCCCTAAGTAAACAATATATCTCAGGCTTTTACATAGTTATTCGTCACTGGAAACAAATACTCAGATATGAAATGTCAAAGGCTTATAATAGAATTCAGAGAACAGAGGTGAACAAATAGTGATTCATAAAAATGTATTTTTGAAGGCTTGAAGATTCAATTCTTCATCCGCATACTAATAACTCTTTCAACTCTTCATCTCTCTTTTCCTCAGATTCTTTCTCAAGAGTTGTATTACTTATTTATAATCATTCTGTGTAATACCTTTTGCACTCTCCTTTCTATGAGTGTGCTAACTGCCTTTGTGAAAATATTTGCCATTCTGGTGGAAACCATATTCTGGATTCCTTTTAGGTGTTCTTCTTAGATACCTACTTGGCCAGGTCTATGAAAGAAACTTCAAACAACAGGTTTGTGAGATCAGCTGAAATGATAAATTGGAACCATCGGAAATCATTACCAGACAGAGACATGTTCAGGCCCTATCCGATTCTAATACATTGAATGAAATTCTATCAGCAAAAAGTAATCTCCCTTCAGAGATTACTAACTCAATTTGGAATGGTCTGAACAGATTTGGAATGGTCTGAACAGATTCTTAACACCCAAACCAGACTGACATAAAGTAGAACTTGATGCTGTCATTTGTTTGGGCCATAGACATAGAACTGATTTTTCTGAAGGAATTCTTGAACTAACTAAAGCTGACAATGTCATAAGATAACCTCCTTACATAGAGCTAAAATAATGATGAATACAGAATCAGTCTGCCTAACACTCTGAATAAGGAATAGTTATTTATTTACAATCATCAGTACTTGAAGTACCTGTGCTTCTTTTGACCTAATATTTTGTGCTCCAATTGGACTCCTTGGACAGTGAATCATTCCAAGGGTCTATTTTAAAAAGATTTTGAACCAATATTAACAGTGTTTAATTGCTAACCTACATGTGTATACATACGCAATTTGGAGCACCTCGTTGTCTTGAAAAATATGATGGGTTACTACATTATAGCAATGATACATGATCTTCCACAATCACAGTGTGCATCAAAAGTATGATTCACTATATTAAATTATACTATGGACTGCCATTTAATTTAATTTAGTTTAATTTGATTTGATTTGATTCGATTCGATTCGATTCAATTCAATTCAATTCAATTCAATTCAATGTATTTCTATGCTGCCCAACTCCCAAAGGAATCCTTACAACAGAATATAGAAAATACATTTGAAAACATCATAAAATATTTTTAAAAACAGTTTAAAAAATCACATATATACATATAATTCAGGCCGGACCTTGCAATTGTGAGATCAACGGCCCCAAACCTGCTGGAAAAGCCAGGTCTTCAATGCTTCTCCAGAAGGCCAGTAGAGTGGGGACAGTCCAGATCTCAGGGGGTAGTTGGTTCCAGAGAGCCAGGGCAGCCCCAGAGAAGGCCCTTCTCTGAGGGGCCATCAGCCAACACTGTTTAGCTGATAGGACCTGGAGAAGACCAACTCTGTGAGATCTTACAGACCACTTGGAACTATGAGGAACTATCATAAAGTTTCACATAATTTTAATTTGGTTCATTCTGTTTAAGTTTTGTATATCCCTCTCTGAATGCTTAAATGAAATATACACCTTCCTTGCGGAATTAACAGAGGTATAGAGGAACTTGGCATCTTTTATACTAAAGAAGTTATAGATTCATTCTTGGTGATTTATTGTGATGAACCAAATTAATAAAAACTCGAGCCCACTGCAACAACATTGCCAAAAAAGCACTAAGAATTGTTAATCTAATCTTGTGCAGTTTCTTCTCTAGCAATATTACATTGCTAGCCAGGGCATACAAAACATTTATTAGACCAATTCTGGAATACAGCTCACCTATCTGCATATCAGAGATTAATACAATCAAGTGAGTCCAGAAATATTTCACAAGAAGAGTCCCCACTCCTCTGCTCACAATAAAATTCCTTACTCCATCAGACTTGAAATGTGAGAATTAGACAATTTACAACTATGTTGTCTCCAATCTGATCTAAACATAGTTCATAAAATCATATATCAAAATGCCCTTCCTGTCAGGGATTACTTCAGCTTCAACCGCAACAATACATCAGTGTGTAATAGATTCAAACTCAACTGCAGAAAATACGACTGCAGCAACAGGGTGATAAATGGCTGGAATGCACAACCTGACTCTGTGATTTCTTCCCCAAGCCCCCAAAACTTACACTTAGACTATCTACAATTGACCTCGCCCCATTTCTAAGAAGTCTGTAACGGGCGGGCACCACTGTGCCTACCGTCCTTGTCCTACTGACCTATTGCCCTCATTTATCCATATATGTTTTTGCTTATGTTATGTTTATACAAACAACTACTATCCTGTACATGTTTGACAAATTAAATGCATACATATACGTGCATGCATGCATGCATGCATGCATACATACATACATACACCTAAATATCTCCAAAATATCTTTGGTATGATCACATTTTGTTTATGGAAAGAGCAAGTAGATTATTATAATTCTGCTTTTCATTCCATGTGTAAATCAAAAGGGACCATACTATTTTTTATTAACATATTTTATTTCTTCTTTTTTTTTTGGTAACATCATGAAATTTGAGGTCATATTTGGAATATGGTTGACATTTTGTATTTAAAATCTGCTGCAGTTCAATCTAAGAAAAACCAAGAAAAATGATAGGATTGTTAGATTACTTGGATAACACATTCCTTAGGTTAGCAAGTCTGAGCTTGCTTATTTTATGAATTCTCTACAATGAGTATTATTTCATTTTGTTTTTTTAAGTCTGTCAATCAAAAAATATTCACAAACATGCACATCCTTCATTCTTTTATTTGAACATGGTCCTGGATCATCACCTTCATAAGATTTGTAACTGCACAATATTATATTAATGCAAAGTGAATAAATGATTGTTTTACTAAAATGAGCACAGTGTAGTGCTTTACTGATTAAGTAGAAAGCTCGCAAGCAATGTTAGGTACATTTCCACAATTTTTAGTAGCTTGCAAAAGTGCCATACTAGAAACAACACTAACAGCAATGCATTTATTTGGAGGCAGGCATAAAAAGGGTGACTTTTTCCTGCCAAATTCAAAGTTGAGGATAAAATTGTAGTCAATAAGTTGGCAAACTCAATTGATAAAATAGGAGGAGAGCGTTCCACACAGAGAAGAAGCCAAGATCCCTTCTCCCTCCCCCCTACGACTTTCCCTGCTTCTCTCTCTCATATCCTTCAGGTGAAGCCACAAAGGACTCTGCCCAGAAACCGAAGACGCTCGAGCAGGGTGAATTCCCATTGGTGCTGTGCCTCGTGCTGGCCCCTCCCACCTCCAACGGCCGAGATAAACGCTTCTTCGTGACCCCCCTCTCCTTGCAGAAGATAGTAGAAGAAGAAGATAGTAGCAAACTCAATTGATAAAATAGGGAAGAGAGGTATAGATATTCCACTATTTCACGGATTCTTCATATGTCATCATGGTCACTGTAGAAATGAAAAGCTATACAATTTTGGATTTAAGTTCTCTCAACGGTGGATCTCACAGGGTACCTAGGTCTCAGGATTTTGTTTGGTTGGAAAAAATGGACAGGCTTTTTATAAGAACAAAACCTTTATTGTTTTTAAGTGCAATAATGCATTAAATGTCTGTCCAAACTTGAAATCTCATATTAGATCTGAATTGTATAAAATAAGCTCTGTACGTGGATGGCAGAATCTATTTTGTACCTCAATGAAGTTTTTAAGAGGAATAAGACATTGAATGTTTCTTCAAATTTGACAGATTAGATTAGATGTGTGACTTAAATGTGGCCTACAAACTTTATTTCAGAAATCTTTCCGAATAGTATGATACAAACTCTATACATGGATGGCAGAACCTAATTTTTACCTAATAATAATATTTATATTATTTTGGTCTGTTTTACTTACAGCATTTCTGTTTTATCCATCTTGCTGTAATTAATAGATACGTCTTCGTTTTCAACTGGGCTAGATTAGCAAACTTATAGTATAGAACGATGTATTGCTTTATTGCTTATCTTTTAAAAAATGACTCATATCTCTAAATGTATCATTACAATTGTGTACTCCACATTGTTACCATCTGAACAGTTTTCATTTAAATATGGAATTCACACACACACACACATAAAATCAAAAAGTTCCAAGCTGTGCAATAAACAATGAGTCACTTGTATGAGTACAGCTTGATTCCCTCTTTATATAGGTATAAAATATGGTTGTTTTATTTCTAACCTTTAATAACATGTAACTTTTAATAACATTTTGAACACCCGAAATCCATATTTTTAAATGCTCTGTAGGAAGACCTCAGAGGGAACTTAAAAGGGTTTAGATTTCTCTTTCTAAAAGGCATGTTAGCAACAATCTGTTTGAACTGTTGGACAAAGTAACACCTGCGGCATCCTATAGAGTTATGTGAGTTTCTCTATAAAGGAGTTAATTTTTATAGAGTGATATAAAGAGATTCCATTGTATAGCTGCAAAACAGCTCCTCCTCCAGTTTCTTAAAATAAGCATAATTAGTTTCCCACAATGAAATGGAACATTTAAACTTAATCCGATCCATCAAACAATAGTGTAGGAAACCTATAATTCTAATCAGCACTACTTAGGTATCATTTGTGGCTCAGGTTGTCCAGTTTCAATAAAATCTCTTTGGACTTATGTGACTACCTTTGGACTACTACTCCATCTGCCCAATTTATATGGAATTGGAGCAGGTGACTGGAATGGGACTGGGACATACATCACACTGTCAACTTGCAAAGCATTCCTGGCCTGCTCTCAAGTTTCCATAGGCAAGGAGTATGGGAAAATAATCTTGCATCTACGATGAAGCAACATGGCGTTCAAAAGCAAAAGCACATTCCAGACTTATCTCTGTCAAGGCTGTCTTCCAGGGTTAGCCACAGTGGATGGAGGGAAGTGATTCCTATAACCCATAAAATTGCTTCATTGGCAAATGTGACTGATGACATACCTGGTGGAAGGGGGAAAACAGGGTTAAGCCTGGGCCATAAATTACATGGGGACAGAGTTGGCTTCACCTGGAATATGCCAAAACAAAGTTCCTAATAAATAACTAGATTTTTTTTTGAAGCTTGGCTCGAGGTTCATGATTTAATTAGAGCATCGGTTGGAATCCTGACACACACATGTATACAGGTGGAAACTGGAAGCAGAGCCAGTACAGCTGTATTAACTTTTTCAGCTCTCCTAGCAATTCTGCTTTTGTCACAGTAAGTGTCTATTTTTTAATTATTATTTTCTTGTAAGAGTCAAAAGGAACTCTTTTGCTAATTACCTGATGTGCCTAAGGACACACATCCAGTGCTGGCAGCCATAGGATAAATAAGTATATCAGTTCACTCTATGGAGCAGAGATGTGTATGTAATGGAATGTAATAAGTATAAGTTGGGGAGAAAAATAGCGAAAACTCAAAAGCAACTGAAACTCAAAACTTGTAATGGTTGTGAGAATGACTTGGGAAACAGGAGGAAGAGCCTCAGACTAGATAATGGTCAGAAAAAAGGCAGCTGAGACTCTAGAATGAATGTGGAGGTGGCAAAAGTCTTAGAAGGCATGTTCCCTAGTTTCTTGGTCTGTAAAACTAAGGAAGGAGAGATATACTTTTAGACTTGCAAGATGCTATTAATATAACCTTAGAATAAAGCTAAAACTAGAATTTCTAATTGCTTCTTGTCAGGATTACCTCTCAAGGCAGGTATAACTCTGCAAATGTTTTTTTTTTATTATGTCTTTTCTCAGGACAGAGTGAAAGACTTTCACCTAATACTGTGGGGCATAGGAGAACAGTTTTTAGCAAAGTGCTTCTTCAACATCTAAAAATTTCCAGGAGGAGAAAATGGGCAACAATTTAATTCAGGCTGGGATTAGACCACTATTAAATTGTTGCAGAGAAAGAGGCACAAACATATATCTCTTTCAAATCTTTATTAGAAGTTAAAATCCCAGCAAATCCAATGTTATTTTGTTTTCTCCCCCCCTCCTGAAATATGGGCATCATTATATTATTGCTGACCCAATTTTCTTGCTTTTTCCTCTATTTTCACAAAAACTGGTCAGGGTATGCCTTTTTTGAAGAAGGCAATGAAACAAGCAAACTGTAACATTGATTCCGAGGAACAGAATCAATGGTTGTTCATAGAGCATACCAACATCCTAAGATTTTTATTAATATTGATTGTTTCTTCATTGCTTATTTGATTCCTATGACAACCATTAAGTGTTGTACCACATGATTCTTGATAAATTTATCTTTTTATTTTATGTACACTGAGAGCATATGCACCAAGACAAATTCCTTGTGTATCCAGTCACACTTGGCCAATAAAGAATTCTATTCTACTCTACTCTACTCTACTCTACTCTACTCTACTCTACTCTACCCTATTCTATTCTAACATAAAGACGGTTTCACCTTTTTCCTGTTGTTCTTGCTTTGGTAATATTCAGCGGCTAACAGGTTTTTAGGGATGTACACAAAATAAAAAAATGTTTGTTTTGAAATGGAAACACTCATCCTGTTTCTAAAACTCTACATAACTTGAAATTTGAACATTTTGGTTGTTCTCCTATTTGGATGAGTGGTGGGATCCAGAACAGAGCGAACAGGGAACATTAGGACAGGGATGGTAAGCATGCTGGTGTGCTTATGCACGCCCCTTACTGACCTCTTTCCACAATTTCCTTTTCTCCTCTATATGGGCTCTGCATTGGTCTACTTCCAGCACTAATCTTTTCCTAACTTCTTCTGCATCTACACTTTCCTCCATCTGTGCTGAATTTTCATGCAATTAGTTGCTCACCTCACAGATTTTTCCCCAAAGATGCAAGGAAAAGGGAGACAGAGGCTCACAGATGCCGAGCCCAGGCCAAAGCTAGTCAAGATACCTAAGTCACATGCTGCTGAAGTGCATAGGCCTTCTTCAGAGCTGCTGCCCCTCTGGGCAAGAGATCTGTGGCTCAATCTCTCTACTGCTCAGTCTCTCCAGTCTCAGGTTATTGGGACCTTAAGAGTGGCATGAAAAGTGTATCCTCCTTATATCCCAGGCATCCCATGCAACACACTCCTGAACTAATATGGTACATAGTCTTACATGAAACTGGACCTTTGAGGGCAACCATAATGCTGATGAAATTGAGTTTGACACCCCTTCTCTATAATTTAGGAATATAGCTGTATTTATTTAAATTAATTTGTAATGGGTTTATGCTTTTGTTTTTATGCTTGTGCTTGTTCTGTTCCTTGTAATCTGGAATCATTAATCATACATCTTTGATGATAGTAGTAGATAATAAAGAGAGGGGGGGATGGAGGAATGGATGGATGGATGGAAAGATTCTTCCAAAGTAATATTTGAGAACTGCTTCCAATAATTTTCAAAATAAATAACAATAACTGTGAATGGGCTGTGATCACCAAAAGATTCCACATTGTTGTAATTAAATCTTATATCCATATCTTATTTCACGAAATCCTCGAATTCAAGCAGTTTGTAGGAAATTTTAATAGTAATCCTGAGCAAAATTGGTAAATACATTCAGATGTTTGAAAAACTCTCTCTGTGTCCATTAGGGTATTCAAACACTGTGCATCTAGTAGAAAAATTCAATACAAGTATTTTAGAAATAAAATGTTCCATAAAATAATAATAAAATGTATTTAAAAAGTCCAGCAAACTACTGTTTTTTAAATCATGAGTTTAAAACTGACTAGGGAAAGAGACAACTTGTTTTTGTTGATCCTGAACATAAAAGGCCCTGCCTGATATGCTCATCAACTTGATTCCTTTTGAACTTTTGATGACTGTCAGTTAATTAGTTTCTGCCTTTCAAACAGCTGCTGGTGCAATAGGAATAGGATATAAGCCCATGCATATAGATTTTTATAGCCATTTAAAATTAAAATTATAGATTCTACAGTCTACTAAGGAACAGAAGAGAAATCTCTGGTGCCCTTAACTGTGATCATCAGATGAAATCTTGGCATTCAAAAGCAACATATTTACGAGGTTTAAATGTTGTGATAAAACAAGTGGTAATGATTTCTTTGGCCTTTTTATGTGATTGCAAGTTCCCCTGAAGTATTTGACTATTCTCTATAGAATTGACTTCTGGAATAAATAGGATGAGCATGCCTATCTACTCAATGGAAGGTTTGGTACCTTTCTGCTTTGCCTTTTGTGTAGCTCTTATATTGAGTATCTCAGCCACAATACAATATTTTACTGAGTGGATTGACAATCTATATCCTTCTAGAAGCCTAGCATTATTAATTAAGTAGGCTATGGGAGCAGAAGTTGAAAGTAGGCCTACATCTTTTCAAGATTCTCAAAGTAATTGCTTACAGTTTAGTACATAGCTGGTATTTCGATGCATAGCTAGAACTTTCAGTAGGCCATCACAATTCCAAAAAGAAACAAGGAAAGGGTTATTGACTCAATGTATTGAATTAAACAGAAACCATGGCCCCAGGAAACACATGTTTTCAACACCTCTATAAAAAAATGAAATAACCGATAACTTATTTCAGAACTGCTTCACAGAGGACCTGCTGATCAGTAAAAAAACCCCAAAACTGTTAATGAACATCTGTGCTTCACCCCAGCCCCTTCCTCTTTATCAATTCTAAACTATGTTTCCTGATTTATTTCAGAAATGAAAAATATACGATGATCAGTATATTTCAGGCTTTATTAACTTGAGCACAATAACATTTGAATAGAATAACAAGTCTAACACAGGAAGATGAAGAAGAAATCACTCAAGTCTTTTATGCTAATTTGTGGCAGGAACATTTCTTTTCCTTGAGAATATACAGAATTTCCTGGAAATTTACCTTAGGCAGAAATAAACTTCACAAACTGTCTCTCTAAGAGTTGAATTTTCAAATGAAGGAGTTTCTACATCAATACCATGGCATCATGCTTCAGGATGAGCCTGTGGATGTTTTAATGGAGCAAATCTCTATGGAATCAGATCTACGGCTTCCAACAGTTGGACCAAGAAGGGATCCTTTCTGGCAACTTTCATGCAAACTCTGCTCTGAAATATTGGAAGACCTACTGAGCTCATTTTGGGTCACTGTAGGACAGAAGCAGGGATTTCCCCTGCCCGGACAGAGGGGGGCGGAATGCAGTGGGGTAGCAAAAATGGAACTCCACCCTAGAGCACCCAATTTGCACTGAAAGATGTTGAAAAAAATGTAGGGGGTCCTGCGTAAGCCACGCCCACAGAGTGGTAGCAAAAAATTTGGTAGCCCTTCACTGGGCAGAGGTCTTCAAACTTGGCAACTTTAAGACTTGTGGATTTCAGCTCCCAGAATTTTCCATCCAGCATAGCTATTACAGTGTAATAGAGGCATACACAAGGCAACAGTAGATTTTTGCCCCAAGTATATGAAACATACTCCTTCATTTTTTAAAAGAAAGCTTTTATAAAAGAAAGAGACCAAATAGAAAGATACATAATGCATATACTGTATGTGTATATATATATATGTGTGTGTGTGTTTTCATACATTTTCACGGGTACAGGTATGACGGTCTTGGTATATTCGGGTTTCTTCCCATGTAGGATTTGGAAATTTCTGGCGACGTTTCGATGAGGTCGATGGAACCTCATCGAAACGTCACCAGAAATTTCCAAATCCTACACGGGAAGAAACCCGAATATACCACGACCGATATATATATAAAATGTTTTTAGCTGAAATTTTAAAATTAAGGGAGACTAGGATGGTACCATTTCGGCCTTGTTCTGGCCTCATCAGCTAGCCACACCCTTCCTTACTGGGATTTGATCTGGCAGCCTCTGCCTTGTAAGGCAGAGAGTTAGCAGTTGAGCCACCAGACCTTGATCCCTCCAGCTCTGTACCAGGGAGGGGCTATATATGTTTTTTTATGTCGGATCACCCTGGTATATTGAAGGAACGTCACAAAAAAAGGCAAAAAGGAGCTGTGACATTCCTTCAATATACCAGGGTGATCCGACATAAACACACACACACACACACACACACACACACACACACATATATATATATGTACATAAAAGTGCTTAAAATGCAAAGAATGCAATAGAAAAAGCAGAATCAAAGTTTAATCCATCACTATAGTGATTAACAATAAAACATAACCTTAAAAAGACAGCAGCCACAGTGAAACATATCTATCCTATTAAAATGCAGTGATTTTTACAGTATGTACAGTAAATAATGATATTGATTTATTAGGAAATGCATAAGTTATTTTCTTTTCCAGCCTGTCATGCCATCCAATTAAGCACAAAAGTAAACTGGAAATATAATTTTGTTACATAGCAGTGGTAGAAAGTTGTTTACAAACATTACACCCTTTACAAAATAATCTCCTTTTGGTAGACATATTATTGGTGAATCCCTAAAGACCACCCAAAAAAGACACAAATGTTATCATCTTGCTAAACTGGAAAAAATTGAGTGTATTGTAAATCCTGAGCTAATGAATCCTTTCAAAAATAGGGACAAGATATGAATATCAGTGATGGTCAATAGATAATCTCAACCTTCATTTCCTGTTCCCTTGATCTTGATCACTGTACTTAAGCTTTAGTAAAGTCAATTTAACAAAGTAAGTGTCTGAATTGTGGCAACTAAAATGATGATGAATTTTATACTTTGGAATTTACTAGCTTTCATTCTCCATTATCACCCAGAAGTTAATGTAAACTTCTCTCTTATAGGTACAGCATCTTTCTTACAATTAGGGAATTTTGAAAATAGCATATAGACAATCTCAAAGATAGAAGGAGACAAATAATAAGAACACCAATTTCTTACTACGTAGAAAATTTAAATATCACAGTGGATTTTCTAAAATCTCTTCTGCATAAAGAAAGCTACACTATGCAGACTTATATTCGAATAGATGGCTGTTATAAGAAGTTGTGGAGTGATTGAACCAGTGGTGGATTGCTCCTGGTTCGACCCAGTTCTTTGAACCAGTAGTGCTGGCAGTTGAAAGCTCCACCTACCTGCCTGCGAGCACATGCACAAATCAGTAGCAACGGGGTTTAGAACCCACTACTGGACTGAACAGATTCTTCCAAGTAGGACAGAATGCCTCTGCTTATCCTTCTTCTCCTTCCTCCTCCTCGTCCTTGTCCTCCTCCTCTTTGGTTTTCCCCCCAAGTTTAACAGGGATGGGAATATATTTTCCTTTTCCACATATTGGCTATGTGTCTGGGGACTGGTAGAGCTTTGAATCTTCTGACTCTAGAGTTTTCCTGTTTGTTCATGATAAGCCTTCTGATCCACCCATATGCTGACAGTGGAGCACTAGCATCAAAAAGACAAACACTGTTGAGGCTGCCAGAGGAGTTAGTAGTTCAGCAACATCTGTTGACTACATGCTCCCCATTTCTACATTAATTCATGTGATTTAAAGCAGAGAGTTATGCTCAGAATACATTAGTGAGTTTGAAGGAAAATTATTTCCTATTTAGAACCTTTGTTGCTATGGTATTTGAACCACAACAACTTACCTAGGATTTAATGCAGATGAGAAAACATGCATGCAGGAAGAAATGGCCACAAAATGTTTACTGAGAGAATAACAGAAGATGCAGGAAGAAAAAAAATAAGTGGCAAAAAATTATAAAGCAAGCGTTTGAAATTTCCTATCTAAGGAACCCCAGAAGTGAAGTCCCTCAAATTCAGACTGAAACAGGCTAAGCAGAAGGAAAGAAGAGAGAGAGGGAGGGATAGTTTTTTTTATAGGTTCTATATTTTGCAGAGAGAGAGAGAGAGAGAGAGAGAGAGAGAGAGAGAGAGAGAGAGAGACAGAGAGAGTCAGAAAGACACAGAGAAAGAAGGAAAATAGAATACATCTGATGATATATCAATAATAGTAAAACAATATTTTTTTGGGGGGGGTTTGCATGCGTACATGCATTTGTATATTTAGTTGCCTTATTTGGGCAACTAAATTTCAATGAATTTTGACTAGCTGATAGATCTTTTCAAAGTTAAAATCATCAGCTAGAATTAGGGAAGAGGGATCAACTTATGCAAATAATTTTGACTTGTTAGCATCGTTCCTTTATTAGTGTGTTCAAATGATGCTGTTGGGTCATGTTTATTATAGAGGATCTGTCCAAGGTGCTGGATGGCTGACTTTTCCATCTGCATTTTTTGAGCTTCATATTTTGATTAACTGCAGCATAAGCCTGAGAATAAATGTATTTTCAATAGAATAAGGTAAGAAGTGCAAAAATTTCCATCTTTTAGAAGGATTTACTAAAGAACCAATTATGCCATAGCACGAAGTTATCTTTTACCCAAGCACTTATTTCAAAACTCTGCTTTAAAATATTGGGAGCTGCTCATGTTTTATAGTTAGCATTAGAAAATTATATCTAAAATGGGATTGGAAAAAAAAACTTTCTCTAATGCACACTTTACCTTGTATCCCAACAATATAGAGGGAGATTTTATGCAATAGCTTTTTTAGAAATTTAGTTTTGAAATTTCTTTGGTTTCTTCTAGGATGAGAGAGAAAGAAAATATTTTTGTTTGCTGAAATTTGGAAGCATTCTTTACCTTGGAGATAAGAGTAAAATTTTCAAAATATAAACTTTACTTAGTCAGCATGTTCAGAGATATGCATGGTCTGAGTTAATTTTAATGAGCATCTACGGAGCAGGGCGGCATACAAATCTAAATAATAATAATAATAATAATAATAATAATAATAATAATAATAATAATAATAATCTTTTACAGTCAAACATTTTTTTTAAATGGAGAGAAATGATTTCTAAATAGTTTCCAATGTTGTTATACTACTACTAGTAGTATTCTTTATGTTTCCAGTTTAAGATACTTGGATGTTCAAAGCAGAGTAGCTAATGTTATCTTCTCTCAGCTGAAGTCAAGTTTCATAGATTTATGGCTGACCAAATTATTTTGGCACGCAACTGAGTTTCTCACAAAAATTGCAGAAATGTCAGTGCCAGAGAGTAAAAATGAAATAACCTAAAAGAAATTCACATTATTTTTCTACTCTTTTTTCTTGATATTCTAAATTTACCTTTGTAGCCCAATGGTTCGAATGCAGTATTGCAGGCTAACTCTGCCCACAGTCTGGAGTTCAGTTCTGACAAGACTCAAGGTTGATTCAGCTTTCTATCCTTCCAAGGTCAATAAAATGAGGACCCAGATTTTTGGAGGCAATATGCTGGCATTGTAAATTGCTCAGAGAATGCTGTAAAGCAATATGGAGTGATTTTTAAGCCTACGTGCTTTTGCTATTGTTACCTATTCCCCTTCAGTATGTCTAATCATAGATCAACCATTCTCAATTTTCTTTTTTAATGCTAGAAAACTAAACATTTGCATTTGATATTTTGTAACAATTTCACGTTGTATTTGCACCCTAAGGATTCATTGCATTTCTAGTGTTATGAGTAGCAAATACATTCTGCTAAATTCAACTGAAGTTTTTTGTGTGCAAATTTAGGATTAAACCATAAACTAAATACATTAAAACTGGTCAAGCTAAATTCTAGTAGTACAGTATCAGTTCTGAATCTGTGAAATTATCTTTGAAATTAGGTACAAATCTCAGGTTCTATATTACAGCTTCCAAGTGCTATTGTGTCAATAACAGATGACTTTCACAGTGCAATGTTCATAGAAACTCTGGACACCTAAATAAATGATTAAGAGAAAACAATCCTTGGAGACCGATTAAAGACTATTATGGTTATATTATTTGGTTCAGTGATGTAATTGTGGTACTGTGACAGTGCTTTCCCAAAATTAGGCTTTTTATTTATTTATTTATTTATTTATTTATTTATTTATTTGTTTGTTTGTTTGTTTGTTTGTTTGTTTGTTTGTTTGTTTATTTATTTATTTATTTATTTATTTATTTATT
The DNA here is from genome assembly GCF_031021105.1 of Erythrolamprus reginae. Classification (NCBI taxonomy): domain Eukaryota; kingdom Metazoa; phylum Chordata; class Lepidosauria; order Squamata; family Dipsadidae; genus Erythrolamprus; species Erythrolamprus reginae. The sequence goes on along the minus strand of NC_091950.1, from coordinate 305,212,135 downwards.
TATTTATTTATTTATTATTTAGATTTGTATGCCGCCCCTCTCCGCAGACTTTTTGGACATGCTCTATGAGAAAGGGAGGGTAAACAATAGACAATATGTTCAATTCCAATTGTTGTAATGCAGGAATTTAGAATTGACCTTGCAAAAAGTATGAATTATTTAGAATTATTAGAGAAACCTCTGCTAGTGTAAAAATTGACCTGACCTATCTCAAAAGGTTTCCAATGAGTGCCTTGTTGTTCTTCCAATTAGAGTATGTTGAGTGATCATAAAAGCAGAACCAATCTAAATTCCGCTTTGTGAAGGTGGGAATGTGCAATTTGTGTCACTGAAGGTTTCTTTTTTTAAAAAAATATTCCTATTCAGCATATTCTGAAAAATGATGAGCTGTTAGTTTCTTTAGTTTGCTGCGATAGCTTTTTATTTCCTGACATAGTATGCTTATTGACTACAATTTGTACCATTTTGCTCTAAAATTTGAGTTCTCTTACTTTTTGAACTGTCACATTAGAATTTGTTGGTGGCTTGTCATCAAAAAATTAAATTGCATTCTGAACTTTATGTGTTTATATGTTGAAAGTACTCTGAACCTCCCAAATATCAGTATCATGAATTTAGGAAATCTCATTCATTCCTTGTGAATCCTTTCAATTAATATCTCTGAAACATAGCTTGGATATTGTTCACAAGAAGGGCTTGGATTTATAGCAAATTTAAGGAAATGGATATTTGGATGGTTAAAATAGTCCTATTGTGTAGGATGAATTTGATACTGTTACTCCTGACGAAGTGGACACGGCTGTGGGAGTGACTAATTCCTCTGTCATTGGCAGAGGTTGTACTATGTACTTATAACTTTAGGCCTCTTACGTATTTTGAAAACTAAATAGTAGATAAGTGATCAAAATCATGGCTAACTGCCACCCACATTTTAAGGTGACTTTCTAGAAATCTGTGGGTTTTTTGTGTTTTTTGGTAGCTCTTTATGCTTTCTTTTGTCTTGCCACCATCACTTCTGCTGTAGTCTTCTTCCTTGATCTAAAATTCTGTATTGCTGATAAACAATCCACTTTAATCTCCTTCCTTCATACATCAGATATATGAGGTGTATAAATGAGAAAACCTATTAAGTGCTTGGGTACCATGCAGGCTATAGTGCAGACACTTGAAGAATGATTAATGAAAGATGTGGCTGGGAAGCATCATAACACTTATTGAGGGAGTTACTATGTTTACATCCTAAATAGGAGAGGATTTCTGCCAAGTTGGAAATTTTCCATCCAAAATAGTAATTATGTTCTTTAAAGCCAGTATCAGTTATTAACAGAACATGCAGCAGTGAAGTACTCTCTCTCTCTCTCTCTCTCTCTCTCTCTCTCCCTCCCTCCCTCCCTCCAAAAGCAATCCTTCTCATTCAGATAAATTTGTCTACTTCAGACTTAGGCAACAAAGTCTGTATATTAAACTTGGTCACTTGATAAAAGCAGATTCAGAATGATAAGTGTGGAACATTTCCACTTTTACAGTATAAATACTGTGTTACTCGGATCAGTGTGAATCACCCCCACAAATATTGTAGCATCACAACAGTATGTTAATGTTTATGTGTGGGACTGGGAGTGTCAATACGCTATAGTAGAAACAAATGTTAAATTAACATATCTTATTGCAGATCCACTCTGAAATACTGTACATTTCTCAAATTGTATAAAGATGGAGACAGAAAGAAAACAGCCTGAAATAATTTGTGGACTACTATTTTCACTGGGATTTTAGCCATTATAAATCACAAACCACAACTAGTAATCACAAGACATTAATTGTTTTATCACCAAGTGTGAAATTTTGTTTTAGAATAATGACAGAAATCATTTCATAATTATTTACTGCTTTTAGTTAGTGATTCTCATCCCAATATCTTAGATTACAAACTCCAGACTAATTTTAATTGGAAATATTTATGTCTATCTATAAGAGATTCATTTTAAAGGCTATAACCTAAATCTGCAAGTCCATCTGTTTATTTTTACTTAATTAGAAACTAGTATATTATTTTCAGAGAGACCTTCCTTTAGGTATGGGTGCATAGAACTTGGCCTGTAAGTGTTTTCCTTGATGCCAGCATTATTATATCACTCAGTAGTGAGCTATTAGGCTCACGGTCCAGGAGAGCAACTGACCTTAAAGGATACAACTTACAACCACAATTGAGCCCAGAATTTATGTTGCTAAGTGAGAATTTTTTGATTTTATGATTTTATGATTTTCATTACATTTGTTAAGTGAATCACTGCAGTTATTAAATTAGTTATTAAATTAGTTATTAAATTAGTTATTAAATTAGTTATTAAATTAGTTATTAAATTAGTTATTAAATTAGTTATTAAATTAGTTATTAAATTAGTTATTAAATTAGTTATTAAATTAGTTATTAAATTAGTTATTAAATTAGTTATTAAATTAGTTATTAAATTAGTTATTAAATTAGTTATTAAATTAGTTATTAAATTAGTTATTAAATTAGTTATTAAATTAGTTATTAAATTAGTTATTAAATTAGTTATTAAATTAGTTATTAAATTAGTTATTAAATTAGTTATTAAATTAGTAACATGATTGTTAAGTGAATCTGGCTGTCCCATTGACATTGTTTGTCAGAAATTCTCAAAAGGTGATCACATGACCCTGAAATGCTGCAGCCATATTTGTTTGTTTGTTTGTTTATTCATTCATTTATTCACTCATTCATTTATGGGATTTGTAGGCTGCCCAACTCCTTATGGGCTTTGGACGCCCTACAAATCCCTGGTAAATATGAACCACTTGTCAAACATCCAAATGTAAATCATGTGATTATGGGGATGCTGCAATGGTCATAAGTGTGAAAAATGGTCATAAGTCAAGTTTTTTCAGTGCTGTTGTAACTTTGAATGGTCACTAAATGAACTGTTTTAAGTTGAAGACTACCTGTAATGAACAAAATCCTTTGAAGGCAGTGTCACTTACCATAATGCAGTGGGCAGTAAGATCATCCTTATGGAATCAGAGGAAGAGCTGTAACCGTATATAGTGAACAGATAAAAGAAATTTGACTCTGAAGCAGGCATGTAATTTGAGAAAGCATTTTAGTCTGGAACCTCTCTAATTCTTAGAAAGATTATGGGGGAAAATGGGAGGAAAGATTCTAACAAAAGTAATATTAGCATTCACAACTTTGGTTTTCTAGTCTGATCTACCTTGAAGGGCTGACACATTAGCGCTAATGTTTGAAGTATTTGGGCTCCTAACATGGAAGTTTAATTTTTTCCTACTTTGGGGCTAGACAAGATCTGGAATAGCACTAATCCTTTCTTATTCTAGAGGATGTTCTTCAAGAATATCGCTGGTGGCTTCATCCCCCGGCGCTTTTGCAGGAGGCCCGGGGGACACGGCTACCGGCATAGCCGCCATTTTAGAAGGCCGAGATCTCACGAGGCTTTGTGAGATCTCGGCCGAAATCTCGGGTGGCTTGGCCACCCGATGATGAGTACGGGGTGGAGCCAGCCAGCCCTATAAAAGGGCTGGCTGGCTCGAAATCTGCCTTTCCACCCAGACTCATCAGAGCAAACACCCACCTCCCCTCCCTATCTTGCAGTGTGCCACTGTGGGTCGCCCTAGGGGGCCGAATAGGAATTTTTTGCGGTCTTGGCATTTGCCACGATCGTTTTTTTGCCTATTCCACACTGAGGTGACGGATAAGCGGCTAAGGGGTGCTTTGCCCCTGTTTAGATTAATTGGCTTACCTTTGGTCATTTGGGTAGGCAGGTTAGGGGCGGAAAACTGGGTGGTGGTTTAGCAACTGCGTGTTCTTCGTTGGGCATCTTTGGGGATGATTGACACCAAAGGCTTGTGGTGCGAGCGACCTGAGCAATTGGGGGGAACCTGTCTTTGGGTCCTGCCCATTTAATTCCCCTTGTAGGGGTTAGCCGGCAGGACCTCCCACATACAAGTGCATGGCAATGTCTCAGGTGAGGGAGGGGTCCCTCACCTGGATTAGCATAGAGCTACGCCCATAAGTGGCCCCGGAAGTTTTTCTGACGTCATTTTCCGCCCCGGAAGCAATTGTTTGACCCTGCGGGTCCATTTTAGGGTTATAGTTAATTGTGCTAATTATGCTAATTTATTTAAATAAATTATGCAAATTTAATTAATAAAAATGACCCAGTTTTAAATCCAGCTCTTGTGTCCGTGTCGTTACTCCGCCTCTCCTGCAAATGAGCAATCTCTGAAATATTCGGATCTGCCCATTCCTTTCTTTTTCTGAATGTGCTGGGAATGAACTTCTGTGTCTTACATATCCTTAATGAAAAGCCCTGCCAATTTTCAGCGAATTAATTTCATTCATTTATAATAGTTTTTTTTTTAAAGAAAACCTGATCCTGCAGAACTAGCCAGAAGCTGAAATGTAGACACATGAATTCTATAAACAAATGAACACAAAGATAAACCCTGGATTGTGTCAACATTTAGATGTTATTATTAAGCAAATAATTCATGTTTATAAATTTTTATAATACATTTTTAATTATTACCTGATAAATCCTCTTGTCTATACTTGGAACATGGAATTCCAAACAACATTAGATCAGGTCCTTTAAGCTCTGACAGTCCATCTACCAGTCACTTTTTAATGTGACAACCTAACAATGCAAATCTACCTATTTCTTCTATCTTTACACTACATATTCCCTGTACTGTATTCCCTGTAATTCTTTTTAGGAAGCATTGTAAATTCTTTTAAAATAAAGTTAAGCATATATTAGATCTTCTAAATCTACTTATTAAATGAATGATTTGTAATGCTTCCAAAAATGTTATCAATATTATTGTATTCAAATAGTTATGTTATACTTTCTTCATTGCAAATTAGATATAACCTGGATATTTTTTGTTCTTAGGTAAACAGTAATTTTAATTGGTTCCATATTTATCTCAAGTTCCTCTGGCTGTGCAATGTTGGCAAAAGTCATACATTGTTGATCGACTACGTTGGTTCAATATGTCACTAAAATGTCCAACCCAATGTTGAATGTCAATAGCTGTAACCATGAAATATAATAAGAGAGCTGCTAGTGGTGTGAATGTTAATATAAACTTTTCCCTTTATACATAATTATTTGTATTTTGTTAGATGGCTCATTGTGGTTACCTATACCCCAAAATCATCATAGTTGTTTGTGGAGACAACTGGAAATGTCTCATTTCTGATTTCAACATTGGCTGAATTACCATGTTGAGTTTCAGAGTATGGAGAAACATAGTGAGATTTTTGTGGCAATTGGACAGTTTCTACTCCAGGTGGCAAACTAAAAATGATCTTATGCACATTACAACTTTTCACTTTGAGTATAACTATTGCTTGAATGGGTTTTTTGTTTGTGGCTCGACAAGAAAATCTTAATTCCTGGAGATGAGCTCTATCTCACTGGCTGAGTTTATAATTTTCACAGAAGTCATTTATTGTACCTGTAATATTTTCAGATAGATACCTAGTAAATATTTTAGCATAAAGAATTAAAATATCAATAGTCCTAGGTTTTATAAAAACAGCATAAGGACAAGGTTATAGAGGCTTGGAACTCTGAAACTATTTTATCTGGAATAACATTTTTAAGCAGTTGCATTGTTGTAGAACCAATGGGCAAATGTGATGCCACCACTGATTTCTGAATCTTCACTGTATGAACATCAGTCAACCACACAATTAGACAGCTGGGATTATATAAGAGCATTTCTGTCAGTCTTTGATAAATTATTAATTTCCGTTTTCTTAATTGATATCGAAAGAAAACTCAGGGCAGCTTTTACAGCATCTGGGCCATTTCACTTGGAAAAATCCCCAAGTAGATTGATATTATTCATTTCCATAATGGTTGCACCAAAAACTATCTTGCACTAATACTTCCTTTCCACTTGTAATTGCCTGAGATTGCCAAATAAATGATTGAAATATGTTTGTCATCATCCCACAATTGCATAAAAGCGTATGCTTTGGAGCAATTACACTTGTGTAGAATAGTGTTCTGCACCTGTATTGAATTTCGATAATCTCCCAATCAGCATTCATTTAGCAAAGGATTAGGTGAGCTGAAGTCTAACTTATCTGAAAGGCACTCAGTTGAAGAAGATTATCATGTGAGATATACTGTAGCATTTATAAGGTAGCATCAAAAGCACTGACTCTGTTAATTTAGATAACCGTACACACTTTGAAGATAAATGAGGCAGAAGGTTAGGGCACCGTGCAATCAGCAAATACAGTAAATCCATGCTAATACAAATGGGAGAATTTTACTTTAAAAAAATAAATAAACAAAACCTGAGAAATTTTAATTTTAGGTTGTGCAATGGTTAGAGTGCAGTATTTCTGCTACATGTCGGCTGCCTGCAATTTGGCAGTTCAAATCTCACCAGATTAATTCAGCCTTTCATTCTTCTGAAGTGAGTAAAATGAGGGCCCAGATTGTTGGGGGCAATATGTTGACTCTGTAAACTGTTTAGAGAGGGCTGTAAAAGCACTAGGAAGTAGTATATAAGTCTAAGTGCTCTTGTTATTTATTAAATGTATATGCCATCTCCCTTTCCAAACGATTCTGGGTGGCTTACAATACCATGAAAGTATTTTCAAACCCCCAGTAATTTAAAAAAATTGGAACATGATTAGCAATTGGATAAAGGAAATGTTAGGATACGAATTAGAACTAAAGCCAGAAAGTTACCTTCTAGGAACTATGAGAGAACAACATACAAAAATTGTTCAATACTGAACAAAAAATAGGGGTTTTTTGCCATTGTAGTTAAGTACTTTTAGCTATTCCAGTAATTTGGATTTCTTTCTGGTTATGTGATAGATTTCTGATTGTTTTGGATTTTGAAGTTATTTAGTTATACTGTTTTGGTATGCAAATTTTGAGAGATTTTCATATTTATCTAAATATAAATATGAAAATAATTGTAGCATTAAAAGAGGGCTTGCCCACCTCCCTTAAAACCATCCCCTTTCAACACCAAATGTTTCTGTTCACATAATTATAGGACAGTGCTGTGAGGTGCTTGCACAAATCTATTATTGAATTTTTTCCCATCCCATAAAGAACAGCAATTCTGCTAACACACACACACACACACACACACACACACACACACACACACACACAGAGTACTAGCTTTATAAAAACTAAATCTAGCTTCTATAAAGCTGTACTAGTAAATACTTTATTTAAGAGACTTGTTCCCTTGGATACATTTCTCCCACTAAAGTTCTTTCATGTATGGTTAGAGCAGAGTTCATACAGCTTTGAAAATCACTTTTGTGCTAAGGTTAGCTGAGTGAATTTCCCCTTGAGTTCTGTAATGCAAGTTTCTGTTCAGCAACAATCACTTCAAGAACTTGCTTGGAGAAAGCTTTGAAGATGCTCGTTTATTAGCTGTCAGATATTCTGCAGCATGGTATTATTTTCTTCATCTTTACTTTCTTTTTTAATGAACTATCTTAAACAGAAATGTTGTGGATGTCATTTTGAAATAAAGGAATGGTATTTAATGAATTGTCTTCTTCACATTTTTACACGTTCAATATCTTTGTGATCCAGACATGGTAAATGTCTTGATTTGCAAGTATATGTTCGGCCTCTTCCCCTTTCTGACATATCTACAACAAAGCATTGGAAATGTGTTTTTTCTTAATCTTGGAGCTTTATAAAGTGCCCTATTTTCTGACTGAGTGAAACTTCAGATAATGTCCAAAATGAAGCTTTTGTTGTCTTCTTCAGAATAAGATCAGCATGTCTATGCCTGGCAATAAGTTAAGGCAACTATTAAAAACTTTTGACAACTTTCAGGTGTGCGTTTGTTTGTGAGTGTGTGAGTGTGTGTGGGGGAGAGAGAGAGAGAAAGACAGACAGAGAAAAAGAGGGAGGGAGGAGACAGAGAGGAGAGAAAAAGAGGGAGAGAAAGGAGAGAGAGATAAAAAACATAGACACATATATAAATAAAAGAAAGTTATATTTTTTTGAAGAAGTCAGTTCTCTTCCTCCGTTAATTACTTTAACGTTTAGCAGAATTTCCCTTCTTCTATTTCTAAAATGTTCTTAAAATATGAATAAAGCTCTGCTGAAGAAAAAAGCAATTAAAAATACCAGCAAATCTGGCTGGAGTGGGGACAGGAGATGCAACTTCAATGAAGAGAGATTATCTTGATTTGGTTCTGGCTTATCATTGTTTTAAGCAAGGTTCTACACTGCCTTTTGAAAATTGCAAGAGATATACAAAGCATTTTACATTTATTAGCTACTGAAGCTGAAACAGCCATTTCCAGGATTTCACGCTTCCTATTTGTGTTCTGAAGTTTATCCTTGAAATAAATGGGTACATTTCCTTCTAGATAACTCTCTCTCCCTCCCTCCCCCTCCCTCCCTCTCTGTCTCTCTCAACATCTTGTAATTATTTTCTTTTACATTTTCATAAGCCATTGAAACATGAAAATATATAGCAAATGAAATAGTGGACATCATTAATGTTGCTGCACTGTTGGTTAGAACAGTTAAGGAGAAAATTGTGTTGGGAACAAGGAAAAGTTAGTTACGAATTTATATTCATATCGTGAAAAACATTTTTGATAGCAGAAATGCCACTGCTTGCCTGATAGATAAGCTTAATGTTTTTTATTGCTATATTGTATGTGTGTTGCGTTTTATTTTCCTGGCAAATGACCAAATACATTACAGATGCATTTGTATTACAGATATTGCTATGGTATTCAGTTTAGGTTGCAGCTGTAAAAACTATGTTGAGTAATTTGTTGAGCTTTGTTGCAGAGATATGTACTTTTGTTCGCATTAAAGTTGAAATTACACCTTAAATGTTGTTTACTCTCTCTTTTTTTTGCTAGGAATCAATTCTCTGATTAACGTATTTTTCGGTGTATAAGATGCACCGGTGTATAAGACGCACCCAGATTTTAGGGGAGAAAAACAAGGAAAAAAATATTCTGAACCAAATGGTTTAGTATTATATTGTTTAATAAAATACTTTTAGCAACCATGTATACTTTTTACAAACTTCAAACTTGACAATTTCATGATTTGTGGACCTCAGCTCCCAGAATTCCTCCACTAGTCATACTACCTTAGGAATGGGAGTTAAAGTCCACAAGCCTTAAACTTGCCAGGTTTGAAGACCCTTGCATGCATAACCTCTAGCCCAGGGGTCTTCAAACTTGACAGCTTTAAGACTAGTGGACTTCAACTTCCAGAATTCATCCACCAGTCATGTTACCTTAGGAATGGGAGTTGAAGTCCACAAGTCTTAAACTTGCCAGGTTTGAAGACCAAAGTCAAGTTTCACCCAAATCCAGCTTATTTGACCTCTATAACAATAATTAAGTGTTGTACCTCATGATTCTTGACAAGTGCATTTTTTCTTTTATGTACACTGAGAGCATAGGCACTAATGATAAATTCCTTGTGTGTCCAATCACAGTTGGCCAATGAAGATTTCTATTCTACTCTACTCTCTATTCCATTCTACTCTACTTTATTCTACTCTACTCTACTCTACTCTATTCTATTCTGAAACCTTGTGTAAAGCCCAGGCAAAAGACACATTGGCGGAGGTTCTCAGGCATCCTCCTCCACCGCCATGTCTTTTGCCTGGGCGAAGAATGCCAGAAGTGCCACCCTGCATGGAGTTCAAAGGCAGTGTTTGTGGCTCCGTTCTCCCAACCCCAAAAGAAGAGCGCTGGGGCCTAAATGGAGGGAAAAGCACTTTTGGAGCGCAGGCTGAAACGGGGGGTCCGTGGGGCAGGGGGAAGAGATGGGGCTCCCAGACAGAGAATCAGTCATGTAGGAGGCTTATAAACTGGTGCAGACACTGCTTGTGTTCTCCCTGATGCTGAAGTAAAGGACAGAAGGAGTTCTGCCATCCCCCTTTGCAACCAGGGCTGGTATGAGTGGCCAGCGGCAGGATGGCCTTGGATGGCAGCGGCGGTTGGTGAAGGGTGCACTGAACCAAGCTGCCTCAGCCAGAGAGAGGCAGCCCCTGCCCTGCCCCTGCCACAGCCACTTGTCCGAGCCACTTTTTGGCCTGCTGGGGGGGCTCCCCTGCTGGGGGGGCTCCTTGACCGGCTCCTGCTGGTCTCCCGGGAAGAGGGAAGCAGCCAAGGGCATTCAGGTGGCCTTGGGGACAGCTACCAAAGCACGGGAAGGCTGCCACTGCTGACCACCACCAAACTCCTCCCCCAAACATTCATGTATAAGATGCACCCAGTTTTTGAGGCACTTTTTTGAAGTAAAAAGCTGCATCTTATACACCGAAAAATACGGTATTTATATAGGCTGGGATACAAAAACACACACACTTGCCTCCCTTATTTGTAACGGCTGGGATACAAAAAACACACTTGCCCCCCTTATTTGTAATGGAAACATTTTTAAATGGAAAAGTTATACTCTCAATTTTTTTCTATAAGATGAGTAGCAGATAACATTTGAAGCTTGCCTATTTTTGTAGTCTTAAGTTGAAGAAAGAGGAAGCAGATAATTTTTTCAGTCCTTATTTTGAAACATTTAATGCAACTTAAGATTTTGTTTGGTCAGTACATGGAACCACTTGAGATGGTTCTGACAAAATGTTCAGAAAGGACAATCAAGTTTTGAATTGGAAAGAAGTTTTTCCCATTTTATGCATTGACTGTAAATGATAAAACCATAAACCATTCTGATTTTCAAGTTTTCTCTCTCCTCACTGTATTGATATATTTGTACTGATTACACCTAATGTGTGCAAGTTATTGTACTGTCTTGTAAATATTGATTGATTGATTGATTGATTGATTGATTGATTATGTGTGTGCGAGTGTGTGTGTGTGTATTTAATTTATTAGATTTGTATGCCGCCCCTCTCCAATGACTCTTATGTCTTATGTGTGTATGTATCAAAATTGCATGAAAAAACCATGGTTTTTTTCTGCTCAATAAGTATCAAGTTTGGGACATTATTCACAGAAATATTTTATTTCTTTCATTAAATATGTTTTAAATTGTGATCTAAAGAAGATTTATTGAAATTGTTTACTGCTTGTTCAATTTTACTTGGCCCTAGAATGGATCTATTCATGTTCTTAGTTCTGACTTTCATTTTACTTGTGCTGCCAGATTTTTTAAAAAACAAAAGGGATGATTTTTCTACAGTCCAACTTTATCAGCATTCAGTGTGTGCTCAACCCATTTCTGAAAAAGCAAACTGGTTTTAATGTGAGTTATGAATTTAATGTAAGCTGGTCATTATTTCTTTTCCAATATTATTGCATTATCTGAATTTATTGATTCCTATTTGGCTTGAGTGATTTTGAAGCCTACTTCTCTGCATGGAGATGAAATATTTTGAGATGAGTTGTTTATCTCTGAGTGTCAAACAGCCGTTAGCCTAGCCATTGGGAAGTGTGAATTTCAAAGTGAAAAGGCATATCATGTTTTATACGGTTCAGTTTCAGTGGTGGAATTAGATAAGCTGTTTTGAAATGTAGACTGAATACTTCCCCACCCCAGCCTCATAAAATGCCAGTGAAACTGTAAATACTTTTCCCCATCCAAGCAAAATACATATACCGTAACCAGTTTTCAGAAAAGCCTTTCACCTTTTATCTTAAACTACGAGGAAACAGTACCAAGGTAACAAAATAAAACACTTTTGAGTAGTGTACTTTGAGTAGTGTATACAATTAAATGTACTCGTACTTAATAATGAAAATGTTGTTTATACAAATAAATGGGGGTTTTTTTGTTATCTTACATTGCTCCATAGATTTTCTAGATAAAGAAAGGGAGATATTTTATAAAATTTGTAATTCAGCCAAGTTTTTAGTCACTGGGTGGAAAAAAAGGCTTTTTTAAAAAAGGAATTGTGCTATTTCAATCCATAGAATCCAAATAGGATAGTCAAATCATAAATCACACACACACATACACACATATATATACATACCCTGCTCAAAAAAATAAAGGGAACACTCAAATAACACATCCTAGATCTGAATGAATGAAATATTCTCATTGAATACTTTGTTCTGTAAAAAATTGAATGTGCTGACAACAAAATGAAATTGATTGTCAATCAGAGTTGCTTCCTAAGTGGACAGTTTGATTTCAGAGATTTGATTTACTTGGAGTTATATTCTGTTATTTAAATGTTCCCTTTATTTTTTTTGAGCAGTATACACACAGACACACACACACACACACACACACACACACAATGTTCTGTTCTTCTCTGTGGGTTTTGGTCGACATAAAATCATGTACCACAATGTCCTATCTGTCAATGAATACTTCAACTTCAACCGCAACAATACACAAGCACACAATAGATTCAAACTCAAACTCTTTCCAAACCCCAAAAACTTTAACCTTATACTGTCTACTGTTGACCTCACCCCATTCCTAAAAGAACTGTAAGGGGCATGCATAAGCGCACCAGTATGCCTACCATCCCTGTCCCACTGTCCTCATTTATCTGTATTTACTTTGTTTATATCAATGTATTATGGTTTATATGTTATACCTTATGTAGTATATGTTTTGACAAATAAATAAAATAAAATAAATAATGACCCTCCAGCAGTGTTCCCTCTAATTTTTTGGGGGTGTGGGCGGAAAAGTATAGTGTCTGAGCGGCAGTCCCTTCGGGACTGGGTAGCACAGAAATAATAAATAAATAAACAAACAAAGAAATAAATAAATAAATAAATAAATAAACAAACAAACAAATAAAAAATCCATCCTGTTTTGCCTCAGAGAATTTCAAAATAAAATACTGTTCTGTGTGTCTATAACAGTGAGCTCATAATAGGGCAACTCTATCAATATCAAAATGCCACTTAAATAGTTGAGCTAGTTTCAAACTAGATTTTGATTTTCTTTCTCTCTTCCTTACTCCCATCCTTTTTCTTTCTCTTTTCCTTCCTCTCTTTTTTCTATCTGTTTCTCTTTCTTCCTCTCTTCCTCTCTCTCTCCTTCCCTCTCGGCTTCTGGGCAGGTTTGGAAAACTCTGAGTTGATGATGATTTTTAAGTGAGCGATTGCTCACTGCTCAGCTTAGAGGGAACTATGCCCTCCAGCAATATAAGCACTATTGAGCCAAAGATAACCAGCTGAACTAATAATGCATCTTTTACTCCTATTTGGTCTCTACTCATTTTTAGTTGCTAGCTATTTCCAACCCCTTCATTTAAATTATTTTTATAAAGTCTAATTTTTATTTTTTATATTTTTGATGTCACATCAATCCAGTGATACTCTGTCTCCGGTGAGAGAAACTTTTCCCTAGGAATCTAAAGTAATAGCTATTTTCAGCTTCATTTTGTCAGCAAAGTTGTAAAATGGGCGTAACACAGCATGGAAATTCAGATATACGACAAACTAGTAGAGAGACATGACAACTACAGATGTATAGATTCATACATATATCTTGCCTAGAGTATATTTATATTTCACTAAGCCCTTTAGTGAATTTGATTAGATCTTTCCATATAGTCTAAATGTGTCAAATAACTTGTCATATCGTATATTACCAACATTAAGTAGGGTAGCAAAAGATTCTTAGATTGCTAAAAGTGGATCTGATTTAATTTCTATTAAAATCAATGCCACTTAAGGAAATTAAAGAAATAGAGATAGGAAATGAATTCTCTGTCATTTCTTTAGGGAAACTAATTGTCTTCCATTTAGAAGTTAAAAGTTTATATCACTATTACACACTAAAATTATTAAAATTGAGGTGAGGATTTATTTAGGTCAAGATCACTCAGGAGTATTTTAATGAAGAAACCCATTTTTAAACTTTGGGCTGCAATTAAAATGTGTCCAGATACAATCAGTTTAAAAATGAGAATGCAGGAACAATCTTAGGGGAAATTATGCATAGTTCTTATACATCTCAGAAACAGAAGAAAGAATAGAAGTCATTAGCGGGGAAGTCATTCCTTTATTAGTGATACTGTTTGTCATTGCCGAAGAGACGGAGCAACGACACGGACACAAGAGCTGGATTTAAACTTGGGTCATTTTTATTAATTAATAATTTGCATAATTTATTTAATTAAATTAGCATAAATTAGCATAAATCAACATGCTTAACTATGACCCAAACAGTGGACCTGCAGGGTCAAACAAATACTTCCGGGGCGGAAATGACGTAGCAAATCAACATTCCTGGGCAACTATGGGCGTAGCTCGATGCTAGTCCAGGTGAGGGACCTCTCCCTCACCTGAGACCCTGCCATGCTCTCGCATGAGGGGAGTCCCGCCGGCGCACCCCTACCCGGGGACTTCAATGTGCGGGACCCAAAGACAGGTTCCCCCCAACTGCTCAGGTAGCACCCCACCATGAGCTTGGAGAGAACCTGTCAATCATCCCCAAAGATGCCCAAGGGAGAACGCACAGTTGCTAACCACCACCCAGATTTCCGCCCCTAACCTGCCTACCCAAATGACCAAAGATAAGCCAATTAACCTATTAAATGCAAGCACCCCCTAACCACACCTCCATCTCCCCAGTGTGGAATGGGCGAAAAAACAGCCATGCCTAATGGGCGAAGCCGCAAAAAAATTCCCATTCGGCCCCCCTAGGGGCGACCCAATAGTAGCACACTGCAAAATAGTGGAGGGCGGGCGGGTGTCTGCTCCAGCTGCCGGTCCAAGCTAAAAGGCTTGGCCCAGGGCCTGCAGGCCCTTAAATAGGGCCTCCAAGCCCCGCCCCTGACCGGCAGCAACGTCAGGCCTCGTGGGCCTGATTTTTGGCCGAAATCTCATCTCGCGAGATTTCGGCCGAAAACAAGATGGCGGCCGCCATGAGGGAGTCCGGTGTCTGCCCGGTCCCTCCGGCAAAGGCTGCCAGCCGGTAAGTCGACCGGCGCTATTTCCTACCATGCTTTTCTGTTCCAGAAAATATTTATTTATTTTATTTTATTTGTTTTGTCAAGTATAAGTTGGTAGTATACAAAGATATAACAATGTTTATATACATGATACTAGTAAGAGAGAAACATTAGGACAGGGGGCGGAAGGCACACTGATGCACTTATGCGTGCCCCTTAAATATATTAATTTATATCATTAATGTATGCATATTGCAAAAGCAATAGTAGTCTGGATGGCTGGAATTAAGCAGTTTCCAGTTGCTAGCATAGGAGCAGGAGAGGGCCACTCTTCTGGTTGGGCAGAATGAGGATGCTGCCTCAAGGACCAGATGCTGGGGAAATTCTCAGGTACAGAAAAAGATGCCATTGAAATAAGAGTAAACAGCCTGTTTGGTTTTTGCTTGTTGATTGGGGAAGGGTGCCATCTGGCTCATTGCCTCTGACAACAAAACATCTTGAATGATGATACCTTAAGGAGATGAATCTCAACAGGCAAATGGGCAGATGTATGTATCCCATCTCCTCCTACAGCTGTTATTCCTTCTCTCTTGTCTGGAATAAGCAATTAGATAGCAAGCATATTGCATGTTGCAAAACCACTACCCCCTTTTTTTGTTGAAGTATGTGTTGGTATACATGTGTGTGAAAGTGTGAAAGGCAGATGTCTGCCAGTAACTTTTTATCCATATAAAACTGGGATATAAATTTAGCATCCTAATTAAGAATTGTTAGGGGAATTCAGCCTCTGAAAAAAGAATTTCAATTTGCAATGAACAGTTAGGCCAGTAAAAAAACCCAAAATCTTTATAGTACTTTGGTCAGACTGGATACCTATGTGTTCAATATGAATCAATTAAATTTCATAGATTTAATTGAAATAAGTGGGATTAGTTTTAATCCTACTTATTTTACATACTTTTTATAGTGCTATATTTTTATGATCTATTCAGTGTTGAATGTTATATGTTTATAATTTGAAGGTGCTTCTGACATGAATAAAGAAGAAAGAGTGTGACTCAAAGTGGAAAAAATGAGAGGAAAAATTACTAAAACAGAAATGTTTTAGCCAAAACAGCCATTAAAAAGGCAGATAAATGAAGAACCACTTACACCAGCTCCCTTTAGAATCATGCTTAAATTACCTTGGAAGAGTGGAATACATCAATTTGCAAACAGGCACAGTTGCCTTAGTTTTCATTTTTCCACAGATGAATTGGTATGCCATATCTAGGCAGATATCTCTCTGACCATTGTGTACACTATTTAAATGGACAAAGAAATAGATTTACAACTGTAGTCTCATCCTGCTTCATTCCTCCTTTCTTCACACAAACATGTGTTCTCGTGCTGGTCAAATATTATCAATCTTTTTCATCCAGGCACATAATTCCCCCAATTTCTATTTATGCGGAGGGCTGATTAAAAATATTGTCTAATGTTTGAGCTGATCAGGTGGGTCAATATTTCTCATATAGTTCAACGAGAACAGTTCAACATGAATATGGAAAAAACCCCAGCTACTGAAATAATTATTAACACAGTTAATTAATTAATCCCTTCAAATTATTACAGAAGTTGGGTTTTCTCCACATTCTCATTCATTGGCTGATGACTTCAATGAAATAAAAATTACCTTGATATATGATGTCAGAAAAAAATGATGAGGAGAGTTCAAGTGAACATTATCATCTATAACAGGGAATAAAAAGCCCCCAAAGTTATACTCTTCCTAATATCATCACCACCATTATTATTACCAATATGCTGAGAAATCCTCTACAAATTCCTGTCAGCTGTGTCCCAATGAAACATAAATCCTGAATGGAAGTTTTTAACATTAAAACCTAATATGTCTGACAAGTATTCGGTTAAGGAAAGCGAAAGGATTAGGATCTGAAATTTCAGAGCTGTGCTTTTTGCCATTTGTTCTGACTATTTCAGATGCTCAGAAAACTAATTTCCCATTTTGATAGCTCAGATTATGTAGGATATATTTTAAGGTCAGAATATTAATTACCATAAATCCAAATTGCCTAATGCCTTCCTAATGTGAGGATAATATAGCCTTATAAAATGTTATAATTCCCAAAGTTTTTAAAAAATCCAATTAGATACATGATTCAATGCTTCTTCAAAGCTTTACAATTTGAATATTAACGCTCCTCTTTAAGCCTATTTGGGCTTAGAATAGCAGTGGGATTATTCTCAGTAGGAATTATATAGGGAAAAGTGATACTTTCAGAGGCAAAGTTCTTATGGAATGGACTACTAGTTCCACAAAGTATCTTTCTTCATAATACAGAATGAGTGTCTTCAGCCCATTGGTCAGACTGAAAGAATTTGAGTGATTCCTATTGTAACAGGTGAAGTTTGTAGACCAATGGCCTCAATTTCGCTTGAGACAGTTTTGAGATCAGAGATCAGTTTCTAATTATTGCCAAATCTGTGGGTGGACCTTACCTACAATTCTTCTGGAAAACAGGTGTATATATCAATCCCTGTAGCCTTTCGTGGCAAAGCCAATATTATTTATCCTTTAGTGCTTATTCAATTCAAAGTATGACTTCTTAATCATATTAGGCTTAGTGACATTAGATTTAGAATATATATACAGTAATCTTTGTTTATTGTTTTAGCAGGCATTGTTCAGCTTATGGGATGCATAAGAGATGCATTCATACTTTGGTCTGTCATGCCTTCCCCAGACCAAAAAATGCTGTATTATTATTATTATTATTATTATTATTATTATTATTATTATTATTTAGATTTGTATGCCGCCCCTCTCCGTAGACTGTATGCTGTACAGTTGTGGAGAAAAATGCATAATAGGGGATTTTGCCAGTAGGGCAAAAAGAAAGAAAAAGATAACATCTAGGAGACTGACATGTATTCATCAATAGGTCTAACCTCCCTCTTCTGCCTCAAGAATAGTGTTGAATGTTTTAAGGATTTAAGGTTTAAATAGTCTGGAGGACAGAAGGAAAAGGGGGGACATGATCGAAACATTTAAATATATTAAATGGTTAAATAAGATTCAGGAGGGAAGTGTTTTTAATAGGAAAGTGAACACAAGAACAAGGGGACACAATCTGAAGTTAGTTGGGGGAAAGATCAAAAGCAACATGAGAAAATATTATTTTACTGAAAGAGTAGTAGATCCTTGGAACAAACTTCCAGCAGACGTGGTAGATAAATCCACAGTAACTGAATTTAAACATGCCTGGGATAAACATATATCCATCCTAAGATAAAATACAGAAAATAGTATAAGGGCAGACTAGATGGACCATGAGGTCTTTTTCTGCCGTCAGACTTCTATGTTTCTATGTTTCTAATGTTATTGCCCTAACCAATATGATGTCAACAGCAGGGTCAAATGAAAAATGGATTAGGGCCCTTGTTGAATCAATGTAAGAAAAAATGTAAGGGATATTACGTTAAGCAAAATTTATATTTTGAGTTACTCATCCATTTAGATCATCTGTTTAGTAAAATATATAGGAATTAAGTTTTATTATCAGATGTTTGTGTGTGGGGGGGTACACAATAACAAACAGCAGTAAATAATTAAGCAAAACACAGCACAGAAGAAAATAGTACATTTATAGCAGTATTTTTTTACATTTCCATTTATAGCAATAATTATAGCTATAGATATACTTCTACAAACAGATTCACCTTTCTAGAAAGAAAAACAGGATAAAGGGGGAATTAAACAAGATGGACTTGAAAAAGAAGAGGCCCTTGGATTGGAGAGGGAAGGAAAGAAAGTAGATAAGATAAGATAAAATACAGAAAATAGTATAAGGGCAGACTAGATGGACCATGAGGTCTTTTTCTGCTGTCAGACTTCTATGTTTCTATAAAGGGGAAAAAACCCTATGTCGAGGTAAAATGAGGGGGAAAGATTTTTTATTTATTTATTTATTTATTTTTTGTCCAATATACAATACATATGAGAGAGAATATACATTAGGAATATATATATAAAGATAGGAAGTAAAAAGAAGGGAAGTGGATAGGAAGAGAATATATATAGAGGAGAGAATATATAAGATAAAAGAGGTAAGAAAAGAGAATTGGACAGGGGACGATAGGCACAACAGTGCACTTATATACGCCCCTTACTGGCCTCTGAGGAATCGGGAGAGGTCAATCGTGGAGAGTTTAATGGAGAAGTGTAGGGGATTGGGGGGTTGACACTATTGAGTCCGGTAATGAGTTCCACGCTTCGACAACTCGATTGTTAAAGTCGTATTTTTTGCAGTCAAGTTTGGAGCGATTGATATTAAGTTTGAATCTATTGTGTGCTCTTGTGTTGTTGCTGTTGAAGCTGAAGTAGTCGTTGGCCGGAAGGACGTTGCAGCGTATGATCTTGTGGGCAATACTTAGATCGTGTTTTAGATAATTGAAAAAAAAGGAAAGAAGGAAGAAAAGAAAAGAAAAGCCATTGCAAAAAAAAAAAAAAGAGAGAGTAAAATTCACCAGGCAAGCAGCCACAATGTTGAGAACTAGTAGTAACTCCTCTTTGTACAGTGCCATTGTAATTTTGAATGGTTGCTGAATGAGTGGACAAAACCTGAAGTCTGCCTGCACATTATAACCTGAGTAGTCCTAACAGTACTGTGAAAATTTATTATCTTCCAGGGCTATCAATAATATATTCATGGACATTTCCAAATATGTTCTCTGAAGCTTTGAGAGAACAACTAGGGATTCTACAAATTGTTGTCAATTGGCCTCATGGAATCTGTATTGATACATACAGGTAGGTAGATTACATCTAAAAGAATTATTTTACATCCTTAACAATACTTTACATATACTATGTCATTCCATCCACACCACTCCTCGATAGTGATAGTTTGAGTGGGTAGTAAAGAAAAGAGTTTGTAGCATCCCATGTGCATAGCCCACAAGAAATACTCTGGTGTCCTCTAGTCTCCAGTTCTCATCAGCTTTCAACTAGATCTCTAACGTCAAAGACCTATAGGACTGTAGCACAACTATCTGAAATTATCAGGTTGCCTATTCTGGCATATCCATACCTTTGCAACACATGCGTTTTGGTCTATAGATAGTCATTCTAATCATGCACAAATTATGCTTTCATGGGAGATGGGACAAAAGAAACCTGACATTTAAAGGGAAGTTTTAAGATTGTGAAAGTCGTAAGTATTTAAGTGTTAGTGATACAAAGGTGCAGTGTGTCATAATCATGGGTTGTTTCTTAGCATAATGTAGTCACAAGCAGTTCTTCATTCTTTGATCTTTTCTTGTATACAATATTAGCAAAACAATGTACATGCAACACTTAATTAGGAGGATAATCTCTTATTTTAATAAAGTATCCTATAGATAACTTCAAATTTTGCTCAGTTTCTGTTTGAATAAATATGCCAAAACTTAAAAGCATAAAAAGACTCTCCTTGCTGATCTTGAATTGCCCTTAAATTTTTATCAGTTATTTACCGATAAATCAGTTATTTACTGACTATGGTTAATTCAAAGAAAATGAATGACTGTAATATGAACTTTTGGTTCTGATATCTTTCATCTTACATTACAAATCAGTGAAAATAAAAGGACTTTCAAGTTTTTGCTTGAACATTCTTTAAACCTCCTCTCATTCTACCCATGAAAATCAAAGAAATTCTGTATATCATCAAAAATCCATGCTGAAAGACAATTTTGCTATGTATCCATGAAAAAGCATTAGTTCTAGAAAATAGGATTCTAAGACTAAAAGATTAAGGAAGAAACTAAATTCTTGAATAGAACACTTTAATTGTTTCACTAGATTAACACAATGCGATTGACATATGGAAAGATCCCTTCCAGGAACTGCTGAATTTTTACTGAAAATAAAAAGGAAAGGTATAAATCTATAACACATTCGTCCTCAATCACTATCAAACTTTAAGGGCATAGTGACATCTCCAATTCACACTAATGGAAACATATAGATACTCATTTATGGACCACCTCGTTTAGTGATAATCAAAATTAGGAAAACACTGAAAAAAGTAACTTTAATTAGTCCTCACACTTATAACTACTTCAAAATACCTGAGCATTTAATGTGATTGAAATTTGGGCTGTTAACAAATGACATTCATTTGGTGACCATAGTGATATGATTTGTCATTTTTGTGCTTCACAGCTGGCTTGCAACAAGAAGAGTTAATGGAGAAGGGACCAGTAAAATCTCAAGTCATTATCATATGACAACTCACTTAATCACCTGTGGTGATCTGCTTAACAACTACAGGTGGAAGTGAATTTGTAGGCCCATGATAGTCATGTGATGTTTTCTTAACACCTTATTTGCTTATCATCTTTAAAACTCTAAATGACTCAGGGCCAGACTATCTACAGGACCACCTCCTACCTCACACCTTGCTGCAACCAATAAGGGCCCACGGATTCAGCTTTCTCTGGGTCTCGTCTGCAAAACAATGTTGGCTGGTGGGACCTTGGGGAAGAGCCTTCTCTGTGGTGGCTCCAACCCTTTGTAATCAACTGCCACCAGAAGTCCATACTATCTTCACCCTGCCAATATTCCAGAAAGCTGTCAAGACCTGACTTTTCCGGCAGGCCTGGAACTAGGAATGACTGTTTGTATGCATGATTTTTAGATTATTATATTTTACTGTGTTGTTATTGTTGTTTGTAGTTATATTGTGTTGTTTTCATATTTTATGACTATTGTTAGCTGCCCTGAGCCCTTTTCAGAGAGGGCAACATAAAAATATAAATAAACAAACAAACAAATTAGAATTGAAGTCCCAATTGTGGTTGTTAAGATTGCCTGCATTTATAAACATTTTCTTGGAGACGTCTGACTATTGGCTGACAATAATCTCCTTTTGAACCTCCCTTTGGTTCAGGGGAGATTTGGAAGTTCTTTCCTGCAAGCAAAATCTAAACTGTTGTTTCTTGATATGGATACACCGTTTATTTATTTCTATTAATTTGTTTATAAAAGATACAGAAAGGAGATAGAGATCACTGCAATCTCCAATCTGGTATTCATTTTTGTAATATGCTAGTTGTCAGATCTACTGACATCTTTAGTTTCCTTTAACAAATTAGGATTTGGAGTGGGAAGAGATTAAAAATGTATAAACAAATAATCTTGACTTCAGTGAAGACTTTATTAAAGCAATTATTTCCTTGATTGGTTACCTTAACCAATGGATTAATGATGCTATAAATGTTAGATGCTCTCCTTTTAATATATTTTTCCAGCTAAAGACGGTTTTTGTTCTATCGGCTCCCAAAAATTGAATCTGGATGTGCATAATATGAACTACAATTATAGCCCATTAATACTTGTCAACAAAGTTGACAAAAATGCCCTGAAAATCTGAAGCAATCCACTTTGGGTATAGTAAAAGATTAATTTCCCTAATCAAAATCACAGGGTGAGTAATTATTATCCATACTTCTAGTTGCACTGTGACAGTTGGCAACTTCAATTATTTGGGCAAATACTAATCTGACAAAAGTATAGTGTTTGCCCAAATAATCTAAGACATTAAATTTTGGTTTCCTGCCCCAAGAAGTATTAAGTTATGTTTTTATAAAAATATTGATTAAATAAATATTATTGAAGTTCTGTGTTTTAGTTCAGGTTTTATTGTAACTGCTTGAAGTAAAGAAGACTTTTAAAAGGTCACAGCATGTTTGAGGACAGACTACTGTTGTGGACCAGCATCCAATCCAAAGATCAAGATCAATAAACTATCAATCAGGCAATGACTCAAAGGACAAGCAAGATATGATGTCTCCAGCATGGCAAAGCATGTGTCAACCCTGAAGCAAACCTGGGTGAGGTTTGCATTTTATGGTTTCAGGGATTGGGGGGAAGGGAGAAAATAAATAGCTGGAGATTCATAGTCAAAACAAAAGGGTTTCCTGTGGGAACCAAGCACATTTCAAAAGGTGGCTGGAAGGAGTAGTAGTAGAGTAACCAAGCAACTAGCCGCCACCTCTGTTGGATAATGTGACAGATGATGTATGGGAAAGGGAGAACTTTCACTTTTTAACTGGGTGGAAACCAAGGGAACTTTCAGTGTTGGTTTTCACCAGTTGTGCCAATATGATGTATCCAATTAATTGTTATTTGAGGAATCTACCTGCCTTGGAGTTCCGTTTTCTATGGGTGCATTACTTGGAATGCTGACAGCATGCTTTTCATAGACAACAGCTGAGTTTTAGAGAAGTTGATATTGCAGCGACACGGACACAATGAGCTGGATTTAAACTGGGTCACTTTATTAAAATAAATTTGCATAATTTATTTAATCAAATTAGCATAATCAACATGAATAGCTAATGACCCTAACTTGAACCTGCAGGGTCAAACAATTGCTTCCGGGGCGGAAAATGACGTATAATAAACTTCCAGGGCAACATATGGGCGTAGCTCCATGCTAATCCAGGTGAGGGACCCCTCCCTCACCTGAGACCATGCCATGCACTTGCATGTGGGAGGTCCCGCCGGCTAACCCCTAAAAGGGGAATTAAATAGGCGGGACCCAAAGACAGGTTCCCCCCAGCTGCTCAGGTCGCCAAAACCACAAGCTTGGAGAGAACCTGTCAATCATCCCCAAAGATGCCCAACGGAGAACACGCAGTTGCTAAACCACCACCCAGTTTTCCGCCCCTAACCTGCCACGGAGCGGGGGTCAGATCTCTATCTTGGCCCCCCGACTCCCCTGCCTAACTGCACCAGCTCGCGCAGTGACCGCTGCAGGTCCTGTAAGAAGGTGATGTTCCACTGTTCTGACAGAGGAACATCAGCAGCCCGGTAAAGCCACGGCTGATCTATGGTGATGAGGGAAAGGGCCACTACAACCTCGCCTAACTCTCTAATCACCTTACCTGGGGCCTTAATAACTCTCCGTCTAACCCGGTGAATGGCCCTAAGGGAAATGGCGTCCCAACAAGTGATCCTCGGGAGGATCCAAGACCACACCCCTTGCATGGTAGGCCACACAGTGCGAAGCCACCGCAGGCCTTCGCGAGCCTGGCAGATCAAAAGTAGACTTCCAGGCACAGACAGGTCCTTGCCACCGAGGTGCAAGACCCACCACCTGGGCGCAGCCATGGGATGCCGCCCTCCCAGTACCAACCTGGGCGCAGCAATGAGATGCCGCCCTCCCAGTACCACCTGGGTGCAGCAACAAGATGCCGCCCTCCCAGCACCACCTGGGCGCAACGAATGAGATGCCGCCCTCCCAGTACCACCTGGGTGCAGCAATGGGATGCCGCCCTCCCAGCACCACCTGGGCGCAGCAGTGGGATGCCGCCCTCCCAGCACCATCTGGGCGCAGCAATGGGATGCTGCCCTCCCAGCACCAACTGGGCACAGCAATGGGATACCGCCCTCCCAGCAATAGCGGTAGAAAACCTTTCCTACCGCACGCCTCTTCTCCCCAGCCAGCCAAAAGACAGTTGGCCCCCCCGGCAGTTCAAGCTGCTGAGCGGCCGGCCCAGGATCAGTACAGTGACCGCAAAGCAACCCGTCGGTGTCGTACAGGCGGGGCCCACTAGAAGAGGGCCAAGAGAGGTAGCCTAGCCTAAGACCTCACCCCAGACCCTCAGCCGGCCGTTCGTGCCCTAAACAGGCCGGTGACCACCAGTGGCCGATTTCCCGAATCCTCCGTATCGAGAAACCTTAATTGCCACATCAGTGATGGCGCCGATACGGAACAACCGTTCCATAGTCGGCGGGATCAATACCTAGCTCGGCCAGAACCCTGAACACTAGAACCCCACGAAACTGAACACTAGAACCCCACGAAACTGGAAGGCATGGAGCAACCCATCAGCCTGCGAGGAGGCCATAGCCTCACTGACCCGCAGGGGCCCCAAAACATGACACCAGTCGCTGCCCTAAAAAGACAGGCCTCGTACAGAGAGGCACACAGACTGTCCAAAGCTTGATTAAACGCGACAGCTGCTACACCATCAATGCCTGGCGACTATCAGAAGGGGTCCCCTGTCACTCCCTCACCCAGCCTTCCAGTATCTTCCAAATGCGGAAGTCACCAGAGAAGTCCATAAACCACCCGCCTTGAACAGAAAAGGCGAGACCGGCTAACCAGGACCTAATTGTCCTAACTGAAAGGCCACGCTGCCTAAGCTGGACACAGAATTCAACCAGGTGTTCCACTGGGGCAGGCCAACTATGGGGTAGCCCCTATCCTGCCTGAAATCCCCAAACTTCTTACCTGCATGCTGGTAAGCCCTCAGGGTGCCTGGTGCCACTGAGAGGGCCATAGCCCTGCAGGCCTCTTCCCTCCACCGCAAGGGAACCCTCCCATGTTCCAAAGGTGGAAAAGCCTCCGGAGACGCTTGGGCCCACGGAGCCAGGGTCCGGAACCTGGACAACTGGCCACGGGACAAAGCGTCAGCAATCCCGTTGTCTAACCCGGGGACGTGTTTCACCAAAAATAAAGCGTTTAGGGACAAAGACCTGTGCAAAAAATGTCGGACAAGCCGCATGACCTTGTCGCTCTTAGAGGACAGGGCGTTCACAACATGGACAACAGCCAAGTTGTCGCACCAAAAGTGCATGGTTTTGTCCCTAAACTGCTCCCCCCAAAGCTCTAAGGCCACTACCAAGGGGAAGAGCTCTAAAAAGGTCAAGTCCTTAACCAGGGGAGAGGCCCTCCATTCCGGAGGCCAAGCAGACTAGCACCACTGGTCACCTAATACCACCCCAAAACCGCATGTCCCCGCGGCATCAGAACACAACTGCAACTCAGCTTCCAAAAGAAGCTCGTGCCTCCAAAAGGATAACCCATTAAACTGCTCCAGAAACTCCCGCCACACACGTAGGTCATCCTTGACCCCTGTGCATAGGCGGGTACGATGATGGGGCAACCGGAGCCCCTTCATCGCACCATACAACCTCCATGAAAAAGCGCGCCCGGGAACAATGACCCGACAAGCAAAATTCAGGATCCCTGCTAGCTCTTGTAGCTGCCAAAGGGTAACCTTCCTGCAGCCCAACACCTGATCGAGTTTGTCACGGGTCTTGACTAACTTGTCTAGGGGCAATCTAGAAGATTGCTCCTGTGAGTCCAGCTCAATACCCAGAAAAGTAATCCTGGTAGCAGGGCCCTCGGTCTTCTCGGGGGCCAAAGGCACCCCCAGCTGGGCACAAAGGGCCTTGAAGTCCCGCATTAGAGCAAAGCATTGCTCCAAACGCGCGGGCCCTGCCATCAGGAAGTCATCAAGGTAGTGAACAACCGAACCCTGACCACTGCGCCTCCTGAGCGCCCACTCCAAGAAGGTACTGAAGCTCTCAAAAAGAGAGCATGAGACAGAGCAGCCCATTGGCAATGCTCTGTCTACATAATAACCCCCCTCGAAGTGGAAACCCAAGAGCTCGAAGTCGTCAGGGTGTATGGGGAGGAGCCGAAATGCGGATTTAATATCGCATTTCCCCATAAGGGCCCCAACCCCACATTTCTTAACCATGGTCACGGCCGCATCAAAGGATGCGTACCGGACTGAACAAAGCTTGTCAGGAATGAAATCATTCACCGACTCGCCTTTTGGAAAAGACAAATGGTGAATCAACCTAAATTCACCACTCGCCTTTTTGGGGACAACACCTAAAGGGGACACCCTGAGATTTCGGGAGGGCGGCTCTGGAAAAGGCCCCAGAACCCTGCCCTCGGCCACTTCCTTCTTTATTTTGTCCCTAACAATGTCTTCATGCCCCACAACCGATCTAAGGTTGTCAGACATGAAGGCCTTCCTAACCCCTCTGTAAGGGATCCTAAATCCCTCAGAGAAACCCAGAAGAAGAGCGTCTGCTCTATCGCGAGGGTGGTAGTTTTTTAACCAACCCTGAAGAACAACAAGATTAATTGGACTGGGGCCCTTTTCCCCCAGCCAGCGGGGGCTGCTTCGCCTGACCCACACCCTTCCTGCCCTTCCCGCCCTTCCCCTTCTTAAGCCAAGGACAAACGGACGCGGCGTGGGAGCCCCCACAGCTCCCACCCGCATGCCAGTATTTACGGAAGGGACAAAAGCACGCCCCGCGGCATAGGGGAAGGGGTCCCTTCACCGCACCCCCCGAGGTGGCCTTATCTTGCGTGGAAGCTGGGGACTCCCCCCCACGCTATGCCCAGTATCTGTTCTGTCACAGCCCTCTGTCCCAGACATGTAGGCCGCTTGGAACCACAAGTCAGGGACCACCACATCCCATGGGAGAGTGGGATCGAAGGCTACCCGCATTCTGAATGCATTATCATAATGCCTCCACATTGATCCCCTGTATTCATAATGGACCCTAGCTATAAGGTCCCGAGTCTTCGGAGAGGGGCGGCATACAAATCTAAGTAATAAATAAATAAATAAATAAAATAAATATAATGAATCATCGAGGCAGCCCTAGCCGGCTGCCTCTGGATCACGATGGTGGCATAGGTCAAGAAAGCGTACAGCCAAGAGCTGAAACACTTGCTGACCTTTGATCCCTTGTGTTCTTCCCCTGGGGCCTCCCCCTCCTTATCCGCCCTCGGGACCTTCCTATTCAAGATAGAGAAAAGGTCCACAAATTCCCCCTTCCAAATGGCCTCCTTGACCGAAGGGTGAAGGTGGAACCCCAGGGGTGTCGCTGGCAACCCGCATGGGATAGCCCCTAAGGCTGGCAAATGGGTCCCATACCGTAGTGGCCCCCAAACTAAGCACCCCAGGCCCCGACGGATAAGCCATCCCAGGGGCCAGGGCCATAGCGGCCGAAACTGCCAGGGCCCAACCCCCCGCACTAGATGCCCCAGGCCCCGATGGAAAAGCCGCTGCAGGAGCCCAAGGGAGTGCAGCCATAGCCGGCGGGGACCACACCTGGTTACAGGTGCCCGCCGGAGACCCTAAACCATGGACCCCACTCCCGAAACCCAGCGGGACAAAGGCCTGCCCGGGCAATGGGAGTAATGCAATGGATGTTGAATGCGGGGGTGCTTCACCCACCCTGAAAGGTGGAAAAAGCACCTGGTGTATACCCTGTCCCACGGGGCCCGGCAACGCCGCCATTTTTCCCCGGGCCCTTCCGGATAATATGTGTATGTCTCGTTAATATTTTTATTTATTTATTTATTTATTTTATTTCTTTAGTATTTCTTTCTTTATTTGTTTTCACCAGGAGCCAGTGCCAAAAAGGCCCCGGCTCCAAAAGGAATAAGGGACACTACCTCGGAAGGCAGGGAAGTGTCAGAGGGGCTGCCACCTGTCAAAGGGGAGCCCAAACTGACCCACGCCGCCCTCCTCGATCCAGAGGAGAAGCAGGGCCAGCCACTCCCCCCCCTTACCAGGGCCCCATCCAGGCCCAAGGACCAACGGAGCCCCGATCCGAAGGGGAAAACGACCGCTGCCAAAAAGCCGGCCTCCGATGAGGCCGAGAGTCATTTTCGCCCGGGAGGGGTGGCAGCAACCCGAAAGGCCTCTGATGAGGCTCCTCCAAGATGCTACGAGGCCGCCCAAAATGGCGGCCGCAAGCAGACACCCGACCGAGTGTCTGCAAATAATGCTGAGTCCGGGCGAGAAGGGAGAGCCTCGGTCCTGCACGCCCTTTTATAGGGCATGCAGGCCCCGCCCGGACACGTCACTGATCAGGCCACCCAGGCCTGATCCTCGGCCGAGATCTCGCGAAGTCTCGCGAGATCTCGGCCGAATCCAAGATGGCGGCCGCCATGTGCCCTTGTCCCCCCGAGCCTCCAGCAAAAGGCACCGGTGAGTAAAGACCACCGGTGCTATTTGTACTGCCTGGAGGGAGGGAGTACAATAAAAATGTCATCCTGAGCCTCTACCTAAGGTGCAACTTTGGCTCATCAAATAGTAGCTGCAAAATGGACTGTTGTCACACACATGACTTTTGGATAGATTCCCCCAGTCAACAAAGTTCAGCTCTCTGATACTGGATCTTCATTTAACACCTCTGCTGGAACTCAGTATCTGAATAATGTCTTCATAATTGTTTGAACTATTAGAAGAAGGAGCAGGTACAGTACACAGCTGTATGATTCTCTTACTATATAGCCAGGTTTGATAAGTTATTCTTTCTTGAAGATTTGATTTTATAGTCTGGTCTACATACTGGGTTTTCTTCTGAGTGGAGTTCAAAGCTTATTTTACATTAATTGGCAACAAGACACTTCTGCCAACACATCCTGGGATAATCTGCAGGTGGTCCCACACATCTGTAAAGAGAGGATGAGGTTGGCCTTATCTCATCTTCTCTGTTATTGTTGGCATGCCAAAATGTTGTTAAATGATGTCATTTGTGATGTCATTTGTCAAGGAGGGAGATGCCCAATATCCAACGGAGCATTTGCATTTCTATGGCATGGAATAGCTTTTGGTCCCTGTTATTGCTGCCCAGCATTCAGTGCCATACAGTTCCAACAGGGCAGATCATTTTGTTGTAAAACTTAGATTTAAGACAGGTCAGCATTCATCCGTCACCCACATGTATTATATGACACAGAGAAACAAGACAATCTACTTTAGTTGCATATTTGTATATGGCAAGAAAAATGAATCTTGTGAGTTTACGGGACAGATGGCATAGGGAACAGAGGTGCTATAGAATCTGGTAGTCCTGCCAAAGGGGAGCCACAGAAACAGAACGTAAAATGGATTTGTGGAATCTCTAACAATGCTCTAAGCACATACTGTAGCACTTATCATTTATGTAGCAGATACTTAATTACTTTGAACTGACAGATGTTATTAACATCCAAGAGTATTCTCAACTGCAGCAGGGTAAATCTAATCACTTCACTAACTAACTAACTAACTAACTAACTAACTAACTAACTAACTAACTAACTAACTAACTAACTAACTAATATTAACACCCATATCTTGTTGCTGCCCTAATGATATCATCAATCATGCATCAAAAATCAGAAGACTTATCACCTCTGCTGTGGGTGGCCCCAGCTCTCTTTCCTCCAAATCTCAGGTAACATCAGTAACAAAAAGGATTGCTGATGAAGCTTTGATGCAACTTTCATTTTCTAATCCTTCTGAGGCTTTAGGTGGCAGAATCAAGAATCCACATTCTCAGAGGAGCTGCAACTTCTATGGAAGGAAGTAAACAGAGTAAACAAGAGATTATTTTAATTGACATTGCCAAAAACAATTCAGTAGAAAAAGAAAAGCTGATTAGTATGCATTAAGTCTGAGCTAAGAAGACTTAGGCATAATCAGCATTAGCTCCAAAGTTTCAAAGTGGGGAATCTGGACTCCTAACCTTTGAGACTTTGCGTGTAAACATATTTTCTAAAGCTTAACAGTTATTTTCCTCAAGGAAAATTCGCCTGAAAGGAGACTATGTAACAATAAATCAATTAGTAGCTCTTTTTAAATCTGCAGTCAGGGGCTAAAAGTTTGTTTAAAAAATCATAGCACTTCAAATTTGGTAGATGGTGTTTTATCCTGAGGTAATAATGGAAATAATGTGGTATGTCTGAGAGAAAAGTAGAGAGTGGCTTGATCTTTAGGAGCAGCCTGGTGTGATGCAGGTTATGTTGTCCGAGCCTCTTTGCAATTCTGTGTCTATTGAAGTTGTCTAGTTGTTTCCACAAAATGCAAAAATTACTTTAAAAGAAGACGGAGTGCAATAGAAACTAAATAATGACAGAGACTGCTACCAAAATGTATAAATTGTATGTGCATTTCTCCTTTTGTGCTTTCCGTTATTATTTTTTGTCACTCACCTAGAACAGATCCCACTTTCAGAGTTTTTGTTAAAGCAGACATCAATCGCTCGAATCTAAAAGATGGATTACACGGTGTATGCTAAAGGTACTTTATTTTTGACAAAAATAAGAACGGAGCCTCATTCACTGTTAAAGCATAACTGCTATTCAGGCAGACTTTGGAAAAGGACATATATCATTGATAGTCAACAAAATGCTGGCAGAATGGAACAAAACCTTGAAATCCAGCCTTAATACTTTTGTTCCTATTCAGTCAATACAATTTAAAATATTTGATTGTCTCAGTAATGTAATATCCAGGAACTGTACTGAAAAAAACCCCCAAGGCTAAATATACTTGCTAAATAATAGGTTTTGTCACATGTTGGTTGTATTGCTTTTTAAAATTACATAGGGCATATTGCAGATCAATCAATAGCAACTAAACAATATGGGAAGAAAGATTTGACAAAATATAATTTCATCAACAAAGGAGATTACATAATAATTGTCAGCTATTCTCTTTAGGAAGGGAAGCCTTTGAAGAAGAAGACAAGGTGGGTTGCATCCTAAGGGGTCCTTCAGAGACCCATATACCTGATAACTATTATCCTGTCTCCAATCTCACTTCTCTGGGGAAGATATCTGAAATCACGGTTGACAAGGCAATTTTGTAGCACCTTAGAGTCAGAACTGAAGCCTGGGAAAGGAATGGAGGTGGCATTGGTAGTTCTACACAGTGAAGGGCTACCAAATCTTTTATTACCACACTGTGGGCGTGGCTTATGCGTTTTCTTTCAACATATTTCAGTGCAAATTGGGTGCTTTGGGATGGAGCTCCATTTTTGCTACCCCACAGCGTTCCATCCCATCTGGGCAGTAGCCCACCCCTGGTTCTACAGTATGGTAACCTTGTCAGGTCCTGGATGGAGTTAGAGAATTCCTTGTTGCCATGGATTCCTTCTGGACTGTATGTCAGGATGGGATGGGAATCCCTCTTTTGTAATGGTATGCAGAATGGTCCATTATTACATCTTTCTGGAATGCTGAAAAGTATGACAAGCTGTTGATTTGACTCAGACAAGAGAATATTCATTATAGAAAAAAATATTTGAGACATGAGGAAGAAGGAAGTGCAAAGGAGAACTTGAAAACAACTGCACCTTGTTTGTGTTAGTATAAATTAAAGCAGATAAGGGTATTGGCAGGCCCTCAAGATTTTGTTACAATACTCTATAATAGCATTAAAGTACATTCCAAGTCTCCTTGTCTATCTTAAGGGGCTGGCATATTGCTTTTCATTTACA
Source organism: Erythrolamprus reginae (assembly GCF_031021105.1). Lineage (NCBI taxonomy): Eukaryota > Metazoa > Chordata > Lepidosauria > Squamata > Dipsadidae > Erythrolamprus > Erythrolamprus reginae. Next base: position 305,180,145 of record NC_091950.1, on the reverse strand, counting down.
TGAAGAAGCTGGAGAAAGTTATATGTGAGGTTTCATTCAATTCTAATATCTTACCCTGGGAATAGTATGCCAAAATATACTATTATACAGTATACATTGTATTACTGTCTTTTTATCATCTTTTACTCACTTTGCTGTCTGGATCCAAACCCAAGAATGACATGTGGTGATTTATCTAAGCTGAGTTCTTTATTGTTTTCCATACCTACAAACAGAATCTTGCCAGACTAAGCAGTGTAAAATCTCTATCAACCATATACTCTGGGAATTATTAGGGAGGGACCAGGGGTGGGCCTGGATGGGGGGGGGGGGGCGACGATGCAGTGGGATAACAAAAATGGAGCTCCACCCAGAGCACCTAATTTGCACTAAAAGATGTTGAAAGAAAATGCAGGGCATCCTGCATAAGCCACGGCCATAGTGTGGGACTAAAATTTTTGGTAGCCCTTTACTGCGATGGACTATCTTCACTGTCATCAGTGAAGACAGTCCATCCCAGTGTCCCACTGTGTCCCACAGTCCTACGGGAACGGTCAAGAACATAGTTACAGTAGCAAAATTTGGAGCTCCACCCCAGAGCACCCAATTTGCACTGAAAGATGCTGAAACAAAATGCATAAGCCATGCCCACGGTGTGGTAGTAAAAATTTTGGTAGCCCATCACTGGTGCAGTGCATGGGTTTGGATATATTCAGGGAGACAGTGGACAACAAGGGGGGCTGGTGTGCTGTGGTCGCAAAGACTTAGGTGTGATTTAGTGTTCACCAACAAGTGTTCACCAACTTTCAACCACCAAAAATATCTGAACTGAGTTGTCTCTTATTCTTCTGGAATGTACCCCCCCTTTTAATTAAACCAGCCTACTACATTCCATGACATCATAAGGCAGTGATGGCGAACCTATGACACGCGTGTCAGCACTGACACGCGTAGCCATTTTTGGTGAAACGCGGCTGCTCCCGAATCTCCCCTCCACTCTGCTGCTGAGCGTCTGGCGGTGGCAAGGAAGAAAGCCAGGGGGCGGGGAGGAAAGCACCCTATGGCAGAGCAGCAGCAGTTCCTCTCCCTGAAGGCAAGAAATTGGCCAACTGCAGGCCCGCTTTCTTCCCCGCCCCCTGGCTTTCCTCCTCCTCTTCCTCCAGACGCTCAGCTGCAGACCGTCTTGGTCCCTCCAGTGCCGCTTTTTTGCTTCTTCGCGCGGCCGAAACGTGGGGCGGAGTAGGCGGCGGCTGCTTCAGGCCCGCCCCCGAGCTGAGCTTCCTTTGGCTTCCTTCGAGGTAAAACTGCAAAGCTCACCTGCTGCCTCGAAGGAAGCCAAAGGAAACTCAGCTCAATGAGGATCGGCTGTTGGTCTCTTCAAGCTGCTGCCGCCCACTGCGGAGATCCCTTCGCCCGAACAGAGGCAGCGGCGGCGGGTTCAAGGGACCAACAGCCGGTCCTTTTTGGGGCTGCGTTGTTGCAGCGTCTGAGGCCGCCGCCTCCGCCTCCAGGCGAAGGGATCTCTGCAGTGGGCGATAGCGGCAGGTTTAAGGGACCAACAGCCGGTCCTTTTCGGGGCTGCTTTGTTGCAGCCTCCGAGGCCGCCCACCGAGGAGATCCCTTCGCCTGGAGGCGGAGGCAGCGGCGGCCTCAGACGCTGCAACAACGCAGCCTCGAAAAGGACCGGCTGTTGGTCCCTTGAACACCCCCCCCGCCGCCTCTGTTCGGGCGCCCCCCCCCCCAGGAAAGAGTTGCACATTTGAAAAGCGCGCTGCTTTCCCGTAAAGCCAGCTTTCCTGGCTGGCACAGGGCTTTCCCGAGCAGCTGGCTTGAGCCTTGTGCCGGTTAGCAAAGCCGTCTGCCCGCCGGAGACGTGGAGAGAAAGAAGGGAAAAAGAGGGAGGGAAAGAGGAGAGGAAAGAAGGAGGGAAGGGAGAGAAAAGTGAACGAGAGGGAGAGAGAAAGGGAGGAAGAGGGGAAGGAAGGAAGAGATAAAGGAGAAGAGGAAGAGGAAAAATGAGAGGAGGAGGAAGAGGAGGAAAAGGAGAGGAAGAGGAGGAGGAAAAGGAGAGGAGGAGAAAGCGGAAGAGGAGAAGGAGAAGGAAGAGCAGGAGAAGGAGAACCAGAAGGAAATGGAGATGAAGAAGAGGAGAAAAAGGAGAGGAGGAGGAAGAGGAGGAAAAGGAGAGGAAGAGGGGGAGAAAAAGGAGAGGAGGAAGAGGAGGAAAAGGAGAGGAAGAGGAGGAGAAAAAGGAGAGGAGGAGAAAAAGGAGAGGAGGAGGAAGAGGAGGAGGAGAAAGAAAAGCAGGAGAGGAAGAGGAAGAGAAAAAGGAGAGGAGGAGGAAAAGGAGAGGAAGAGGAGGAGCAAAAGGAGAGGAGGAGGAAGAGAAGGAGGAGGAGAAAGAAAAGGAGAAGAGGAAGAGGAAAAATGAAAGGAGGAGGAAGAGGAGGAAAAGGAGAGAAGGAGGAGAAAGAAAAGCAGGAGAGGAAGAGTAGGAGAAAAAGGAGAGGAGGAGGAAGAGGAGGAGAAAAAGGAGAGGAGGAGGAAGAGAAGGAGGGGGAGAAAGAAAAGGACAAGAGGAAGAGGAAAAATGAAAGGAGGAGGAAGAGGAGGAAAAGGAGAGAAGGAGGAGAAAGAAAAGCAGGACAGGAAGAGTAGGAGAAAAAGGAGAGGAGGAGGAAGAGGAGGAGAAAAAGGAGAGGAGGAGGAAGAGAAGGAGGAGGAGAAAGAAAAGCAGGAGAGGAAGAGTAGGAGAAGAGTAGGAGAGAGGGAGAGGGAGAGGGAGGGGAAGGAAGAGAGAAAGAGAAAAAAGTGGAAGGAAGTGAGAAGGAAAGGAAGGAAGAGAGAGAGGGAGAGAGAGAGAGCAAGAAAGAAAGAGTGAGAGATGAGAGAGGAAGGAAGAGAGTGAGAGAGAGTGAGAGTGTTTTTTTCTCAAGGTGACACACCACCTGAGTTATGCTCGGTTTTTTGGCGAATTTTGACACACCAAGCTCAAAAGGTTGCCCATCACTGTCATAAGGCATTTCAAAATACTAATTTCTAAGAAAGGAACAAATAGGAGCATGGAACAATATCCATTTCCCCCCGTCAAATGCCAGCCTTTACATAGAATACTTGTTAAACTAAACTGCCTAAACTGGAATTGGAAAGAAAATTTAGAGAAGAACTTAGAAAAATTTTAAAAGCCAGATTGTAAGAGTGGTTGTCTAGAACAAAAGACTGAAAAAGTAGAAGTTGAGACAATGTCTGTCTGTAATCATAAGAGCTTAAACTTTGGAAGATCTTTTATTATATTCATTGATACCATATTTATCAAATAGCTTTAAGCATTCATTGAGCAACAAGAACATTTTGTGCTGAAAAATTGGCATGCTGATCAAAAGGAAATTTAAGTATAATGCCTGGAAATAATTTGTGCATGCTGTTTTAAAAACAGGATACTAAAATCATTCTAATAAGTATTTAAAAAGTGTCAACTAAATAGCAATTTTTAAGTAGCATTTTTAGTCCCCTCCCCCAGAGAATGAGTGTTAATTCTAAGTTGTAAATAAATACCTGATTAACAGTTGAGTAAAATGATAAGAGGATCAAAACCCCTTTGAAAGAAAGCATTGCAAGTGATCATAGAAGCTACTCATGTAAAATTGCCTCTGGAAGGACATTATTTTCTCCTTATACAATAGTTCTTTTTAATTATTTGTTAAGAGATAAAAAGAATGAAGTTTAAGGACATATATTTGGAAGACACAGATGTAAAGGTTTTACATAATGTTACACTGTGTAAAACATCCTTAATATTTGACGTTTTCAACCAATGTTCATACTTTTGTAATGGCTGCTGTGTATGTTCTATAAGGCCCCATAATTTAATACAATAAACATGCATGAAGTTAAAATTCCAATTTGTGTTTTCAGAGGTCTGAATTTTGCAAATGGCAATGCTGCATTGCCCTGACTACTTCAAAAATAAAAGGGGGGAAAGTTATAGAGATTGACACCATTCTGATGCTTTGATTTGATCTGATTTGATTTGACATGCAAAACAACCTGAAGCATACCATCAATTCAGTGTAAATCTCTAAATAGAAGTGTCAATATCATTGAGAAAGTCAGGTTGATTCAGAAAAAAAATATTTATTTACTTTATTTGCAAAAATCTATAAGATTCTTTTGGGAAGGCAACTGAACTAATTTGAATGGCACTGAAATCTAAACTTCAAACTAAATATTTATATAACTGAAAAATTCCTCTTTCTGTATTTATGTCAAATACCATGGTGGAAAGGGAAGGAAAGAGCCACATTATTTTCAGTAAATGACTAATCTACTCTCAGGTTGTGTGATTTTCTCATCAGATCTTGCATATTCCTACTCCGTATATGCAGACATGACCATATACTAATGATGTAGAAATTAGCCTCCATTCATTTGGAGAGGTGAGAAAAAACTACTTAATTATAAATTATAAATTAAGTAGTTATAAATTCACCTGTGGTTAGTAAAGACTAAGTGAACTCAAGCATGCAATAATGGGTATACTTAGGTATGCCGATGTTACTCCGTCTTTACGCAAGCTGCATTGGTTGCCAGTCGGTCTCCGAACCCAATTCAAGGTGTTGGTTATCACCTTTAAAGCCCTAAATGGCTCAGGGCCAGACTATTTATGGGACCACCTCTGATCTCATACCACATTGTGGCCTGGAATTAGATTGACTGTTGTGTGTGTATGTTTTTTTCTTAAGATCTTATTTTATTGTTATTATATTACTGATTTATTATGCAATTTGGATTGTATTTTTATGCTATAGTATTTATTCCACTTGTTAGCCGGTCTGAGTCCGCTTTGGATTGAGCGGCATAAATAAATAAATAAATAAATAAATAAATAAATAAACAAACAAACAAACAAACAAACAAACAAACAAACAAATTAACAAACTCTCCACAGTAACTGAATTTAAACATGCCTGGGATAAACATATATCCATCCTAAGATAAAATACAGGAAATAGTATAAGGGCAGACTAGATGGACCATGAGGTCTTTTTCTGCCATCAATCTTCTATGTTTCTATATGCACCTCCTTCCTGCCTTTATGTCAAAGGAGTAATATATATGAGGAAAATAGCTAATCTGAAGCATTGGAATTGATATTGATTCATATGATTAGTGCTCTGTTTGATCTGGAAATATTATTCTTTATGTTTTATTCTGAAAATATTTTATGATACATTCAATCTTCTAAAAATAGCTCCATTCCATTTTTAACTCTGCAAGCCTTTCGTGGTATGTAGAGGATTCCTCCTTTTAGCTTTTCCCCTAACCCAGTGCTTCTCAATTATTTTATGTTAGCCTCCCCCCACCAGGAAGAAGTAAAAATTTCCTCCCCCAACTCTCCGCCAGGACAATTGTTTGCACATTTTCACTGAAAAAACTCAAGCGGCTTATCAGTGTGATTGGGTTGAAATGTGTTTAAGTGCTGCCTTAAATTATTTGGCTTCATGCTGTCTGCTGCCAACAGTTTTAGACACAGTAAACATACGGCTCTTTCCTCATCTCACACAGTAGTCAGCGTGAAGCCAAGCACTACATACGCTTCATCATATTTCCTCGTCTTAGCTTTTGGGAGACTTATATTTGTCTCATTATCTCCCTCTCTCTCCTCCTTTCTTTTCATCTCTGTTAAATATTTTTCCATGGTGTCTCTTAAGGGTTTGTTATCTGCAATTCATATCTCCGGCTCTGTGCTGTGTTTTTTCAGTGCAAAACCCCCCTACTCCCTGCAGAAAAAAAAGCACGTTCCACAGGGTCACATGCCCCCCCCAGCATTGCTCCACGTCCCCCCAGGGGGGCCATGGCCCACTATTTGAGAAGCACTGCCCTAACCTATGATAAACTAGATTGGACTAATTTATATTAGGAAAGTAGAGCAGAATACTGTATATCACATAGAGACTTCAACTCTTCTATTGCCTGAATCAAAAATTGCCAGTGATGGTTTCCATTCTGATAAAAATGAACTAAAATATAATAAAATCTACTGTAGATCACCCAGCCTATTGGGCCAACCCTATATTCAGGCACAGAAGAAAAATGTTCCAATATTAAATAGCATATTCCATCCTATCTTTATGGTCCCCAGACTTGAGAGTTGGCTCTTATACCTTTTAATATAATACAAATGAATAAGTTATTTTGTCAGCTGAGCCACTTTGATTATTGCATTGTGTTATTCAAGATTAAAACTAAAAAAGGGCAGGGAAGGCAAACAAAATAACCCCAAATTATCAAGATTCTGATATAATGATAAATTATATAAAATGGAGCAGTAAAGTTTATTAGTAATTGTGGCTGGATCCCAGCTGGGAAGCATCCACTTTATCTTAGTTTGTCACATAAGACTTCATTTAAATATCTATGCATAATGACAACTGAAAGGTTTCAGCCAGCTGTTTGCAGAGAGACATATTTCCCCTCCTGCTACTTCAAGAATTCAGATAGATTATCTTCACAGGAGTTGAAGAGAAGCTAGAGAAAATGTTAATTTTTTCCCCTCTTCTCCTGATAACTGTTATAATTATCTCAGAACCTGCCATTTAAGCCTTCACTTCTCACATCCTGAGACAAAATTCTTTAAGTATCATTGAGCCACCAGAGAGATGCATTATTATGGGTTGCTTAGCCTTCTAATCATCATGAAATTAGAAGAAACATCTTTAAGTTGTTCTAATATATAACTTGGAATGAAGAGGGAACAACAACATGGTTTTTTTAATTATTAATGCTGAATACCCATACAAGATTTCTTTCAAATATTGATGAGCAATACAAAGTGATTGGCATTCTGGTATCTTCTGGTTTGATGAGGCTAAGGCAGTGAAGTTGGGATTTCTACAAATTTTATTTAGGGAAATAATATTTATTGTTTTATTATATTGTATATATTGCATATGGAATTGCAGTACTTTTATTGACCTCTGTGAGTGCATATGCTGCTATGAATCCATTGTCTCTAATATCAAAACTAAAAACATGTGGCACAGACATTATATTGGGTCATTTTAGTTTTTTAAAAAGCTATAGGGTAGTTAGTTGATCAGAAATATTGTGTAGTTCTTTCTTTGGAACTTCAGAAAAGCAGGTATACTTATCCATGCATATTACACGTAATAAAAATCATCATAATAGATTGTTTTATATTGTTAATCCTGAAGTTATTTCATTTCACTTTCTCTTTTTCTTCCTTGTATCATATTTGTGTTAGCAGAATGAAAATATTTCTGTTAGCAGAATATTTGTGTTAGCAGAATGAAAATCTAAGACAGTTTTGGCATTTGAACCATGGTGGGACAGTGGTTAGAGTGCAGTACGGTAGGCTACTTCTGCTGCCTGCCCGCTGCCTGTACAGTGTTCCCTTGATTTTTGCGGATTCTAACTTCGCGAATAGCCTATACCACGGTTTTTCAAAAAATATTAATTAAAAAAACCTTCGCGGTTTTTTTCCTATACCACGGTTTTTCCCACCCGATGATGTCATATGTCATCGCCAAACTAATAATTTTTGCAAATAAATAACAAAAAAAAATTATTGTTAATAAATAATTATGTTTGTAAATATCAGGATCACTAAGTGTCTTATTCAATGATGAGTACCAGTAACAATGATGAGTAAATGGTTGTTAAGGAAATGGGAAATGGTATTTTAGGGGTTTAAAGTGTTAAGGGATGGCTTGTGATACTGTCCATAGCCAAAAATGGTGTATTTACTTCCGCAGCTCTACTTCGTGGAAATTTGACTTTCGCGGGCGGTCACGGAACTCATCCCCCGCGGAAATCGAGGGAACACTGTATTTCACAGTTAAAATCTCACCAGGCTCATGGTTGACTCAGCTTTCCATCTTTCAGAAGTGGGTAAAATGGGAACCCAAATTTTTGGGGGCAATATGCTGACTCTGTAAACCACTTAGAAAGGGCTGTAAAGTACTGTGAAGCAGTACATAACGAAGGGCTATTGCTATTTCTAATTGCAAGGTAAGTTTATTTATTTTATTTATTTTATTTATTAGATTTGTATGTCGCCCCTCTCCATCGACTCGGGGTGGCTGACAACAACAATGAAACAACATATAACAAATCTAATATTTAAAATAATTAAAAGACCCTTATTAAAAACCGAACATACACACAAACATACCATGCATAAATTGTATAGGCCTATGGGGAAGGAATATCTCAATTTCCCCATGCCTGACGAGTTATGTTATGACGAGTTCTTGTTATGCATTTTCGGATTTCCCCATTTCATTGCTATTGTGAAGCATTTTCTGATTTAGTTCATGTGTTGTCATTCCCTGTTTCTCATAGCCCATTTTTGATCGAACTATTTTAAAGGTGTTTCCAGAGACTGTTGTGGAAACTCATCTGTAATTTCTGCCCCTCATCTATATTTGTCATTCATGTTCAGTGCTGATGCTCATTTCTCTCAACCAAACAACATTTCATTCTTCACAGTTTTATCTATCCAATTTATCAACACATGTATTTTCTTGCCATTCAAGCTGATCTTCCTAGAGTCAAATGTTGTTTTTTCTAGTTTTGGGATAACTAGTTTGCCACTTTGATTTTTTTTAAAAAATTACTGTTTGTCAAATTTAATCACAGTCCTGTCATTTGATTGAGTGCCCTGGCTTCTTTTTAAAAATTATTTTACTTCACCAATCTTGCCTCCATATTCTGTTAAGGAATCACGCTAAGAAGAATATTTGACAGGTTGATTCAAGTGCTGATCATTAACCACATTGATTATTTTTATGTCAGCTTAGAAATGCCCTGAGATATTTCTTTTAAGGCTTATATTTATATCATCTGACTGTATCACTCCTTCATTTGCTCTAATGCTATTGATTTTACATCCTATTCCTGGTGACAGGAACAGAATGAGATGTGGGGCCTCAAAATAGATGTATGTTAGATGGCATCTGGAAAAAGTGAACAGGGAAATGGAAGAAGTAACTTCTGCAGATGCTAGGAAACCATTGATAACGATCAGCTCAAAAGCTTTAGCGTAAAAATGTCCCCCATGACTGCAAGATTTTTCTCCATGAATAAAAAGATTTTGATAAAAGTAAATGTAGTCAATTTCATCTCCTCTGCATTCTTTCTGTTCCAGTCACTTGCCGTTCCCGCCGCTACTGGTGCAATGCGTGTGCAGCTCCAGGTAACCGGTGCACATGTGCGTCTCTGTGAGATTTTGCTTCTGCGCATGTGCAGAAAGCAAAATCTCATGAAAGGACAACGTGCGAGATTTCAGCGGTTTTTTGGTTCGACACATGCAGCCAAAAATCACTGAAATCTCTTGTGCATGCACGTCCTCTTGCAAGATTTTGCTTCCTTCACATGCACAGAAGCAAAATCTCACTGGGATGCCCACACCCACCCGCCAGTCACCTGGAGCTATGTGCACATCGCCCTTTTTCCTACCAGTGTGCAGTGTGGCCCGTACTGGTAAGGAACCCAGTAGTGTTTCCCAGGACCGCTGATAGACGGCTATTACTGGGAGTGGTGTCACGGGCCCGGGCCAAGGGGGGGCCCAGCGCCCGCCAAAAACTCCCCAACCCCGATTGAGACAAACTCTGCCACTGCGGAGATTCTCCGACCGCGGCCCGCACCAAGACAACAAAAGAGCCAGGGCTTGCACGACTGGTGAGGGGGGGGACTCCTTTCCGAAGCTCCCAGGGGATCCCCTTCCCTCCCACGGCCGGGAGGGGAATGAAGAAGGGGGAAGCGAAGAGAGAAGGCTGGCAGGTGCCGGTTTTTGTATGGCCCGAACGAGTCACCTCTTTCTCTCTCTCTCCGTCTCTCCCCGCCTGGCCGCAGACAAAGGAGCCGCTCAGCGCCATCCTGCAAGGTGCAGGGAAAATGGAAAGGGTGGGAGGTGGTCAGATCTCTCCCCCCGGGGCAGGGGAGGGAAAGTGGGGGCGAGGCAAGAGAGAGGGGGGAGGCTGGAAGGAGGGGAGAAAGCGGGGAGGCTTGGCCGCCGGGTAGCTGAAAAGGAAGAAGCCGGTTTTGGAGCTGCCCCCTTAAAACGTGAAGCGTGGAGCCGGTGCGGGCACCATGGCTCCGTCTTGCAGGAAGTGGCTCACCAACGAGGGAAGCAAGCATCTGCTCGCGACGGCCAGCAATGCTGCTGATAGCAACCACCCGATTGCTGGGAAGGCGTCTCAAAAGCCTCCTCAGGGGGTTTAAAGCAGGGGCTGGAAGATTGCCTCCCCCCCGCATTTTTAAAGGGAGAATCCAGCAGTCAAAAGAGATGAGAGCTGATCATTGTGAGTGCTGAGACAGAGTTGTAAAACTTCGGAGAGATGGGTGGGGGTTTGGTAGAGGGAGGACGAAGCTTCGGAGAGGGAGGATGAAAAGGCAGGAGGGGCTGGAGTCGAGTGCCTGGCAGCACGTCTCTTCCCCACCCCATTTCCCTCCAACACGACCGACCGCCCCCCCCCCAGTTTTGGAGCCATTGGGATCTGTTCCAGGATGATCCTTCCTTTATTTCTTTATTGGCCAAGTATGATTGGATACACAAGGGAGGAGAGATAAACATATGAGAGAGTGAAGGAGAGACAGAGGGAGAGGATGCAGGAATGAAGAGACCTGGAAGGAGAGAATGAGAGAGAAAGAAAAGAGAGAAATGGAGGGAGGAAGAAGGAAGAATGAAATGAATGGAGGGAAAGAGGGTGGAAGGACCTTTGGGGGGTAATTTCTTTCTCTCTCAACATTCAAATAATACAATGCACCATCTAATTTTCCACGAATAAAATGCTGTATTTTCTTAGTAACTAATATCAATCATCCCAAAAGTTGCAAAAGGTTTTTTTCTAATTTTGTCATCCAGTTACATACATTTTCTTTTAGTTAAATTCCCTCCTTAATGTTCCTTCAAAAAATATTTCTAACTTATTAACCAGTATGCCAAAGTGCTAAATTCAATTCCATGTATGCATTAATCCAAATCAGTATCACCTACTGCATATCATATTATAATCAATACTTCTAACTTTATTAAAACAGATCAGCAATTCCTAAATTCATATATCTAAATAGAAAAATAGAAGTTAAAAAAGAGCAAACTAAACAATACTCTAAGCTTAATCAACCCTTCTCAAACTCCAATTTCTTCAATCTGAGCAGAACTTTGAACCAAACCCTTTTTTTTTATTTTTTGTATCCCCTTTTAATCCCCTTTTCCATTTTATTCTTTCTATTCTTCCTTCTAGGAAGAAAGGATTTTGTTAGAAAAATAAAGGGGTTATTGGATCAAACTTTGGACACTTAACAAGTTAGTTATGATGGTGGCCATGTCCCAGGGTTATGTGAACATCTTTTGGGAAGTTCAAGCAGCTGCAAGGATTCACTTAACGACTGTGGCAAGAAAGGTGGTAAAGTGAGGCAGAACTCACTTAATAACCGTCTTACTCAGGAGATAGAAACATTGGCCTCATTGGTTCATTTACTGATGGTTCAAAGTCGCAACGGCCCTGAATAAAGTGACATGGCCCTTTTTAACACTTAGCACCTTCGCAGCAGCCCGATGATCAGAGGATCAAAACTTTGCTGCCGTTTCATTTTTATGACCGTTGCTGTGTGTCCTGAGGTCACGTGACCCCCTTTTGTTTCTAACCGATCCACGCCCAGGCATGGAAATGTGCCACTCAGACATTATACTTTTCTGCTCACACCGAAAAAAAATTAGAGGGAACACTGCTTGAAGATATCTGGCTGGGGAATTCTGGGAGTTGAAGTCCAGATATCTTCAGGTTGCCAAGGTTGGGAAACACTGGCCTATGGGACCACCTCGCTTGGTGTAAAGCAGGAAATGATCCCTGGGGGATGGAGTGGCTCGGTGACTTAAAGTAGTTTTAAAATGGCGGGGGGCCCAGACACTTAGGCTGTATGGGGCCCCAAAATTCCTGATGGCGGCCCTGGTGTTTCCACTGATATGACTGGTATACCAGGGTAATTGTTTAGGGGACAATTACCAGCAGGGGAAAGATAGCAGCTGGCAACTGAGTTGGACAGTAAGGAGGCTAGTGAGGCCTTGATGCCAGTGGTAAAGGTTCAGCCAGAACCTTTAGAACCTCCAGCATCTTACAAATGTGATGAGGAACAAGAAGAGGGGCCTCTTCTTAATGTACAAGCATGCAGAGCTGCCAAAAGGCAGGAATGGCTACTCAGGAGGAGGTCTTCTTGGGAGTGGGCTTGAGGCTAATTGGCCACTCCCCTTAAGGAATGACGGAGACGGAAAGAAGTCTACAGGAAACAACTCATTTGACTGTTCGATTGTGTGCCTCTTGTCTGGAAAACTTCTGCTTGGCTTATCTGTTTTGGCTTCTGTTTTGTGGACTGATTCTGGGCATCTTGCCAACCTCCATAAGCTTTCTGCAATACCCAGGACTAACTACTTACCTTTGTTTTCTGACTTTACGCACTTATGCCACTTATTAATGTCATATAATTAGCAGCTGGTGCTTTTCAAGAAAAGACTGATTTAAGATTTATTTGTGTGTGAACACTACTACGCCAGTTTATTAGTAGTGATTAATCAACTAAATAGAGGTTTGAACAAACTGAGTGTGTGCTACGTTTTTTCTGGTCTGTAGCTGGGGCAGAACAGTTATAGGATATAGAGAAAGTAGTAAATATGACCTTTTCTGGCTGGCTTTGACAGGGAACTCATTATATAGGCCAATGGGAAACTTGGCCAGAGAAATACTGAAATCAAAGCTTTTGAGTAAATACAGTACTTCAAAGTACAAATGGTTTTGTTGGATTAACCCAAGGCCTATGACAGTCTTCTCCAGCCTGAATGTATTCCTGATACACTCCTGATTTAAACAACAAGTATGATCATTTCAAGGAATTCTAGTGAGTCATTTTGAAATCTGTTTCTGTTTTCTAGCTATCCCATTCATTTTTTTGTCATCTGTAAATGTGATGAGGGTTTCCTCAATTACTATTCAAATCAATATTAAAAATGTTAATGAGCATCAAGTCTGGGCCACTGTTATCTCCTTTCCATTTGCTGGGGAATCTGTGATGGATGTTGTTGGGGTAGTTCTCAAGAAAACCTGTGCCATCATCTGTTACTTCACATATCATCTGGGACAAAATAAAATATTTAAAAGATTCATCCAGAATGAATGCTGAAGGGAAGGCAATGCATTCAGCCTGGAGATTTGTTCAAAGTACTGTAAATTAAAATCTCAAATTTTAATACTGTTCTCTTCATTCTGCTTTTATTAATTGCCTGTGAAACACATACCGTCTTATTGGCAAGAAACAAAAGAGAACGGACTAACTCTCCATTACTTTCTTTTAGCTTTTCACCATCTTTCACGAACAGCTGCCATACTGTTTACCTGGCATAATTTTACAAATCCAGGCAAGCTGTAGATAATGTTCTTTGATCGCTGGGTCCACTTTCTGGCTAATACAGCTATTCTTTACAGATGTTCAGATTTTCACTTAGCTTTTTTTTTAATTTAGTGGGCCTTTTTCCCTGTCTTTAAATATTTGCCTTCATTGGAAAATTGGAATTTTTAATAGTCTGCTTTTGTTCCTTTAATATTTAGTAGCATTGTGCCTTAAAAACCAAAAATATTTCTTTTTAAGAACTTCTGCCCCTTAGGGACATATTTGTATCTTCTGCCAAGAAATCATTGCTTTTTTATTCTCCCTTTCTGTTTTTTCAACTTAGATGAATTTGACAGATACAGGATTCGAAACTAGTATTAGTTGATTGATGAGCTTGTTGTGTGTATAGTACTATGTAAGGCATACAGAGACAAATCTGACAAATCTAATTTCTTCATAGACAGCTGTAAGAATATTTCTCTCTATATAGTGCCTGAAGTTACCCAAGTGGGTAATTTTTTTTAATCTTTGCCACTCCAAGCTGCAATAGAAGATATTGCCAACACACCTAAATTATGTTATCTAGATAAAATCTATCTAGAGATATTGCTGTCTCTAATTTATGGATTTATTTCAATTCCATTCCAAATGAGTCATAAGTGTTCAGTAATAATGCATAATTTTCCACATTTCTTATGTCACCTCTGCTATTTTCTTCACCTCTGGCTGCAATTCGGATAATTCATTTATTTATTTCTTCAATTTCTATGCCGCCCAACTCCCTAATTGTTCTTAATGTTTTATATTAGGGTTGGTCAAATTTTAATGTGGTACATCCTAAATGTAATATTAATAGTAACAGAAAAGAAAGCAGGGTAGCATTTGTTTTATTTTATTTATTTTGTTAACAAATGAAAGGAAACAGGACACATAAAAAAAATGGCACAAATAAATGGATATAAATAAACAAAACATATCCATAAAGACATAAAATGAGTACATATAAATAGGGACAGTAGGACAGGGATGGTAGGCATGCTGGTATACGTATGCATGTCCCCTTAGGGACCTCTTATGAAACTTGTAAGGTTCACGGTAGAGAGTTTAAGGTAAAAGGTATGGGAGTTAGAGAGACATTTACTATTATATTGCTGACGTCCATTCATTTTCTGCAATCAAAATTAGAACGCATTACCATTTAGTTTGTATCTATTGATAGCCCTAATATTATTGCAGCTGAAGTTAAAGTAACCATTAACAGGTAGGATGTTATGGTCAATAATCTTGTGTACTAAGCTTAGGTCAGAATGTAGACAGCATAGTTCAAGGTTATCCAGGATTAAAATTTCAGGCCTGGTGGTATCAAAGGATATTAAGATTTTTATCCATTAAAAATCATAGGTTTTGGTTTTAAATGTTTGGCCATTTTCTGGGCAAAGTGAATAAAAACAATACTGAAATTCAAGGCAACATTCTAGTTTCAGGGGTGAATTTTGAATTTAGTTCCCTAGATCATATACTAATGGTTTAGCAAATTGCCATGTCAGACTTTGCTATTAACACTAAAAGAACACATTATCTAGCCTTCATGAATTTGTGTGTGCATGACTCAGTGAAAAGTGGTGCTAGATTCAAAGCCCTATAGTAGTGATGGAGAACCTTTTTTTCTTTTGCTTGGGTGCCAAAAGGGTGTGTGTGTGTTTATGCTTGTGTGCCCACATCCATAATGCAATGTCCTCCCCCATGCATGCGTGCACAATCCTCCCCTGTGTTGCCCCCTCCACATATACACACAGGCTTCACTGAAGCCTCTAGACTTTTGATAGGCCCATTGGGCCATTTTTCACCCTCCCCACGCTTCAGGAAGGCCTCCTGAAGTCTGGGGAGGGTGGAAACAGGCCCAATGGGCCTACCAGAAGTTTGGAAATGAACTTTTGGTAGGCCCGATGTGTCATAGATTGTAAAAGTCCATTTGAACTTTACACCGCGGAGGTGATGGATTTAAGAGATCCAAGCATTGTTATTTCAAAACAAGCTTTATTTTATTATAAAAGTAAAAAAATAAAACAGTGTCTGGATAGACAAAGGAACAAAAGCTCACATCATGGAGTCTTAAAGGCAGAGAGCAACGGGAGCAAGAAGGCGGAAATGACAAGGAGGATATTACATAAAATATGGGAGGTGATTAATGACAAGGCACACATGTTAACTCTTTAATTACTGAATGTCTCTGAGGCTGGCAATGTTCAGCGTGACACGATGGGCTGTTTTTCGCTTTCTCCAGGCTTCAGGAGCTTTTCCTGAAGACTAGGGAGGGTGAAAACAGCCTCCAGCCTTCCAGAAGACCAAATATGAGCTGGCCAGCATGCACATGCATGCTGGAGCTGACATAGGGCAATGCCTCGTGTGACCTCAGATATGACTCTGTGTGCTATCTGTTGCGTGCGTGCCATCCCAACCCTATAGAGATGAACTTTGGAGGAACCTTGCATCTGCCTCCTGAAATGAATATATAGTAACACTGTATCTATCATAAGGTGACCAGATGTCCCGCTTTCCACGGGACAGTAATGCTTTTGAATCATTTGTCCCGCGTCCTACCGGGTTTCCAAAATGTCCCGATTTTGGAATGAAGATGGGGACGGCCAGCGGCAGGGGGAGAGCAGAAGGGGAGGGGCACGTTTCAATTCTGCCCCTCCTCCTCCTTTTCGTTGGTAGCGAGGTCTTTTTCTTGCTGCCACCCCTGTCCCAATGGTGTCCCTCTTTACCAATATTAAAATCAGATCACTTTAATCTATCAGCCACATAAATGAAAAGACTGTCACCAACAGTGTATAAAAAGGGAGTTTCACAAGGTGATCCGATTTCTTTAAAACCATTCTCAGGAACAGAATGGTCTGAAATATGAATAAAGGTAGGTGTATATTTTGCTAGTGGCACTGCCCTTTTCCTCAAATGCTGAAAACCTTTAAAAGGGAATGAACAATAGCAGCAAGCTAGCAGATTTGAAAATAAGTTTGAAAAGCTCGCAAATCATGATTCAACAATTACTCCCAACTTTTACCAATGAAAATTAAAAATCATGAACTGGAGAAGGTCAACAGCCATAGTAAACTTGGTCAAAAAAATTACAAATAGGGCTAACGTCAACATCATAAAACAGAAATTATGTACTGGACTAAATTTAGAGACCATCTCGATAATGCTTTGCTATGTACATTATGGGGGGAAGATTTTAATTATTGAGTACTGTCTCTGCTAATGTATGGTTGCAAAAGCAATACAGAAGTTGAAAACTGCCCACAAAAAAGTGGGGATCAGGAAATGCTCAGCCTAACACATGATCTTTTCCTCCACCCCCAAAATAAATATGGCTTTACTAATACATGAACATGTTGATAATGATTTGAGCTGATAGTAATGATGAATGTAATATTCTCTTTTGATAATTTGCCTTACTCTTGGAAAATGTGGAAGAAGCCGATACAGCATTTTAAATAAAATTTAAGAAATATTTCCGACTAATTTATTTTTGAAGAATCCTGGGATTTCCAAGAACTTAGTAAATATTTTCAGTTGGAAAGTCGGGAACCTGCAAAAAGTCTTATATCCTTCATCCAGTAGAACTCTTCTATTTTCCTAGTTTTGGTTGGAATTAACCCAGAAGAAGTGACAGAGAAACTCCGCCCTGAATCCATGGAGAGGGGCGACATACAAGTCCAATTAATAAATAAATCAGTGATGGAGAACCTATGGCATGGGTGCCACAAGTGGCACACAGAGCCATATCTACTGGCACACAAGCTCAACTCCAATGTGCATGTATGTGCCGACCAGTTGATTTTTGGCTTGCACAGAGGCTCTGGGAGGGCATTTTTGGCTTCCAGAGAGCCTCCGGGCGAATGGGGAAGGCATTTATACCCTGCCCCAGCTCCAAGGAATACTTTGGAGCCTGGAGAGGGTGAAACACAAGCCTACTGGGCCCACCAGAGATTCTGGCCTTCAGAACTTCCCAGGGGGGGGAAGCTTTTAAACCCTCCCCAGGTATTGAATTATGGGTGTAGGCACTTGCACATGTGCGACAGTGCGCGTGCACACTCAGCACCCGAGGGAAAAAAGATATAGCATCACTCCTTTAAATCATGCCATAAAGATAACAATTTCTATTTTAATTTACCTGAGAGTTCTCCTGACAGAAGGTTCACAGGTTTGTATGGCTTTATATAGCATTGATATTCCTCCCAGAATTTTATAGGAGTGACTGATTAACCGTAGGTTGATTCTGTCCCATTTTTTCATAATTAAAAACAATGCCACAATTAAATATGAATGGAATAAACATAGTGGCAGAATTCACTCACCCATTACTTTTGTGAAAGCTGCAATGCAGAACCAACACATTATTTAAAGTAAAGTCCTGGACAGAAGAAAAGTTAGATCTTGAACAGTGTACAGTCTACAAGTGGCATGGTCTCAGCTGATAGCGCCACGTATAGCCAAAGCTGGACACTGAGATTTGCAATGACAGATGGGCAGGGATTTCTTGGGAGGCAAAGAATTGTAAAAACATTTCTGAGTTCAAAACCACGATTTCTATCTTAAATATTTAAGGAACTATGATAGTGTGGTCACAAAACTTTGGATACACAATTAATTTAAATGAATGGGAAAAAATTTGGACTGTCAACTACAAGCTAACGATGGCAACTTCATATAAGGAAAATCATTACAAAATGTTCTACAGATGGCACCTGCCACCGGCTAGACTTGCAAAAATGTATCCAAATTTATCACCACTATGTTGGAAGTGCAGGGAAAAACCAGGCACATATTACCACATTTGATGGACATGTGAAACCACCCAAAAATATTGGTATAAAATCAAAACGATACTAGAACAAATTACCTCCCAAACCATCCATGCAAAACCTGAACTCTTCTTATTAGGAATCATAAGACAAAATTTTAATAAAGAAAACAGATATATTATAATTCACATTATTATAGCCGCAAGGATTCTATATGCACAATACTGGAAACAGGAAAAAAACCCAACCGTCTTATCTCTTTTGATTAAACCCTGCTGTTCTGTTCGAAAAAAACTCCCTAATCTTATGTTCCCGGGTCCATTTGACCCGGACTGCAAATTGATCATTTTAGGTACTTATATTTGGTCTTTTTGAAAGCTTTTTTTCACCTGGAAACAAGTTTGAACATTTCTGCACACAATGGAATGAAAATTGAACTGAAAAAATTAATCCTTATTGGTTTATTTTGCACATAAATGTGCCTCCCCCTCCGTTTTTGTGAATTCTTTTTAGGTTTATTGATAATTTTGCCTGCAAAATGCATTCTATTTTACTAAAGTTGGTGTGGGATTGGTAGCTTGAACATTTCTGAACATAATGATATGAAAATTGAACTGAAAAAAATGATCCTTATTGGTTTATTTTGCTCATAAATGGGCCGCCATGCTTATACTCAAATAGGCTTATACTCGAGTAGGCTTATATTAGAGTATAAGACAATATGGTTTATATTCAAAAATAAACCAATAAGAATCATTTTTTTCAGTTCATTTCTATTTTTCTTATGTTTAGGATTGTTCAATTTAGTATATCAAAACTTTTGGGGGAATATTCCTTAGAGATTTGTAGCCTAAAAAAATATAAATTGACAAAAAATTCAGAAAGCATGGGGGGAGGGGCTTTTTGATCAAAATAAAAATATAAGCCTCAATTTTTTCAGTTCAATTTTCATATCATTATGTTCATAAATATTCAAACTAGTTTTCCAGTGGAAAAAGTTTTCAAAAAGACCAAATTCAAGTACCTAAAAAAAATCATTTTGGTCCGGGTCTATATGACCCGAAACAGAGTCAACGTGATTTTTTTTTTGCCCAGAAATTTTTTTCCCCACTCCCACAAATATTTTTATGATGATCAGGCATATTAAAATGAGTAAATGAATGCCTAAGATATTAAAAATATTTCAGATTTGAAGCCTGCGTAAATATAAAGTGAAAATGTTTGCAAGCAGCCAAGGGGGGGGGGGAAGGGTTTATTTATGATTGTAAACAACCAATAAGAAACATTTCTTTCAGTTCATTTATATTTTTCTTATATTCAGAAATGTTCAAACTACCAATCCCACACAAACTTTAGTAAAATTGAACACATTTTGCAAGCAAAACTATCTATAAATTGAAAAATATTTCACAAAAATGGGGGGACATGCATTTTATCAGCAAAATAAACCAATAAGAATTACTTTTTTCATTTCAATTTTCATATCATTGTGTGCAGAAATGTTCAGACTACTTTCCAAGTGAAAAAAGGTTTCAAATTGACCAAACATAAGCACTTCAAATGATGAGTTTTTGGTCTGGGTCAGGGTGACCCGGGAACATAAGATTAGGGAGGGTTTTTTTTCAGCAAGAAAGAAACCCCCCACCCCCCCAAAAAAAATTCTCATAGAGAGAACCCCTGAAATGATGAAAAGTCATGAAATTCCAAGTTTCAGATATGCAGGGAATTTTTTTTACAGGGACTGAAACTTGGCTTCAGGTCACATACGACCCGAACAGAACAGCAGGGTTAAAATAATGGAATGTGCAGAAATGTCCAAGCTAACAATGGAACGGCAAAATAAGGATGAGACAGATTTCTACAAAGCATGGGACAAATGGTACCATTGGTTAAAAAAAAAGTAAAGAAATTACTTAAGATCTCTCTCTCTCCCCCCTCTCTCTCCTTCCCTCCCCCTCTCTCTGTCTCACACTGCAAAATGTGAGTTTGTGTGTTTGAATGTGCCTGTATGTGTGCTATACAAGGTTACTTTGATGTCCATGACTTTTGATGTCTCATGGGTAGGGTGATGATTACATAAGCCCAGCAGATTGCAACTGAAGGAAAATGGTCCCCAAATTAAATTTACAATCTAACAAGCCTATGGTATTCTCAGTTTCCAGAGATTATTATTAGTTATAAAGGAGGATCTTGAAAAATCTTCTGCTGAGATCCACTGCAAGAACTTTCCACTTATGTATTCTTTATTCTGTAATTTTAAATCAATCTATAGTTTGTAATAGGACTTTTCCTATACCCTTCACCTTCTAGGTTTGCTCAGGCATTTTGAGGGATTTTGTTTTTATTTTTTCTGGTTTTTTCCTTTCTGTATCCATTCCAGTACAATAAATATTCAATTCCTACTAAAGTAATTCTGAAATATTTGCAATAGTTTAGAAAAAAAAAATTATAGATGAAAGTCCTCATTAATTCTGACGTTTGTAGACTGAGTTTTATCATAAAATGTCCAGTTGGATGATTCACTACTAGTTTAACCGACCTAGACAATGTGCTCCTAAATAATTGCAATTAAATTGTCAGAGGGTTCATTTATGGACTTATGTGGTACTGCATATACTGAGCATTTTCCTGAACCATAACTCAGTTTTGATTAATTCAATGGGAACATTAATAGCTTTTAAAATAAAAATGTGAAATTAACGCTTTTAAGATTACGATTGAAGATTCATAGTTAAAGAAGCAGAATATCCTACGAAAATAGACTAACAATCTTGGGCCTAGAAAGCCTAGAACTACGGCGCCTAAAACACGATTTGAGTATTGCCCACAAGATCATATGCTGCAACGTCCTACTGGTCAATGACTACTTCAGCTTCAACCGCAACAACACAAGAGCACGCAACAGATTCAAACTTAATACGAACCGCTCCAAACTTGACTGTAAAAAATATGATTTCAACAATCGAGTTATCGAAGTGTGGAACTCATTACCGGGCTCAATTGTGTCAACCCCTAACCACCACCACTTCTCCCTTAGACTATCCACGATTGACCTCTCCAGGTTCCTAAGAGGCCAGTAAGGGACGTACATAAGTGCACTGGTGTGCCTTTCGTCCCCTGTCCAATTGTCTCTCCTTTCTCTCACTTATCATATATATTTTCTTTCTTTCATATATCCTCTCCTCTAAGTTCACTTTATATATATTACTACATGTCTATTTTTCTTCCTATGTATTTGTGTATTGGACAAATGAATAAATAAATAAATAAATAAATAAATAAATAAATAAATAAAATCATAATGAGTGACATAGTAAAAGTCAAAAGAAAGTGAAGAGATGCCCAGATTAGGCTGAAAGATGCAATGTGGAATCGATTTGCATTTATTACTATATGTCAAGATCCAGCCCTAGCAGATTCAGGAAAATGTAATTATAAGCCAGTCAAGAACCAAAAACACAACATATGTCAGGGCCAACTGAAGGTACATTTTAAGAAATGTGATTTAGAATTCATGACATAAATGCAGAAATTACCAAAGGAGCTGATAAATACTCCATATATAGGCTTTATAAAACATAGTGTACCTATGGAATTGAACTCAGTTTCAGTTGGTTTTGTAGAAACATTCCTATCAGGTTTTTGGCATCAATCTATACATCTACATCATCTACATGTATTTATTTTTTAGAGTTGGAAGGGACTTTGTAGGTTATCTAGTCCAACCTCCTGCTCAAGCAGGAGTCCCTATACCATTTCGGACAAATGACAGCCCAATCTCCCATTGAAAGTCTCAAGTGTTGGAACACTCACAGCCTCTGCAGGCAAGCTGTTCCACTGACTGATTGCTCTCACCATTAGAAAGTTCCTCCTTATTTCCAGGTTGAATCTCTGTTTAGTCAACTTCCATCTGTTATTCAATGTCTGGATTTCTGGTGCTTAGGAAAACAGCCTGACTCCCTCCTCTCTGTGGCAGCCCCTCAGGTATTTGAAGACTACAATCATATCTCCCCTGGTCCTTCTCTTTGCTAGATTAGCCATGCCCACTTCCTGCAACCTCTCTTTGTATGTTTTAGTTTTCAGTCCCCTTATCATCCTGGTTGTCTCTTCTGCACTTTCTCTAGATTTTCAAAGTCTTTTTTGTAGTGTGGTGACAAAAACTGAGTGGAGTACTCTAGGTGTTGTCCAAGGCTTTATAGAATGGCTTCAGTACCTCCCTAGTCCTAGATTGTATCCCTCTGTTAATGCAATTTAGCATTGTATTAGTCTTTTTGACTGCCACTGCACATTGCTGCCTCATATTTAGTTGGTTGTTCACCAAGGCTCCAAGATCCTTCTCACAGTCACTGCTATTGATTGTGGTTTCACCCAGTTTATAAGTATGTCTTTGGTTTTTCTTACCTACATGTAGATTTTATTTTTCTCTGCATTGAATTTCATTTTATTTATTTGAGACCAGTGTATAAATCTGTCAAGATCCATCTGTATCCTGAGCCTGTCCTCTGGGGTATTGGCTACTCCCATCAGCTTGGGGTAATCTGCAAATTTGGTTAGTTCCCCTTCTATTCCCTCATCTAAATGAAGATATTACTAGGCCTAGGATGGGTATCGTGTTGGAAGAAACTTTTTTTATTATTATTTTTAACTTTTGTTGCAAGTCTTTGTTCAGTCTGAGCTTTTGCTGTCTGGATTTATTCTTTGCAGATTCTGGGTGTCTGTTGGTACCCTGCCTTAGTTATGTGTCTCTCCTCCACCCTCTTTCCACATCTCTCTCTCTCTCTCTCTCGTTGGTCAATGTGGGCTGCCATGACTCTCTTGCAGAAAAAAAAGCAGAGAGTCTTGTGACACTTTGAAGAAAAAGAAATATACCTTTTAAACTTTGGTGGACAGGATATCAATTTCAGCAGATCTTCAGAGAAATACTTCATGTATTTGTTGAAATGAACTCTTGTCCATAAAACTTTATATCATAATAAATATATTACTCTTCAAAGTACCACAAAACTCTTTTGTTGTCTCTGCACCCAAGACAAATAAATCCCTCCATTTTCTGCCTTCTTCATTTGTCATCAAAGGAGCCATTGCTAGCAATATCTCAAGGAAGACATAGCCATTTACCAGCTCAGGTTTGACTCAGCCATCCCTCTTTCCAAAGTTAATGGGGATCTGATTATTAGAGGCAATATGTTGACTCAGTAAAAAACCACTTAGAGATGGCTGTAAAGCACTGTGAAGCGGTATATAAGTTTAACTGCTATTGCTACATAGCCTGGAGCTATTTCAAGCAACGATTGACCTCTCCAGGTTCCTTAGAGGTCAGTAAGGGGTGTGCATAAGTGCACCAGTGTGCCTTCCATCCCCTGTCCAATTGTCTCTCCTTATCTCATTTATCTTTTCTTCCTTTCAAATATGTTCACCTATACTTTTATATCTTTTCTTCTATTCTTTTCTTTACTTATATTATTACATATCTTTCTCTTCAATGTGTATTATGTATTAGACAAAATAAATAAATAAATAAATAAATAAATAAATAAATAATAGTAGTAACTTTTAGATGGCACTATTACAGTAGCTTCAATTGTCATTCCCCAAATGTGCTACATTGTCTAAGACTTAATATACACACATTGCACATGTTGTTTCCACCATGATTTGTTTAATAAACTCCATAGATTTAATGTTTTATATTGTTAGATATAAAATAAGAATGGGAACTTTTTGTTTGGTCAGATAGTTGCAAGGTGTCAAAGACCTGGGCTGATGCCCCTTAAGCTTTGTCAGTTTTCCATTTCTTTGTCGACACAAATATCTCTCATCACTTCTTTTGCCACAGCTCTTCCTCCATTGGGGAAGAGAAACTGCAAGAACCATTGGGTATCATCCCGATCAGGGAACAAAAGAGGAAGCTCCAAGGGATCAGCTTCTGATGATCCAATCATTCTGGCATGTTGACAAAAGAAACAGGTCTTTCTTATTTGACCTTCTGATGATTCCTTTGCTAAAGGAGTGGTAAAATGCCATTTTGAAGCAAATAAATGCCTTTCCGACATTTATTCATTTGGATGATAGACTTTTGGGAGGATGATGAGATTTGACTTGAAGTCCTGTCAGCCTGACTATGCTATACATGAGAGTTCCTAAAGTTCTGTATTGTGAGTGTAATGTAAAAAAAAGTAAATGTGAATACAGGCTGGGAGAAAATAGCACATCAATAGTGGAGACAAAGTTGTGAATAGTGGAGACAAAGTTGTAGTGAAGACTGATGTCCAGGCATTAAATCCAGGTTATAAAATTTGAAGAAATTTATGAGCATCTTGACAGGCCAAGCACTAGGAGGCATAGAAGAGACAACAAGCTCATAGGACCTAAAAATGATATTGGGTTCACAACTACTTCCCACACTTTCTTAATATATTTGGAAGACAATTATCTTAAAATTAAAGAGATATTTGGAACAGCAAGGCATTCAAGCCACCCAGTGAGTATTCTTTCATTCCGGATTAAAGATAAAATGTGTTTAAGAAAAAAACAATTTAAAGGATTTAAAAATAATTAAAGCCAAAAAGCTTGCCAAAAGTTTAAACTAAGAAAGTTTAAGAAAATGAACTAAGGGGATATAGGCAGGTGAATTTGGAATTATTGATTTTAAAGTATTTTTTGAAACCATTAAAAAAATAACACAACACAACACAACACCCCGTGATAGTTTCATTTTAATTTTATTTATTTATTCAAGTTTATTGAATGCCCAACTCCAGTGGGTGGATAATAAGGTAATTATTACCTTTTCAAAATACTGTATCCTTTATGGACTATTTTTGCTGGAAATGGACAGAATTGACTTTTTTGATTTGCCAACTTAAAACCTGGGTTAAAAATGGAAAGAAGTGATCTATATAATGTCAGTTCAAAGGGGGAGAAGTGTAACTGTATATGCTGTAAAGATCAGAAGCAATTATTTAAATATTTTTCCTTTATTCCCTTTATTTTCTGCACTTGCATTACATTACAAATAAAATTACATTACATTAAAACAAAATCTGTTTTTTAAATAACAATAATGTATAGCAATGTGATGTGAATATGGGGGTAGGCCTTAATCGGAGCCCTCAAGTGATAATACTAATAATACTAAAACTACTAATAATAACAATATTATAATATTATAATAATAATAATAATAATAATAATTTATTAGATTTGTATGCCGCCCCTCTCTGAAGACTGAGCGGCTCACAACAATAGTGAACAATGTAAACAAATCCAATACTTTAAAAACTATCTAAAAACCCTTATCATTAAAAAACCACACAACTCAATCATACCATACATAAACCATGTTAGCAAGGGGATACATCAGTTACTCCATGCCTGGCGACATAGGTTGGTTTTTAGCAACTTATGAAAGGCGAGGAGGGTGGGGGCGGTTCTAATCTCTGGAGGGAGTTGATTTCAGAGGGCTGGGGCTGCCACAGAGAAGGCTCTTCCCGTGGGGCCCGCCAGATGACATTGTTTAGTTTGTGGGACCTGGAGAAGGCCAACTCTGTGGGACCTAATCGGACGCTGGGATTGGTGCGGCAGAAGATGGTCCCGAAGGTATTCTGGTCCAATGCCATGTAGGGCTTTATAAGTCATTACCAACACTTTGAATTGTGACCAGAAACTAATCGGCAGCCAATGCAGGCAGAGAGTTGACAAGACATGGGCATATCTAGGAACACCCATGATTGCTCTCACAGCCGCGTTCTGCACGATCTGAAGTTTCCGAACACTCTTCAAAGGTAGCCCCATGTAGAGAGCATTGCAGTAGTCGAACCTTGAGGTGATGAGGGCATGAGTGACTGTGAGCAATGACTCCCTGTCCAAATAGGGTCACAGCTGGTGCAGCAGGTGAACCTGTGCAAATGCCCTCCTTGGCACAGCTGAAAGATGGTGTTCCAATGTTAGCTGTGGATCAAGGAGGATGCGAACCCTCTCTGAAGGGGTCAGCAATTCTCCCCCCAGGATAATGGACGGATAAATGGAAGTTTCCTTGGGAGGCAAAACCCACAGCCACTCCATTTTGTCAGAGTTGAGCTTGAGCCTGTTGACACCCATCCAGACTCTAACAGCCTCCAGGCACCAGCACATCACTTCCACTGCTTCACTGACTGGACATGGGGTGGAAGTGTATAACTGGGTATCATCAGCATACTGATGATACCTCACCCCATGCCCTTGAATCATGTTGCCCAGAGGTTTCATGTAGATATTAAATAGTAGGGGGGAGAGAACCAACCCCTGGAAGAGACCTCGAGGTTGACCTCTGGCCCCCTACTAACACTGACTGCGACCGACTGGAGAGGTAGGAGGAGAACCACTGGAGAACAGTGCCTCCCATTTCCAACCCCTCCAGCCGGCACAAAAGGATACCATGGTCGATGGTATTGGAAGCCGCTGAGAGGTCAAAAAGCACCAGGACAGAGGATAAACCCCTGTCCCAGGCCCACCAAAGATCATCCATCAATGCGACCAAAGCAATAGCAAGCATTTCAAATTTTAGAATAACTGAACTGGGTTATCACTATTTCTTAAAGTAGCAGCAGCACAGGATTACAAAATTCTTTTTATGCAAGCCAAGGACACAAATTTGAGAAAGACCGAAGATGGGATGGAAGGATCAATTTATTCAGGTTCAGTTCAGGGACTAAGACATTTTGGTTAACTTTAAATATGTGTGCTGTGATGTGTATAATTAATGTTGCAGTTGCAATTTTTTTTTTTTTGCAGATTAAGCATATTTGCACTTATTTGCCTAAGTGACCTAATTTATTATGTTCCTCATGGAGGCTCTCTTAAAGAGAAAAGTAGCTTTGAAAGTCCTGAAAATCTATCCCTTCCTTGAGTCACTGACATTCTTGCTTAACTCTATGTCCTACTTTGTTTTCCCTATTGATCCCTGTAGATCAGGATCAGGATGGAGAATCTGTAGTTTACACAGTCCAGCCATCTGCCCATAAGATCTCTTTCTTAGCGGCTGATCAGCCAAGCAAAGGAGAAGGTCCTAAAGAAGAAAAAATGTGTTTATTCTTCCTGGAGCTCAAGCTTACTATGTTTGGGGTAGATGAAATGTAATCTGTGGATTGGTTTGTGTTCCCTTTCTCAGCAAGAGACAATTGTCCCCTAAAAGGCAAGAATTCCCTTTTAAAATCTTTGCAATTAACTAACTCAGTGATGGTGAACCTTTTTTCCCTTGGGTGCCAAAAGAGCATGGGCGTGCGCTATAGTGAGTGCCCACACCCATAATTCAATGCCTGGGGAGGGTGAAAACAGCTTCTCTTGCCCCTCAGAGGCCCTTTGGAGGCTGAAAATGACCTGTTTCCCAACTTCTGGAGGGCCCAATAGACTCATGTTTTATTATTTATTTATTTATTGGATTTGTAGACTCGGGGCGGTTTTGCCCTCCCCATGCTCCAAAAGCTTCCCTGGAGCCAGGGGAAGGTAATATTATTATTATTATTATTATTATTATTATTATTATTATTATTATTATTATTATTATTTATTAGATTTGTATCCCGCCCCTCTCCGAAGACTCGGGGTGGCTAACAACAATATAAAAAGACAATGTAAACAAATCTAATATTAAAAACAATATAAAAAAACCCTTTTTTTTAAAAAACAACAACAACAACCACTCATACATACATAGCATCCTCCCCCATCCCATGGAGGCTCTCTGGAACCCCAAAACACCCTAGCAGAGCCTCTGTGTGAGCCAAAAATCAGCTGGCTGGCACACACATACATGTTGGAACTGACCTAGGGCAACAGCTTGTGTGCCAGCAGATACGGCTCCGCGTGCCACCTGTGGCACCCGTGCCATAGGTTCGCCATCACTGAATTAACTAAATTATGAAAGTCATCAGTAGTGGCTGTTACACACATTCTCATTTCTCTTCTAAGGTCCTAAGGAAAATTAAGCTACTTCTGATTTGTGTTTCATTGGATGCAGTAAAAAAATATTCCATAAGAGGCGTAGCACCTCCATCTTACAAAATGTTGGATTGTATTCTTTTCATTATGGTTGTTATTTCCCTGCAATCTGCTCCACATGATTGGCTGTCCCCAGCCTGGGCTTAAAAAAAGTCAGAGCATTGTGAGCTGAAGGCTGGGGCAAGCAGAAATTGATTTTGTCACATGAAAAGGAAAATTATAACATAAAGCTGTCATTTTGGGGCTCAGTCATACACATTACCACTATAATGTCACACTGATCCTGAAATTTGCAGTTAGGAAAGCACCATGTTAAATGTTCAGAGCTTCTTTTTCAGAATACTGTTATTCAGAATTTATTGCATATAAATAGATAGCAGTAAAGAGCTGGAACAACCCTATCAATAATAAAGCCAGGGAAAATCTAAATCATCTCATATTAACAAGCAATGTAATATATTTCATGGATGTTAGGGTTTTTTTTCTATACTTTCCTATGAAGTTAAATTTGGAAATCCTATAGAATATGAAATATCAGGTTTAAGTGCAATAGATTCATTTTCTTTAAGAGCTTTTTGGAATAAACTTATAATACTTATAAATTAAACCAGGATAGAATTCTTGCCTAACAGTCTTTTACGTGCCTATACGCATTGCTTATCCTACTTATACCTAATGAAATGTGTACAAAGTATTATGATGCTACCTAATTCCTAGAGCAGGGATAGACAACAATGGCAACTTTATGACATGTGGATTTCAACTCTCAGAATTGCTGAGCCAGCTGGTTCAGAAATTCTGGAAGTTGAAGTCCATAGGTCATAAAGTTTCCATAGCTGCCCATTCCTGTCCTAGAGGAAGAGGTAGCACTTGAAAATGAATAACAAAAAGTGTCTTCTCAACCACAACTTGAATGTAGTTTGTGCTTTAATCTGTTTGAAGGGAAATGAGTCTCCTTGTGCGCTTGAAGGTTTGATTCACAGTGATCATGTTTTTCTAAGCTTGTCAAATTACAGTCATTGAAAATAACCCAGATTTATTTATTATTTAAATTTATATGCCACCCAATCCCATGGGACTCAGGGAAGTTTAGGATTAAGGACCTTGGAAGGGGTAGAGCATGAGAGGGAAAGTTACTAATACAACAAATTCCTTTTTTCGAGCCAAGGTCATATTTTGTTCTGCATCAACTGAAGAAAAGAGGAAGTTGGTGTAATCCCTGCTCCAGACTGGGTCTCGTGATGGACTTGTGGGTGTGGGGATGTAGGATGAACCTTAACCTGGGTGGGAACTGGGAAAACGTTAGTATCAGAATGAAGATGGAGTGACCAACATGGCTCTGTTAATAAATCGAACCTTGAGTGAAGGAATTGGACTGGAACTTGATTTATTTCTCAGATACTATTTGGGGCGTTGACACCCAATCACTGACGGAAAGCAGCTGGTGTTTCCAGGTGTGCAGCTCTGGTAGGAAAATCCCAGATGTGTGCACAGCTGCACACCCCTGACGTGCCCCCACACAAGATTTGGCTTTTGCACATAAAGCCAAAACTTGCATGACAATGCATACAAAAGCAAGATTTTAGCTATTTTCACTGATTTTTTGCTTCTGTGCATGCACGGAAGCAAAAATATAGGTGAAAATAATCGAAATATCACTCTCATGCATGTCCTTGTGCGAAATTTGGCTTTTGCGCATGTGCAGAAACTACTTGTGCGCCTGTGACGACCTCCAAGGGAGCTCTGGTAGCAGATAAAAAGAACAGCCCTTCACTGGGTCCAATGTTTTATTATTGACTGCCAAACCCCATTCATCTGGACAGGATGAAGGAAGCAAGAACTACAGGGATTTTCAGTAAACTATAACATTAATCTGGACTAAGTACCGAATTTTGAAAACTGAAATAGGAATTTAATTTCTCACTCCCATTTAGGATGAGTTAAGTAAGACGGAGACTCTGTGAATGAAATGAAATACTTCTTCCCAGGTTCCTCACCACTTGACTTAAATTGCTATTTATGAGATAAGCTGCCAAATGGATTACCTTCTCCTGATTTATTTATTTATTCATTTTATTTATTTATTCACTTGTCCAATACACAAATACATAGGAAGAAAAATAGACATGTGATAATATAAAAGAGGGTGAAAGTGAACTTAGAGGAAAGGATATATGAAAGGAAGAGAATATATAAGATAGGTAAAAGAAAGGAAAGATAATTGGACAGGGAATGAAAGGCACACCAGTGCATTTATGTACACCCCTTACTGGCCTCTTAGGAACCTGGAGAGGTCAATCGTGGAGAGACTAAGGGAGAAATGTTGGGGGTTAGAGGTTGACACAATTGAGTCCGGTAATGAGTTCCATGCTTCGATAACTTGATTGTTGAAATCATATTTTTTACAGTCAAGTTTGTCGCGGTTCGTGTTAAGTTTGAATCTGTTGCGTGCTCTTGTGTTATTGCGGTTGAAGCTGAAGTAGTCATTGACTGGTAGGACGTTGCAGCATATGATCTTGTGGGTAATACTCAAATCGTGTTTTAGGCTT
Source organism: Erythrolamprus reginae (assembly GCF_031021105.1). Taxonomy (NCBI): domain Eukaryota; kingdom Metazoa; phylum Chordata; class Lepidosauria; order Squamata; family Dipsadidae; genus Erythrolamprus; species Erythrolamprus reginae. The sequence goes on along the minus strand of NC_091950.1, from coordinate 305,149,424 downwards.
TTGATTTGTTTTGATTGTTTAAACTGAAGAAAACGGACCTTTTTCTTTGGGTACCCCCTCCACCCATTCTCTCAACGGCCTTTTACACTGGCAGTGTTACTCTGAAAAATACAGCTCAGCTCAGCTAGTTTCCAATTGTGGGTTGCAGAAAACAAAACTAAGCAACCATTTATCGCAGGCATATTGTTCAACCAGTGAAGGGCTGCCAAAGTTTTTACTACCACACTGTGTTCATGGCTTATGTAGGACGCCCTGACTTTTCTGTCAACATCTTTCAGTGCAAATTGGGTCCTCTGGGGTGGAGCTCCATTTTCACTACCCCACTGTGTCCCCCCTCCCGGCCGGGCAGTAGCCCACCCCTGTGTTCAACACACACACACACACACACACACATTTTTCTCCCTGCCTCTAAAATGAAACTTTATTCTAAGAGCCAGTTGCACGCTACAGCCTTCTTAGCAACATATTCTTTACTATGTTCATAAGCTCTCAAGCAGCACCGGCCTTGAGTATCTATTCTCAATTTTCAGGAGCTAAATTAAATTCAGGAGCACTGGCCTGCAGAATTCTTTCAAGTGCAACATCATGTCTTTGCTGAGGTTTTTCCCAATTTCCCAAACTAGACCTTCTCTGCCTAAATTGCCTGAATTATTTTGACTGAATGGAGTTTCATCTTGAACTGCCAAAAATTATTCAGCAGACCAGAAGGGTTTTTATTTGCATGTTGGTATATTTTAACAAAGTAACAGAATTATTAGTTTGGTAGGCATATTGTCCATGAGATCATGAATGTCTGTTCAATTTTCTTTCCCCTGATGCTATTTTCACATTTCATTTCAAGCGGCATCTTCACTTATTAGAAGCATCGAAATGTGTTAGACAAATAGGCTTAGTTCATGCTGCATCTATTCCAGCTTCCTTGAGTAAATTCATGCAAACAAATAGAAATCTGGGATGTGAAAATAGAAATGAAACCAACAGTCATCTTTGCAACCTTTTGCACTTATCTAGTGTGAAAAACTAAGTTGATGTGAATTACTGTTATTTATGATTGTGGCATTTGCATAATACTGGATCACTTTTGCAATTATAATGTAACAATTATTGCACATATTTTTATTGATGGTGCAGAAAAGCACTTCAGAATTTCACTGTGCTAACATACCAACATTTCAAAAGTGCTATTAACTTCATATTGCATATTAATATGCAACAATATTTTTTCTCTCTATCCCCCATTCCCTACTCCATCTAGATACTGTAAATTCTGACTGATGGTGAAAGAAAGAAAGGATAGGAAATAAGATAGATCTGTGCACACATCTAACATTTAGATGGATGGTGTTCCATTTTTCTTTGATCTGTAGGTCTTTTTTCCCCTGTTAGTTCAACAAAATGGAAGCTCCTGTATACAGTGCCATACCAGCTCTTCATTTCTGCTAACATTACTATGCTGACAGGTAGGAGATCATCTGGAACAATTCGAAGATACCGAGGGCTAAAGGGGAAATATTGTACTTGCTTGATTTGTGCTTAATATGTATTTTTATCAAGTTAATAAAGTTCATTCATTGATGGTGCAATGGTGTAGAGGTGAAGATGCTGCCTCACACTCTGAAGATTGAGAGTTCAATTCTAGGCAGTGACAGACATTTCTTTTCCAAGGCACAAAGAGAAAATATTTGCTGCACATTCTGCATAGGCATTAGGAAAGGCATCTGGCCAATAAATGTATTTATTTATTTATTTATTCGATTTTTATGCCGCCCTTCTCCTTAGACTCAGGGCGGCTTACAACATGTTAGCAATAGCACTTTTTTAACAGAGCTAGGCTATTGCCCCCACAATCCGGGTTCTCATTTTACCCACCTCGGAAGGATGGAAGGCTGAGTCAACCTTGAGCCGGTGATGAGATTTGAACCGCTGACCTTCAGATCTACAAGTCAGCTTCATTGGCCTGCAGTAGAGCACTCTACCTGCTACGCCACCCCAGCTCATTTCCATTCAGTTGCCCCAACTCCATCTCAGTAAAAAGGATTTCAGGGTTTATTTATTTATTTATTAGAGTTGAAAGGGACCTTACAGGTCATTGAGTCCAACCCCCCGCTTAAGCAGGAAATCCTACAGCACCCCAGCCAAATGGCAGTCCAATCTCCTCTTGAAAATGTCCAAAGTTGGGGAGTTGACAACCTCCACTGGCAGGCCGTTCCACTGGTTGATCGCTCTCACTGTCAGGGAGTTCTTCCTTATCTCAAGGTTGAATCTTTCCTTGGTCAGCTTGCAGCCGTTGTTCCTCGTCCAGCCCTCTGGTGCCCTGGAAAATAGCGTGACCCCCTCCCCTCCATGGCAACCCCTTAAGTATCTGTATACAGCTATCATGTCCCCCCTAGCCCTTCTTTTTACTAGACTATCCATGCCCAGTTCCAGTAACCTTTCCTCATATGGCCTGGTCTCTAGTCCCTTTATCATTTTAGTTGCTCTTTTCTGCACCCTTTCCAGAGTCTCTATATCTCTTTTGAAGTGTGGTGACCAGAACTAGATGCAATACTCCAGGTGCGGTCTGACCAGAGCCTTATAGAGTGGTATTATTACCTCTCTGGTCTTGGAGTCTATCCCCCTGTTCATGCAGTTTAGGATTGGGTTGCAAGAAGAAAAAAGAAATAAAGTTCATTCATTCATTTACTCAATTTGTATCGCTGTCCATCTCAAACTAGTAACTTTTTTGGGGTGGGTGGGTGAGCAATGATAAAAACAATTTAAATAATTTAAACTGAATACAGAAAAGAAATTAAATGCAAATAGCAACCTAGAGATACTATAATCTATCAATGTCTTAGAGTCTTCAAATTAAATGTACTTTTGCAGACTTACTTTTTTAAAAAGTAGCTATTATTGACCTTAGTAGGTCATGGACATTTCATTTTGGGAAATAATTCCATGAATTAGAGAAACCTAAAATCTGATTAAAAGTTTCCAAGAATTATATGGAAGTTAATTTAAGAACATTGGAAAAGGAAATGCAACCCTTTCAGTGATTGGGTAACCCTGTAATTGAGGATAGTATTCAACCTGATCAAATACATAATAATTTCCTTATGATAATGAGGGTCAAGTGTGCCAGGAATTTCCAATCACTTTCAAGTGAATAAAATATAAGTACAAGAGTAAAAAGGTCATATAATTAATCCTCAGGACTTTTCCTTCCCAGAGATTGAGGCCTCTATTTTCACATCAAAAAATAAACAAAGCAGGGCATTTTGAATCAAGAGTTAAAACAGGCCATGAGTTGATCTTATTGGCAATACTGTGGATTTGTAATTTAGTCTTTTGTTCAAATTTGAAAATGGAACATTGCAATAAATGTTATGAACAAGCAAGCAAACAAATAAACAAACAAATACTGTGCTGCCAATTTGGACAAGTTGATTATTGGTAATTCTAGAGATAAATGTATTTGACCTGCCTTTAAGTAATAATTTAGAGAAATTAAGATGTAGGTTGTATTTATTTGCTCATTATGTCTATATATTGACTGCATATTGTCTAGAAGGGAAAGAGCCTGAGCTGTCAGCCCAGCAACACACATCTACATTGTCTATATATTGAATAGGAAGGGACATGGTGGCTCAGTGTTCTAAGACACTGAACTTGTCTATCAGAAAGGTTGGCAGTTTGGCAGTTCGAATCCCTAGCACCACATAACAGAGTAAGCTCCCGTTACATGTCCCAGCTTCTGCCAACCTAGCAGTTTGAAAGCATGTAAAAATGCAAGTAGAAAAATAACAACCACCTTTGATGGGAAGGTAACAGTTTTCTGTACGCCTTTGGTGTTTTGTCATGTCGCTCACATGATCACGGAGATGTTTTCAGGCTCTTTAGCTTTGAAGTGAAGATGTGCAGCTCCCCCTACAGTTGGGAACAACTAGCACATAGTTGCAAAGAGAACCTTTACTTTTGCCTTTACCTATATATTGAAGAGTAGATCTGTAGTACACACTTTATAGGGATACTTGTACATGAAATAAAATTTGGAGGTTTGCATGTTCCCAGCATGACTGGTTGGGGATTTCTGGGATATCCAGATTTCCAGATATCTTAATATTATCAAGTTTGAGATACACTGCTTTAGGTATTAAAATAAATGTTTAAGTCTATATTGTCTAGTCAACCATTACTTAGGAATACTTTACACCTAAGGAAATGTGTACGCATCACTTTCCAATTACTTTTCATTGATCTTGCAGTAAAGCCATCAGCACCAGCACAGGAGATAGTAATAAGTGCTGTAACTAGTAATAATTCTTTCTCAAAGTCTCTTCTTTAAAAATGTGAAAAGGTCATTGTTTCTCAGAGCCTCCTATATAGGGATTGAACATTTAGTACCTTCCTTGAAGCTGTTATTTTAGCTGTCATGCCTTTCCAACAGGTAGTTACATGGTTTAGTGGAAAATCTTCAAAAACTGCAGCCGGAGGCCTGGTTTTTCCTAAACTTTATTACTGAGCTTGGTGTTACATGTTGGCACGAAAGAAAGAGCCAGATACGTAAACAGTTCAGCACTTTTCCTACCTGTTAGTAATATGAACTGCTGGCAGTGACAGTTATGCAAATCTTCTTGTACGGAGCCGGAAAGGACCCCCTCCCCAAAGAAGCATTGACAATCTCCTGGACCCAGCTCCGTGTCACCTCCCTGCTGGCCGAGTGACAGTAGGTTAAAGTCCCCCAAGACAATAAGTCTGGGGAACCCTACCGCCAGCCCGGCTAACTCCTCGAGCAGCACAGGCAGGGTTGTTGACAGGCAGCTGGGAGGCAGGTACATGAGTAACTGGCACTGGATAAGCATTTTGTTGCAGTGCCTTATTAATTTATAATCAGCATAGATGCGTATTGATCCATCTGGCTTTATTGGGGTGACTATAGAGTTCTCCCATGTGGTGTGATTAACTGGCTCTAGGATAATACGTTTGTCCAATTGTTCATCTACCTTGAGCCAGAGAGCAAAAAGGACCCTTTGAGGCTTAAGCCTAATGGGGGTTATACTGGGGTCTAGGTTAAATGACATGGGTTTGCCTGTATATTTACTTAGACTCCCATCAAAAAGGTCCCAGAAATCAGCCAGCAGTTAGTCCAGTTTGTCTCCTTTTATTTGGTTGAGGCTGGTGATGTCAATTCCTAGCAGCTTGAGCCACTTTATGCCTAGTAGTGTGGGCCGGTCTCACTTGACAACAGTTAGGGGTAGCTTTCCTGTTAATTATTTGAATTGAATATGCACTCCTACCCATCCCAAAATTCAAATGGGGTTTCCTTGAAAGCCACTGAGTAGACTTAATTGTGGCTTGAGTTGGCTGTTTGAGGACATGGTGGCGAACACTTACACATTGTGCAGTTCCATTTTGCATGGTCCTTGTGACATGGAACTTGTCCCCTTTGCCAGCATCCAGGTTACTCACAGTTGTATGGCATATTCTCCTGTTGTCCTGGCATTGATTGTCCCTGCACCTGCTTCTTTGTCTCCCTGGTCCTATAGATGGTTTGGGTTGATATGGGGCAAGTTGGTAGGGTGTTGGTTCAATAGCTCTGAAGGAGTCTGCAATGTGGCCTCTTTTTTGGCACTGGTGGCAAATGGCCTTTTGGGAGCAGCAAACTGCTTTGGCATGGCCCCCTAGGCAACCCAAACAGTGAGTTTGCCTGCTTTCATAGTCCCTAGGGCTTACCCTTTTCTCTGGGTGGACATGGTGCACTGGTTCTTCCTCTTCTGATTCATCATCGTCATACTCTGGGACCTTGGTCATTCAGTCAGGCTCCCGGTGGGTACAATGGACTCTGCTCATCTTTCTGATGTTGGTTGCAGAGTAGTCTGAGGATTTGTGGCTCTTGCTTCTTCCACTATATCCTTCAAGGTAGCCCCTACCTCCCCAATAGCTTCTTTTGCAGCATGAAAAGGGTGGCATAGAAATCCAATTAATATATAAGTTATCGCATCCTTAAGATGATTCCGTCTTTCATCATCTCTTCTGTATTTATAAATTCACCCTTTGTTATGATATCTCTGAGTTTAACTACAAAGTTGTTTATTGTGTTCCCTTCTCTTTGGCAGAGATGGTAAAACTCATTTTGGCTTACCATCGGGGTTGCGGTTGGGGCATAGTGGTCTTTCAATGTCATCTGTAGGTTTGTTCATGAGTTGGATTCAATGTTGGTGGTTGCTAGAAGGATCTGTGCCATCTTGTAGATTTTTGGACTACAGTAGGTGACAAATAGAGCCCTCTTTTGGTTATTGGGTAGGTCCTTGAAATTGTTGACTTGCAGGAACATGCAGAATTGGCTCATGCAGAGGTGCTATTTCTCCATCTTCAGGCTGAAGATTGCTGGAGTGGGAGAGGTGTGAGTAGCCATCCTCAGGTTGACTGGAGCAGGATGATTCTTGCTGTAAGTGCCTTTGTTTTGTTGTCCTTCTTCAAGATCCCATATTCGTTGCCAGTGTTAGAGTGAGCATGAAAGAAGGAGTCAGACGCATGAACAGTAACTTTTTTTTCTCCTAGCTGCTAGCAATATATACTGCTGGCAGGCTACAGGGAAGCCTCTCATATATGCAACCCCGCAGCCTAGGTGGCCACTGACACACAGCTAGATTATCTAATCAGCAGCTGTTATGCAAATCCATGCTGCATATGGCCATACGTAACACTTGGGATAGGGTTAGGTGAGCTCTGATGATTTTACTAGTTGCATGATGAAAGCAATAGCAAACTGTATTAACACAGGCACAAGTATAACTTTAAACAACACTACTTATAGGACTCAATGGGAATGAATCCCTCTATGGGTCCTAAGAGGTTTCCTGAGAAATAGCAAGCTCTGTCTCTCTCCCCAGTGCTGCACAGTCTCCTTAAAGGAGCAATCCCTTTGAAAAGCACAGTGCATATTTGAACAATCCAACTCTCTCCCTTACTTGCAAAATGCCTATGGTTTTTGCATAACTTTGATGTCTTACTTTCATTCTAGTTCTGGCATTTTTATTGTTCTGGAAGGGCTGGACCAATTCCATCCCATCAGACTTCTTCTGGCTTTGCAAGCCAGGGCCTTCTCCCTGGCAAATATACCCAGGGAGCTTCTTGTTATTAAAACTCACCAGCCTTATCCCTCTCAACTATATATGCCAGCCAATCTGAATCCCTTGGATGCCTGCCCACTCCTTTTGTGTCAGCAGAGACTGAAATGCCAGCTGGGCCACAGGTTGAATGGAGAAAAGCCTTGGGCTTTCCTCCTGTTACCTTTTATGTGCAGGTATTCTTTCTATCTCTCATGCTTTATAGCTTTGACTCTTATTCCCTTTACCTCCTTAGGCTACTTCTTACTACGATCATTTTCTTTTCTTGCTCCTCTTTTTCCTAGCCATTGCCTTCAGGCAAGACATTTCTACTTCTCTCCTTTCTCTTCCCTGTGTAAGTGCTTCTGTCTGACACTAGCAGGTACAATTCCTCAGCTTTTTATATCTCACAAATTTCATCTAAATCTCTCTCTTTCTCCCTCCCTTCCCCTCTTTCTTCCTCCTTTCCTCCCTCCCTCCTCTTTCTTTCTCTGTCTCTCTTTCTCTCTCTCCCACCCACCCTCCCTCATCTCTGACAAATTCCCTCCCTAGAGCTTTCCAATTCCCTAGAGCTTTCCAATTCCCTAGAGCTTTCCGATTCCCTAGAGCTTTCCGATTCCCTAGAGCTTTCCGATTCCCTAGAGCTTTCCAATTCCCTAGAGCTTTCCAATTCCCTAGAGCTTTCCAATTCCCTAGAGCTTTCCAATTCCCTAGAGCTTTCCAATTCCCTAGAGCTTTCCAATTCCCTAGAGCTTTCCAATTCCCTAGAGCTTTCCAATTCTGATGTCATCTATTGCTTTCTGTGATCTTCATTTTTTTTGCCCTATTTACTTTAGCCTCTTCAAAGATCCTAGTTTCTCTGCTTCTAACTCCCCACTAGACCAGATCCCAGAGGTGGGTTCCTACTGGTTCTAACCGGTTCTTTAGAACCATTAGTAAACAAGTAATGGTGTCACGGAGCCAGTTTTGTTGGTAGCAGTCCATGAGTGCTACCATCTTGGGGGGGGGGGGGGTTGTTTCTGTGCATGCGCAGAAGCTTGGTTTTTGGCACTGTGCATGCACTTGTACCCATGAGGTATGGCCACATGGTGTGCAACGTGCACCTGCCCATGTGGCATGGGAGGAATTGAACTGGTGGGTGTTGTACATATTCCTGGTCAGTTGGAGGATAATGAAGATATTGAGGATTCTGATTCAGATAGTGTTTATGAATTAGTGGGAGGACCGGGGTTACAGGTAGTAGAACAGGTGGGAGGCCAGCCACAGGATGGGGCTATGAGTTCAGGATCTAGTGAGGGAGAATCAGACGCTCGCTGTGTTAACCCTAAAATTCAGAAGGGCCCAAAAACGCAGAGAACAGAGATCTGGAAGAAGATATTAAGGAGAGGAATGGGTTAAATACTGTAGTGATGTATTTGGCCCGTCAGGGGGTCAGTGGGGAAGGAGGGTGGAGTTTCAACGTTGCCGATGAGAAAGATGGAGGTTTTTCTTGCCACTTTAGCAAAAGTATTCTGTGTTGATTTAACAGTCAGGGCTGCTGTTTTTAGAGATCAGGCTGTTAGGAAAATAAATCTTGTTAAGTGGAGAAGGAGAAGGAATGTAAGAAATGCGGTCATGGGAGATAACGGACCAGCAGATAAGTGCGTGTATAAAATGTGTTTAAATTCCAGAAGAGCAGAGAAATAAATGGAGTTTCTTTATTCATGACATAATGCATTTAATAAGAGTTATTTGTAATTGCTAAATTTCTACCAGAAACCAGAACAGTGGGGAGGTAAGTTAGAACCCACCCCTGCCAGATCCCGAGCAATCAACTTCCTTTCTTCTCTTCACACATTTCTGCCAAGTCACATCAGAGTAATTTCCCACCTCCATTTGGGCGCTACTGTCTCCCAGTTGCCAGATCAGGAAATTGCCTCTCTAAGAAGGTCAAGGTACTTTTATTTAGACCACCTATAATAATTGAAATAACAATTTGGCATAGTTGTGATGGCACCTGTCTAGAAACTGAGAGACTATGAATTCTAGTTCCTTCTTAGGCATAAAACCAACTGGGTGAGCTTGACCCAGTAACTCTTTATTATCCCTAGGTAGAAGGTAACAGAAGAACAGAAGAAAATAATAATAAAAATAACAACAGAATCTTAACATGCCTGATATGCTGTCCCTCCTCCTTTTTATGGTTAATGAACTGGGAGGCATTTTTCTGAACAGCTTCCAATTGTTATAATTCTGGGCTTAAAAATCCTTCACTCTTTTTTGTCTAGTGAACATTTTATTTATTAGATTTGTATGCCACCCCTCTCTGAAGACTCGAGGCATATTTATGTCAAAGCCATCCTTACTCTGAACACACACACACAAACACACACACACATTTTCTCCTTCAATGATAGTGTACTTCATTTTTCAAATAACACATTGTTGTCTAATACATAAAACATATTTATTATATAATCTACTGTAACCTTTTCTAATTCAGCAGAAAGGCAAAGAGGTTTCTTTGCTAGTAATATATGGGAAACCTTTCCTGTACTTCCCATCTTATTCTCTAAGATGTATTTTCTCAGGTACTGAGAAACGTAGCCACATTTTGAACATGGATGATGTGTAGAAATGGTAGTTTAAAATGATTTCATAGAGTTCTTATAATTAAGTTCTATACCAAATGACAACCATGCATTGATGTTGGGGTCATTGTTAGATTGAGTCCGTTTTGATTATCTAAATGTGTGTTTTATATTTTATGTTTTTCAAACTGCATCTGCAGAAGGATAAATGAACATTTTAAGGTATTTATTTAATTGTATTAATGTTAATTATTTAAATGGAATTAATTATTTAATTAATAATAATATTAATATAATAATAATATTAATATAATAATAATAATATAGTATAATATAATAATAATATATTAATAATATAATAAATAAAATATTTAATATTTGAAATAAAATAATATAATATAATAATAATATTATATGTGATCAGCAAAGAGTACATCCAGAGGACCAGAAAAATTTTGAAGAGCAAACTGAATGGTGGCAACATTATCAAGGCTATAAATACTTGGGCCATACCTGTCATTAGATACACAGCTGGCATAGTGAACTGGACTCAAGCAGAGCTGGACAACTTGGACAGGAAAACCAGAAAATTAATGACGATCCATCATACACTACACCCCCGCAGTTACTAAGGAAAATAGGTGGCAGAGGACTTTTGCAAGTGGAAGAAGAGAAGCATGCATTAGCTGACTATGTGAAGGAGAGCAAAGAGTCAGCGTTGATGGAGGTCAACAATAGGAAGCTTCTCAAGGTGAAGCAAACTAAGGACCAGTACAGAAAAACTGTAACTCAATGTCATATGGACATTTGGCTGAACAAAGCATTGCATGGCCAGTTCTTGGAGAAGATTGAAGGCAAAGTGGATAAAGAAAAGACCTGGTCATGGCTTACAAGTGGAACACTCAAAAAGGAGACAGGAGGACTAATACTGGTGGCACAAGAACAGACCATTAGAACAAATGCTGGCAAAGCCAGAATTGAAAAATCAACAGACAATCCAAAGTGCAGACTCTGTAAAGAAACAGATGAAACAATAGATCACATACTCAGCTGCTGCAAAAAGATTGCACAGATTGACTACAAGCATAGACATGATGCTGTGGCACAGATGATCCACTGGAACTTGTGCCAGAACTACCATCTACCAGTGGCAAAGAACTGGTGGGATCATAAGCCCGAAAAAGTGGTCAAAAATGAGCAAGCAAAACTACTTTGGGACTTCCGACTTCAGACTGACCGAATTCTGAAGCATAGCACACCAGACATCCTGATTGTGGAGAAAAAGAAAGTATGGATCATCAACATCGCAATCCCAGGAGACAGCAGAATTGAGGAGAAGCAGCTAGAGAAATGAGTGAAATACGAAGATCTAAAAATCGAGCTATAACGACTCTGGCATAAGCCAGTGAAAGTGGTCCCAGTGGTACTTGGCACGCTGGGCACAGTGACAAAGGATCTCAGCGGACATTTGAAAACCATCAGAATTGACAAAATCTCCATCTGTCAATTGCAAAAGGCCGCTTTACTGGGATCGGCAAACATAATTTGCCGCTACATCACACAGTCTTATTATTATTATTATTATTATTATTATTATTATTATTATTATTATTATTATTAATTAGATTTGTATGCTGCTGTCGGGGCGGCTAGGTGCTTGGGGAGCACCCGACTGGTGATAAAATACGAAATCCAGCATAGTGATCTCGTTTGCTGTGTTGTATTGAAATAATAATAATAATAATAATAATAATAATAATAATAATAATAATAATTTATTAGATTTGTATGCCGCCCCTCTCTGAAGACTTAATTAATATTAATTATTTAAAGACCCATCTTTATTAAGCAGATTTCAAACCCCTTTGCTGGTAGAAGGAAGAGGAGGAAACAACATTTGGAGGCCTACAAGAGATCAACCTTCTGTTTTCCCACCTTAGGGGCAATTGTAGAGCAAATGCTAGCAAACTCAGGGTGTTTGCGTTCCAGGGGCTGTGCAGTGAAACAGTTATAGGTGAGAAGCTATGGCAAATCCATTTCATTTTGCCAGTTTCAGAAGAAAATCTGTCACTTGCCTGGAGTATTATAACATACTCTATTTGGAGCTGAAAACCATTTGCAAATTACAGATAATCCAGAATGTGGCAGCATTGGTAGTTAATAATACATTTTGGGCAGTGATGAAATCATTCTGGTATGCCCTGATTTGGGCGTACTAGTGGTGGCCAACAGTGGTTCAATGAACTGGTAGTGACCACAGTGCAAGCCTCCACCCACCAATCTGGACATTGCCATTTTCTTGTTTTTAACCCCCTGTGCAAACACATAGCTTTCTGTGCATGCGAAGAGGACAAAAACGCATACAATAGTAGTGTGTGATGGTGGTGCGCAAAATGAATGCGTGCAAAGTGTAAGCTTCCGAATCAGTAGGGAAGGTAGGCTTTGTCAGCATCCTGCACCAGGGTGGGGGAAAGGGCATTTTTGCCATCCCTGAGTTTCAGAGGCTTTTCCTGAGCCTTCGGGAGGGTGAAAATGGCATTGTCAGGCTCTGGAGGTCCTTTGGAGGCCAGAAATGGGCCCGTTTCTGGCCTTCCTAAAATTCCAGGAGGCCTGTTTTTCATCCTCCCTGAATTCCACGCGCACCCTGCACTTATTTACATCCAAAATGGGCCACGTGGGGACTCTTGGAGGGGTGGGGTAGGGGGGCCAGCCAGACGTGCGACTCTGAACTACACAGAATCTTAGCTAGAGGTTCTCCCAAATTTCTGCAAACCCCCAGCAGTCCACCCTTGGGTTGCAATGTCTTGAGGTCCTTCTGGCAAGCAAAATCAATGTGGAATCATAGAAACATAGAAACATAGAAGTCTGACTGCAGAAAAAGACCTCATGGTCCATCTTGTCTGCCCTAATACTATTTTCTGTATTTTATCTTAGGATAGATATATGTTTATCCCAGGCATGTTTAGATTCAGTTACTGTGGATTTATCTACCACGTCTGCTGGAAGTTTGTTCCAAGGATCTACTACTCTTTCAGTAAAATAATATTTTCTCATGTTGCTTTTCATCTTTCCCCCGACTAACTTCAGATTGTGTCCCCTTGTTCTTCTGAATCCATCCAAATGAATCCACATTCATTTAACAATCACTTACTAACCTAGCAACTGCAGTGATTCACTTAACAACTGTGGCAGGAAAGGTCACAAAATGAGACAAAACACACGTAACAAATGTCTCACTTAGCAACAGAAATTTTGGGCTCACAATTCGATGACTATCCATAACGAATCACTCAGTAATAAGTGCCAGATGACTGGAATTCATTTCATTTCATTTATCTAATAACTTTCTGGGATAGTTATCAAGGAAGAGGTGGCAGTGGTAGCGGTAATGAGTACATAAAATGTTTCACAATGTTGAACTCTGCAGAAAAAAAGCAAAAGATAAGACTTCTGCTACATGGGATGCCATTCAAGATCTCCTTCTAAGCTTTCGCTTTTCAAATTTGGCAACTAGCATGTTTGTATTTTCTACCCTTTCTTTTCCCTACGCCTTCATATAATGCAATCAGAGAAGGCATTCAATCAATCCCATCTTTGTGGAGATCGGATTCTCCTACCTGTTGTGAATGATTATAAACATGTGTGAGAGGGGAGGGCACAGAGGAAAATGGCTTGATCTATTTCCTGCTGTGACATAGGAATGGTTTTCCTGCCAGGTGTGCTATCTGCTGTCATCATGCAAAAAGCAAGATCTTAAAAAAAATAAAAAGGGAGTGCCTATTTCCTTTATCAATTTGCATATTTAGCTACTTTAACATTTGCATTCACGGTTTCTGAAGTACAGCAGCATAATTACTGTGTATTTGACTGAACAGCTTTCACGAACACTCGGCTGCTGATAGAAAGGATATGGAAGTCAGGCTGAAAAGTGGCAGAAATAATGCAAACGCATAGTCAGCCACTTCTTTAGCAGTTTGTGTGCCTGAACAGGTCTGTGTGTCTGCACAAACACACACACATACACACAAACACACACACACACATTGATAGTTGATAATATTTCATTTTATGAGAATGTAAAACACAGCTCTGCTTACTTTAAAATATAAAGGGGCGAATACAAGTGCACTAGAGTGCCTTCCGTCCCCTGTCCTATTGCTCTCCTATATCTCCTATACCTTTCTTCTATTCCTATACCTCTTCTTCTATTCTTTCATTGATATGTTCTATTACTATACCTTCTTTTCTATTATTTCTTAGATATATTTTACCATGACTCCTCTATAACCTTCATCATGTATTTCACTATGTGTATATAGATATATACCCACTAAAACCCTCATTGTGTATTGGAATAAATAAATAAATAAAATTAAATTAAAATAAATTAAAATAATAAAATAAAATAAAATAAAATAAAATATAAAATAAAATAAAATAAAATATAAAATAAAAATAAAATAAAATAAAAATAAAATAAAATAAAATAAAATAAAATAAAATAAAATAAAATAAAATAAAATAAAATAAAATAAAATAAAATAAAATATAAAATAAAATAAAATAAAATAAAATAAAATAAAATAAAATAAAATAAAATAAAATAAAATAAAATAAAATAAAATAAAATAAAATAAAATAAAATAAAATAAAATAAAATAAAATAAAATAAAATAAAATAAAATAAAATAAAATAAAATAAAATAAAATAAAATAAAATAAAATAAAATAAAATAAAATAAAATAAAATAAAATAAAATAAAATAAAATAAAATAAAATAAAATAAAATAAAATAAAATAAAATAAAATAAAATAAAATAAAATAAAATAAAATAAAATAAAATAAAATAAAATAAAATAAAATAAAATAAAATAAAATAAAATAAAATAAAATAAAATAAAATAAAATAAAATAAAATAAAATAAAATAAAATAAAATAAATCAGTCCAAATGGGTTTCTAAATCATTGGAAAGGCAACATTGCTATTAGAAGAAGCATAGAATGCATGTTTTCCAAAGACATGAAGAAAACATCTGCTAAAATTAAGAGAAAGAAAATCAGGGATGAAAATGTCAAGTTTGTTGTTCTTTTTTTCCACCATATAGTAGAAAGGGAGGGAGAAGAGGTTTCTTAGTACATGATGTGGAAGTATCCGCTTGGAAAACAAAGGCAAAAGAAACAGCATTTGGTCCCTGAAGGATGTTGTGTAGAAAGAGCAGAATAACACTTCAGCGAGCAGCCTTTACCTCCTAGGGCTAAATTTTTCATTTGGAAGAAATACATTTCACTAAGAATGGTTTTCTTCACAGGGATGGGAAGGCTGAGTTGTTAGGCCTCTTTAATTAAAATGAATCAAGCTGTCTCACTAGGAATTCTAGTTTTAAGATTGAATTGATATGGCTGTGAAGGGGGAGCTTGCAACTCTTCAGTGTTGGCTTATCTGGTAATTAAGGGCTTCCTGTGCTTAATTTGTCAGACTCATTGGCTTAAAGCTTCCCAAAGATTTAGGAATGTTAAAGCAAGTCCCTTCACTCTGTTGCAGAGTGTTGACCCTGTTAATTTCTACTTCTATCACACACTTCTTTTCAATTTGGCATTTTTAATTATTTATTTAATATATTTATACCCCACCTTTATTATTTTTACAAATAACTCAAGGCAAGGACCTAACAGTATGCGCCTCACCTTTCTCCTCCTATTTTCCCCACAACAACCTTTTGTGGTGAGTTGGGCTGAGAGAGAGAGTGACTGGCCCAAAGTCACCCAATGTGGTGCCTTAATCACTAGACATAACTGTCTCAATCATTTCCTGAAGATCGATGATGATGCATCTTTGGCTGGGAATAATTTAGGAGTACTTCTAAAAAAATCATTTAAATATATATGTATGTGTGTGTGTGTGTGTGTGTGTGTGTATATATATATATATTAGGTCATACATACATTACATAATGACATATAACTGCATATAACCTACATATTTGTTTTGTACCAGTTTTCATTTTTTTGCATTCAATCTACATTCCATTCACATTCCTTCATCTTTCATTCATTCTTAACTTTATTCTTCTTTTACCACACACATTATCACTGCATTCCTCATATGTATGTATGTATGTATGTACATATGTATGTGTGTGTATGTATATTAGGTCATACATACATACTGACATATAACTAAACTAAACTATATCTACATACTTCTTTTGTACTAGTTATCATTTTTGCATTCAACCTACATTCCATTCACATTCCGTCATCTTTCATTCATTCTTAACTTTATTCATTTATTTTATTTATTTATTTATTGGATTTGTATGCCGCCCCTCTCCGTAGACCCGGGGCGGCTAACAACAGTAATAAAAAACATCATATAAATCCAATACTAAAACAACTAAAAAACCCTTATTGTAAAACCAAACATCCCTACAAACAAACATAACATGCATAAATTGTAAAGGCCTAGGGGGAAAGAATATCTCAGTTCCCCCATGCCTGACGGCAGAGGTGGGTTTTAAGGAGCTTACGAAAGGCAAGGAGGGTGGAGGCAATTCTAATCTCTGGGGGGAATTGGTTCCAGAGCGCCGGGGCCACCACAGAGAAGGCTTTTCCCCTGGTCCCCGCCAAACGACATTGTATTGTTGATGGGACCTGGAGAAGACCCACTCTGTGGGACCTAACTGGTCGCTGGGATTCATGCGGCAGAAGGCGATCCCGTAGATATCCTGGTCCGGTGCCATGAAGGGCTTTATAGGTGATGACCAACACTTTGAATTGTGCCTGGAAACTGATCGGCAACCAATGCAGACTGTGGAGTGTTGGTGTTACATGGGCATTTTTGGGAAAGCCCATGATAGCTATCGCAGCTGCATTCTGCACGATCTGAAGTTTCTGAACATCTTTTACCACACACATTATCATTGCATTCCTTGTATGTATGTATGTATGTATGTATGTATGTATGTATGTATGTATACACACTGGTGAAACAAATAAAGGGAACACTTAAAAAAAGAATATAACTTCAAGTAAATCAAACCTCTGTGAAATCAAACTGTCTACTTAAGAAGCAACACTGATTGACAGTCAATTTCACATGCTATTGTGCAAATGAAATATTCAATGACAATATTTATTTATTTTTATTTATTATTAGAGTTGAAAGGGACCATCATGTCATCAAGTACAACCCCCTGCCCGAGCAGGAAATGGTATAGCAGCCCAGCCAAATGGCAGTCCAATCTCCTCTTGAAAATGTCCAGAGTTGGGAAGTTCACAACCTCTGCAGGCAGGTCATTCCACTGGTTGATCGCTCTGACCATCAGGAAGTTCTTCCTTATTTCCAGGTTGAATCTCTCCTTGGTCAGCTTCCAGCTATTGTTCCTCATCCAGCCCTCTGATGCCCTGGAAAATAGAGTGACTCCTCCTCTCTGTGACAACCCTTCAAATACCTGTATACTGCTATCGTGTCCCCTCTGGCCCTCCTTTTTTTAAGGCTATCCATGCCCAGTTCCCACAATCTCTCTTCATAAGTCTTGATTTCTAGTCCCTTAATCATTTTAGTTGCTTTTTTTGTACCTTCTCCACAGTTTTAATGTCTCTTTTGAAGCGTGGTGACCAGAACTGAATGCAGTACTCCAAATGTGGTCTGACCAGGGCGTAGTAGAGTGGTATTAATACCTCTCTGGTCTTGGAGTGCATTCCCCTGTTGATGCATTTTAGGATTGTGTTGGCTTTTTTAGCCACTGCAGCACATTGCTGGCTCATATTTAGTTGATTATCCACCAAGCCTCCAAGATCTCTTTCACAGTCACTACTGCTAAGTGGGGTTTCTCTCAGGCTGTATGCGTGCCTAGGTTTTTTTTTACCTAGGTGAAGGACTTTGCTCTTCTCAACATTGAACAGCATTTTGTTAGTATGGGCCCAAAGTGATAATCTATCTAGGTCTTTCTGTATTTTGAGCTTATCCTCTAGGGCAGAGGTCTCCAAACTTGACAACTTTAAGACTTATGGACTTCAACTCCCAGAATTCTTCAGCCAGCATAGCTGGCTGGAGAATTCTGGGAATTGAAGTCCACAAGTCTTAAAGTTGCCTAGTTTGGGGACCCCTGCTCTAGGGTGTTGGCTACCCCCGCCACCTTGGTGTCATCTGCAAATTTGATTAGCTCCCCTTCTATTCCTTCATCTAGGTCATTTCATTCATTCATATCTAGGATGTGTTATTTGAGTGTTCCCTTAATTTTTTTGAGCAGTGCTCAAAATGTACATACATACATACATACATACATACATACATATATACATACATACATACATACAGTGGTACCTCTACCTAAGAACGCCTCTACTTACAAACTTTTCTAGATAAGAACTGGGTGATCCAAGCAGCATGGCCTTTGGCAACTGACAGATGAAAATATTGTCAATATTGTCATTTTCTAAGTCTGCCATCCACAATTTTTTGGTATAGACCAATAACCAGTGGTAGCACGATGACTAGTTTATGCCATAATCTGTCAACATTGATTTTCCACTCTTGATACTTTATGATCTTCTCCAATTCTTTGTCTTCTATATTACTGTCTTCTGATATTGTCACAGCAAATATCCATACTTTCATTTTTTATTTATAGTCTCTCTTGTTCAAGAGCTTTTTTTTGTAGTGTCCCCCCCTCCTATTTCTCCCCTCCCACAATAATCCTGTTCTTTAGAGGGCTAAGAGAGAGTAGCTACCCCTAAATCACCCAAAGAGCTCCTGTGGTATATAGTGCTTTCCAATCCCAGCCGATATCTTAGATTATTTCAATCTTATTCATAAATAATAAAATCAATCAGATTTTTAAATCCATTCATTATCCAATCATATATATCAAAGATATATTTAAGCCATATATTTAAAACAACAACAAAACAAAACAGTCATTTGCTTTTTTAATTCTTGGAACCTGGAATAGCCTAACCACTGTTTCTGTATTCTCATCTCATTTCACACCTTCAATATTGTCATCTAATACAATCATTTTTCCTTTGGATCATAATGATTCAGATTGCTGCATAATTTTCCCTCAATCTCACATTTTTCACTGGAGTATAACATAAAATTATTACCATCCTATGGTTTCCTTCATTCATACTGTATACACTCATACTTTATGATATTATTACGTACATTTTTGCTCTATAATTCATGATTAAATCTTCATGTTTACTTGCAGCAAAAATTTATTAATTCTTTCAAATCTTCTTTCTTTTAGTATCATAAAAACAGCTGTTTTTCTTCCAGTCACTTCATTTGTTAACTTAGGTTCACTACCATTTAGCTCTTTTATATTCCAAGTCACAATAAAATATTTTTATTTATCAAGTGACTCCTCAGGAGTCCATGAATTCTACTCTTGCCTTAGGCACAAAGCCATTTGGGTGGCCGTTTGAGCCAGTCACTTTCTCTCAGCTATAGGAAGGAGGCATTGGAAAACCACTTCCCAAAAACCTTGTGAGGAAATCTTTAGGGACCTGCCCAGGCAGATGCCAGGAGTCAACATTGATGCTGAGGGTGGGGGAACCCCAAGAAAAAGAAAAAAAAGAAAAAAATGACCATTGCTAGGTGAGTTCATAGATAGTCCCTGGGTTTGGTCAATCAACATTTTCACAAATAACATAACAGTTTATAATAAGACGTTGATGTCACATGTAATGGTCTCCCCTTATCATAATGACAGCACTCATTAGTCAAATTACTTTGATCAATATGTACATGTTCACATTATTCTATACAACCTAGGATTTTGAATTAAAAAATAATAATCTTGTAAGCCAAAATCCTGTTGCCAGTTTATTATCAACTCAGGAGTACTTGCAGTATATTAACACACATTCAAGATACGATCTACATTTAAATATTAATGTATGAACATTTTTACAAAATAGTACAATAGCTGAATTTGTGTCACATTGACATGGATTAGATTTAGGTTGATCTATTTTAAAAATATAAAACAATGAATTTGAATTAAATTTGAATTAAATACCAGTGAAAGAAAATCTAACATTGTATTAATTATGGCTTCAGTCTATATTTTTAAAACTCTGAATATGATTACTGTAATGAACTGATGGAAAATAATGTTGATGGAAAATTATGAATAATTTTGGCTAACATGAGAAAGACAAGCAGGTATGATGGGTTACAGAGAAACCTTGAACTGAGATTTGAATAAAAATGAATGCCAGATTCTGTATGGAAAATATTTTGTTTTACTTTTCATGGTAAAGTAAAGATGGGATGATTATTGTGCATTGGAAAAAATAACCTTGTCTTGATATGAAATATCAGAGCCTGCTGTCCGTCCTAACTATTCAAGTCAGATACACTGAATTATGGTCATCAAAGTTCAGGCAATGACCTCACACTTGTAACCTGAGATTATCATCCTCTATTTGATCACACAGCAACCCATCTCAAGTTCATAAGCAACCAAGACACCAGCTGACATCATAAAGGCTTATTTCTGGATTTGTTGCTACAGACAATAAGTTAAAAAATTGAATGTCTGTTATTTAAAAAAGTGAAAAAATTGTATGCATGCTTTTTTTTTTTAACCACTGAATCTTAACTTCTTTAAGAGCTGTTTGGATTCCTAAACCATTTTATGCTTCATTGTGACCTTTGTAAGAGCAAAATTTGGTTTTTTGAAAACAAATAAAGGGGTGGTTCTGAGACATCTTTTCCAACCAACTTCTTTTTTCTACATGTTTTTCTCACTAGAAAACATTGGCACGTTGGCAAAGTTCAGCCTACAGCAATTGTTACGGGTCAGCTGAAAACAACAGGATCTGAGCAATTTTGTAGGCTGTACCACTGAGTATAAGATTACTGAGTGCCACATTACTGTTATTTCCATCAGGTTAGACAAGCAGCTCTTAGCATGCATACCACTTTCCTCCTGGAGAGACAAATTACTCAGCAAAAATGCTAACATTAAATGGAAGCTATTCAGATCAAAAGGCCACTTAGGTTAGACATCAAACCTTCCAAGTTGCTTTTGCTGGATTGTCACTTTGGCTCTAGTTCAAGCATTTCTAAATGTAGCAACAGTTTTGAACCTGTTTGGTTTCATTGTTACCAAACAAAAGATACGGAAAAGCAAAGGGAAGCCAGAGTACCAACTTCCTTTTCCATACTCCAAGGTATAAAGTGGACTGCTCATTATCTCAGTTGGATTGCTGGAATATTGTAGTTCAAGACAACGTCTCAAACCAAAGCAGTATATTGATTGATTGACAGATTTGTTCATTCATTCATTCATTCATTCATTCATTCATTCATTCATACATTTATCCCAAAATAAATAAATCAGGTTTTTTTCAAATTTGACCACTTTAAGATGTGTGGATTTAAACACCCAGAATTCTCCAGCCAGCATATTCAGTCAAGCCCACATATACAGTAACTGACAGTTAACATTTCTGCAGCATAACACAACGTGTATTCAAGAAATGTCCTGCAGAAAACAAGTATTTTCACTATCTTCCTAAATAGTAATGAAGGAACAATTTTGATTTTAGGAAGCAAGCTTCTCCAAAGGGAAGGGTTCAAACCACTGAAGGCTCATTTCCATGGGGTTATTTATTATTATTATTTTATATTTTTAGGATGGATTATTTTTTAGGATGGATACCTACAACATGGCCTTTCTGCTTGTTCACATTGGGTGGCAGATTTTGCTTGAAGCATGCCATA
Source organism: Erythrolamprus reginae (assembly GCF_031021105.1). Lineage (NCBI taxonomy): Eukaryota > Metazoa > Chordata > Lepidosauria > Squamata > Dipsadidae > Erythrolamprus > Erythrolamprus reginae. The sequence goes on along the minus strand of NC_091950.1, from coordinate 305,128,023 downwards.
GTGTGAGAGAAGTCCAAAACAGAGACATACAAGTTTTCACAGTTAATCACTTGCCTTAAAACCAAACAAGTAGCCAGTAAAGTCCTGGGATTATAGAGAATGCATATCCATATGTCTGTCTGTCTAGTATCTCTCTCTTTTCATCCATCTCTTTCTACCTGACTGACTATCTATCTATCTATCTATCTATCTATCTATCTATCTATCTATCTATCTATCTATCTCTATCTATCTATCTATCTATCTATCTATCTATCTATCTATCTATCATCTATCTCATCTATCTCATCTATCAATCATCTATCATGATCCATCTATCATCTCTGCCTGTCTATCTATCCTATCCATCCGTCCGTCCGTCCGTCCGTCCGTCCATCCATCCATCCATCCATCCATCCATCCATCCATCTATCTATCTATCTATTTATCTATCTATCTATCTACCTACCTACCTATCTACCTATCTACCTATCTACCTATCTACCAATCTACCTATCTACCTATCTACCTATCTACCTATCTACCTATCTACCTATCTACCTATCTACCTATCTACCTAACTATCTATTATCTATGAAATACAATCATAAAATTCATATGATTAGTGCAAAAGGCAGCAATGTAATCATGACTCAATTTCATTCTATGTTGAATTTATTGAATTTATTCTATGTTGGATCTTTTCAAAGGTCTTTCTTGCTATGTTACAGCCAAAACAATTCCCCAACTTTTAAATACTACTAAACCTATAAAATATGTATTTTAGCTTCCCTGTATTTCTTGATTAAACAAAATAATAGTAACAGCCAAGAACAAGTACGGAATCAATTTCTTATATTGCATTCATTTATATGCCTTAGGAAATATAGACAATAAACCTATAGAATGTTTCTTTGTGGAAAAGTAGTTGGATGAGTTTTTCCCCCCAATAGGGAAAAGCGGATTTGATGAAAAGCCTGCTGCTGGTTAGTGAGTGAGTGAGGGATTTGATTTTCTCTGCATATATAGCCTCTCGACTTCTAAGTTCACGGGGGATGTAAGAATAGAAGTCAAGCAGAAATGAAAACCAAATAACTCCCAAGTTAAGTGTTTGGCATTTATTTATTTAATCATGGGGTTGAGAGTGAGGGCAAGGCTTCTCTATAAAGTGCATGTTGTTTCTCAAGATAATTTCCACTGATTTGGGGGTGAAGAAAACAGATTACTTTATTAATTCTTAAAAGTCCCTTGGCATGACAAATTTCTTATCCCAAGGATGCTCTAGTTTAGTGACTGTAAAAATGAAAACTTATGCTTCCAAATCACTGGAATTAATCATATTATTTATTTAAAGGCATTAACAGAAAAAGTTCAAAAAATCTCTCTGTAGGTGCCATTGTGAAAAAAATGGTATTTGGAATAGAATATAATACATTAACAAAGTTGGAAGGGACTTTGGAGGTCTTCTAGCTCAACCCCCTGCTCAGGCAGGAAACCCTATATCATTTCAGACAAATGGTTGTCCAATTTCTTTTCACAATATAGTTTGTAAAATATATGTATGCATGAATATATTACAGATGCAATTATAGAGATATACACTTATCAAGATAAATATATCTGCAAATCTCAAATTAAGACAGTTTATACAGGTTGTCATCCAGTGCAGCAGATACAGTGTAATTTATTGTCATTGCTACTGTTCTCCAGAGGCTTAACTCCCATCAACCGGATAATCTCAAGGACTGGATTTGGATTCAAGTTCAAGAGTGGAACGATCATCAACCACCTCCTTTACATAGATGACACTAAATTGCATGCTAAGAGTGAATTACACATTGACCTGCTGAGCCACCTTGCACATACCAGTGGTAAAATATTGGGATGCTATTCAGACTGGAGAAGTGTAGCCAGATGGTAGACAAGAGAGGAAAGGTGATCAAGACATGATATGGAACTATCAGTGGGTCACATAGCAGATATAGAGACCAGTTACAAGTACCTTGGTATTCCAAAGTCAAATGGGAACCATAAGGAGGAGGCAAGGAAGAAAACAATATACACACATTATCAAAGAATAAGACAAATCAGCTGAAAATCCAGCTCAACAGAAAGAACATGGCAAAATGAGACCTTGCATGGATTATCTTTGACAGAGAGCTGAGATGGCTGACACTGTGAAATCCTACCAGTGACTGGAAAGGATTGGACTATAAATCAGCAGTGAGGCCCTGATCATAGAAGAATATGAACAGGCACTAGGTGCCAGATCCATAGAGATGACCTCTATGCAGAAAGAGTCAAAGACTGTCCAACACATAGTGGAAGAGTGGAAGATAAAGGCAGGAACTACATACATTAAATGATTTGTATCAATTATAATTTCCTTTATGTCCAAATTCAGTTCTGCCTTTAGCCGTGCCATATCAATCCTGGACCACGAGCTGTGTTGACCCGAGTAGTATGTAAATTTATTGTATTCCTATGTTTCATTCTCTACAACAATCATTAAGGTTTAATTCTTCTATCATTTAAAAAAATGTTACAGGCAAGATTTTTCTTGCTGTTGCATGCACATGCTTTTGGCACCCAAGGAAAAAAAGGTTTGCTATCACTGACCTGTACCATTTCAGATAAGTGACTGTCACTTATACTTCTGTGGGACAAATTATGCCCAGGTTTAACATTTAAATATTATAAATTATTGCTCAGTGTTGTGGGAAAACATGCCAGACATCTTTTGGTGAATTGTCCAAATTACTCAATGCCACAGAAGCTTCCAACACAAATATTTAATATATTATAGGTGAGATAACTTGCAATTAAATGCCAGTGACTGCAAATTTATAGAGATCTCTACCTTCTGCTCAAAAAAGGATTGGCATATGCATCTAATTGTTTCCAAAGTCCCAGTAATTGGATTCCCACCTCTGCATTTTTCAAGTCACAATCTATTATGTGTTAACATTTTAATTTGTGCATTTTCTTCATGCTTGCTTGTTTGTAAAAACTGGTGAACTGCTAGGAATCAGGGAAGAATGCAATAAGGCCTTCAAAATTTCAGAGGAGATTAGAAACATCCATGGAGGAGAAGGCAAAGGTGGAAGGACTACTTCTCATTATATAAAAGACAGCATGTCTCTCAATACTAATTGGAGGGAAAGGTCTGAATGGGCCTGTGACTCAATACTGCAACACTTTGAAAACATTCCTTTAAGGTCCAGTTTTGATTGAACAATCTTTCTTCTACTCATCACCTTCCAATAACTTCATTACAGTCATGACTGGGACATGTGACCTAGCCACCTTTCCAAATTGCTTTTTCTATAGAGGCTTCCATGCAACAAGATAGCTTGCCTGAAGGACTATGAAAATGCTGTTTCCACTATGTTCTCACAACCTGCTATGTTCTGCCGGGATAGGAAGATAATCTTTGTTTCATGTAAGGAACCACCATAATGGAAGGGTCTGGAGATAGCAACACCTAGGAACAGTCACCCATTCCTTTGACTTTGTTATCGTATTTAGATGAACTTCAATCCAGAGACAATGGCAACTCTCGAACTCTCCTTTGACATTTGTTTATGAATCCTTAGAATACAATAATTAGAGTTAGAATAAAATCTGTGATAGATTACAAAATTTTATCAGAACATTTCTCAGGAAGAAGGTTGTCTCAATTATGCTGAAAAGAGAAAAGACAGGCCTCCATTTATGCATATTAAGGAAGATTTCCTTTTTCCAAACTATTTCATTGAAAATAAAGCATGTAGTTCATGTTATTTATCAAAGTGATGGTCTCTCTTTAAGGAATGGAGAGGAGAACTTTGCCTGAGCTTCAGGAACTACTAGTCATGGTTAACTGCATTGGCAATATAAAACATAGTTTCCCTTTTGAAAGGTTTGCCCAAGAGGAGATTGGACTGCCATCTGGCTGGGGAGGTGTGGGGTTTCCTGCTTAAGCAGTGGGTTGGACTAGATGACCTGCAAGGTCCATTTCAACTCAAATAATAAACAAACAAACAAACAAACAAACAAATAAATCCATGCCTGGTTATTGATCCATCCAGCTCTTTACCATATATCTATTGCAATCATTTTTTATTTCTTAGCCTTCAACTCATTGTTGACTTTTGACCAGTGGTGAAATCTTTTTTTTTTTACTACTGGTTCTGTGAATGTGACTTTGTGGGCATGGAAGCCCCCCCCCCCATTTTTAAAAAAATAAATAAAGCAATATGCTTTTATTTAGCACAACTTTCATATTTTACAAGATACTTTTATGTTTGGAATTTTTCTATAACATTTAATACTGATATTTACTGTGTAAGGTATATATCTTTCTTTTTTTTCTTATTAGTCCATTATTTTTTATTATTTTTTATTATTATTATTATTTTTTTTGCTTGGAGTTTGTTGTTGCATTTTTTAAATAATTAGTTGCAGGGTTGGGAATTCCCACACCAAAAAAAAAAGTACTTACATGTTTAATTAAAAATAAAATAAAATAAGCTAATAGACCAGAATGGATGTCTAGGAACTCTGTTAACCTATTCCAAATATCTATCAAAATTACAAATTAATTGTTTTGCTTTCTAAGTGAAGTAATCTATTGAAAGAAGAACATTTACTTTTGAGTAGAATAAGGAAGGAACATGACTTGAATAAAAAAAGTCACCCTTCACTCTGTCAGCCAATACAGCAATCCTAAACTGCTTTGTCTGACTTTATTTGAAAATTTGGAATTAAAAAAATAAGTGACATTCTGCTGCTAGACAGAAATGTTGCTTATTAAAGGAGACATTATTGTGTTATTATTATTACTAGTATAAATAGAGGCATATTGTTCTAGACACAATATCCACATGATGAAGAATGCTCTGTTACAGATATAATAAATATCCAGTTGTATTTTACAATACAAGGATGCATATGGAGTCAATTAGCGGCAGGATAACTATATAACCATTCATTCATTCAATCTCTTGAAGGAAGAGTTACATTGTACTCATGTCAAAAAAATAGAATGAAAGATTGCCGAGTTATAAAAATGTAAAAGACAAATAGATGGAATTTATGATGGAACAACTGTTCCCAATTTGAACGCCTTCTGGATTGATGGCTCTACAGCTTCCAGAATTCCCTAATGAACAAGGCTACTTTTGGGAATTTCAGGAATTTAAATCCATTCATCTAGAGTAGGGTTGTTAAATTCATAGCCAGCAAGCAGGTCACACACTGGCCATGCCCATGCTTTATTTAGTGATGGGGCAGGGGAAGTCACTATTTGTTTGTTTGTTTGTTTGTTTGTTTGTTTGTTTGTTTGTTAGTTAGTCCAATACATAATACACATTGAAGAGAAAGATATGTAATAATATGAGTAAAGAAAAGAATAGAAGAAAAGATATAAAAGTATAGGTGAACATATTTGAAAGGAAGAAAAGATAAATGAGATAAGGAGAGACAATTGGACAGGGGACGGAAGGCACACTAGTGCACTTATGCACGCCCCTTACTGACCTCTAAGGAACCTGGAGAGATCAATCGTGGATAGTCTAAGGGGAAAATGTTTGGGGTTAGGGGTTGACACTACTGAGTCAGGCAATGAGTTCCATGCTTTGACAACTCGGTTGCTGAAGTCATATTTTTTACAGTCAAGTTTGGAGCAGTTAATATTAAGTTTGAATCTGTTCCGTGCTCTTGTGTTGTTGAGATTGAAGCTGAAATAGTCATTGACAGGTAGAACGTTGCAGCATATGATCTTGTGGGCAATACTTAGATCATGTTTTAGGCGACATAGTTCTAAGCTTTCTAGACCTAGGATTGATAGTCTGCTTTCATAGGGTATTCTGTTTCAAGTGGAGGAGTGAAGGGCTCTTCTGGTGAAGTATCTTTTCAAGGGTGTTGATGTCCGAGATGTGGTATGGGTTCCAGACAGATGAACTGTATTCAAGGATGGGTCTGGCAATATATCATGTGATGACAATGTGATTATACGGGTTTGACACCATTAATTCAGAGAGTGTCCAAATCTGACAAGACTGAGGGGCACCTCCTCCTGAAGAATGGAAGATATGCTGACGTATGTGTTGTATCCTGGAATGGCTACCTTGTAACGCTGTAAATAGTTTGTTCCTCTTTTCCAGCGCTGTCTGAGCCCAAGCAGGAAGTCGCTCCTGATTGGCTCAGACGCGGCCGGCTCTCGCTTTGGCGGGAACCGCAAAAGTATAAAAGAAGCGGTTTCTCCCTGCAGAGCCAGTCGGTACTCGCTGAACTGTCACTTTACCTTGCTGAGCTGTCACTTGTTCTCTGAGCTGAATAAAAGTACCGATTGCTCAAAACCCTGTCTCTGGGTCTACTTCACTGGCGACGAACGAACGGAAGAACTTCGCGTGCAACATGGACAAAATCCAGATCGGCCAGGCTCCAGAACTCTTCGATTCCGAGAAAATGACATGGGACGAGTACATGGCCACCTTCGAGATATTCCTCGAGGCGGCGGGAATGCAGGACGCCGGAGCCGATCGCAGACGGGCTATTTTTCTCAACTACTGCGGCGCAGAGATCCGTAGACTTGCCCAAACTCTCACCGAGCCAGAACAAGCAAGAGCCACAGCGTGGGACGTCCTTCAACAGAAACTAGCGAGCCATTTTAAACCAACCAGACCAGCCATGGTTTACCGGCATCAATTTCACATGATGGCTCAGAGAGAAACCGAGTCAATCAGCCAATTCACAACGCGGCTTCGAACGGTACTTGCTCAATGCAAGTTTCAAGACCCGGAAGCTCGCCTTACCGACGCCTTGGTTTTCGGCATGAAGAGCAACTCGGTGAGAAACAAACTCCTCACCGAAGAAGAGCCGACGCTACAAACCGTAATTAAATTAGCACAAACCGCGGAAGCAGCCGACGCAGCGGCAAGAGAATTAAAGGAGCACGGAAGGCGAGAAATCATTGCCAAAATCAACGCCGAGTCTCCCAGCGCCGAGGGAACAGACGACCTCAGCCAGCCGACTAGAAACGGGGACAACTGCCTCCTCCTGCAAGACCAGCCGAGACATCCTAGAGCTACTCACCCAGCCCCCTGCGCGGGCTGCCGGGGAAATCACCAGCGCCATCGATGCCCCTTCCGAGACGCTACTTGCCACCGTTGCAACCGGAGAGGCCACATCGCCATCGCATGCAGAGCAACGGCACCAGAAGAAACGTTTGCCACACAACAATACCAGCGACCTCAAAACCAACCCCCCCAATCGCGAGAAAGGAGACCGTTCCGCAGCTCGGGTCAAAGGAACTACTCAAGCGCTAACCGCGACTACAATAGAGGTAACTCTAAATTTTCCGTGAATAACACGGCAACCAAAAAGGGGGCTAAAATTGTTATCTCATTGTTACTAAATAACCAGCCTTGCTCAATGGAGCTGGATACGGGCTCGAGATATACCATCATGCCCTGGGAAAAATTTAAACTATACATGCCTAATGTGTCTAAGGCTGACTTAACTCAAACCTCATTGGTGATCAGAGACTTCCAAGGGGGGGTAATCTCGGTCCTGGGAACAGCAAATGTACCTATTGCCTTTAAGAATGTGAAATGTACCCTTCCCATGCTTATTGTGACGGGGGCCAAACACTCCCTGCTGGGTCTAGCGTGGATGGAACCGTTGGGGATCGAAATTTCGGGTGTGTGTAATGTAAACTGTGATAATATGCCTAACTTTGTGAAAGAGTTCCCTGAAGTGTTCAGCCCCACCTTGGGATTGTATAAGGGACCCCCTATATCTTTCTCTATCGACCCCAAGGTCCCACCGGTCAGACTGAAACCTCGCAGGGTTCCCCTTCCGCTTCTCCCCAAGCTAGACATGCAGCTGGACAAACTCATTAGTCAAGGTATTTTGGTCCCTGTGGAACAGGGGCCATGGGAAACTCCCATAGTGACACCATTGAAGCCAGATGGCTCTTTAAGAGTTTGCGCTGATTACAAATCAACCTTGAATAAGGCACTCCAACACCACCCCTACCCCATCCCGGTCGTGCAACAACTCTTACACTCCCTGGGGGAGGGAAAAAGGTTCGCAAAGATCGACCTGGCCCAGGCTTACCAGCAGCTTCCGGTCGATGAACAAACAGCAAACGCCCAAACGATTGTAACACACAGGGGGGCTTTCAAATGCACGAGGTTACAGTTTGGGGTAAGCATAGCCCCAGGAATATTCCAGAGCATCATGGAACGCCTATTGTCAGGGGTAAATGGGGCAATTCCATATTTTGATGACATCTTAATTGCAGGGGAAAACCAGGGACAAGTGAACAAAAGAATAAGGGAAGTACTTAAGAGGCTACAGGACAAAGGGTTACGAATCAAGCCTGATAAATGTGTCTGGGGAACTGACAGTGTTGAATTCCTTGGGTATAAAATAGATAAGGAAGGTATCCACCCCACAACAGAGAAGCTGAGAGCAATTAGAGAAGCCCCAGAGCCACAAGATAAGAATGAGTTGCAGGCATTTTTGGGCCTCCTTAATTTTTATTCCGTTTTTTTAAAGCAGAAGGCAACAGTAGCAGAGCCTCTCCATCGTTTACTCCAGAAGGAAGCCCGCTGGACATGGGGGAAAACTGAACGTGAAGCTTTTTCTCAAATAAAAAATTTAATAACTTCTAAAAGTGTAGTAGTCCAATATAGTGCTTCACTACCCATTAGGCTCACGTGCGACGCTTCGCCGTACGGCATAGGAGGAGTCTTAGCTCACGTTCTACCGAATAAGACAGAGGCCCCAATAGCATTCTTTTCAAGAACCATGACCAGCACAGAGAGGAATTATAGCCAGTTAGACAAGGAGGCTCTAGCATTAGTGGCAGGGGTAAAGAAGTTTCACAATTACATTTTTGGGAGAAGCTTTGAGCTAGTCACTGACCACAAACCCCTACTAGGCCTGCTAGCCCCCAACAAGCCCACTCCACCTTTTATGTCTCCAAGACTAATCAGATGGGCCCTTTTCCTCTCAGGGTATCAGTATGAGCTCACCCACAAGGGGGGGAAGGAAATCAATCATGCAGACGGCCTCAGCAGATGCCCCATAGCAGACTTGGTAGAAGACCCTGTTCCTGCCACAGATGTGCTAATGATAGAACTCGAGGAAAACCCACTAACCACAGCAAAAGAGGTAGCTGCACACACGCAGCAAGACCAAATCCTTAAACAAGTGGTGAACTGTGTTCTAAAGGGATGGCAAAATGATATTGTTAAACCTGAATTGTGTGATTTTAAGAACAAAAGGCTTGAATTATCATATGTAAAAGGTTGTTTGCTGTGGGGGGATAGAGTGATCATCCCCAAACGCCTAAGGGAAAAGGTACTCAAAATGTTACACGTGGGCCATCCTGGGATTGTCAGGATGAAGAGCCTAGCAAGGGGGCATTTATGGTGGCCAGGGCTTGATGCTGATATTGAAAGTTGGGTTTCCAAGTGTGACCCGTGCCAAGAGTCTAGGCCCAGTCCCCCCAAAACAACTCCGGCTGAGTGGGAACAGCCTGCTGGCCCTTGGTCTAGGATCCACATTGATTTTGCTGGCCCAGTGGGGTCTCAGTACTTCCTAATAGTGGTTGATGCTTTCTCCAAATGGTTGGAAATAATAGCAATGAACAACATAACCACAAGTGCCACTATCAAGGTATTGAGCAGACTGTTTGCATCCCATGGTTGCCCTGATCTATTAGTGTCTGACAATGGACCACAACTAACAGCCAGGCAATTCGAATTATTCCTAGATGGCCTAGGGGTCAGACATGCCCTCATCTCGCCTTACTCGCCCTGGGCTAACGGGTTGGCAGAACGTTACGTAAGGGTGGCAAAGGAGGCATTGCACAGGTCAGGCCCTGGAGATGTGCAACAGAACTTGGACCAATTCTTATTAACCCAGCACATTACCCCTAACTCGCACACACATGTAAGCCCTGCAGAGTTATTGATGGGGAGAAAGTTGAGGTCACCATTAGACAGGTTAAATCCAAGGTTCTGTGTGAATAATAACCAAATGTGCATGAAACCAGAAAGAGAAATGTATTTGGGTCAAAATGTATATGTAAAATGCTTTGATGGAAATGTAAACTGGATGAAGGGAATTATTGTTAAGCAAAACGCACCCAAGACTTATATTGTTAAACTGGAGGATGGTCGTTTGTGGAAACGACACATAGACCACATTCGGAAACGTACTGAAAACCAATTGCAACAACCCGCTGACTCGGACTCTCCCCCTTCAACAGACTTTTGTACATTGCCCGAACTAAGAAACACGCAAAGAGACTTATCGGGCCAGGGGGAACCATCCAGCGACGCCGAGCCATCCTCGTCCTCCGAGGCCTTCGTTGGGCCCGCCAGGCCAAGTCCGCCGCACCGGGAGAGCAGCGGCGAGCCATCCTCCACAGTCAGTGGCGAAGGAGAAAATGGACTGCGCAGGTCAGCGCGAGAGCCTCGAAGGCCTCACCGATTGGACGACTTCGTCACGTGGCTTTCTTGATGGATGAGTCCATCTATGAGGGGAGGGGTGTTGTATCCTGGAATGGCTACCTTGTAACGCTGTAAATAGTTTGTTCCTCTTTTCCAGCGCTGTCTGAGCCCAAGCAGGAAGTCGCTCCTGATTGGCTCAGACGCGGCCGGCTCTCGCTTTGGCGGGAACCGCAAAAGTATAAAAGAAGCGGTTTCTCCCTGCAGAGCCAGTCGGTACTCGCTGAACTGTCACTTTACCTTGCTGAGCTGTCACTTGTTCTCTGAGCTGAATAAAAGTACCGATTGCTCAAAACCCTGTCTCTGGGTCTACTTCAGTATGGAACCTGTATTAAGTACTTGCAGACTTCTCCTCTATTAGCCTCACTGCATTATTTTAACCATGAAAAAAAAAAGGTTTCAAAATGCTATTTAAATTCCCAGCCAAATAAAAAAGGGCAGACAGAGTCTGACTGCCAGCAGCAAGCCAGACTTCTTGGTTGTTGCAGCTGTTTCCTCTCTATATTTCAGCATGTGCAAAACATCTGACACTCGGATACTTCTCTCTGCAGCTTAGCCATTTGAACACACTTAGTATAGCTGTAATGAAGCCAACAGAGACTCTCAACAGTGGCAATGTTTACTTCAACAGTAACAGATCTTTTCTGATAAATTTCTGGATAAGTAGTGGGTAGAGATGAAGCTAAAAAGAAAAATGAAGCATTGACTACTCCTGAAATCAAGGGTCTTTAGAAGAGGCATAAACAGCAGCAGCTAGACTCTTGAGTTTCAGAGACCACCAAAATAAAACATAGTAAAACTTGAAGCTATAAGTATAAAAAAATTCTTCCTAAAGTTTAGAATGTTAGCATTTGATATTGTGGATTCTATTACAAATCCAGTGAATCTGTTGCCACTATGGAAGTGGAAGATTGAATAAAAGCAACTTTGTTGATGGTGTTTCTGACTATATAATGAAGGAGAAACTCTGATGTTTTCCAAAAGTAAATGACAGGATTGTCTTTTTTTTAATCAAAGTACTAGTGATAGGAGATAATAATTACTTTGATATGCAAAGGATAGTTCTATCAGGAAATCCTGATGTGTTTTGATGGAAACTTTCTCATTCAAAAGAAGAGGAACCATAGAGGGATTCAACAGTCCTTAACCCTAACCATAACTAATAAGGATATCAACAACAACAGGAGAAGTAACTCAGAGGAATATATATGGACATGTAATGCTGATATTTTTGATACCAAGTAAAAACAACTTAGACCAGAAGTTCTTAAACCGCAGAGAGATGATAATTACCCCAAGGGAGTAATTTCAGCATATCCCAGGTGCGGTAGAGATATTTGTCATTGCTTGTTTACAATTTGGGGATCCAGTTTGGAACTGCCACTGTCAAGACACTTGTGTAAAGCAATAATCTGGTTACTTTTGAGCAGGGAATGACCTTGTTTCAGACTTGGAAAAAGTGAGATTGCATAAAACAGTTTAAAACCCACTGAATTATACCATTGTTTTATATAGGAGTCCGTACCAGGAAAAAAAACAGTTCATAAAAGTATTGGGGCTCCTCAAAACTAAAGTATTGAATATTTCCAAACAATTCTAATAAAGAAGACAAAAGAAGAAACTAGTTTTGCTGGATCAAAAACCTAAAATCAAAAGAGCCACATAGAAGGTAGAAAAATGGATATGTCTCCTAGGCAAGGGATATTGGATTTGTTTACATTGTATGGCGATTGCTGTGAGCCGCTCCGAGTCTGCGGAGAGGGGCAGCATACAAATCTGATTAATAAATAAATAAATAAATAAATTACCTCAGAATAATGGGATAAGCGAGACATATTAATAACACATTAAAAACGTGTAGATGAATCTTAGGTTTTTCCCTTTCCCATGATCTTCTCTCTTATTATAGCACATTTATTGTCTTATACAGAAACACTTTATTCTTCAAGATTTCCTCCCTCTTCAGGACCATTGATTAAAGTGGAGTGGTGGATACATGAACAAACACAGTTTCTACTTCAATTCCCAATTTTGGTTAACATTTGATAACTATTTTATTGCTAGTAGCTGGATACCATGCTCCGGTACAAAACTGAACTCCTTAGCATGGAGTAGAATGTCTAGACTCCCAGCCCACAGGCCACATGAGTCACACACTGGCCATGCCCACTGGCAGTTGGAACAGAGTTCTTTTCAGGTGGGGAGGGGGAGTAGAACATCTAACTCCTTAGCATCCAAGCAAATTAATAATAACATAAGAAATAACAAATTATCTATTGGTCATTTTGAAAAATACTTTCTTAGAGAGCACCTAGAAGCCAAGATGAACATACGTGCCAAGTTTCAAATTTGTAGACTTTAGGTTTGGAGATTTTGTAATTATAGCATGAGTGGTTTACACACACACATACATGCACACATGCACACAGACATATATATGTTATATGTTTATATATATAGAATTGTCCTAAAAATGCGAGTTCCAGATATAGTTAGAAATGAAGTGGCAATTGCCATCATGTTTAAAATTTATTTAAAACTACTAGTAATAGTTTTCGTCAATCTCTATTGACTTCATCAGAGTATTAAAATTACCATTGAAGAAATGCTTGCTTTTATATAATGCTGCTCAATTTGTTCATTTTGTGCGTAACAGGCCCACACCCTTTCTTCCCTCCTGTACTTGGCTTTGTTGTTTCGCAGATATCCTGGTACGATGGCATGAAGGACTTTATAGGTCATAACCAACACTTTGAATTGTGACCGGAAACTGATCGGCAGCCAATGCAGACTGCGGAGTGTTGGAGTAACGTGGGCATACTTAGAGAAGCCCATGATTGCTCTCGCAGCTGCATTCTGCACGATCTGAAGTTTCTGAACACTCTTCAAAGGTAGCCCCATGTAGAGAACCAGGATTTTATAATCACTCCTGTCATTAAAGAGGTCATGGGCTTTGCTATTATATTTTATCTTCAATTCGTTTCTTCAACGGGAATTTTAATACTCTTATGAAGTCAATAGGGACTGAGGAAAGCTCAGTATTTTTTAAGTAGTTTTAAATAATTTTAAACATTCCAGGAATCATGATGGCTATTGCTTCTTCATATATACATACATACATACATGCATGCATACATACGTGTGTGTGTGTGTGTGTGTGTGTGTGTGTGTGTGTGTGTAAAATATTTCTGGATGTTTGCACTCTTCTCAACTTGTAGCCCAGCAAGAGTCTGGCAATTTTTTAAAAAGAGCGAGGCAAGTTTCAATTGCGCTATTTGGGCAGAAACTGCAGTTCCAAAAGTGGTGGGTTTGGGCTTTTTGTTTTGTTTGTTTTTCAAATCAGGAATTAAACTCTCATCATTTTTACAAGTGTTGATTTTTCAAATAAGCTAGAACACATGGGAGGAAAGCACTGACTTGTAAATAGAACATTCATCAGGAAGTGTTGTCCCGCTGGTCTCTCCACCCACCTACAATTCTTGGCCACATATCTAAACAAAATAAGGCTGGCATGCCAGTTCACTCAAACTGGGCCACTTAATATTGCTGAAAATGAATGGTTATTCTTTGATGTTTCCTGACCTGCAGTGCTATTCATTGACAAATTGCAGTGACATGCCATTATGTTGAAGGTAAAACATGAAGAAGATGTTGTTCTATTGCAGCTAAATATTCCTTGATTTGTAGAGAAACCTCTATAGATAGAATCCGGGTGTGGGGGTGAGGATGAAATATTTGCCTCCAGGGCTGGGAGGGAGTTTTGTTGTTCAGTTTTTTGGTAAGCATTTCGATTGTACTAAATCAGTATAAAGAACCATCTGGAACATGGTGCGCCTGGCAGTGCTCCACTCAAAGCCAAAGCCTCTATTAGAGTCACGTTCTATTGATAGCCATTAATTAAAATATCAAATAGAGTAATAGGCAGGATTTTAAAGGGATACTTTTTGTACCATATAATTAAACATACACATTAGTTTGGTCTTAATATGCTGTGAGCATCTGAAAGTAGATTTGCCCAGTGTTATTTTCTCCTAGAAGAAGAATTACTTCCTTCTTTAAAACTCTTATGGTTTATTAATAAACCATATGCACCACTACTTTGAAAGGCCAGAGGCAATCTTAGGCATTTTTGTCCTCTGGTGCCATTCTCCATCTACTCTTCATTTTCATCTTCTGCACCTGAATGGAGGAGCTGGGGTATCTCCATCATGAGTCTTTCCTTTGTCCGTGCCTAAAGGCAACAATGCTTATCTGCTGTTCCATTCAGAGAATTTCAACTCTTTGAAGTCAGTATGTAACAGAACCAAAACTGACATGGAGGCAGAAGACAACAAAAAAAAGATTCAATTTTAAAAGATGGTCAGATGAGGTAAGATACAGTAGAGAACAATACTCCATGATAAAATATTTCCAGTGTATCTCTGAGAGAGATGCAATTGGACAGGTCCTAAGAAGACTGCCAACTATGATATTCTGAGCTGGCTTCCCTCCTGTATCTTGGTTACATGATTCGGATTGATTTGATGATTCACAATGGACTTTTCTTGTATTCATTTGTGCTTTTCATACATGCAAATAAGCATGCAAAGAAACATGCATACAACATGCAAGGGAGTGGAAAAATACACATAGGCAAATATGCAGCCATCTTGTTTTGAGCTTTTTCTTTTCATTTTTAAAAAAAAGTTTATTAAGTATTTACATTAAAATTACATAACAAACAACAATACATACAATACAACAGTATATACACAAAGATTTAAATAAAGAAAAAAGGGAAAGGTGAGTAGAAAAAGAGATAAGTGTGAAAAGAGATAAAAGAGAGAAAATAAAGCACTCTGCTTTATGTATTACATATTTGATATCGTCATTTACAATTGGAACTACTCTAGGAGTAGTGAATTTTGTGTGCAGCTTATGTCTGATCTACAAAGGAAAATCTTCCTTTTACTGCTTTTTTATACATCGGTTACATAAATACATTTCCATGATCTTCATATCATTTTATCAATCATATATCCTTCTTGTTTCAATGGTATAATGATGCTATGGTATATTAATGTATATAAATAGTATTTGAGTTTGTTTTTCTTTTCAGTTACATCTGCCTGCAACATATTGGGAGTTTCTCAGATAATTTTGATGCACCAAAGAGATTATTTTGCATCACAGGCACCTCAATGGTGCAATGGTTAGAATGCAGTACTGCAAGCTACTTCTGCTGATCGCTGGCTGCCAGCAGTTTGGCAGATCGATTCTCAGTAGACTCAAGGTTGACTCAGCCTTCCATCCTTCCAATTTTGTTAAAATGAGGACCCAGATTGTTGGGGGCAATATGCCTACTCTCTGTAAGCCACTTAGAGAGGGCTGTAAAACACTGGTATATAAGTCTAAATGCTATTGCTAATGCCATTGCTATTCTGTATGGAGAAGGAGAGAAAGAAGCAATCCCAACCTGAAGGACATCCTAAAACGTCCTTAGAGTGAAGAGATAGCAACAGATAATATCAGATTCACAGAGTTGGAAGGGACCCTGTAGGTCATCTTGTCCAATCCCCTCCTCAAGCAGGAGATCTTACACCATGTCTGACCAATGGCAGTCCAATCTCTTTTGAAGCTCCCACAACTTACGAAGGCCATTGGTTGAAAAAGATTGTTCCAATAGCAAAAACCAAATGTCCACTCAATGCAGGTGTTCATTAAGCATTCAGTTCATTAAGCCTTCAACTGGAGTAAGCCTTTAGTTCAGTCTCACACTGTCTAAAGTCATCCATCCATATTACATAAGATATTCAGGTATCTCCACAGTATATTTTCAGGGAGCAAGCGCAGACATACTTGCTCAGATGGACAGACAGTGGAAGAGAGTCCTGTGATTGACTTGCATTTTCAAATTAACATCTGGAAGAGAAGCTGATCTTGCTCTCCTATTTACTCTTGTGAACAGTGAGACAACAAACCCTAGTCAGAAAGCTGTTTCCCTCTTTTGTCTTAACTATATGCCTGATACCTACTAGACATTTAACCAGTGATGGGCTGCCAAAATTTTTACTACCACACTGTGGGCATGGCTTATGTATTTTGGTTCAACATCTTTCAGTGAAAATTGGGTGCTCTGGGGTGGAGCTCCAAATTTTGCTACCAGAACTGCGTTCCTGACCATTCCCGTAGGAGCCCATCACTGCATTTAACCATCAATTTTTGATGCAATTTTTCCTTGCTATTAATTATTTATAATTAAATTCAAAATCTTATAATAAAAGTTCCAATATTTCAAGTGCATGTGAAGCATTAATTAGTCTCGTCTCGTCTCGTCTATTCTATTCTATTCTATTCTAGTCTAGTCTAGTCTAGTCTAGTCTAGTCTAGTCTAGTCTAGTCTAGTGTAGTCTAATCAATACATAAAGCCCTCTTACATAATTCAAGAAAGTGGATGTTTTTAATGTCTCTTTTTAAAAAGGCCTTAATCCAGGATTCATATTCTTGATTCATGCAGGATTCCCCTCCATGAAAGAGTAGGTTTTCTCATTTATGAATGGACCACATCTACTAGCCCACAGGAATGTGCTGTATATCCCTGGGTCAGTTTATCATCTCACTTGAAATAAATTGCCCCTGGAGGCAGAATAGTTCCAGTTTTTAATGCTCTCCCTTTGTTTTGTTTAAAACAAAACTCGTAACAGCCTTCTAGAACTCCTGCACAATAATAAAATTTATGTTCTGAATGCAGCCCATTCCAGTGCACAGGCACTTAACTGCAGAAATAACCCTATTAAACTCTATTCCAAGGGAGTTTTGCTTGACATCACTGCTGCCAACAGAACAGTTACACCCCTGCTGAGTCGCAGCTGGTAGGGCCTGAGCAGTTGACTTTAACTGCAAGGACATTAAAATAAGGAAATATTTTACTGACAGCACGGGGCCAAAATCAGGGGCAGGAGATTGGCTGTCAGTGAGTGGGTGATCCTGGCATCAGATGGAGGAGGTTGATATTAAGAAGAAAGTCATTGCAACGGTAAGTATAAGTGGGCATATGGATCATTTGGATGGAGGACATCAAATGGAAGGCTCATCCCAAAGCCTTTTAAATATTTCAGAACTACAAATGTCACAGGGAAGAGTACCAAGAACAACTTTTTCCTGAAGGAGAAGTTAAAAAATGTTAATAGGTCCATCGAATCGGGTAGCAGCCATATGCATCTGGTCATTTTAAGACTCGTCAAAAAATAATGTTATGGTGCAGTAAACAATTACATCTGCTTTGCCTCACTTGGCATAATGCAGATGGGTTTTCTTATGCTTGTCATTTTAATTTTTATTCTATTTTTTTTCTACCTAAAAAACATGAAAGGTGGTCCATGGTCAAAAAGGAAATATGAAATCTGCTATAAGCAAAGAAATAAAATCACTATTTTCCCTAATGCAAAATAAGAGTTGAGTGGCCGCATTGAATTGCAATCCAAGTTCATCTAAAAATGTGTTATCATAATTTGTACCATGGGTAGCAGCACTTCTTCCTAACCATAGAATAAAAGGATGGAACAGATAATATCACCACACTCTGACATCTGCAGTTCCTGTTTACATGCCTTTTTCTTCAGCCTTGTAAGGACATCTATCAGGCTGAAGACAAAAGCCCCACCTTTTCTTCACAGGTTGAGTAATGTTCCAGTGGATTTTTCTTAAATTTAGGAAAGAAGAATACCAATGGATTTTTATTGCCTAAAATAACAGAAGAGAGATAAGGAGAGATATCTTGATCATTTACTCTCCTACTATCCCCCAAACAGTGATAAGAATCAATACCCTCTTTCTCAAAGGCTTAGAAAATCTCCCTCTGCCCCTAGACAGATTTTGACAAAAATCAAACATCTTGTCTAAGAGAAGTTGAAAAATTTGGCCCTGTTCTATAAGCTGTTTTTGTTAAAGTTATAAATGTAATCCCAAGGAAGGAAACAGGTTGATAACTCTGTAGGAACATTCTGTTTCTTTGCTTGACTGAGAAAAAAAATGTATATTATGAAACAAAGGACCATTGTGATACTAAATAGTATCAACAAATTAAATAAACTGAGAGAAGCAAGGCTTGAATTGTTTCAACTTGTTTATCAAAACTACAATGCTAACAGTTACATACATGTGCTAACAGTAATATACATATGTGTTAGCCCAGAAATCATAAATATATTCAGAATATATATCAGAATATATATATCTAGATTTTAAAATCAATGTAAAATCTGTTTGTTGGATCCTGTAAGCTGAAAAGCCACCATTTTGTTTGACAAGGCATCATATTCTAAAACAAAGAAAAGTATGCTGGCAGTTGAACTTGCCATTTGCCATAGTTGCCCGCTCATAGCAAGCTTCAGATCAGAGTAATTGAATTATCAAGATGCATTTTCAGAGTCCCGAGGTATAGTTTTGGGCAAATGCAGCATTTTTCGAGGAACTCTGTAGTTGACACAAAAGGATATCAAATCTTTCAAGAGCAATGTGAAAAAACAAGACAATGCAGTCAAATGGGGCACTTCATTATTGTTTGCACAGAAGAAGCAATAGCTATAAGAAAGATCAATAAAAATAAACCCATTAAGAAACCATATACCAGAGCTGTCGGACAAAGCATCATTATTACTGTCAAATTGTTTGCAGACCATTATTTCAGACAGATTCTAAAACTGTGCTTCTTCACAGCGTTTCTTATGCTGTGCTTCAAGTAGATTCCAGTACTGCTAGATAGATATGCTACATGAAAATTAAAGAATGAAGCTTTGAAAGCCAATTAATGGCAAATAACAGTGAATAAAATCACATTCTCACTGAAAAACAAATTATTTGCTAGTGAGCCATGTTCATCTTTCTGAGTTGTGAATATCCTTGAGTGACCTACATCATTTCCACATTATCATGATCAGAGACAAAATATAAAGTTGGAACTAAATGACATATTATTTAATGCTCCATAGTATCTATATTATACTAATAATAGTAGTAAAAAGAATAAGTAATAATGATATCTTCTGAGTTCATATATTATATAAGCTCCAATTTGTATCACTACAAACCAATAAAAGCGTCTGGATTAGGTTTATTGCCCTAAATAAACACTGTTTCATTTATTGTAACTTAGAATAACCTCATTGTCAATTTGAATGTACACTAATTGGCATACATTAAAATGAAATTTTGTTGCAAATGGCTCTCAAAGAGTCACCGCCTCCAATATACACTACATAAACATGCAAAATAAATAAAGAAATGCAAAATTATACATATTCACATATATTGTATGCCACCCCGAGTCTTCGGAGAGGGGCGGCATACAAATCTAAGTAATAAATAAATAAATAAATAAATAAATAAATAAATAAATAAATAAATAAATAAATAAATAAATAAATAAATAAATAAATAAATAAATAAATAAATAAATAAATAAATAAATAAATAAATAAATAAATAAATAAATAAATAAATATTATATGGCACAGATAAACTACACAGTCTAGTTTGGATGTACACATGTACATGGCAAGAAAAACGAATTTACCAGACACGTGGCATAGGAAACAAAAATGCTACTGTTACGAAGCTGGTAGTCCTGCTAGAAATACTTTGAAAGCTCTTCCCTGAGGGGAGCAACAGAAACAGACCATAAAGTGAGTGTGTGGGGTACCTAAAAATGCTTTGATCTCCAAGCACATAGCACTTATAAGCAATATCCTGAATAACAGGAAGAGAGCTTCCTATATCTTCTTGACTGTCTTTACTACTCTCTGTATGGACTTTCTATCTGAAGCACTGTTGCCAGCAAACCAAATCATGGTGTAGTTTGTTAAAACACTCTCAATCATGCCTCTGTAAAAAGTGGCAGGGTAGAAAGAAAAAGATGTACAGTGATACCTCGTCTTACGAACTTAATTGGTTCTGGGACGAGGTTTGTAAGGTGAAAAGTTTGTAAGATGAAACAATGTTTCCCATAGGAATCAATGGAAAAGTGATTAATGCGTGCAACCCCAAAACTCACCCCTTTTGCCAGCCGAAGCGCCTGTTTTTGCGCTGCTGGGATTCCCCTGAGGCTCCCCTCCATGGGAAACCCCACCTCCAGACTTCCGTGTTTTTGTGATGATGAAGGGGAATCGCAGCAGGAGAATCCCAGCAGCACAAAAACGGGTGCTTTGCTGGCAACAGAAGTCCAGAGGTGGGGTTTCCCAGCAAGGGAAGCCTCAGCGAAATTGCAGCATCGCAAAAACATGGAAGTACTCAAAACCCCACCTCCAGACTTCTGTGTTTTTGTGATACTGAGATTTCGTTGAGGCTCCCCTTGCTGGGAAACCCCACCTCTGGACTTCCATTGCCAGCGAAGCACCTGTTTTTGTGCTGCTGGGATTCCACTACAGCATCGAAAAACACGGAAGTCTGGAGGTGGTGTTTCCCATGGAGGGGAACCTCAGGGGAATCCCAGCAGTGCAAAAATGGGCACTTTGCTGGCAATAGAAATCTGGAGGCAGGGCATCCTAGTGGCGGTGGCTTGGGTTTGTAAAGTGAAAATAGTTTGGAAGAAGAGGCAAAAAAATCTTAACCCCCGGGTTTGTATCTCGAAAAGTTTGTATGGTGAGGGGTTTGTAAGATGAGATATCACTGTATTTTCCTCATCTGATGCAGGAAATGCAGATGCTGGTTTTCACGCTTCACTAAGGACGACATGTGAAGAGACCAATTGTTAGTTATCCGTACCCTCCCAGATACTTAATATTATTGACCACCTCTACAGCTGCATCCTTGATACTGAATGCATTATGACGATGTCAGTTCTTTCTAAAATCTACAAATATCTCCTTTGTTTTATTAACATTTAGAACAAGGTTACTTTTATTGCACCATTCCACCAGAGTGTTCATCTCTTCTCTCTATACTAACCTTATTTGCACAACATGCTAAAGAACATGAAACAAATAAGTAAGCACAGACTACATTTGCTAAAGCAACTGCATCATAGTGTAATGTGTGAAACAGCAGGCAGTTATTTCATGGTTGTTTGTGGATTTTGTTGTTGTTGTGTTTCTGGACATTTCTTGATTCAATTTTATGCCTTCTCAAGCTTGTCACTAATCCATAGCACTATCAATCATAGCATATATAAAAAAGAGAACATTAACTGAAAATTGGCTAAACAAGACATGCTTACTTTTTTTCTGCATGATTATTTCCAGTCTTGTTTGTTTAATAAAGTATACTTAAAAATAATCACATCTTAGTAAGAATGAACATTCATTCCTTTACTCTTTTTTTCCTAAAAGTACTCCAGTTCTCTGTTTCTAAAAAAATAAATCAAAAACAACCAAGCATGTTTTATAATTTTACTCACTGCATGCAGTATTTGCACATAAAAATACATTATATTATTGGTAATACATATATAACTATACCAATATCATAATCATTGATCAAGTTATCTATCTATCTATCTATCTATCTATCTATCTATCCATTGGTTAGTTAGTTAGTTGTATTTACATGACTGCTCATCTCACAAACAAGTGACTCTGAGTGGCATACAATAAAATAAAAAATATCAATCAGTCAAATATTTATTAAAGTCAAAGACCAGAACAATTAAAAATACTCAAAGAGTGTCTAGTTATAAGTTATAGAACACAGTAATAACAAATAAAAGATATATTGAAATCATAATTTGGCAGTCTTTCTATCAGATGCACATAAGCAAGAGCACAACCTAAGCTTTAGAGTAATATTAGTACTTAAGGCTAATGGTTATTAGATACTAAAATACAACAGGGTGATAATATCAAAATATTTTGTGCAGTAATTATACAGTATAAATATTTATAACAGATTATTCATCAAATTCTGGCAAATCTTTAGTGCTGCTGTGCAGAATTTTTCTATCTGCGCTGTGATATTATCTGTCCACCTTTAAGCAATTAATTATCAAGAAACTGAATCACTGAATCACCAAGCTCTGAGAGTCACAAATACTGGCATACATTTTACATCTTTGAGTAAAAAAATCCAAGCACAGAAAAATGCAAACCCAACAAACCAAATACCTAGCACCATTCAACAACCACCACCTCAACAACAACCACAAGGACCTGCCAACTCAACCACTGGTATCTCAATCATAGTCAAAGACACCATCGAGCATGATCAAAAATGTCATAATGCAATCCTATTTGGATTAGAAGACAACAACAAGCCTGACCTCAACACAGTATGCAACATCAGCAGCAGCCATGATACACAAACCATTACGTCCAACAAAATCATTGAAGTTTCCAGAAATGGCCCTGTACACAAGAATAATGATGGCTCAATGCCCCCCCCCCAATTCTGCAGAGTGGTTTGTAAAACAAGTGCAGCAAATGGAAATTCATCTACACTATAAACTCCATTGCCAGAAAAAATACCAATTACAGCAAACTTAGATCTACACTAGATCTATCTCTATTACAATACATCTGCTTCTGTGAACTCGGTGCAGAACTCAAAAGTCGACTAGATCTAGGTAAAACAAACTTATACATAGATTACCATGCCGACCACATAAAAAATAAGAATCACACATTCCACAACATCCAAACCACCATTCCCCAACAAAAAAACACCATCAACCAAGACTAAGAAAGCACGCCCCTCACTTCCTCAATTTAATACAATATTAATCTCAGATGCAAACTAATCAATGCAAGAAGTTTAGTTAACAAAATGCCCAAATTCCTACTACTGCTAAGCACTGACACCTTCATCATTATTTTTGTCTGTGAAACATGGCTAAATGCAATCCTCCCTGACTCCATCATCACAGCAAGAAACTATTGTGTCTTCCGGTCCAACCATGAAACCCGCAGAGCAGGCAGAGTAGCTATATTCTACAAAAAGACACTAAACCTAAAAAATATCCAAGTTACACATGATCTCAACGTTCCTGAAACCATCATATTCGACCAGTCCTTAAATACCACACTTCGCTCCCTACTTTGTTACAGAGCCCCAGACTATGACATCACACATGCCAACAAATTAACCTCATTGCTAACATGGGCAACCTCCTGCCCATACCCCCTTATCTTTCTTGGAGACCTCAATCTCCCTCTCATTAACTGGACTCTAAATCAGAGGTCCCCAACCTTTTTTGCACCAGGGACCGGCATTAAGCTAGACCAGTTTTCCATGGCCCGGTGGGGGGGGGGGGGGGCGCTTTGGTCATATGGGGGTGGGGTTCATTTCCTTCATTTCCTCTTTCTCTCATTCCCTCTTTCTATCCTTTCTATCTCTCACTCTTTCCTTCTCTCCCTCCCTTTCTCTCTCTTTCCTTTCTCTCATTCCCTCTTTCTATCCTTTCTATCTCTCACTCTTTCCTTCTCTCCCTCCCTTTCTCTCTCTTTCCTTTCTCTCATTCCCTCTTTCTATCCTTTCTATCTCTCACTCTTTCCTTCTCTCTCTCCCTTTCTCTCTCTTTCCTTTCTCTCATTCCCTCTTTCTATCCTTTCTATCTCTCACTCTTTCCTTCTCTCCCTCCCTTTCTCTCTTTCATTTCTCTCATTCCCTCTTTCTATCCTTTCTATCTCTCACTCTTTCCTTCTCTCCCTCCCTTTCTCTCTCTTTCCTTTCTCTCATTCCCTCTTTCTATCCTTTCTATCTCTCACTCTTTCCTTCTCTCTCTCCCTTTCTCTCTCTTTCCTTTCTCTCATTCCCTCTTACTCTCTATCCTTTCTATCTCTCACTCCTTTCTCTCCCTCCCTTTCTCTCTCTTTCCTTTCTCTCATTCACTCTTTGTCTCCTGGGGCTGCCTGCGCCTGCCCTGCACCCCCCACCGCGGAGGGAAAGCATTTGGTATCGGCACCGCCAACCCCCCCTCCACGAGCAGCAAAAGCCTAAGCGGCGGGGTGCGCCCTTTGCATTTCGGCATTGGCGCTCTCCCCTCCACGAGCAGCAAAAGCCTCAGCGATGGAGCAGAAAGGCAAACGACGCGATCAGTCGCTGAGGCTTTTGCTGCTCCTGGAGGAGAGAGCGCCAATGCCGAAATGCAAAGGGCGCACCCCGCCGCTTAGGCTTTTGCTGCTCCTGGAGGGGGGGAGGATTTAATCCTCCCCGCCCCCCCGGCAGCCAAACCTCGCTGAAGCTTTGGAGTTCGGGCGATCCGACGGAGTTCCCGCTCCCACCAACGCTCTGCAGCCGCGCCAGAGCCACCGCCACGAGAAAGCTTTCCAAGACCCATCAACGTCCCGCTGGAAGCTGCCCTCCCGCCAGCCGCGCCGCCCCGGAGCCCCGAAGGCTCGCAGCAGAGGGAGGCAAAGCGGCGCGCGGCAGCCACAACAAGCCCGCACTTGTTGCGCGATGGGAGCGCGAGGACGACCGCAGGCGCGACCCGGGCAGCCTTTCGACCGACTCGCTTTCGCCGCACCCGGATAGCGGCGGCGTCTCCTGGGGCTGCCTGCGCCTGCCCTGCACCCCCCACCGCGGAGGGAAAGCATTGCCGAAATGCACCCCGCCGCTTAGGCTTTTGCTGCTCCTGGAGGGGGGGAGGATTTAATCCTCCCCGCCCCCCCGGCAGCCAAAGCTAGCTGTCAGCGGCGCCGCGGACCGGCTGAAAAACCCCAACGGCCCGGTCCCGGTCCGCGGACCGGCGGTTGGGGACCTCTGCTCTAAATGAATGCACAACTGAACCCATCCATACAACCCTGTACACTGCTGTTTCCAATCTAGGACTCGACCAACTAGTAATGAATAATACTAGACTCAACAACTGCCTTGACGTCATATTTTGCAACAGCAAAAGCGCAAATTATGGACTACAAATAAAAAAACCCTTTTTCAACAGTGTGCATGATAGACTTCAGCCTCGATCTACATCATTGCAAGAATCACCTTAATAATAGGACACCCAAGTACAACTTTTAAAAAGGCAACTATGAACTCATAGATGCTGACCTCTAAACTCTTGACTCGCAAAGTCTATTCTCTGGCTGTAACACTGCCGATGACCTCTATAACGTCTTTTTGCTCAGAAGAACTATCAGACTATACGTACCACTAATAACCACTATAATCAAGAAAAACAAACTACCCATATCAATAAGGAAGCTATAATCCAACCCACGCACCCACCCCATAAAAAAACAAAACATGCAATGCAGCTAACTTCAAAAACCACTACAAAAATGTATGCCACTAAATGTACAGAACAATGTTTTTCAAACTAGTCATGTTTAAGATGGGTTCCCTGAATCCCCCAGTCTGCATAGAGGATCAACGTAAAAGACAAGTATGTTGTAAAAATAAATATTTATGAGACCCATCTCTATTTGTCTTTACATATACTGTTCACTGTTGTAAAGTATTGATCAATATAAATAAAAATATCTGCTGAAATTACTGACAAAAAAGAAAAAATCTCTCTATTTTCAGAGGAAACAACATTCACTTAACATAGTCTGCATATACTTCAAATATTTAAAAGCATAAATGCCCAGGAGCACTGGATGCCTTTTGCATACTGCTTCAATATATATGTTTATTTGATTCCTTTTAAAAGGCAGTAATATGTAAATAAAATGCTCAAGTGGTGAGCTATTATGTGCCTATAATATAAAATTCCAGAAGATCTGACTGAGAAGATCCAACAAGCATACTCTCCAAGATTCTAAGTCTTTTTGCAAGGAGAATGATATCATTAAAACTTTCCTTAGATATTTATAAGATTTGCTTTAGAGAAACAAGGCATTAAAGATTCTGTCTTCCTTCTTATCCATATTTGCTTCCCTTTAGTATTTCTTCAGTTAGATCTTTCCTTTGAATTTGATAGAGTGCTTCATCTTAAGCAACTGTGATTATCCTACAGTAAAAAGAACGATTGCCTGGTACTATGATGCGTAGGCCAATAAAAAAAGGTTCTTTGTGTTGAATGCAATCATACACTGTGTTAAGTTTTTCAGCCTATCAAGCCATTTGTTTCTCTGCAAACTACACAAGTTAAAATTATGCTCCTGCAGTGGGGTTTTTATGTGCTTTTATGATGAATGCCCTGCAGATCCCATTAAGAATATTCTATTTCCATAAAATGTGTAGGAGGAGTCTTTCATTCTTCTATTTTAATTTTAAAATCTTCACATGTTTGTTATATTTTAAAATGAATTCCTTCACTGATATCTGCACAGGGAAAAAAATAAACTTTTGCCTAGCATGTTTTGCGTACAATAGCTAGCATTTGTTATAATAATAGTGGTGATGCTTTAGAAAGATGCTGGTTACTAAATCAGGATGTGCAAATTAGCACTAGTTCCACTGTTTCTTGAACTTTTTTTAAAGAATGTTAATTTCATACTCTAATAATATAATATACCAGTGAAGTAGGAACTTCTGGATTTCAGGGTGTTGATACTGCAGAAAATACAACTCCAGCAACAGAGTGATCTAACTATGTGGTTTGTTCCCCAAACCCCAAAATATTTAACCTTAGACTGTCTACAGTTGACCTCTCCCCTTTTCTAAGAGGTTTGTAAGGGGCATGCATAAGTGCACCATTGTGTCTACCATCCCTGTCCTACTGCCCTATTTTCTTCTTCTTTTGTCTGTTATCTAATACATGCTTGACGAAATTGAATAAATAAACAAATAAACAAACAAATAAATAAAATTAAAAAAAATAAAAAATAAAAAATAAAAAATAAAAAAAAAATAAAAAAAAATAATAAAAAAATAATAATAAAAAAATAAAAAAACCAATTAAAAAAAAATAAAAAAATAAAAAAAATAAAAAATAAAAAAATAAAAATAAAATAATATATATATATATATATATATATATATATATATAAAATAAAAAAAAATAAAAAAATAAAAAAATAAAAAAATAAAAAAATATAGTTTAATGTTGTCCAGAGTCAAAGGAGGGATAAACTCTTTTCCAGAGGGCAAAGGGACAGCAGAGCTTGAAATCTCTAAGAGGGAAGAAGAGAACAAAGGTGAATTACTTCTAGCAATTCAGAGTATATTTAATACTTGTCTAGCTAGCTGCTTTAGTCCTGCAAGATATCTGTCTATCAGCAAGCTACAAAAAAGAACTACTCAGAAAAAAACCCACATGTCATTCTTGGTTCCTTGGCCCTACATTAATTTGCAACTATGGACTACATTTACCACAGCAATCCCAAAGGTCCAGAATGTTGGCAGTTGTAATCTAACAACCTCTGCAGGTGTCTTATCTTACACTTTTTTCAGACAAAAATGTCTGCAGAATCCAAAGGATTCATCAAAGTGACAAAATGAAATGTTGGCAACCTTTGCTGATTGGATACCTGCAGAGGACATTGCAATGCAAATACCTAAGCACAATGCAAATGAATAAGCAATGTAAAATACATAAGCACAGCTTATGTTGTGGCATTGTGATACATCTTTCATCATTTGCTCCCTCTTCCCACATTGTCCTGGCTCCTAGGAATTATTCTAGTTTTACCAGCCAAACTGATGGTTGTTTTCTCTTTCAGGAATTGGATTGCAAACAGTTTCCTGAGAAAATCATTGAGCAGCGTGTGTCATTCTTTTCCTCTAATATTATTAAGAAGCATAAATCCTGCATGATTAAACACTGAACTGACTAAGGTTACAATGAGTATCCTTTCACATGATTTGAATTCGAAAAAGTGTAGGAGTGTGAAGATAGAATTTATCAGCTGTGATCCAAATAAAAGCGTAATTATTTTAAGGTAGCAAAGCAATTTTTGGAAACAGAGGGTGGGGGAATCTGCATTCCTAGCATTTATCTGTCTGTGGCTGCCTATCTATCTCTGCTTATAATGGTTCTAGACATCTTACAAAATTAAACTATATAAAACAAACCACAAAACACAGTAGCAAAGACATGTATTACAGTAGGAAGGGACAGGTGGTGAGCTTTCCTTCCGACCAAAGCACAAGACCGTAGATCTGTTGCATTGCATAGACAGGAAAAAGAGGCACCTTAAATAGAGCCATGGTGGTGCAATAGTTAGAATGCAATATTTTAGGCTAATTCTGCTAACTGCCAGCAGTTCGATTCTTACCTGCTCAAGGTTGACTCAACCTTCCATCCTTCCAAGGTCAGTAAAAATGAGAAGCCAAATTGTTGGAGGCAATGTGATGACTGTAAACAACTTAGAGAGGGCTATAAAATACTACAAAGTGGCATATGCTTAAATGTTATTGCTATTAAATTTACTATAAATAGGGTTTTATGTCAGGCACAGAAATTCTTTAATAGCTTTCATAGTTTGGAAATGGTTTTATCAGTCAAAAAAAAAGGAGACTCTTGCTTCCATTTTTCACAAAGGGAAATAAAGATTTCCAGTTAAAAATTTCCACTGAAATGATTGCAAATGATACTTTTTGCAGTACTGCTGACCACTACCAAGATCACCAAAGATTAAGAGCAGTACCTAAAAATAAAGGCAGCATACAGACAGCACCAATATTTTTGAAGCTAACATGGAAGAAAAAGCAGATACCTGAGCAATAAGGAAGATAGCTGAAAAGGGAAACAAAGAATCAATCAATTAACAATTAATTACTTCATTAACAATTGATTAATTAAACAATTAGGGAAGTGCACAGACGATGTTTGCTTAGCAACATAGGCTATAAAAGCTCTGAAAAGAAAACACAAGCCAAATGCTTCTTATATGATAAGAACATTCTGTTCTCTTGGTGCTTTGCCAGTTCTAGTTGTGAATATAAGGAAGTGTATGTGTGACTTCAGCTAAACCAATGAATTTTTATTGTTGTTAGAATTTAGTGTCCTTATTACTTGTTCCAAGCATCTAGCTAGCTCTTAATTGGAATTCCAGGAGAAAGGATAGAGTTCTCACTAAATCATATGTACATATTTTCCCTGAATGTTTGTAGCTGTTTAGGGGTACAGATCAAAGCAAGGGAAAAAGTTGGGGAGCAACAATGGGAAGCATTAGGGAAAAATGACCATAACTGAGGAATCTAAAAATACAAGGGAGAATTAGTTTCTGGTTATATCTGTCAGAACCAAATATCCCAATATCAGCACCAGCGGGCAGTCTATGAACAAGGTGATAGACAAATTAACACAGCAGATGGACCATGTACAACAATCACTGTGCAAGGTAACAGATGTTCTGTCTCCTTGTTGACAGGTATGATGGAGGTCCCAAAATGTTTCAACCTTCATTGATCAATGTGAATTATACATTTCCTTGCAGCCAGGATAATTTTCCATAGATTATTTGTGTGTACATGTATTATCGGCCTTTTTATCATAGGAGTTGCAAATTGGGCAATACTCACGACAGAATGGCTCAAATATAAATAAATATAATAATATTTAATATACATAATAAATAATATAAATAATAAATAGGTATCATGGCTTCATGATCAGACTGAGAGATACGAGGATTATCCAGAAAGTAAGGTTACAAGGCACGTAGCTCTCATGGGGAATGTTTGTGGGGGAAGTTGGTATTGCTATCATGTAGCGGGAAGCCAGCAGAAGAGAATGAGCAGTGCCAGTGGTCAGTAGATTATCGACTGGCATTGTGCTAATGGTTAGAGATGAGCATCCTCATTCCGTTTCCCTCCAAGTGTGAAGTGCTCGCTGTAATACGCTACCTGAATGCTAAGGGTATGAATGCTGTGCCCAAGATTTGCGTGTGATGGGAGCCTAAGATTTTTCTTGCCAATTGCTGAGTTTTGAAGTTTTTGGCTGAAGGAGAAATATGAAATGTGCTATTTGATAAAATACTCCAGACATCTTAGAAGCACCAATCCAACTTTGTGTGGTTATGTATGGAAGGCTTAAAAAACTGCAACAGACCACAGATGAGAAGAATAACACTGTTTTCTATATTCCCTCTTTTATCTTTTTTGTCCATTTATCGAAACCTTCAGATGTCAAATTCAGGCAGGTAGGAGCTTTCTAAATGTCCCCACAGTAGTAAAAAGGGAATTGCTTCCTAACCACAGTTCATATTTCTACCAAGTTGAAAAGGGCTTTAAATTTGTCTCTCAGAAACCCTCTCCAATTCCTCACACATCAGCAGGACATTTTTTCTTCCCTACTAACCAATTTTCTGATTATACTGATGGAAAAGATGAGGAAAAACTTTGTCCTGTGACCCTGATTCTGTAATTATGTTATAAATCTGATTCCAGAAGTTACTTCCTCCTAAATGCAATTTCTCATGTTGGTGAAGGAACTAGCCTAAAGGAATTTGTAGATGACAACATATGCATAAAGTATTTATTAACTTCTCTTTCTTCCTAGTGAATGCTCTACATTTTGCTTCTCAAAAAGGGTAATTCTTCATGCCTTTTAGATGTCCAAACTCTATAATGAATAGAAATCACTATCCCCTTCCCTTATTGCTAACAACTAAATGCTCCCCCCAATGTATATTTTACCATGATAGACGTCAGAGGTAGCGTATAACCATCTGAAAGAAGCCAAAAATATTCATTCATTCAAACTGGTTTCTTCCAGTTTGTGTGTCTTGGGTTTCTTTTCTTGATGTTGAACTTCATTTTGTTAGTTTGGGCCCACAGTGTTAGTCTATCGAGATCTTTCTGTATTTTGAGCCTATCCTCTGAGGTGTTGGCTATCCCTGTCAGCTTGGTGTCATCTGCAAATTGATTAGTTCCCCCTTCTATTTCCTCATCTAGGTCATTGATGAAAATGTTGAAGTGCACTGGGCCCAGGACTGAACCCTATGGTACCCCACTGCCTACCTCTTTTCATGTGGATTTGGAGCCATTGGGGACAATTCATTGGGTGTGTTTGATCATGGCTACTCATCCTTGTGTGTGGTGGGTTTATCTTCCATGTGTCTGGTTGGTTTATCTTCTATGTATGTGGTTAGTTGCAAAATGAGTGTGGGAGAGTAGAATGATGGAAGTCATGATTTTAGTTTTTTAAGTTCTTTTGCAAGATGAGTATGGGTTTTTTGCAAGATGAGTGCGGAAGGATAGTTGGAGAGTTGTATCCTGGTTGGTTGGGGTTGAGTGTCCAGTTAAGTCCAAACATTCTGCTTATGTTATCTTAACTTACTATTGATTATACACAATGATATATAAGCACTTTGTTAAACAGTTTTTAGCACAGTAAAATGATTATAAGTTGAAGTATCTTTTTTCTTTTCTTTTCACCTTAATAATATCTGTTGACTCAAACAGTTCTTTCAACAGTTCTTCTAATTCTTCTAATTTGGGGAAAATCTGCTATGGAGTCTATCTCCAAGTTCTTTCCCAGACTCCGACTCCTGCTTCCATTCTCTATTTCCTTTCAAGGTCTCTGCTCAGTCTCGGCTTTTCAAAATCTTACGGTTCAACAGTCCACCAATTTTAATTATTTTCACCTCTGTTTTCTATCCTTATCATTATCCCACCCCACCCGACCCCTTTGTATATTCTCCTTTCAGGTTTTAATTAGTAGATCTAAAATTCTCCGCTCTGGCTTCAGAACTCTTATGAATCTCTCCCTGCTCACTCTTTCACTGGCCGCTGATTCTCTGCAGGCTCTTCTGTGTCCCCCTTCAAGCTCCGCAATCCACTCCAAACTTGCAGACTTCATTCAGAGTCCCCTTCCAGCCACATGGAGGAATCTCACTGCAGCTCTCTCCTTGGTGATCCTTGGTGATCCCCTCCAAGTTTTTGCTCCTTCTTACTTCTTCTCTTCCCCTTCCTACTTCCCTCTACTCCTTCTCATCTCCCTTTACCTTTCATTGATAGACCCATATTTTAAGAGTTCTTTAAGGCCAATGGGATTGAGGCCAACCTCATTTTGTGGGGAATTATGTTCCACAGGGCAGGGGCTCTGGCAGACTATTTAATTGCTTTTGATGCAGGTTGTGGAAAGATTGAATTGTGGTAAAGTAATTTAGTTTATCTTGTAGCTTGTCAGTATTCAACAGAGATACAAATCATATTTTCCAAAAAATATAGGAGAAATGTTTGTTAGTCTATTTGGAAAGTTATTATGATAATTCATTTGGAAAGTTCGGTGTAAGTAAGATGACCTTGATGGAGATTTGTAAGCTTTGTCACCAAAGCAATGAGAGGAAAATACATTATCGACAAAAGGTGGAAATAGCAATAGCACTTAGACTTATAGTGTTATAACTTCATAATGCTTTACAGCCCTCTCTAAACAATTCAAAAAGATAGCATATTGGCCCCAACAATTTGGCTCTTCATTTTATGGACCTCAGAATGATGGAAGACTGAGTCAATCTTGAGCTGGTCAGGATCAAACTGCTAGCATTTGACAGAATTAGCCTGTAATACTGCATTCTAACCGTTGTGCCACCATAGCCGCTCCGAGGCCTCGGAGAGGGGCAGCATACAAATCTAAATAATAATAATAATAATAATAATAATAATAATAATAATAATAATAATAATAATAGCTCAGTGTTCTGAAAGAGTTCAGGCAGATACCTCCCTGATTAACATGAATTTAAGAATGGTTTTATGGCATAACCAGGCTTGTAATATTCTGTCATTATAACTTATCTCTTCAATCTTTAATTGTATTGAAATTAATAAAGCACAATAAAAACTAGTATAAACTAAAGTAGAAGAAAAGGAGAAAATTGAAAGTTGTGATTAAATATGTGATTAGAAAGTGAGTTTGGTTGCCTTAGTATTCTTATTAAAGACTCTACTATTCCTGTGATGTTTACTTCCTTGTATTCTGGTACTCAAAGTCACAAGAAACTGCTGTTGCATGGGTTTTTGTTTGAGGAGCTGCCATTCAGAACACATGTGGATGATCTCCCATTTTTTACTTCTCTGGAGAACTTTGAAGAATCATTCTACTCACCTATCTTTCATTCTATGTAGCAGTCATTGTCTCAACTCATTCGCAGAGAATGTCTTCAGTCAGCCGTGACTCACATCAGAAGTCAATCTCAATAAACACAGATTTAGCTTTCCTGTAGTTGATTTCTTTGTCAGGTCTGTCTAACGGAGCTGGCAGTAATCTTGACTAGTTTTGACAATATCGTTTAAAATACACCTCTTGATCTCCCTTGTGTTGAATTATTTGGGTTACCACACTTATCCTGAGGTCATCCATGTGGATGATGCCAAAAAAGGAGCCTATTTTATCCTTGTATCTAACCCAGGTGTGGGCAAAGTTGGCTCTTCTATGACTTGTGGACTTCAACTCCCAGAATTCCTGAGCCAATCATGCTAGCCCAGGAATTCTGGGAGTTGAAGTCAACATGTCATAGAAGAGCCAATTTTGCCCACCCCCGATCTAACCCATTGGAACATCAAGCTTTGCTTTTAGGAGCATTTAATGTTTTTACTACCAATTAATTCCTGATTGTGGAGAATTTTAACACTGCCTGCTTAGAATGAGGCCCTGTTCAAGTAGAAGACTAGTTCTCAACAAACCTTCGTTTCAAAGGGCTTCCTAGCCTCTCTTCTGCCATCCAGAACTCTCACAAATCAAGGTTATTGAAATGGATACTTTTGATTTTGTGTTTAGAATGATCCCTCTCTAAAAGAGAAATCAATAGTACAGGTAGTCATTGATTTACATCCGTTCATTTAAGTCCAAAGTTAAAACAGCATTGAGAAAGGTGACTTACGACCTTTTTTCACACTTTCAACCATTGCAGCATCCCATGGTCACATGATCAAAATTCAGACCCTTGGCAACTAACTCATAGTTATGACAGATGCAGTGTCCTGGAGTCATGTGATCTCCTTTGGTGACGTTCTGACAAGCAAAGTCAATTGTTGAAGCCAGGTTCACTTAACAACTGTGTCACTAACCGAACAAGGGCACTGATTTCCTTAACAACTGTGGCAAGAAAAGTCATAAAATGGGGCAAAGCTCATTTAACAAATATTTCAGTTAGCAACAGATATTTTGGGCTGAATTGCAGTCATAAATCAAGGACTACCTGTATATCTTTAGTCTTTTCCTTATTGTGCTGAGGGACATTGATTAGGAACTGTTTCTTTAAGAAATTGCATTAGGGAAATGTAGCTGGAGATTACACTCTGGGTAATGTAGTCCATCTGGGTGTTCTTATTGGCTGTCAAGGTATACCTAGGCTGATGGGTAATTCTGCCATGCTTTCCAACAACCATTTTAAAGTCTTAACAAAGGACCATGCAATAGCCTGCAGATAGGAGAAACGAATCTCTTCTCTCTTACCTGTAATGGGACAGATTTGTTACTACTATGTACATAACTAGTTGGGTTTGGCAATATATAGAAAAAACCAACAATGTATGTTTATGTGTATTAGAACACTATTGCTTTAAGAGCTAGTGTTATGGATTGCCATAAAAGGGAGCTAGAAGCGTGATTTATTCTCTCGGCTACTCTCGGCTATTTCTGTTTTGTCTTTGTGACTATGCTGTAGTAAGAACTGGGTGTTCAAATTATGGTTTATCTATTTGTAAGCTTGACAAATAAGCTTATAGTATTGTATATGTATTGAGATGTATTGACTGATTTAACTGTGTATGATTAGGACTATTATTGACTAAGATATTTGCCAAATTAAATAATATTTTATACACTTAATGTATCTGGATTGTATTACTGAAGTATTACTTGTATCTCTGGGCTATCAGTTGGATATCTGCTGGACCTCTACATTTCCTCTGGGTATATGTATCTTTGACAATTCAGAGATAACTCTGCACATTCCTTAACAAGATTATGGACATAATTTCATCTCATTTCATCTCTTAGTAAGCCTATGATATGGAGATACCAGCCAATAAATGTAATCTGTATGATTTACCCATTTGCGTGGAGTTTTAACTGACTGAGAAAAGCATTTCCTAAGCTTGGACCAGAACACTTATCTCTGCAGCAAGAGGTAAATAGAAATGAGAGAAATTAAAAATAACTGTAGGCAACTGCACTTTGTAGCGTTATTATATGCAGTTAGAGAAATGTTGCAAATATATATGTAGTATGAGAAATATTAGTTTGAGATACTCAGTATTAGAGAGAGAAAAGTACTGTCTACAAGACAAAAAAAATAATACTAGAACGAAGCCAGCTGTTCGTGGAACTGGAAGGAAATAACAAAACTAACTGGTGTCGTTAAGTTTGATCTGTGAAGTTGCTTTTCCTCACAGAACAAGGGAAAACCCAAAGTTCATAGGATTTAAATTTTTATTCTGGTTTTCTGAATCACTGTTATAGCACCAGTGAGCAACAAAGTATTCTCAAGTTATTATTCGCCATAATTACGTTTATGCCAGCTTCCCAGGACCCATGAAATTAAACCAACTATCTGAATTTAGAATATCCCTGTTAAACATGGCTACAATGTTTTATAATAAAGAACCCTGAACACTGAAAATCTTTGTTTCTAAGATAGGTTCTTTTTTTCTAAAATTCATTGAAACAGGTGGATTGGATTGGTTGTTGCTGGTTTTGGTTTTGGTTTTTTTTTGCATAGCAAAATAATTTTTTCCTTTTGTTTTCCTAGAATTGTGATGGCGAACCTATGGAATGCGTGTCGCAGATGGTACGTGGAGCCATTTCATCGGGCACACGTGGCGGTACTCAGTCCTCTTGCGGGCTTCTGGCACATGCATGCTCACTGGCCAGTGCACTTCTGGTTTCTGGTGCACATGTGCACACAACAATCAGCTAGACTTCCCTAAGGGTACTGTGCCAGAAACTGGAAGATCAGACAGACAGCTGATTGTTACGTACACATGCGTGCTAGAAAACAGAAGAATAGCTGTCCAGTGCACTTGCGTTTATCAGAAACAGGACGTTTATTTCCCAACACATACACTTCCTCTTTTCAGCCCTACCATCGACACCCGCTGCCCAGGACCTATGTTGGATGCTGTACATGTCGACAAAGCAGTGTTGCTACTTTGCCTGTGCCACTGCCTCTTTGCAGAGGTAGCAGCAGCTCCTCTTTCTCCTGTCAGCCACACTGTAAACTTTGGGCCTTGCCTTACCGAAGTTGTGGGAAGAAAGGTCCTGGTAGCGGTGGTGGTGGGGACATCCATGGTGCCAGTGACAGTAGCCACGTTCCTGAGAAGTGCTGTTGAAGCACTGATCAGCTGTGTGCATGGCAGCGGCCAGCACAAGAGAAGTGGGATGCCAGACACTCAGCAACTTTGCAATTCCAGCAAACTTTGTGCCAGCAAAGTTACATAGGAAAGTCCCACATCACACCAGCATGCCGGAAATCATCCGACTGACTCCATGGGGTTGCAGAGCTGAGCATCTGGCATCCTGCTTCTCTTGCACTGGCCTCCACCATGCATCTAGCTAATCAGCACTCCAATGGGGCTTCTCCAGAGCATGGCTGCAGTTGTTGGCACCATGGACACCCCCCCAGGACCTTTCTCTCCCCCCATAAGGCAAACCCTGACATTTACAGTGAGGCTGGCAGGAGAAGGAGGGGCTGCCTCTGTAAAAAAGAGGGTTCCCCATACCAGGACCTTTCTCTCCCCACAAGGTTTACAGCGAAGTTGGCAGGAGGAGGAGGAGGAACTGCTGCCTCTGCAAAGAGGCTAACGGCAAAGGCAAAAATCTGATAACTTTGCAGTAGAGAAAAATATTCCCTGAACATTTTAAAACCTGCCTTCTGCCTGTAATTTTTTGCTTGTTCAAAGAAAGAGTGTAATTCAAAGCTGAAACAGTGGGTTTTAGCCATTTGTTTCAATCTGAAAGCCTGGGATAGAACACCCCCCAGCCCTCACATCATTTCCCCTGCTTGAGAAGCAGCTCTGAGAGGAGTTTAGCTGGCTCAGGACTGTCTTCTGCCACACGAATCCCAGCGACCGATTAGGTCCCACAGAGTTGGCCTTCTCCGGGTCCTGTCAAGAAAACAATGCTGTTTGGTGGGACCCAGGGGAAGAGCCTTCTCTGTGGCGACCCCGACCCTCTGGAATCAACTCCCGCCGGAGATTAGGACTGCCCCCACCCTCCTTGCCTTTTGCAAACTCCTTAAAACCCACCTTTTTCACCAGGCATGGGGAAATTGATTCCTCTCCGCTGCTCTGTTTTATGTATGGTTTGTTTGGGTTGTATGATTATTTTTAATTAAGGATTTTTAAACTGGTTTTGCTTTTAACATTGGATTTGTATTTTGTATTACTGTTGTGAGCTGCTCCAAATCTTCGGAGAGGGGCGGCATACAAATCTAATAAATTATTATTATTATTATTATTATTATTATTAGCTACCAGACTGTGGAAGCCGTGGTGAATTCTAGGCTTGGAGGTTAGCTGGGGGAACGGTGGGCTAGAGAGCAATGCAGCCCCTTGTGCTTCAGCAATGTGCAGATCTCAGTGTGTGAAAGAGAATGGGCATCGGGTAAAAAGTTTTCAGCAGCTACGCAGAGCCGCCTTTTACTTCCAACAACTGGAGGAAGGCACATTTCACGTCTGCCACACAAATCAATGAAGGTTGTTTTCCGTCTCTTCCTCATTGGTTGCTGTATATCCGCGGGCAGAGCGGAGCATTGCTCCACGGGCAGTGCAGCAGGAGCAGCAGGCTGGAGGGCTCGTTCCTCCGCGGTCCTGCTGGCTAGTATGGCTGGTGTATACTGCCGAGAGTTTGAGGCTGGCAAGAGCTGCCGCTGCTTCTGCAAAAGCAGGAATTTGCATCCGCAAAGGTTGGTCCAAAATGGGGTGCGGAGGGCGCTTGTGTGGTGGATGCACACATTCATGGTGCAGTGCGCATGCATGCAGGTGTGTGTGCGTGCACACACAAGGGGCGTGCATTGCATTATGGGTACTGGCACGTGGGAATGCTGTCGCTCACGTGCGCATGTACTTTTGGCACACAGTGACAGAAAGGTTTGCCTTCACTGCCCTAGAACATAAAAGCTTTAAAGATTTAGATTCTGCCCCCAGGTATATTTTCAAAAGTAATGATAAATGTATTGTGACATTTTGAAATAAATGACAGTGCACAGTCAAATGAATTAGTTCTTAGACTTGCACTTGGTTATAAATAATTGAACTTAGTTCAGTGAATCATTTGATTTGAAGATGAAGCAGAAAATTCTGATACAAAGCACTGAATACTTCAAACCATGTCACTAGTGAGAATATGGAGAGAAAAATGTCCTCTGCGAGTAGGTAAAAGAATAGAATAGTATATCCACAGTTCTTTTAGAGAAGTATGTTGTAAAACTTCTAAAACTCTAATGGAGCTAAACCAATTGTTAAATTAGTCAACAGCTAAACAATTTGATTTGCACAAATAATTCCATCCTGTGCCAAACCATATATGTAGAAATCTTTGAATCTGAATATTTGTCATAAAGAGGTAAAGAAGCTGATATTTGTCAAGTGCTAATTAATCCATTATTTAAGCATCCCACAATCCAAGAAAGAGAGCATTTTTTTTGCAAGGATTCCACGAGCAAATTCCACTTGTAATCATATAGTTTTCCCTACCTATTCCATGTTCCCCTATATATTCCTCAAATTGTGTTTTAGAATTCCTGAATTTGTGCCTAATCCTTTAAAAGCATATTCTCATCTCTGGCACTAAGAACTATAAAGAGATGACTGGCTGGCTAGCAGCATTGTTACTCCATGCCAAACAGCAAGTTTAACTGGTCACTGCTCAGATTAAAGTTCATGGATGCTTGAGAATTAAATAGGATTTTGAGAAACCAATAACAACTGTCTGGCATGCTATCAATAATCAGATTAAATGAAGAAGACAGTACAAAGCAATTAGAAGGATCACTGAGCACCAACTTCAGGTTGCCTCTATTTGATTCTAGGGAAGCAATAGGACAAAACAAGAGACTGACAGATTTGCTAGAGACCATTGTTTTATACGAACTGCTCAGAATAATGTCTAAGGTCTTAATGTTTTTCTTACTAAGTCAATGATCAACTAGCATAAGAAAAAAGCAATATAATTGTATGTACAAAGAACAGAACAGAATAAAATAGAATAGAATCACAAGGGATTTAACTCCAGTGCAGAAACAATAAATGTAAGTACAAAGTAACAGGATAATAAAGATAATAATAATGCTACCAATATGAAGGGTTGTGTGATGACCCAGGATATGGCACAAAAGCAACACAACCAGAGAACAGGTCTTACTCCCCTTTATTGCTATAATTGTGCCCCCAAACGTTCCCACTACAAGTCCTGGAGCAAAGCTCTTACGTGCACCTTCAGCAGTCTCTGAATGCAAGTAGTCCAGTAAGCCAGGTTAACCAAACAGCAACCAGGGCCAACAGTCCAATAAGCCAGGTTAGCTAAGCAGTAACCAGAGCAATAGGTTCAGTGAAGCAGGCAAACCCTCAAGACAAAGTACAACTGGTGCACATGAGGCTTCACAGATTCAACATTTGTTCCTGATAAATGCCCCTCCCACCTGCACCTCCTTATATCTCCGATCCCAGGTGTGCCTTATGAAAGGGGGCGGAGCACTCTTCTCCCTCTTAGCTGGCTCAATATGTGTTGATCTTGCCATCTCCCTTCCGTCCTTGCTCTCAGATCTGGAAGGAGTAATCGTTGGTCTTCTCCTGAGTTCTCCCAGTCTTCAAACCTTAATAATTCAGAAAAGCCTTACCTGGACTAACTCCCCTTCCCCAGTTTCTTCCAAGGCCAACAGAGCCAGCCTCTCCATCTCTGTCAGTTCCTGTTCCAGCTCATCTTCTCCCACAGATTCTGATTCCGATGGTGGGCATGACAGGGTATTAGTGACTATGAGAATAATAATAATATTACAGCCATACAACATTCATTCACTCATTCATTCATTCATTCATTCATTCATTCATTCATTCATTCATTCATTCGATTTCTATGCTCCCCTTCTATGCAGACTCAGAGCAGCTTACAAAAGAAATAAATTCAAAATACAGACATAGAACATATGAGAAATCTAAAGTTAAAAAATAGTCTAAAAAACCCTAATTCATAAATTCATGAATTTATGGAGGTGAACTTGGGTGAATATATTTAGCCACAAGAAGATGCTTCTGGAATGAGAAGAGAAATGTCTTCAAGGAAAAATAAAGTGCAGTTGTCTTTTGAAAAAGCATTTTAGGGATGTCCTTGTGTCTAGTTGTTTCAGCATGCAATTACTCTGTAGCAGCATTTCAAGGGGAGGAGTTGAAACAGTTTAAGTCCAGGATGTGGCCTCAGTTCAAAGAGACATGGCTTCAATTCTGTTGTTGCACTTCCTATCTTGTCTCTTTTGGCACTCCTCCCATTTCTCCAGGACATCACTAAATTGTACCATGACCTGAAGAACAGATGGAAAAATCTG
Source organism: Erythrolamprus reginae (assembly GCF_031021105.1). Classification (NCBI taxonomy): domain Eukaryota; kingdom Metazoa; phylum Chordata; class Lepidosauria; order Squamata; family Dipsadidae; genus Erythrolamprus; species Erythrolamprus reginae. The sequence continues at coordinate 305,087,249 of NC_091950.1, read as the reverse complement.
AAGAAAATTGCTACAGGGAAGCTACATTAGAACACTTGACAGAGTTATTAAGAGCTGCATTGGTGCGGTGGTTAGAAATGCACGGCCGGTGACTTAAAATCACCGGCCGAAATTACCTTGGAGCCGGGGGAGACACTGCGGCAGCTCCTCTGAGCTCAGGACTTCCGGGTTCCTTTGGAACCCGGAACTTCGGCTTTTGGCAGCGCGCCAAGGTGACGCGCTGCCTTTTGGGTCCAGGGGGAGATCCTGGGTCGCCCTATTTAAGGGCGATCTGGACAGGACCTCTCCCTTGCTCTGGCTCCCTCTGCAGGCGAACACCCGCCCACCCTCCGCTATCAACAGTGTGTCCTAAGGAGGTCGCCTTGGGGCCGAATAGGAATTTTTTGCGGCCTCCCCTTTAGAGGCGGCCGTTTTTTCGCCTATTCCACACTGACGGTGCGGACTGGATTGGTTAGGGGGTGCGGCACATTTAGTGGTATAGGCCTCCCTTTGGTCATTGGGGTTTGGCAGGTTAGGGGCGGAAATGGGTAATTAGAAGTGACTGCGCATGCTCCTTTCGGGCATCCTTCAAAGGGTGATGGACCGCCTCTCTCCAGGAACTAGAGGTTCAAACAACCTCGGGGATTGGAGAGAGGATGTCCATGGGAATCACCGGATCCAATTTCCCACGGGGATTGGAGGGTGAACTCCTCCCACACAATGAAGGGGCGTGGCTTGGATCCAGGTGAAGGTGGTACCTTCACCTGGTTCAGCAAGGAGTTTTTGCCCAAAGTTGCCAAAGAATTTTTCTGGTAGGAATTTCCGCCCTGTTAGTTTTGGCCTCTGCAGGTCCTTAGTTTGTTCGGAATTTAAATATTTAAATTGACGTATTCAAATTTATTTAAATTTATGTTAATTCAATAAATGACCCATATTTAATCCACAACATGTCTCAGCGTCGTTACTCGGCTTCCGGGGGTAATGCAGTGCTACAGGCTACTTCTGCTGACTGCTAGCTGACTGCAATTTGGCAGTTCAAATGTTACCAGGCCCAAGGTTTACTCAGCCTTCCATCCTTATGGCATCAGTAAAAATTTGGGGACCCAGATTGTTAGGGGCAATAGGTTGACTCTGTAAATGGTTTAGAGAGGGATGTAAAGCACTGTGAAGTGGTATATAAGTTTATTTATTTATTTATTTATTACTTAGATTTGTATGCCGCCCCTCTCCGAAGACTCCAAGTGCTATTGCTATTTTATCAATTGATTTGAATGGTATCCTTTAAAACCTGCTTTGTTCCACCTGTAGTGATGGCTGAAAAGAAATTTATTACTGCCAAGAAGATAAACTGCTAAATTTAAATATTGAAAGGGCAGGAAAGCAGATGATAAGACATTTAGTACTCTACCTCCTGAAGGAAGAAGAATTTTATTGGTAGAAGACTGAGTGGTGGCAACTAGCAAACGAATGTAGTAGAGTACAACATTAGGGAAGTATGGAAAAGGGCTTAGAATCATATACAGTATTTGTGGGAAACAGAGGATATGATATAAGCTTGATGGAAAATGATGCCTCAACCAGTTCAACAAAATGGATAGCATAAGGTCTACAAAACAGGAAAGGCGCAGTTCACTGACAAAGCCACACCCTATTACGATTATCATTGAATTACTCTAGGAAATCTGCAATTATTTCATATAATTTAAAGCAATCATTTCACTGTTGGGGAAATGAAGATGAGTAATACTTGGACTTTTCTCATTGGTTCCACTGTCACCTTATGAAAATTCGGTGATTATTTACAAGTCTCACATATATAAATAAAAGGAAAAAGTAAAACACACCCATGTCCAATAGTAATGTCCATGCACAATTCCTTCTCTGTTTCTAATCATTAACACATATTGTTTACATCAGTGGTTTTAAACCTTTTCTTCATCGTGGACCCCCTAGATTTACCTAGACTTAACTCAAGATTTAAATTATAACATTTCTTCCAGCCTTTGCGGGTAGGTGGGGGTGATGATATTGTGACCCACTAGGTTGAAAACCTGGTGGCAAACCACAGATTGAAAACCACTGCTTTACATTGTTTCTTAAAGGAGTTTGGCTAACCTATACTTTCCTTAAAATTGTCTTTTGTGTATTTATAGGAGGACAAATGAGGAGGGTAAAAGAATAAACTATATTAGGACAACAGTAATCATCCTGTTGTTAGTGATACTTGGTGTCACCCAAATTGACCCAATCATCTCTAAGGTGATAATGATTGGATGACTCTAGAAGGCATTTGAAATTATTAGTGGAGAAGTTGCTTAAAACTGGGATCTGCAATATAAGAGAAAAGGGATCATGACATCTGGAATATTTCCTCAGAATCTGAAATGTAAAATAGAAACGTATCTGTCAGTTGAATCTGCGTAAACTGCTTAAGTAATTTATACAGTGAGAAAACTATTCGTCTCTTCATATCCTTTTTTCTGAGATATCACGTTATGCTTGTCTGTCTCTTCTCTTTTTTATCCCCAATTCATGTGGGATTTGCCAATAACAAACTAATGAGTACATAGATGCAGTATTTGTATATTATGTGTGCCAATGTTCCGTTTATGTAAATCCGAGTGGAAAATCAACCACAAGAACAAGAATTATGAGAGTGTTATCAAATTCAATAAGAAAGAAAACCTCATTCCCCAGCCAAAATGGCCTGGCCCACTTACAGCTTCTTTAGCACAGAGAAATGAACCAGTATATATATAAAAATAACTGCTTCACTAAAGTTTGTCCATAGTTCTAGAAAACACCTTATTTTTGAATGCAGAAGCTAAAGAAATTAACGATGTTTCATTTGGTAGCTGTACAAGTTAATTTCCTTCTTTGAAGCAAGCAGAGATTTTTACTTTTTTTAAAAAAAAATGAATTAAACTTAATGTGCTTATTTTTTGAAAGAAAGCCATTTGAGTCTTTAAAAGTTTTAAGACACAAAAATGACAATAGGAGATGTGGACTTGACAACATCACTATTGTATTGAGATATGAGAACGCGTCCGCGAGAGCCATTGTGGGGCTTCCCAGATTTGCCCACTTTTCTACAACACTCCGTGGCCTGCATTGGCTGCCGATCAGTTTCCAGTCATAATTCAAAGTGTTGGTTATGACCTTTAAAGCCCTACATGGCATTGGACCAAAGTACCTTCGGAACCGCCTGCTACTGCACGAATCCCAGCGACCAATAAGGTCCCACAGAGTTGGCCTTCTCCAGGTCCCATTGACTAAACAATGTTGTTTGGTGGGCCCCAGGGGAAGAGCCTTCTCTGTGGTGGCCCCGGCCCTCTGGAATCAATTCCCCCCCGGAGATTAGAACTGCCCTCACCCTCCTTGTCTTTCACAAATTACTCAAGATCCACCTTTATCGCTAGGCATGGGGGAGTTGAGACACCTTCCCCCAGGCTTTTATATTTTATGTTTGGTATGTATGTGTTGTTTGGTTTTTTAAATATGATAGGGTTTTATATGTTTTCTTTTTTAATATTAGATTTCTTTTGCTATAACATTGTTTTTATTATTGCTGTGAGCTGCCCCGAGTCTTCGGAGAGGGGTGGCATACAAATCTAATAAATGAAATGAAATGAATGAGATCTTCACCTCCCTTTGATAGACCCAGATTAAAAGGTACCAGACTGGATAATGATTGAAAAGGAATGCAAAGAGGCATATGTTGTGCACATTAGCCTGTTGATATGTACATACTGCACAAATCCATTTAGTTCTTGTCCGGGGTAAAAAGCTTGGGAAAGGCTGATCTAGAAAGTATGTACAAAGCAAGATCTTTTCAGGAGATATCAGAAACTCTGTGTTGGCTTATTCTATTCTTCACATTCTTATAAGATGCGCATGACCTGAAATGAATTTTCATTGGTTTTCCGCTCATAGAAATATAGATGTTACTCACTGATATCTCTAACTCAGGGATCTCCAACCTTGGCAACTTTAAGACTTATGGATTTAACTGCCAGAATTCTGGAAGTTAAAGTCCACAAGTCTTAAAGTTGCCAAGGTTGGAGACCCCTGCTCTAACTGACTGAGATGTAGATAAGCTCTTGCAGCTTGAAGATGATACACTATATGCACCACTTTTTTATTATCTATCTATCTATCTATCTATCTATCTATCTATCTATCTATCTATCTATCTATCTAGCTATCTATCTAGCTATCTATCTAGCTAGCTATCTAGCTATCTATCTATCTTAGATTTATATGCCGCCCCTCTCCATAGACTTATTTATGCTTGTTGCTCTAGGACAGGAGTAGGCAAAGTTGGCTCTTCTATGACTTGTAGACTTCAACTCCCAGAATTCCCGAGCCAATCATGCTAGCTCAGGAATTCTGGGAGTTGAAGTCCACATGTCATAGAAGAGCCAACCTTGCTCTAGGAGATCCATGCCAAAATCTACTGAGAAAAAATAATCCATAGGTTGACTACCCCTTCCCTTCCTTCCCCTTACATATTTTCCCCTTTGCTTCTCAAAGAGTTACGAGTGGAAAACTTAAGATATGTTCTTGGCTGTATATTGAGAATATTAACAGAATTTAAAGAATGATTTAAGTTTAAAGAAAAGAATCCCTAAAACCTGGCAATGCATGAAGATGATGGGGTTTTTCCACCCCCTGTACCATTGTACTTTATGAGGATAGAGAAACAGGTGTCAGGAGCCGGAAATCAGGTATGAAGGCAGTTCAAATGAATACAGGTTTATTATATTCTATTGGTCTCTACAAAAATCCAAACCATTAATGGTCAAAGCAAATTGCCAATAGATATGATTCAATGGAATTCAAGATGGGCTGGACTTAAATTTCTTGTTGGCACAAAGGGATTTGAGACTGGTAATGTGCCTGGTCTTTCCCTAGGGCTTAGCCTGGTCATTTCCTACAAAGGACGTAGGATGGGGCTAGGCAATGTTGGCTTCCATGACATGTGGACTTCAACTCCCAGAATTCCTGAGCTAGCATGATTGGCTCAGGAATTCTGGGGGTTGAGATCCACAAGTCATAGAATAGCCAATTTTGCCTACCCCTGACCTAGGAAAATGAGTCACTTTTACTGAAAGGATGGCAGTTGGGGGGAAGGATACATACATACATACATACATACATACATACATACATACATACATACATACTGTATGTATTTCACATATTCTATGTGAAAAAATGTACACACAGAGAGACACAGATATACCCCACCCAAAAAATAATTAGATTTTTTAAAATTCATGTATTTTGCCCTAGGAATAGAGCTACTGCTTGTTAAAAGATATCAGATGTTACACCAATAGGAATCACAAAACATTAGAATATCTGCTCTGTATACATTTTCTGTATATCTTCCATACAAGAATGGGTGTAGGCAGAGAAGAAAGAAAATTCAGTAAGAGGGATAATGTACCCAGAGTGAAAACAAAGAACAGAGAGATACACATAGACAAAAAGACATAATAAACACATATACGAACAAGAGAGAGAGGGGGGGGGGGAAGCAAGTAGAGCAGCACTAAAGAGAACAATTACAGCAGAAAAAACCCCAAATAAATAATGAGATTGATCAGGGAGAAAGAACAAATAAATAAATAGTGAATCTCCTGCTCCCCCCCATAGATAAGTTGATTATTTGGCATCAAGTCAATGTCCTTTTTTTGGGCTCACATATATAAATAAATATTCTCCATGGCAATCCTCCAAATAGGAATATCTGCACAGTATAAAGGTTATACTCTCCCAAGTCCAAAAGGGAGATTCCACAAAAAATCATGGAAGGCTAAGAATCTGTGAAACTCTCAGATTCAGACATGTAGGCACTAGCCAATCAAACAGGTATCAGGGTAGTACACAAGAACCAGAAGACAGTGATGGTGATATACATAGTACTGTATGTGCAGTATGATTGCTTTTAATATCTATGGGTTTTAAATCTTGTTTTTTAACTTTATTGGATTTGTATTCTATGTATTTTATTTTATTTTATTTTATTTTATTTTATTTTATTTTATTTTATTTTATTTTATTTTATTTTATTTTATTTTATTTTATTTTATTTTATTTTATTTTATTTTATTTTATTTTATTTTATTTTATTTTATTTTATTTTATTTTATTTTATTTTATTTTATTTTATTTTATTTTATTTTATTTTATTTTATTTTATTTTATTTTATTTTATTTTATTTTATTTTATTTTATTTTATTTTATTTTATTTTATTTTATTTTATTTTATTTTATTTTATTTTATTTTATTTTATTTTATTTTATTTTATTTTATTTTATTATTTTATTTTTTTGTTTGTTTGTTTGTTTATTTATTTATTTATTTATTAAATTTATATGCTGCCCCTCTCCGTAGACTCAGGCTCACAACAGTAATAGAAAAAACAATGTACAATACAAATCTAATAATTAAAATTAAAAACCCATAATTTAAAAAACATGCACACAACATACCATACATAAACAATATAGGCCTCGGGAAGTTATCTCAGTTCCCCCATGCCTGACGGCAGAGGTGGGTTTTAAGGAGTTTACAAAAGGCCAGGAGGGTGGGGTCAGTTCTAATCTCAGGGGGGAGCTGGTTCCAGAGGGTCAGGGCTTCCACAGAGAAGGCTCTTCCCCTGGGACCCGCCAAATGACATTGTTTAGTTGACAGGACCCGGAGAAGGCCAACTCTGTAGGACCTAATCGGTCACTGGGATTCATGTGGCAGAAGACGGTCCCGGAGATATTCTGGTCCGATGCCATGAAGGGCTTTGTAGGTCATATTCAACACTTTGAATTGTGACCGGAAATGGATCAGCAACAAATGCAGACTGCGGAGTGTTGGTGTAACATGGGCATGTATTGTTGTTGTTGTGAGCCGCCCCAAGTCTTCGGAGAGGGGCGGCATACAAATCTAATAAATCTTAATCTTAATCTAATTGCTAAATGGCAGCAAAATCAGGAGGAAGGAATATTAGAAGTTGAAGATATACCAGGATCTGAAGGATGAATTGCAGAGGAAGTGGAAAATAAAGGCCAAAATGGTCCCAGTGATGGTAAGAACTCCTATCATTGAAAAGTGCCTCCAATAGACTCTAAGAACAACAATTAGAGCTCTTTGTCCAAAAGAGTGCAATGGTAGAAACAACTAAGATCTTTCACAGAACCCTCAATCATCCCGAACCACAAGGTACAAAGTAGATGATGTCCCTTCAGAAATCAAAATAATTACTTTCTTACACAGAAATCCTCTGTCATGAACAAGCTGACAAAAACAAAATGAAGTTTTAATATATTCATGTCACAGTAGTGATCAAAACAGATATACAGCTCAATCTAACACTTCATTTGAAAGATGTCGCTAGTTTTCAAAATGATAATATTTTTCTCCTGGTTAAAGAAAACCTATCATTTGACCCCGCTGTTCTGTTCGGGTCGTATGTGACCCGAAGCCAAGTTTGAGTCCCTGTAAAAAATTTTCCCTGCATATCTGAAACTTGAAATTTCATGACTTTTCATCATTTCAGGGGTTCTCTCTATGAGAATTTTTTTTGGGGGGTGGGGGGTTTCTTTCTTGCTGAAAAAAAAACCTCCCTAATGTTATGTTCCCGGGTCTATTTGACCTGGACTGCAAATTGATCATTTTAGGTACTTATATTTGGTCTTTTTGAAAGTTTTTTTCACCTGGAAACAAGTTTGAACATTTCTGCACACAATGGAATGAAAATTGAAGTGAAAAAATTAATCCTTATTGGTTTATTTTGCACATAAATGTGCCCCCGGTTTTTGTGAAAGCTTTTTCAATTTATGGATAGTTTTGCTTGCAAAATGCATTCTATTTTACTGGAGTTGGTGTGGGATTAGTAGCTTGAACATTTCTGAATATAAGAAAAATATAAAGGAACTGAAAAAAATGATTCTTACTGGTTTTTTAACATCAGAAATAAGCCCCCCCCCCACTCGGCTGCTTGCAACCATTTTCACTTTTTATTTTTTTTATGCTCCAAATCCGAAATATTCTTTAAAATCTTAGGCATTCATTTACTCAATTTAACAATGCTGATCATCAAAAAATATCTTTGGGGTGGTGGCTAATTGTTTTCTGGGCAAAGAAAAATCATCACTTTGAGTCTGTTTCTGTTCGTATATGACCGGACCAAAAATAATTTTTTTAGGTACTTGAATTTGATCTTTTTGAAAACTTTTTCAACTGGAAAACTAGTTTGAACATTTATGAACATAATGATATGAAAATTGAACTGGAAAAATTGAGACTTATATTTTTATTTTGATCAAAAAGCCCCTCCCCCATCCTTTCTGAATTTTGTGTCAATTTATATTTTTTAAGGCTACAAATCCCTAAGGAATTTCCCCCAAAAGGTTTGATATACTAAATTGAACAATCCTGAACATAAGAAAAATATAAATGAACTGAAAAAAATGATTCTTATTGGTTTATGTTTGAATATAAGACCATATTGTTTTATACTCGAGTATAAGCCTACTCGAGTATAAGCCTATTTGAGTATAAGCATGGGGGCCCATTTATGAGCAAAATAAACCAATAAGGATCATTTTTTTCAGTTTAATTTTCATATCATTATGTTCAGAAAGGTTCAAGCTACCAATCCCACACCAAAATAGAATAGTAAAATAGAATGCATTTTGCAGGCAAAATTATCAATAAACCCAAAAGTTTTGATATACTAAATTGAACAATCCTAAACATAAGAAAAATAGAAATGAACTGAAAAAAATGATTCTTATTGGTTTATTTTTGAATATAAGACCATATCGTTTTATACTCGAGTATAAGCCTACTCGAGTATAAGCCTATTTGAGTATAAGCATGGGGGCCCATTTATGAGCAAAATAAACCAATAAGGATCATTTTTTCAGTTCAATTTTCATATCATTATGTTCAGAAAGGTTCAAGCTACCAATCCCACACCAACTTTAGTAAAATAGAATGGATTTTGCAAGCAAAACTATCCATAAATTGAAAAAACTTTCACAAAAATGGGGGGGAGGGCACATTTATGTGCAAAATAAACCAATAAGGATTAATTTTTTCAGTTCAATTTTCATTCCATTGTGTGCAGAAATGTTCAAACTTGTTTCCAGGTGAAAAAAGCTTTCAAAAAGACCAAATATAAGTACCTAAAATGATCAATTTGCAGTCCGGGTCAAATAGACCCAGGAACATAACATTAGGGAGTTTTTTCGAACAGAACAGCAGGGTTAATGAAGCAACTACTTCAGGTTGAGGGCCAGAGCCAATGAGAGATTCCCAGGCTTGCAGCCCCAAGTTGTCATCTCAGTGGAACTGGAACATGCAACGTTACATACTGTCCTGTTTGCTGCTTAACTACTGACATTACTCATTACTGTCAGTAAAATGTCATTTTGAAAGGTCCTCAGACTAACCCATGCTGTGTGTGCTTGAGCAAGAGGCTAACATGGCCATCTCACCATCTGTAATTCTGAAGCAATAACTAAGCAGCTGGCTCTCTAAGGCTCAATTAACAATTAATGTGATTATTAAGGTGTTAAACTGGAATGTATATTTATATGTCACAAATATATACTCAGGTTTTAATTCAAACTAAAATTTTATTTTAGGGACCTGCTGGACAGTACGGCAGCAGCAAGCAGTATGTTTTTTTAAAGAGAGATAAACAATATGATTAGCATTCAGTATTGGATAATTTAGCACTTATCATTCCTTCTATCTTTTTATATCTGGCTTTATCCTAAAGGTTTCCTTAGTAACTAGGTCACCTGATCTGTTCAATTTCCTAGCAGGTGTTACTGTAGATTATCGATAGAAAGAAACACAAAGCTGCTCTCCATATTCTTGAACTAATGGAATTAAAATCACTTAATACAAAAGAGAGTTAAAGATTTTGGCCAAAATCTTTAACTCTCTTTTGTATTAAGCGATTTTAATTCCATTAGTTCAAAGATATAGAGAGCAGCTTTGCGTTTCTTTCTATTGATAATCTACAGTAACACCCAAACCTATACTGGGACCTTTATATATATATAAATGTAAAGGGTCCCAGTATAGGTGTGGGTGTGTTGTTTTAGATTTTTTTTCTCATCATTTTTCATAAATACTTTTTCCATGTTTATGCTTGACTTCTAAATGACTCGTGACCTTATTTATAACTATATACTTTCCAACAACTTCAGGTTGTGGGTTGCTGTGGGTTGTTGGATTGCTAGGTAGGATAGTCAAGAGTGGAGTAAATCTGGGATAGATTTTAGCCCTCTTCCCAGAAATCTGGCAATGTAATGAATGTAGTACATTGTTGTAGGCATTATTATAAGTGATGCAATTCTCTGACTTCTGGAATCAAAATGAATGTTTCCAGAAGTTCATGGAATAAAAATGGATGATTTTGTAGGATCAAAGAAGGGATTAGCATCTTCTCTTTTAAACTGAGACTCAATTAGAAAGAAAATCAAAGGTAATAGGAAGATCGCACCTCACTCAGAAACAAAGGTTCAGGAACAAATATCTCATTTTCAGGAAACCTAGCCCCTGTTTTTTTAAAAAATAAAACTGTCTTGAAATAAAACTGCATTTGTGAGAATATTATTTTCCTAATTGTAAGCTGCTGTAAGAAGCTTGCTTTCATTTATGAATTACTAGGCAAATCAATGCAATGCTCACATACCACTATTGTACCTTCAAATCAGAAAGCTTAACTTTTTAATTGAAGAGGCTTCAAAAAACTACAAAGCTTCTTTTTGTAGTTGTTCAATCATTCAACTGGTTCTGACTCTTTAGCACCCAATGGATATAATTTTGTCATGGCTTTCTATCAATAACTGCTTTTGCAAGTCTGAATGACTAGAGTTCTGCATAGAGATATTGTTAGTAGTTTTTGTAGAGCCTATACTGAGCCTCACCACCATGTACCTTTACATACAGTACAGAATGTCCTTTCAATTGGTACTTCATCTCTCAAATTTGCCTGTTGGAAAATTCCTCTTCCCCTGAAATGAAATAAATAAAAGACTTGGTACCTCTAGAAACTTAACCACAGATGGATTTGAGCTCTATGCAGCCATAAAACTATTAGAAAAAGAGACATTTGGCTATGTAAGGTAAGTTTAGGGAAAGGAACAGAACAGCTCCCCAATTGATATGCAATTGATATGTTTAACTACTAACAAAATTGATACAACATGGCAGATTTCCAGTTTTATTTTATATTAATGGAATGTTAGATAACAAATTTAATCCACTGATATACTTTCTTTTAAAAAAAAAGGATATTTTTTTTAAAAAAATACAAATTAATCAATAGACTTGTAAATATGTACATCAGAATCTGAAATGCTGAACTTGGAAAAGATCTGTGCAATCTTTACTATGTTTGCAGTGGAAATAACAATTTACTTTCAGAGTAGCATTCCTCGCTTGCTATGGCTCTGGGCTCTCTCATGTTTTCTGCTTTGCCTTCCTTTTTGCTTAGCTGCCCCCTTGAAACAGAGCTGAATGCTCACAGCCTCTTTTTCACCTCTGGCTTTCAAGTCAGGTTGCTAGTAATGGTACAAAGTAATCTGAAGCATGTTTTTTATTATTACTATTACTATTACTATTACTATTACTATTACTATTACTATTACTATTACTATTACTATTACTATTACTATTACTATTACTATTACTATTACTATTACTATTACCATTACTATTACTATTTCTATTACTATTCAATTTATTAGATTTGTATGCTGCCCCTCTCCAAAGAATCAGGGCGGCTCACAACAGTAATAAAAAAAATAGTATAACAATGGAACAAATATAATAATAAAATTATATTAAAAAAACCCAACAATTTAAAAAACATACAGGACATACATACCAAACATAAAATATAAGAAAGGCTGGGGGAGATGTCTTAATTCCCCCATGCCTGGCGATATAGGTGGGTCTTGAGTAACTTGCAAAAGACAAGGAGTGTGGGCACTGTTCTAATCTCTGGGGGGGAGTTGATTCCAGAGAGAAGGCTCTTCCCCTGGGGCCTGCCAAACGACATTGTTTGGTCGACGGGACCTGGAGAAGACCAACTCTGTGGGACGTTATCGGCCACTGGGATTCATGCGGCCGCTGGGATTCATGCGGTTCCGGAGGCATTCTGGTCCAATGCCATGAAGGGCCTTAAAGGTCATTACCAACACTTTAAAGGTCATTACCAACACTATTACTATTACTATTGCTATTGCTATTACTATTACTATTATTATTTATTAGATTTGTATGCCACCCTTCTCTGTAGATTTTATGAACTCTATTGAAGTAGCCAAGAAAAGATTCATATTAGCATTCCACTACATGATCTTAGAGCATAATTTTCTCTTGGTATAGTTTTTCTGAACTCACCACCAAGCTTATTGGTTGATGTGACAAAATGTCATTGTAAGCTGGAACAAATTTGTATATTGTCCAAAACATTTATTTGCTGGTGATCATCTTCAATTTATGAGATAATATATCATCATGCTGCGAGCTATTCGAGATAGCATTGGTTCTGCCATTTCTTATTCAGTGATTGCCAATTTTCCTATAAATCATCATCAGCTGTATTGCTGAACTTAGGGGGAACCTTGTGACTGACAATGTGCTTTGAATACATTGTCACTTCACGGTGCAATTAGCCTGGGAGCAGCCACATTGATTTCAGTTGTGCATGAACCATGCCAGGCATTCAGATAACCAGAGGTCTGAGTAGATGGAAATGTCATTTACCTGGGATTGCATTGTTACGGACTTTATAGGAAATGGAAAACAGTTAAATAACAAAGAGGTTTGGATAATGAGCTTCTGAACGTTTTCCTCTCTTTCTTTATTGTTCAAAACAGGCTGATACTGAATATCTATTTCAAAGTTCTTGCCTGTGGCTGGGAAGAAAGTAAGCTGGGATTTGAAAGAGATTTCTAATTTCTGAGAAACCAAAGTCCTCCGAGTCTTTCAAAACTCCCCGTCTTGAATTATAATTAACCTTGTTCTCCAGTACAGACGTATGACTCTATATTCAATCAGAAGAAACAGCAAGTCAATCTGTCAAGAGGTACATTGAGCGAAGCAACCTTTGCCAGATTTCCATTTGCAGTACAAAGTGTGTCAGCTGAACTAATTAATGTCAAATGTTTAGTATGTTCTACAGGCACATATCGTTCAATTAAGTTGGCAAAAAGCGCTAGAAAAGGTAGAAATTATCTTTCTCCTTATGCTTTCACCAGGATCCACTTTTTGGAAGAACATCTGTGTTAGCCTGTGATAGGAGGAAGGTGGCTTGGCACAAAGCCTCACAAATTATTGTAACATAGAAGTGAAATGAGGTGGAAACTCAGGAATTTATTTAAGTCAGGTTCTAAGAGATAATGGTGGGAGTTGTTTGTGTGTCTCATTGTATTTCTTAGGGAGACAAATTATTCTAGAGTTACCTTGATCAGCTTTCTATTTACTAATACACAATAACTAATAATGTAAAGAGCTATGTAGATTTGCTTCAGCAAAACAGTTTGGACCAGGGAGACAATATGATTTGTTTTATTAAAGCAAAGAAGTAGCTAGATTTGCCTTGACAAAACAATTTTTGGAGAGGGGCGGCATACAAGTCTAATAAATTATTATTATTATTATTATTATTATTATTATTATTATTATTATTATGTCAATACAACACAGCAAACGAGATCACTATGATGGATTTTGTATTTCATCACCAGTCGGGCGCTTCCCAAGCACCTAGGACTGCGTGATGTAGCGGTGAATTATGTTTGCCGATCCCAGTAAAGCGGTCTTTTGCAATTGACAGATGGAGATTTTGTCAATTCCGATGGTTTTCAAATGTCCGCTGAGATCCTTTGGCCCTGCGCCCAGCGTGCCAAGTACTACTGGGACCACTTTCACTGGCTTATTATTATTATTATTATTATTATTATTATTATTATTATTATTATTATTATTATTATTAATTTTAGCAGCTTTGGTCACTACTGTGGGAAAAATACTTGCTTTGCCTTCTCCCTTCAGGATAGACCAAAATTAAGTAAACTTTTAGAGTAGTGCCACCTTTGTTCAGGCTTGTAGAAACTGGGGAAGGGAATAATAGTGAAGGAATCACACTCACATGAGGACAAAAGCATATCTTCCATTTCCCCCCAAAACATGCAGTCTTTATACAATTTTTGGTTGTGGAAATGTTTAAAAGATTAATTTGATAGTCAAAGGCTATAATAGAGGGCTATGATGGTGAACCTTTGGCATGCATGCACACAGAGCCATTTTTCCAGGCATGGGGAGCCATCATCTGCTCCTCTTCCGGGTTCCAATGTGCCAGCCAACTGGTTTTCACAAGCACAGGCATGCCAGAAACCAAGTGGCTGATGCACATGCACATGTTGGAAACAAGAAGACCATCTTCCTGGTCCGTGCGTATGCACTGAGTGTCTCTGGTTTCCACTATTGCTAGAGATGAGGGGGTGGCAATGGCAAGATGGACGACCCACCAATCCTTGCTATCGCCGCCCACTAGCCCCCGACAGTGGCGGCTGCTTCTGGCCAGGATGCTGGAGTAGCCAGGAGAAGGGAAGGCGAGCTGCCCCAGGAGGACCAGAGGAGAGCGCAGTTCCTCACACATGGAGACATGTCAGTCAGGAAGCAGTTGCAGTAAGAGATATTCCAGCTGGGAAGCAGTTGCACTCCCTTGGAAGAAGTAGTGGGAGAAGGGGTGTGCGCTGGCTTGTTCTGAGACCAGGAAGGACCTCCAGCCTTTCAGTGAAGGCAGGTAGCAAGAATCCCTGAAAGGCAAGGCAGAGCCAGTGCATGTGCAGCAGACAGCTGACCTTCACACATGCATGCACACCAGAAACTGGCAGACTACGTGGTCGATGTACATTGATTGATTGATTGATTTTGTCCAATACACAATGAAGGTTTTAGTTGGTATACATATAGTAAAATACATGATGAAGATTAGAGAGGATATACGCATAGTAAAATATATCTAAGAGAGAAGAGAAGATATAGGAATAGAACATATCAATGAAAGAATAGAAGAAGAGATATAGGAATAGAAGAAAGGTATAGGAGATATAGGAGAGCAATAGGACAGGGGACAGAAGGCACTCTAGTGCACTTGTACTCGCCCCTTACTGACCTCTTAGGAATCTGGATAACCGTAGATAATCTAAGGGTAAAGTGTTGGGGGTTTGGGGATGACACTATGGAGTCCGGTAATGAGTTCCACGCTTCGACACTTGGTTACTGAAGTCATATTTTTTACAGTCAAGTTTGGAGCGGTTAATATTAAGTTTAAATCTGTTGTGTGCTCTTGTGTTGTCGTGGTTGAAGCTGAAGTAGCTGCCGACAGGCAGGATGTTGCAGCATATGATCTTGTGGGCAATACTTAGATCTTGTTTAAGACGAAGATGGGGTGAGGCAAGCATGGAGTTTGCATGCACATGCGTGGGGGTGGGGTGCATGGGGACCACATATGCATTGCATTAAATAACGTGCGCACATGCTTTCGGCATGCAACAAGAAAAAGGTTGGCCATCACTGATATAGGGAATATAATAGTTTTGCTAACAAGATAACTGGGACTAGGATACAAAAGGGTGAGAGCAGAAGAAAAGATAAAATACAATGCAACAAAAATTACATTAATGAAATGCAGTTGATATAATCGCTCTGCATGTATTCAATAATTTTTCCTTTCATTCTATTAAAAGTTATAATTTGGTATCAAGGGCTTTAGGTTTTTCAAAGCCTGAAGCCTTAGGTTATTAAACTTTTCTTTAAATAATCAGCATTTACCAGGAAAATACAGGAAAAATACTGCCAGCTAGTAAACCATTACAGTACAAATATAAGTCCATTAGAAAAAATCTGCTAGTGTAGATCAAAGCTCAGCCTAATCCAATGTCCCATTTTCCACAGTGACTGGTATTCATTTGTCCTCCAAGGCAGCCTAGCTTTATTTTGCTTTGAAGCGCTTCAGATCATGGAGATAAAGAAAGTAGACTTTTTCTTCACTTAGAATCTCTCAACAGTCTCCTCCTCCTCCTCCCCTCCCTCCCTCCCTTCCTCCTCCTCCTCCTCCTCCTCCTCCTCTACTTAGCAACTGTAAAATTTGGAAGGACATTCTGCACTGCATGCAGAAATGCCTCATCCATCTTTTATAAGAGCTAGTGAGTTTTTAGAGAAAAGCATTGACTCCATCTGCAGCCCTTGCAAATGCTAGTAAATACTCCTCAGAAATCACTTCCACCATTTATTTATTTATTTATTTATTTATTTATTTATTTATTTATTTATTTATTGGATTTGTATGCCGCCCCTCTCCGTAGACTCGGGGCGGCTAACAACAGTAACAAAAAAACAGCATGTAAATCCAATACTAAAACAACTAAAAAACCCTTATTGTAAAACCAAACATTCATACATACAAACATACCATGCATGAATTGTAAAGGCCTAGGGGGAAAGAATATCTCAGTTCCCCTATGCCTGACGGCAGAGGTGGGTTTTAAGGAGCTTCCGAAAGGCAAGGAGGGTGGGGGAAATTCTAATCTCCCGGGGGAGTTGGTTCCAGAGGGCCGGGGCCGCCACAGAGAAGGCTTTTCCCTTGGGCCCTGCCAAACCACATTGTTTTGTTGACGGGACCCAGAGAAGGCCCACTCTGTGGGACCTAACCGGTCACTGGGATTCGTGTGGCAGAAGGCGGTCTCGTAGGTCTCCTGGTCCGGTGCCATGAAGGGCTTTATAGGTGATGACCAACACTTTGAATTGTGACCGGAAACTGATCGGCAACCAATGCAGACTGCGGAGTGTTGCTGTGACATGGGCATATTTAGGGAAGCCCATGATTGCTCTTGCAGCTGCATTCTGCACGATCTGAAGTTTCCGAACACTTTTCAAAGGTAGCCCCATGTAGAGAGCATTACAGTAGTCAAGCCTCGAGGTGATAAGGGCATGAGTGACTGTGAGCAGTGACTCCCGGTCCAAATAGAAGTGTGGGAGGAGATTGAGAAAGGGGTGCAAAGTATCATAAAGCAAAATGATACAGTATGGCAACTGTCACTGCACTTGGAAGCATGGGGACCATGTTGCTTTATGAAACAGGTTTGCAATGAAGGGTTTTGTTGAAAGATTAATTGAATCTACACACAAATTCCCTTTGCTGCACAGCCTTGATATCCCTGTATAAGTATTTGAAGACCTTTTCTAGGAGTGGTAAATATTTTGTCAAGAACACTGACATAAAGGCTGAACAGGAAGCTTAGCTTATAGATTCTCTCATTTTAAAGAACTCTTGAAGTCTGTGATATGTACCAATAAAATCACTACTTAAGCAAAGTCAGAGTTCTTTTTTTCCTTCCATATTATCAATTGTTCTTATGACTAATGAATAAGGGGTACATTTTGGGATACAAGGGGTAATGGGTGGGACATTTTATTCTATTTTTTATTCTATTTTTAAATTTACCGATTCTGATTTTATGTATGGTGGGACTGGTCTCTGGGTGTCACATGACTTTCGTTGCCAATGACAATTCATTGTTTTGACAATGACAATAAATTTATTATTAATAGGAATATGTCGTCAAGCATGCCCCAAATCTAATATGTAGCATGGATACCTGTACCACAACAGGTGTGAATATCTCTATAGAGATAACAATTCCCAAGAAAGAATTCTTGTGTGAAATATATATATTTTACTGCTCCTTTTCAAATATGAAAAATATGCAAACTGCGGGAAAGAAATAAAAATAATATATAGTAAGCAAAACAATTTGAAGGCATACGAAAAAAATATAACTAAATTAAATTTCACCAAATTATTTACTATAGTTCTGTTCTTTCTTGTTCTTGAAAATAATTATTGCCTTTAACACATCCATACATTGATATGCGTTTGGGACTTAATTCCTCTCAGCCCTCCCTCCCTCCTTCCGAATTTATATTTAATCCACATCCATTCAACCATCCCTATCTATTTCTGTTTTATTAAACATATTTGCATACTTTCATTTTCTCTTCTACTTTTACTCTTGAAAATGAAAAAGTGAAAGTAGAAGTAAAAGGTGTTTTCCCTGATCCAATTTGACCTACCATTTCTAATTAAACTTTCCACATTACTTCCCTGCCTAGCCAATTCTTTTTCACACTTTCAGATTACTTTCATTAAGAAAGGTTGCACCCTTCTACATGTTTTTGTATGTGTTGGTGGATTTTACAAGCACTTATATTTTCTTATATATTTACACTAGTAGCTGGATACCCATACTTCACTATGAAACTATACGATCAGGATTGATAAATTGACATTTAAAGCTTGAAAACGAATGAGTAGTTGTGATTGGGCTTGATACATTGACACTTAAAGCTTTAAAATTTATGTTGAATGTGTAACTCCTTAGCATCAGAGCATGTTAATATAAGACAACTGACAGATAGAACAGAGTTCTTTTCAGATGGGGAGGGAGAGTAGAACATCTAGCTCCTAGCATCAGAGCATGTTAATATAATACTAGATAAGAAATATTAATGATCTGATGGTCATCTTGAAAAAAAACACCTCTCTTAGTTTTCCAAAGACAGTTTTGTGGTCATGTGGCCCGCATGATATCATGGAGCACTGTTATGTTTTTACTGAATTGATACCTATTTATCTATTCACATTTGTATGCTTTTGAACTCTTAGGTTGACAGAAAATGAGGCGAGGACAGGTGCTCTCTCATTGCATGGTTCTTGGGTCTCAAACCTGGGCTACTGGCATTCCAGTTGACAAGACCAAATATCTTAGCTGTTGAGCCACCATGGTACCCTATATATTTACATATATTTAAACATTTTCTCTTACTACCAGCTGAATAATCTTATTATGGATTTCTTACTGGCATAATGTACTGAGATTGTCCTTTATACTTAAAAAATCTTGGTATTATATAACTGCTTGATTCTAATAGCTGATTTTACACTATTAAAACACATTTCTAAATTTATCTTTTTTTCTTTCCCATTGTTTTCTTCCCTAGGATAGTGTCCTTTTTATATTTGTACTGGATGTGATGACAGCATTACATTTCTGTGAAGTCACTACATAATTTTACTCCAATCTCAGCAATAAGTGCATGTATAAAGTTATCTATCTATCTATCTATCTATCTATCTATCTATCTATCTATCTATCTATCTATCTATTGTACAATAGCATTGTAGTTTCTAAACTAATTACTTATTCTAATAGCCATTTATTAAAAATAGTATTTTAGAAAAGCCATTGGAAATAATTGTAATATGAATTGCTCACAGTTTTTCAAACTGAAGTAGACCCAGAGACAGGGTTTGGAGCAATCGGTACTTTTATTCAGCTCAGAGAATAAGTGACAGCTCAGCAAGGTAAAGTGACAATTCAGCGAGTACCGACTGACTCTGGCTGGAGAAACCGCTCCTTTTATATATTTGCGGTTCCCGCCAAAGCCAGAGCCGGCCGCGTCTGAGCCAATCAGGAGCGACTTCCTGCTTGGGCTCAGACAGCGCCGAAAGAGGAACAAACTATTTACAGAGTTACAAGGTAGCCATTACAGGATACAACACCCCTCCCCTCATAGTTGGACACATCCATCAAGAAAGCCATGTGACAAAGTCGTCCAATCGGTGGGGCCTCTGAGGAGCTCGCGCTGACCTGCGCAGTTCAATTTCTCCTTCGCCACCGACTGTGGAGGATGGCTCGCCGCTGTTCTCCCGGTGTTGCGGACTTGGCCTGGCGGGCCCAACGAAGGCTTCGGAGGACGAGGATGGTTCGGCGTCGCTGGATGGTTCCCCCTGGCCCGATAAGTCTCTTTGCGTGTTTCTTATTTCGGGCAATGTACTAAAGTCTGTTGAAGGGGGAGAGTCCATGTCAGCGGTTTGTGGCAATTGATTTTCTGTTCGCTTCCGAATGTGGTCTATGTGTCGTTTCCACAAACGACCATCCTCTAGTTTAACAACATAGGTCTTAGGTGCATTTTGCTTAACAATAATTCCCTTCATCCAGTTTACATTTCCATCAAAACTTTTTACATATACATTTTGTCCCAAATACATTTCTCTTTCAGGTTTTGTACACATTTGGTTATTATTAACACAGAACCTTGGGTTTAACCTGTCTAGTGGTGACCTCAACTTCCTTCCCATCAATAACTCTGCAGGGCTTACATGTGTGTGCGAGTTAGGGGTAATGTGTTGGGTGAGTAAGAATTGGTCCAAGTTCTGTTGCACATCCCCAGGGCCTGATCTGCGCAATGCCTCCTTTGCCACCCGTACGTAACGTTCTGCCAATCCGTTAGCCCAGGGCGAATAAGGCGAGATGAGGGCATGCCTGACCCCTAGGCCATCTAGGAACAATTCGAATTGCCTGGCTGTTAGCTGTGGCCCATTGTCAGACACTAAGAGATCTGGGCAACCATGGGATGCAAACAGTCTGCTCAATACCTTGATAGTGGCACTTGTGGTTATGTTGTTCATTGCTATTATTTCCAACCATTTTGAGAAAGCATCAACCACTATTAAAAAATACTGAGACCCCACTGGGCCAGCAAAATCAATGTGGATTCTAGACCAAGGACCAGCAGGCTGTTCCCACTCAGCCGGAGTTGTTTTGGGGGGACTGGGTCGTGACTCTTGGCACGGATCACACTTTGAAACCCAATTTTCAATATCAGCATCCAGCCCTGGCCACCATAAATGCCCCCTTGCCAGGCTCTTCATCCTGACAATCCCAGGATGACCCACATGTAACATTTTGAGTACCTTTCCCCTTAGGCTTTTGGGAATGATCACTCTATCCCCCCACAGTAAACAACCTTTTACATACGATAATTCAAGTCTTTTGTTTTTAAAATCACACAATTCAGGTTTCACAACATCATTTTGCCATCCCTTTAGAACACAGTTCACCACTTGTTTAAGGATTTGATCTTGCTGCGTGTGTGCAGCTACCTCTTTTGCTGTGGTTAGTGGGTTTTCCTCGAGTTCTATCATTAACACATCTGTGGAAGGAACAGGGTCTTCCACTAAGTCTGCTATGGGGCATCTGCTTAGGCCGTCTGCATGATTGATTTCCTTCCCCCCCTTGTGGGTGAGCTCATACTGATACCCTGAGAGGAAAAGAGCCCATCTGATTAGTCTTGGAGACATGAAAGGTGGAGTGGGCTTGTTGGGGGCTAGCAGGCCTAGTAAGGGTTTGTGGTCAGTGACTAGCTCAAAGCTTCTTCCAAAAATGTAATTGTGAAACTTCTTTACCCCTGCCACTAATGCTAGAGCCTCCTTGTCTAACTGGCTATAATTCCTTTCTGTGCTGGTCATGGTTCTAGAAAAAAATGCTATTGGGGCCTCTGTCTTATTAGGTAGAACGTGAGCTAGGACTCCTCCTATGCCGTACGGCGAAGCGTCGCACGTGAGCCTAATGGGTAGTGAAGCACTATATTGGACTACTACACTTTTAGAGGTTAATAAATTTTTTATTTGAGAAAAAGCTTCACGTTCAGTTTTCCCCCATGTCCAGCGGGCTTCCTTCTGGAGTAAACGATGGAGAGGCTCTGCTACTGTTGCCTTCTGCTTTAAAAAAACGGAATAAAAATTAAGGAGGCCCAAAAATGCCTGCAACTCATTCTTATCTCGTGGCTCTGGGGCTTCTCTAATTGCTCTCAGCTTCTCTGTTGTGGGGTGGATACCTTCCTTATCTATTTTATATCCTAGGAATTCTATACTGTTGGTTCCCCAGACACATTTATCAGGCTTGATTCTTAAACCTTTGTCCTGTAACCTCTTAAGTACTTCCCTTATTCTTTTGTTTACTTGTTCCTGGTTTTCCCCTGCAATTAAGATGTCATCAAAGTATGGAATGGCCCCATTTACCCCTGACAATAGGCGTTCCATAATGCTCTGGAATATTCCTGGGGCTATGCTTACCCCAAACTGTAACCTCGTGCATTTGAAAGCCCCCCTGTGCGTTACAATTGTTTGAGCGTTTGCTGTTTGTTCATCGACCGGAAGTTGCTGGTAAGCTTGCGCCAGGTCGATCTTTGCGAACCTTTTCCCCTCCCCCAGGGAGTGTAGCAGTTGTTGCACAACCGGGATGGGGTAGGGGTGGTGTTGGAGTGCCTTGTTTAGGGTTGATTTGTAATCAGCGCAAACTCTTAAAGAGCCATCTGGCTTCAGAGGGGTAACTATGGGAGTTTCCCATGGCCCCTGCTCCACAGGGACCAAAATACCTTGGCTAATGAGTTTGTCCAGCTGTATATCTAGTTTGGGGAGGAGCGGCAGGGGGACCCTGCGAGGTTTTAGTCTGATCGGTGGGACCTTGGGGTCAATAGAGAAAGATATAGGGGGCCCCTTATACAATCCCAGTGTGGGGCTGAACACTTCAGGGAACTCTTTCACAAAGTTAGGCATATCATAACAGTTTACATTACACACACCCGAAATCTCGATCCCCAGTGGTTCCATCCATGCTAAACCCAGAAGAGAGTGCTTGGCCCCTGTTACAATAAGCATGGGAAGGGTACATTTAACATTCTTGAATGCGATAGGTACATTTGCTGTTCCCAAGACCGAGATTACTCCCCCCTGAAAGTCTCTAATCACCAAAGAGGTTTGATTTAGGTCAGCCTTAGATACATTAGGCATATACAGTTTAAATTTTTCCCAGGGCATGATGGTATATCTAGAGCCCGTATCCAGCTCCATTGAGCAAGGTTGGTTATTGAGTAACAGTGATATAACAATTTTAGCCCCCTTTTTGGTTGCCGTGTTATTCACGGAAAATTGAGAGTTACCTCTATAGTAGTCGCGGTTAGCGGTTGAGTAGTTCCTTTGACCCGCGTTGCGGAATGGTCTCCTTTCTTGCGCTTGGGGGGTCTGGTTTTGAGGTCGCTGGTATTGCGGTGTGGCAAATGTGTCCTCTGGCGCTGTTGCTCTGCATGCGATGGCGATGTGGCCTCTCCGGTTGCAACGGCGGCATGTAGCGTCTCGGAAGGGGCATCGATGGCGCTGGTGATTTCCCCGGCAGCCCGCGCAGGGGGCTGGGTGAGTAGCTCTCAGGTGTTTCGGCTGGTCTTGCACCAGGAGGCAGTTGTCTCCGCTGGAACTTTGTTGGCTGGGGTTGTCTGTTTCCACGGCGCTGGGAGACGCGGAGTCGATTTTCGCAATGATTTCTCGCCTTCCGTGCTCTTTCAATTCTCTCGCCGCCGCGTCGGCTGCTTCTGCGGTTTGCGCCAGTTTCATTACGGTTTGTAGAGTCGGCTCTTCTTCGATGAGGAGTTTATTTCTCACCGTGTTGCTTTTCATGCCGAAAACCAGGGCGTCGGTGAGGCGAGCTTCCGGGTCTTTAAACTTGCATTGAGCAAGTACCGTTCGCAGCCGCGTTGTAAACTGGCTGATCGACTCGGTTTCCCTCTGAACCATCATGTGGAATTGATGCCGAAAAACCATGGCTGGTTTGGTCGGCTTGAAGTGGCTCGCCAGTTTTTGTTGTAGGACGTCCCACGCTGTGGCTCTTGCTTGTTCTGGTTCGGTGAGAGTTTGGGCTAGTCTGCGGATTTCTGCGCCGCAGTAGTTAAGGAAAATAGCCCGTCTGCGATCGGCTTCGGCGTCCTGCATTCCCGCCGCCTCGAGGAAGATCTCGAAGGTGGCCATGTACTCGTCCCATGTCGATTTCTCGGGATCGAAGAGTTCCGGAGCCTGGCCGATCTGGATTTTGTCCATGTTGCACGCGAAGTTTCTTCCGTCCGTTCGTCGCCAGTGAAGTAGACCCAGAGACAGGGTTTGGAGCAATCGGTACTTTTATTCAGCTCAGAGAATAAGTGACAGCTCAGCAAGGTAAAGTGACAATTCAGCGAGTACCGACTGACTCTGGCTGGAGAAACCGCTCCTTTTATATATTTGCGGTTCCCGCCAAAGCCAGAGCCGGCCGCGTCTTAGCCAATCAGGAGCGACTTCCTGCTTGGGCTCAGACAGCGCCGAAAGAGGAACAAACTATTTACAGAGTTACAAGGTAGCCATTACAGGATACAACACAAACAAAAAAAGGAATATTGTGAAATCAGAAAAAAGAAAAGAGACTATCAAGAAAACCAAATGGTTGGCAGAAATTGGTAGACTATCTTACACTGTCGAGAACCAAGTAACCAAAGAAGTCAAAGTCATGGTCCAGATTCAACCAAGTGGTATATAAAAGAAAATCTGCCGTATTCTGACAGGAGTTAATTCAGTAGTCCATTCCCATTGGATTCCACAATCTGCTAAGGCCTTTCATCAAATAAAGTCCATTTGCTTTAGTTTTTCCTTGATCAAAATTTGCAAACAAACAAAATTGTCTATGCCAGGAAAAAATGCCCACTCTTGACAGTTGCATGCAAACAATAGCAGTTATATTTTAAAAGACAAGTTTCATTGGGGGAATTTGCATTTTAAAAGCCAGTATCAGAGAAATTTACATGCCAAAGAATGAAAACAGGATGATTTGCATTTAAAAGAGGTTCTTGAACAATTTACAGTCACAGTTATGTAAATTAGTAGAAGCTGTATAGAAAGCTTCTGAACGTTAGGAGACATTGTGAATGTAAATGATAACAAAATTTTCTATGAGTTTTAAAGAATGCATAGGACACAAATGTTCTTCTACTAACACAGCTCTAACAAAGTTGAATAGTAAATCAATCTACATCTAATATAGAAGAAAATCTTGCCATGCAGACAGATGGATCTTTCCCTACCCTACAATCATACTACAGGTGTGCCATGCAAAAGACCATGTCCATAAATGATTAAATTATGTAGTCCCTCTATTTTCTTGTAAAAGAGATAAATCACATCATTCCAAAATTTTTACAAAATGATGTCCTGTCTCAGAAAGAGCAGGAAAAATAAAGATGGAAGAAGAGAGGCTTGGGAAGTTGAATAATATTGCAATTTTCAGCATAGATATTCTTGAGTCAGGCTGAGCACTAACCACATAGAAGAGATCAAGGAGATGTTATCCTAGCTTCAGTGGAGTTTAATTCATAGCAAGACAAATGTCTCTCTCAATGAATTCTGTCTCTAAAGGTTGTCTGTTTTATTCTGGAGTTTTAAAAGTCATACCTTTTTCTACAGTTGTTGCCATCTTCAGAGGAGGAGTTGGTGGAAGGAGGATATTCATTTTGCTGAATGAAGTTGAATTTCATTTCAACTTCAATCAGGGGCTAAGAGTAGCTCCTTGCAATTGAGGAAATAGGATCTCTAATTCATGAGTTAGCTTCATTTACTGCTGTTGCTGGGAAACAGTTGAAACACTGCCCTAAAATGTAAAGCAAGCCAGATTAAGGTAAATCAGAAGGCTGTAATACTGGTGGACATGTTCTAGAGAAACTAGACCAGTGAAGGGCTAACAAAACTTTTATTACCACACTGTGGGCATGGCTTATGCAGGACACCCTGCATTTTCTTTCAACATCTTTCAGTGCAGATTGGGTGCTCTGGGGTGGAGCTCCATTTTCGCTACCCCACTGCGTTCCCCTCATCCAGGTAGCAGCCCACCCCTGAACTAGACTTTACTTATTGGTATTCTAGTCTTACAAAGCTTGAGGAATTGGGGCTTTGGAGATCCCAAATGTTAAGAGTGAAAAAGAAAATCCAAATGACCACTACAAGGCAAAAATACAATTTTGCTAACATTATAAGTGCCTTTCTTGGGAGAAGAGATTTTGTTCATTTATTTAGCTCCATTCTTCTTCTTTTCCCCCTTTTGTTCAATCATATCTGATTCTTGGAGGCTGAACAAGTCCCTGAAGTTTTCTTTGCAAGACATTTCAGTAGTGGTTTGCAGTTCCCTCTTTATACCCGGCCAACGTCGGCCGGAGTTGCCTCAGGGGCGGGGGGACGACGATGATGCAGCTCTTTTAGCTGCGAACTTCCAGGTTTTTCGGAAACCGGAAGTTCGGCTTTTGGCAGCGCGCCAATGAGAGCGCGCTGCCAGCTTGCTGAGGCGGGCCCACAGATCGCCCTATTTAAAGGGCGATCTGCAAGGGTCCCACACTGTTTTGCTTTTAAACAAACACCCGCCCACCCTCCGCTATCACCAGTGTGTCCTCCAGAGGTCGCCTCGGGGCCGAATAGGAATTTTTTGCGGCCTCCCCTTTAGAGGCGGCCGTTTTTTCGCCTATTCCACACTGACGGGTGCGGATTGGATTGGTTAGGGGGTGAGGTGCATTTAGATAAATAGGCCTCCCTTTGGTCATTGGGGTTTGGCAGGTTTGGGGCGGAAATGGGCAATTAGATGCAACTGCGCATGCTCCTTTCAGGGCATCATTAAAGGGTGATGGACCGCCTCTCTCCAGGAACCAGAGGTTCGAGCAACGTCGGGGATTGGAGAGAGGATGTCCATGGGAATCACCGGATCCAATGTCCCACGGGGATTGGAGGGTGATCTCCTCCCACACGCAGAGGCGTGGCTAGGATCCAGGTGAAGGTGGTACCTTCACCTGGTTCAGCAAGGAGTTATTGCCCAATGTTGCCAAAGAATGTTATGGTAGGAATTTCCGCCCCGTTAGTTTTTGCTCTGCAGGTCCTTAGTTTGTTTCGAATTAAATACTCAAATTTATTTATGCAAATTTATTTAAAGTTATTTAAATTTATTTAAATATGTTAATTAATAAATGACTCTTAATTAATCCACAATCCATGTCTTAGCGTCTTTACTCCGCCTCCGGGGGCAACCTAGGCCTGAGAGAGAAAGACTGGCCCAAAGTCACCCAGCTGGTTTTGTGCCTCTTGTTTTTTAACCTGATATTTTAACCACTACCCCAAACTGATTCAATAGCATTTATAACCTGTCCCAAATCAAAGCATTCCTGATGACATACAATAACTGAAATCAAAATATAATTCTCAGGTAGACACTATCAATCAAATTAGCTGGGGCTGAAAGTGCATTAAAGCAGGAGGTTTTCCAGGTATTTTACAATGAACAAAAATTCACAAAAAGGCAGGTGTTTCAGAAAATGCTTCAGGGCTCTATTTTTAACAATGATTTTGGCATTCAACCCTTAGGATTTCTCTAATATACTTCATTAAAAAATGGTTTCCTCTGAAGGTTCTGGCTAAGTTTCAAAGAACTGAGGAGGGAACTGTTATTTTCAGATTAATCCCATTTTTCCCATAGATGTAGAAATGAGAACACATCTCTGTAAAACAGTATATACCAAAATGTCAACAGTGATGGAAGGGAACATCAAATTAAATCCTTGCTCCATGAAAACATGGAGGGCTTTTAATCTATAACTCACAAAATGAAGAACATAGCAATGATCTTTCTTTTCTTAACTTCCTTCTCTAAGAGATACTGGCTCAGTATGGGAACAAGATGAGGTCTAACCAATTGATCCAAGAAATATGAACCTGTTTTTTTTCAAGGTTGGGGGCTTAAAATGACTTTCTAATGAGTAAGCAATTCTACACGGGTGATCCGTAAAGCAATTGGGTACAGGTTTAATCAGAAGACCCAACATTGAGTTCTATAGATCTTATTTCTTAACAAGTGGAGTTGAATTATAGTCTTATTGCATAGTTCCATACATTGGCTTTCTGGGAACTGAAATTTGTTCTAGAAGGATATTCAGATCGCGAAAGGCTATAAATTAAACTGCCTCAATTTCCCCAAGTTGGGTACCTTTGAGGCTTCAGCTCCCAGAACCCTTTCATGTTCAATGTATTTCCTTATATGTGTGCTTAATGTTACAAGAGTTGCAAAATAATTCAAACTCTTCTATATAAATTGCAGTGAGGAAAGATGGTAAATATGAAAAACAGGTCTGAGTCAGCATACATTTCCTCTGTGTAATCAAGGATGCTTGAAGGAAATGAGAAATATAATGTACAGCAAGATGACAATACCTTCAAGGCAGCAGCTGGAATAAATAAACTCCCATTTTCCTAGTTATTTGCCATGAAAGCCAGTCAATTATATTACTAAATGCTTATCTCAAAGATTATTCAATCTCCAGGTGAAACTCATTTATATTTAACTACCACTTAACTCGGTCCTTGCTTAGAGGCACAGTTCTTCATCTTGACATCCTGAAGCTGTGCCCCAAACCCAACAACAGAGAGAAAGGAGCATCAAGCTATTCCAGGCCTGGTATTCATGCAGAATAATCATTGACTTGCAAATTGCTACAGGAATCTTTTGGAAGTATTTAGCCGCCCTGTGTAAATTCAGAGGGTAATGCAAATAAAACCAAGGTAGAAATGGAGGCTTCTGCTCTGTGGCACTTCACATTTTAATTCTTCTATCAGAAACAACATCCCAGTTGCCATAGTTACTCTTTAGAAGTTTCTTACTGTGGCATCCTTAATTTTAAAGGTAAGAAAGGGCATGGCTTCATCTTTATTTGCACACAGTTCGTGTTTTGTTTTTGTTTTTAAAAATCTACTTAAAATGCACTTGAGTAAGACCCTACATTATCAAACTGTTAAATTTTGTTTCAAAAGAAGGACAGGCATTGCATGAATCAGAAGGGATAGTAATGTCTGTTAACAATTCAATTCATTGTATCCTGGCTTGTTCCCTTTTCATCTTTCCATGTCAAGATCAGAATCAGAGTTGGGCACACAGTAGCTACTTTCACCAAGGCTTCTACTTTGTAGGGAAACTCCTAGAAAACACCACTTCAGATTTCCAGGCTTTGCTTGTAGCTGCAGCTAATTCTCAGGCAGGATCCTTTCCCTTGTCTGCCCTTAAGGCTATAAAGAAGATGCCTCAGGATAAATGATTGCCTTAGCCCATCATGGTAATAAGAAAGCTGTTTTTGCTCTCCCCCCACCACCTCCAGCCTGTTAAAAAACAGGTCAACACAAAACGTTGCTTTGCTCTATGTACCTAATAATTTTTGTATATACAGTAGTTGTTTCCTAACTCCCTTATCTAGCAACTTTTGCAGTTGCAACTGCCCTGAAGTAACTTTGTCACCCATCTTTGAATTTAAAACCTTTGCAGGTTTTTAAAGCAAAGGAAAGGTGAAGTAAAGTCATAAGCATACATAACTTGCAAGTGTTTTGCTTAAAGGAGCAGTTGCCAGACCCAGTTTTGGTCACCCAACAAGGCCGACCTATAACACTGAACCCTGTAAGTTAATTTTTGATGCTAGAACTCAAATGACAAAATGGTTTTAGATAAAGAAAAAGATTTATTTATTTATTTTTATTTATTTATTTATTTATTTTATCCAATACATAATACACATTGAAGAGAATAGATATGTAATAATATAAATAAATAAAGAAAAGAATAGAAGAAAAGATATAAAAGTGTAGGTGAACATATTTGAAAGGAAGAAAAGATAAATGAGATAAGGAGAGACAATTGGACAGGGGACGGAAAGCACACTGGTGCACTTATGCACGCCCCTTACTGACCTCTACGGAACCTGGAGAGGTCAATCGTGGATAGTCTAAGGGAAAAATGTTGGCGGTTAGGGGTTAACACTACTGAGTCAGGTAATGAGTTCCACGCTTCGACAACTCGGTTGCTGAAGTCATACTTTTTACAGTCAAGTTTGGAGCGGTTAATATTAAGTTTGAATCTGTTGTGTGCTCTTGTGTTGTTGCGATTGAATCTGAAGTAAAACGTTGCAGCATATGATCTTGTGGGCAATACGTAGATCGTGTTTTAGGCGACGTAGTTCTAAGCTTTCTAGACCTAGGATTGATAGTCTGCTTTTGTACGGTATTCTGTTTCGAGTGGAGGAGTGAAGGGCTCTTCTGGTGAAGTATCTTTGGACATTTTCAAGGGTGTTGATGTCCGAGATGTGGTATGGGTTCCAGACAGATGAACTATATTCAAGGATGGGTCTGGCAAAAGTTTTGTAGGCTCTGATGAGTAGTGTGAGATTGCCAGAGCAGAAGCTGCATAGAATCAGGTTAACAACTCTAGATAAAGAGATAAAGATAAAGAGATACACACACACATGCTTTAACTTAAGGGATCCAAGATACCAGAGTGGATGATTCAGGATTCTGCTTACAGAAGGACAAGGTAATTAGTTCCGCATATAATATGTCTGCCAGTTCTATTCAATGATGCCTTTCTCACTGAAGTAGAGATGTGAACTGAAGGAAGTCTCCTGTGGCATAAGGCTTACCACAAAACTACAGCTGCTAATATATGTTTGCCAATTTGATGGCCTTAGACCACAGACACAACAAACCTCTAAATGATTAGTCATGTTTGCAGCATTGCAAATCATTATATTGCAGGTGCAGCAGTTAAATATCGAATGGAATGGAATGGAAGGTCACCTCCTTCCCTTTTCTGGACTTGGGCGTTCATAATCCTAATGACAATTGCTATTGGTATTGTCCCCAGCATAAAAGGCAGCCTAAATCTGCTATATTTTCATATCTTTTGCTTGATTTGCTTTATTTCTTTTTATAATATGGGTTTCTACAATGGTTGGGTATTTTTTCTGAACATCAGGCGATGTGATCTTCTAAAAGAATCCTGGAATGCACAAGGCCACATTGACAAGAATGTTTTTGCTGTCTGGATTTCAAGGTCCTCTCATCATAACTTGGAAAAAAAATATTTCTTTTATTTCGTCCGAGATTGGTGTGCTCCTTCCTCAAGAGGCTGCCCTTGGACCTGCCAGTGTTGGATAGCTTTCATCCAATTTCCAAATTTTCCTTTTCAGAGAATGTTATTGAGAACGTCAACATCATTACAATAAATAATAAATAAGGAATAAATAAATGAATATAGTAGATTATCCAGACCATTTTCAGTCTAGTTCAAAATGGTTTAACTTGTAAAACAGCATTGGTGATGTTTGGGAATGACCCCTGGAGAGCTCAAGATAGAGGAAAAATATTTTAATCTCCTATATCTTTTTAGTAGTTTTGGAAACCATTGATCATGACTGGCTTCGAGGGCTGGATGGAAGACATTGTTTTGCAGTGGTTCTCCTTCCTTCTTCACAGCAGGTTCCAGTTGGTGTATGTGGGGGTGTGATGCCTAATTCTATGCCTCCACTTTGTGTGATGCCTCATGATTTCAGTCTCGTACTATTTCTCTTTAATATTTACACGAAACAGATGGGTGAGATCATTCAAAAGCTAATGGTACCCAATTTATTTCTCTACCACTGGTCATGTTTTTAATCTCCCTGGATCTGGTGATGGGTTATTTATTTAATTCATGTCAGGGAAACATATCTTTTGACAAAGGCAATGAACTACTTGGAGACTTTTCTGAATTCACAGCTCCTGAATGCACAGTTCCTCCTCCTTGGCTAGAGTTTACAGATTCAATCTGTGGCCATTCTTAAGTCACTTAATGCTTTGTTCCTGGTCATTCATGATTTGATCATGTCCCAGTTAGATTACTGCAATATTCTGTACAGGAGATTGCCCTTGAAGACCACTTGCAGGACACATCTTCCTGAAGATATGTATTTATTCTACCAGATTACATAGGGTGATCACATTTCAGGTCTCTTCCCTCAAATGTTGCCAGCAATTGCAATCTAGGAAGTATACAGTGGTACCTCAAGATACGAACCCCTTGTCTTACGAACAACTCGTGATACGAACCCGGGGTTCAGAAAAATTTTGCCTCTTCTTACGAACTTTTTTCGAGTTATGAACCGGCATTCGGAAACTGCTGGGAAGCCGCAAGGCTATTTTAAAAGGTGACAGCCGGGCGGCGGGGCTTCCCAGCAGCCTCCCGAACGCCGGTTCGTAACTCGAAAAAAGTTCGTAAGAAGAGGCAAACATTTTCTGAACCCCGGGTTCGGTTCAGGAGGTTGCTGGGAAGCCCCCTAGGCCGGCTGTCACCTTTTACAACAGCCGCGCGGCTTCCCAGCTGTCTCCCGAAGCCGAACGCCAAACCCGAACTTCCATGTTCGGCGTTCGGAGACAGCTGGGAAGCCGCGCGGCTGTTTTAAAATGTCACAGCCGGCCTGGGGGGCTTCCCAGCACCCCCCTGAACCCCGAACCTTTGCCGAACTTCCGGGTTCAGGGTTCAGGGGGGTGCTGGGAAGTCCCCCAGGCCGGCTGTGACCTTTTAAAACAGCCGCGCGGCTTCCCAGCTGTCTCCGAACACCAAACGCGGAAGTTCGGGTTTGGCGTTCGGCTTCGGGAGACAGCTGGGAAGCTGCGCGGCTGTTTTAAAAGGTGACAGCCGGTCTGGGGGGCTTCCCAGCACCCCCTGAACCTTTGCTGAACTTCCGGGTTCGGGGTTCGGGGGGTGCTGGGAAGCCCCCCAGGCCGGCTGTCACCTTTTAAAACAGCCGCGCGGCTTCCTAGCAGTCGCTGAACGCCGTTTTTTTTGCGGTGTTTTTTTTTGGTTGCACGGATTAATTGACTTTACATTGTTTCCTATGGGAAACAATGTTTCATTTTACGAACCTTTTGTCTTACGAACCTCCTCGTTGCACCAATTAAGTTCGTATCATGAGGTATTACTGTATATTTTCTGTTGCAATCCACGCTCCCCTGTCCTGGGATCCAATATGCCTTCATCCACATAGCCTTTCAAAACAGCATATATAGTTAGTTTTCCCCCAAAATAGAGAAACAGAGTGATGTTGAAACTTGCGGATTGTATTTGATGATGTATTGTAGAATGTTGACTGTGGAACCAGGTTCTCATTTTACTCTGTTTTGGTTTTTATGATGGTTGTGGGCTGTCCAGAGTTGTGATACATGGGATAGGTGGTCATATACATATTTAAAGCAAACATATTTTGGAAGATTGCAGAAGAAAAGAGGGAAAAGGAAATGCTATTGTGCAGATGTAAGTCAGCTTTGCTGAAAGTCATGAAGAAGGGTTATAATTTGAAAGGCAAACTGAATCTACCTTAGAACCAACTAAATTAATAACATATCAAATTGTAGTGTCCAGTGAGATATCTACAGATCAGTTTTCTTTCCTATTGTATTTCCTAATGTTTCTTTCTGTGAAGCATAGAATTATTTTGTTTCAAAAGTCAAATTTTATGCAAGCTTTAAATTGAATTCCTCCCCAGAATTTTGGAATAATTGGGGAGGCTAGGGAGAATGGCCATTGTCTAAGTTAACCTTTGTTAGCAGTATATGTGACATCCATGGAATTTCTGTATTATAATAATAATAATTTAATAATAATTTATTAGATTTGTATGCCGCCCCTCTCCGCAGGAAATTAATATGCTATATAAAAGTTCTTTTTTTTCTCCAAGTGAAATTTTTTTCCATGTAAAATTAATCTTGGGTGATGCAAAACTTTGCATTGATCTTCTTTTAACAGCTAACCTACTACAGCATTCACCTGTATCTTGCATAAACCTGACAATGTTCATTAATATTTATCTTTAAGCTGTCAACATCCAGCTAAAAAGATCTGATAGATGACAACCAGTAGGAGTCAACATTTTAAAATATCAGTCATATCATGTAGCTGTCACTATTTCATTCTATTTGGCAGTGGAAATGGTGGACCAATCAATATTAACAATATCTGATATGCAGCAGGGAAAAAATAAATAAAGAGGAAGGGGATCTGATACCCCATTCAATGATAAATATGCTCACGTTTCCTTTTTCTGATTGACAGTGACATTTATAATTACTTGGTAAGATTATGAATCTCTACTACCTATAGTCCTGAAATATGATTTAGTGAATTCTTTTTTAAAAAAATTGAAGTCCAAGCCAGAGAATATTTTTCCCTCATTTAGTTCTCTCCTGCTTGGCCTCACAATTGTAGTATCAAGACTATGAATAGGTGGTTAATTTAATGTATTTTTAATGAATTTACTGGATTTATCTTTCCCAAACATATGGGGCAACTAGAATGGACATGCTTTGACATCAGCACTTTCTTAAATGTTGTGAAACAATTTGATGCACGTAATATGTACAAAAGCAGATAGAAGATTGAAGTCAGTACAAAATTATCTGTGCTTGAAAAAAATGGGAAAAATTGCATTATGCTAGGGAGATAGTGTTGTGATTCAGCCTGAGGCTCCTCATGCCCAGAGGAGGAGGACAGTGAACAGGAGGGGGAGGACCAGGCAGACGGGGGAGAGGAACGTCAGGAAGAGGAGGAGGGAGAGCAGCTTGAGACCCCCCGGGGGGGGGGGGGGCTCTCCCCAGCTAGTAGCCTGGATTCATTGGATGAAGACGCACAGGCTATAATAGACATGAGGCAGCGACATGCAGCTCAAAGACGGGGCCAATTAGAAAGGTATTTCCATCCCTGAATTGGCATCAGCTGGGTTTGGGTGTGGTTCTCCTCAGCAGGGTTGAAAAGGCAGGCCCGCCCTTACAGTCTTGTGGAGAGTTATCAACTGGGAGTCCTGTGACCTTGCTTCGATTCTTGGCGTCTCTGATCTTGGCTTGTGGCCTAGAAGTCTGAAAGACTTGGGGGAGGCGTGGGGTTTATTATCTCCAGCATTGTTTTTTCCAGCAAGAATCCTGTTTTATTGCCTGGCCTTCGTGAAACCTCTGTGAAGCTTCATAGTGTTCCTGTCTGTAAGAACAGTTTTTGTTACCTGTGTTTGCTTTCAATTATATAAACTGCCTTTGCTTTTTACCAGTGTGTCTGGATACTCTTTTTGGTTGGGGTTGGCATCTGGGGGGACCCAGACAGAACAGATAGGTAGAGAAAAAAATTAATGCTACAAAAAAACCCCATGCACCTACATGCATATGGTGTAGAAAATATACTCTGTTGTATGGTACGTTTTTTCCCCTTAAGTTTAGAAATTTGTAGGTGTATAGAAGCAGGTAAAGCTGATTGTGACACATTTGCCTCTTCCTTGTCAAGAACAGCAGCAATCACAAGGTGCAAATGGAAAACATCTCTACTCTTTCACTAATATCTTCAACAGTATCCCAAACACAGGCAAATCCTAGGAAATGTCCTTTTCTCAGAACCCCCCAATTTGTTTTTTGTATGGTTAGCAAATATTGGGAAAATTATTCCTGTGGCCATTAACTTTCTATACAGAGATGGAGATGACACCTTTCTGCTACTGTCTCACTTCCACCAAGCTAGGTAATTGCAATAGAAATATTATGTAAGCCTGTGGGGAAAACTAGGGGGGATTTTATTAGACTACAATCCAGATTGGACTTGGACTTTAAGCCGAAAAGTTATTTAGTTTTAATTCTTGGTAGTTAATTAGTGATGAATACAGTTCTGAATGGGTGGGTTATAGAGAATTTAAACATTACTAATCAGAAATGCCCTCCTAATTGGTGGCAGTATTTCATAGTCTCTGACAACATAATCATTAATTAAGCAACAGATTCATTACAATGTTGTTGAGAATTCTTTCAATCTTTGCTACTTTTTTAAAAAAATAAAATGTTAAATGTCAAGTTATGATGCACAAAATTGTATTTGTTAGTTGATTTGTCTCTTCAATTTGTATAGCTGTCCAATTCAAAATGACTCAGAGCAGCTTGGAACAAATTTAAAACCAGACAAAAAGCTCACATCTTGAAAACAAAATTAGCAAATAAGATTTATTATTCAACTCCATAAACAAAACCTCTTAAAAACATTTCTCAGAGTCAGATGTGCTCAGTAGCCTGATATCGAGCAGATCCAATCAGTCCAAATGTGTATAAAAATGTATGGTTAATTTAATCTCTCTACAAGAATCTGAGCTACTAACAGTCAAAAGAAATTAGCGGGAGTTAAGAATAGAAGACATTCAAGGTGGGCTGGAGTTAGATCTGTTGTGGGTGAAAAGGGAGCTCATGACTGATTATGCATTTGACCTCTTCCTCAGGCTCAGCTTGGTCATCTCTTATACACCTCTTATATATTCAAAAGAACAGCCAGGTCTTCAGTACCTTTGAAAAGGCCTAAAGATTTGGAGTGAATTTTAGGTGGGTGAGTGGGTAAGTTGTTCTACAGTGCATGTATTGTGGCAGATAAACCCTGATTTCTGGATCCCATCAGATGACACTACTTAATAAAGGGGCCTGGAATATACTCCATTTGAATCTGGTAAGGCAGGGGGATTTAATGGGAGAGAAACTGTCCCACAAATATTGCCAAATCATTCCTAAAATGTTGTATCTTCTCAACCATGGCAATTTTAAGATGTATGGACACCACTATCACCAACAAAACAATCAGGGACCCCATTCTTTCATTAATATCCTCCTGGATAATGAGGGGGTGGCCCATTGAATGTACTGAACCCAGTGTTTTCCCTTATTGGGTGCACAGAAAAGAGCTCATGGTAATGCAGGGCTGTGTGTTGTGGGGTTCATGAGTTGTGGTACCCACCTCTTTGTATGCAAAGGTTTTGATGATTATTCATATTGGCCACCCCAGAGTGGTGCGTATGAAAGCCTTGGTCTGGTGGCCAGGCTTGGATAAGGCCATTGAATTAAAAGTGACTAACTGAAAACCATGCCAAAGGAATAGGGCTGCCCTCCAACAGCCAGTCTACTACAGTGGGAGACTCCCAACAACCTGTGGTCTCACTTACACATTGACCTTGCTGGACCTATAGTGGGCAAGAATGCTTCTGATAGTAGTGAATGCATTTTTAAAGTGGCTGGAAGTAAAGGTTATGTTTTCTACCACAACCAATGAGGTAATCCAGGCCCTGTCTGCCCTTTTTGCAACCTGTGGCTACCCGGATATTGTTGTATCTGACAATGGGACTCAATTCACCTCTGAGGTATTTGAAGCCTACGTAGCAGGGCTGGGAGTCAGACATGCAAGGATGGCCCCTTGTCACCCTGCCAGTAATGGAATGGATGAATGGATGGTACGTAGTACAAAAGAAATGTTAAGCAAGAAAACTCAGGGCACCTTACAGGAATGGATAGATGAGCTCTTATTGTCACAGCACTCCACTCCTTGTGCAACAACAATGAAAGCCCCATCAGAATTGTTGATGGGGCAGAAATTACAGATTTTTTTAGATAAACTCCACCCCTTATACTCTACTCCCATGTGGAGCACCCCAGAATCTAGTGCACAGAGTTTCAAAATAGGAGATTTAGTGTTTGCTCAGAATTTCCTAGGGTCCCCTCATTGACTGCGTGGGCCCCGCGCATATACCATACTGTTATCTGATGGTAGGGAGTGGCACCATTACATCGACCATTTGAGGGCCAGAGTTCCTACAGCTGAGGAAGAAGGGGGCGTAGTCCAAAAACCCATTCCTGGCAATATTCCTCCCACTGTATCCCAACTGACCTGTCATTGAAGCCTCTACAGCCCCCACTAGGGTCAGCTTGTCTGCTGGAA
Organism: Erythrolamprus reginae; assembly: GCF_031021105.1. NCBI lineage: Eukaryota > Metazoa > Chordata > Lepidosauria > Squamata > Dipsadidae > Erythrolamprus > Erythrolamprus reginae. The sequence continues at coordinate 305,049,928 of NC_091950.1, read as the reverse complement.
CCTCCATTACCAAACCTCAAAGCCGAAACCGCAGGCTTACCAGCGCCTCGCAGAGAGACCTTACCTGATGGGGGAGGAGTCCACATGGGAGGGGAGCTGCCTAGCTCTGCTGCCACCTGTTGCGAGTTGTCCCAGCATTCTGGGCGTGTCCGACGAAGACCAGCATATCTGAATGACTACGCATGCACCCACTAGGGGAAAAGGGTGTCATGTCCCTAGCAACAACAGGGGGCACCATTTGGTGGGAAGAGCGCAAGGCTCTGATTAGCTGTCACTTTGTTAACTGTTGTTGTTCTGTGGTACCATTCTGTTAATAAAGTTGTGTTGTACATTGAGCCATCCGTCTCCGGCGAGTCACTATAATACATACCCAGGGTGGGCAGCAGGCAGGATGCAGTTCCACAGTTCCACTGACAGAAATGAAGCTGCATGCACAGCTCCAGCTGACTGGCGGCAGTAACTTAGCTCGGCTCTCCCTTTTTACCCTGTTGCTGCTGCGTCTGCGCTCCTTGCTTTTTTCCTCTTTCCTCCCGCCTGGCCTCGGACGAGTTTCCCTCTCTCTTGCCCGGCTCCCCTCCAGCCTCACGCAGCAACCTCCCAAGGCCAGGAGAGCCGCGTTGTGCTGAAGCAGTCTGGGCTGCAGTCTTTTTCCCCTCACGAAGCTCTCACTCGGCCCACAGCTGAGATGAAAAGGCATTGTGTGGCAATAACAGTTCACTTGAACGATGATGATCATTCAAGTCACTTGCACTTGGTCACATGGCTGGCAAGCCACTCCTACCCAGTCACATGCCCATCAAGCCATACCCACAAAATAAGCCACACCCACAGTGTGGCAGGAAAATTTTTGGCTGCCCATTACTGTACATACCCATATCAAATATAGCACTAACTTTCAGCCATGTTGAAAGTTCTCAGAAAATTACAAAATTAGAATGCTCTAGTGATGTAATTATATAAAATGCTGCATTAAAGAAAGGGAAGCCCAGGGTTCATTTTCTTTTTTAAAAAACTGAAGCTTTCAGCATGCTGACTTTTATGCTTCAGAGAGTTAAGAGCCATGCATTTTAAAGAGAAAAGATGATTTTGCTTCTCGTTATGTTTCTCTTCAGTAAAAATAAGCATTTTATCTGCCTGCCTAGATTTTGATCCTCTAATTCACACATATTGCAGGCATATTATGAAAATAATCATACAAACTATTTTTGGAACAATTAACCACTTCATTCATTTGTGAAGATGATTGCGTTATTTATTTTTAATTGAAGACAAAAATGAAATATTGTATTTTCTTTTTCTTTTTTTTCTGTTTGCATCTTTAATAACAAGTAATGGCACTCAGCTCAATGATGCACATACTTTCTTATATTGTTAAAATAATTCAATGTACTTTGTTTTGAAATGGAAATTGGTTGTTTACATTGCAAGAACTACTGATAGCATGTGGACCAAGGCAGTCATAGAATGGATCTCACTTAATAAAAGGTGTCCACAAAAGAAACCTAAAACAAGATGGATTGACAGCATCAACAAGTATTCTGGTCCAATTGGCAAAGCTCAGGGCTGTATTGGTTGGAAACATTTGAAAGAGGCCTACATCCTGCAGTGGACAGAGAATAATTATAATGATAGTGATGATGACTTTGGTTTTATGGATAATTTCTTATCAACAATTATAGTCAGGATTAACTATTAACTATTCAACCTTGATGGGTTCTTTGTCCACATTGAGTTTATATTATATTTGTGGCAGCCCCTGAGTTATTGAAACACTGCTACCATGTCACCCTTAGTCTTACTTTTCGTCAAACTAGACAATTCCAGCAACTGTTCTTTATATATTTTGTCTCCAGCTCCCTAATCATCTTTGTTGCTCTTCTTTGCACTCTTTCTAGAGTGTCTTTTTTTACATTCTGGAGACAAATTCCATGATGCAGTGTTCTATGTGTGGTCTTACCAAGGCATTATAAATGCTCTTACCAAGGCATTATAAATTGTATTAACACTTCATCGCCATCAGAATTTAGCAATTATGATGGGTGATTTGTTCTCAGTAGCTATATCTTTCAATTTTTATATTATTGCAATTGTTTTTTTTAATTCCCCTCTCACTTGATAAAGTGGTCGACCCTACAGATTGAATAAATAAATTTATAAGTATTTAAGATTCTATACTGAGATGGATGAAGATAGAATTTAAACAGATCAGGAACTTACTAGCCCCACATGTAGGTCCAACTATAAGTTACAATTTAGGAATAAGTCTTGTCTCATTTCTTTATCAGAGAGACGATGCTACAACTCAATTGCCAGAAAATATCCCTAAATTGTCCTATAAGTTGCTGGGTAGATTTTTCTAATTTGTCATGTACACTAAGGGAAGACCATAATTCAGGCATTACTCTCTCTGACAAGTTATCTGGAATTGGAATCTGTATTGTATCTAAAGTCCAATTAAGTGTAAATTGAAAACAAGCACTGTACTTCACAAACCAGTCTACCTTTATACTACCTCATATGCAGCCTCTGTTGTGCACATATATGAAACAGTTATAGCTTCCACACTGAATTTTAGATCCCCAAAGCAGCTCTACAATGAAATTGTCATTTACTGAAAAATATTACAATAGCACCCGATTTAATGACTGCATCTAAAATGACATGCTGTTAAGATCAGAATGGTTTGGGTATTTTTGGTTTTCCTATTATGGGTTGGTCTTCCAATCAGGCATCTCTTCTTTTGTTTGATACATGCTATTATTTTAATTCATTGTAAGTGACCAAGAGTCATTACACAGGTGGACAGCCTTGAAATTGGAATATTATATTAAATTAAATCAATAGCCCATAAAATTAAACAATTTCATACCATACAGCAGTGTTCCCTCTAATTTTTTTGGGGGGTGGGCGGAAAAGTATAGTGTCTGAGCAGCAGTCCCTTCGGGACTGGGCGGCACAGAAATATTAAATAAATAAACAAACAAACAAATAAAAAACCCACCCTGTTTTGCCTTAGAGAATTTTAAAATAAAATACTGTACTGTGTGTCTATAACAGTGAGCTCATAATAGGACAACTCTATCCATATCAAAATGCCACTTAAATAGTTGAGCTAGTTTCAAACTAGATTTTGATTTTCTTTCTTTCTTCCTTACTCCCATTCTTTTTCTTTCTCTTTTCCTTCCTCTCTTTTTTCTATTTGTTTCTCTCTCTTCCTCTCTCTCTCCTTCCCTCTCACTCTTTCCCTCTCGGCTTCTGGGCAGGATTGGAAAACTCTGAGTTGATGATGATTTTTAAGTGAGCGATTGCTCACTGCTCAGCTTAGAGGGAACTATGCCATACAGTAGTCAATAACTATAGGTGGATATTAGCTAACTGAAGGCATCTTCAACAAAAAATAAGATGTAACAGAATCATAATAGCATCTCTTGAATAAATACTAATCTTCAGGATAACAAATCATCATGAAAGTATAATTGTTTATTCATAGAATGTAGAACAATACAATTGGAATGCACATTAGAGATTTTCTAGTTCAACCTCCTAACCCTAACCCTATACTATTTCCGATAAATGATTGTCCAGACTCTTTTTGAAAGCCTCCAGTGACCATGTACAATTGTATTGGGAAAGGCATTGCTAATCTGGTGTCTTTCAGATTTATTGGATTAAATTCTTGTTACATATGCTGACTGATAAATATGGAAAATAGAGTCCAGTGTACAGTATTTGGAAGACAGAAGCTTTAGAAATCTGTTTGGAGACAAATTTCAATGGCAAAATGGTTCCCATAAAACATTATGCTGTGATAGTTGACATGATAAAAACAAATCTAAATCAAACATTTTGTAACAATAAAAAGGTAATTGAAAGCAAGCTGGAAGACTAGGCTAGAAATTAAGCCAAGTTGACTTACATCTGCACAACATTTCCTTTCCCCTCTTTTCTTCTGCAATCTTCCAAAATACTCAAGGCCAGAAAAGGTGGGGAGAAGCCTCTGTGGGGCCTCTCTAGGAATCTCCTAGGAGGAAATAGGGCCAAAAAAGGTGGGGAGAAGCCTCCATGGGACCTCTCTAGGAATCTCCTAGGAGGAAACAAAGCCTCCAACCTCTCTGTGGTTTCCCCAATCGCACATATTATTTGCTTTTACATTGATTCCTATGGGAATAATTGCTTCTTGTTACAAACTTTTCTACTTAAGATTCACAATTCAAAGTGTTGGTAATGACCTATAAAGCCCCACATGTCATCAGACCAGAATACCTACGGGACTGCCTTCTGCCGCAGGAATCCCAGCGACTGATTAGGTCCCACAGAGTTGGCCTTCTCCGGGTCCCGTCGACTAAGCAATGCAATCTGGCGGGACCAAGGGGAAGAGCCTTCTTTGTGGCGGCCCCAGCCCTCTGGAATCAACTCCCCTGGAGATTAGAATTGCCCCCACCTTCCTTGCCTTTCGCAAGGTCCTAAAAACCCACCTATGTTGCCAGGCATGGGGAAGTTGACATGCCCCTTAGCAACTATGGTTTATGAATGGTTTGCTTGCATTGTGTGATTAATTTTTTATGATAAGGGTTTTATTCTGTTTTTAATATTGGATTTGTACATTGTGTATTATGTGGTGAGCTGCCTTGAGTCTTCGGAGAGGGGCAGCATACAAATCTAATAAATTATTATTATTATTATTATTATTATTATTATTATTATTATTATTATTATTATTATTATTTTTAGATGTATCACAACTCTGGACAGCCCACAACCATAATAAAAACCAAAACAGAGTAAAACCAGGACTTGGTGCTACAAACAACATTTAAGAGAAAATATTATTAACCATTGCCATCTTTTAGGAGAATATTACTAAACATTGCTAACATTTATGAGATTTTCTTTTTTATTCATTCTTCGTCTTATTTTCTATATTATGTTTCCTGCTAATTGATTCAATGCTTTGCTATTGTAGATTTACAGAGGTAACTAACCAATGTATTTAAAAGATAACCCCATGAAAAGCCTAAACAAAAGCATTTAGATATTAAAGCATACATAATCAAACTGGCTTCGAAAAACCTAGCAGAATAAATAGGTGGGTTTTGTTTTGTTTTTTACAAAATTTCTGACTTTAAAAAAAGGACAAAATATAGGAACCAAGACCGCCACTAAAAATGTCTTGTCCCCATCTTCTATACATCCGAGCTTTTTTAAAAAAAATAATCTCATATGCCAGAAGATAATCTCTGGAAGGATTGTTATTTAAATATGAACTTGCATGTTGTATTTGCAATCCTCAAAGAATACCTGAGGTGGTAGGTAGTGTTATAACAATTTAAAAGGTGTAGAAAATAAATGAAGGCTATATTAGATGTTTCAAACTGAATGGTTATTTATTCCATTTATAACTAAATAGCATTCACTGGCCTTATCGTCTATTTTTATTGTCACAGTTTTCTTGATTGGGGTAACAAATTATATTTTAATATTTCATGACCAAGTAGGGCTTTGAATTGCAGTACAGGTCCACATAGAATAATTAGAAAGACAATTTCCAACAATACCTAATGTAGGATTGGCAACTACTTTTTTTAAATTAAATTTCAAATCATTTTGAAAGTTTTTGGGATGGAAAAAGAGTTCTAAAGCTTCAATAAGAAATGTGTTACACGTAGCGTACGCAATTAGTTCATGTACTGTAGAGAACATTTCTGAAACTCATTGTCCCTTACCAATGAAATGCATTGCCTTAGATATATCAAGTAGGATCTGCTCAGCCTGTCTGAGCCAATTTAGATTTGCCTCCATGAAGTGGCTCACAACGTAGCATCAAGATGATTCTCTTTATCAAAGCAAATAAACAATGCAATTTATTTCCAGAAAGCAATTTGTGCTGCCTCAAAGGTTCTTCTTATCTCCAGCATGTCACTTTCCATAGCTAAGAGAGACTTATCTATTGTTGTGCTTTTGCGGCCTGACTTCTGGCTCTGACAAGGTCATGCTGGGGAATACAAAGTGGCCACAATGCCAATGCTTTGTCAAGGGAATACCACATTGCTCATCTCCATCACCAATTGGGGAAAAAATGCTAAAGAATGGTTGAAATTTTTGATGAACACCACCAGACCAGCTGAGAGGTATGTCTTCAAGCAACTCTTGAGAATGTAACTATAGAAGAAGTTGTGGTTAGGAGGACCTGCAAAGCAGAGCAGAAGAAAGCTAAGAAACATGAACACTTTGCTTTTTATGAAGTACCTTCTGTTGTGTTTGGGCCTGGGCCAGCCGTTGCTCCCACAGATGGGAGAGACGTGGCACACACTGAATGCGAAAGCCTGGCTGACAGCCAGGAAGATGTGGCAGACAGCCAGGAGGACAAGGCCACTGGTACGCAGGATTCAGCAGACAGCCCAGGGGATTTGGCAGACAGTCCCTCAGACAGTCTTTCATCTCTGGATTCTTCTGCAGATCAATATATTGATCTGCATAGCAGAAGAGCTATGCAGAGAAGGGATCGACTGAAGGAGTATTACAAGTCATCATAGTAGCACCTGGGCTGGGTGTGGTTCTTATACTGAGGGCTGGGTGTGGTTTCCTTAATGAGGGCTAAATGGATAAAAGGGAACAGAGGCCCAAGGCAAACTGTGGCTGTTTATCTGTGTTATTTTGTGGTTCCTGCTCTGAAGTTTCTGTTCCGTGCCGTTGGAGTTTTCAACCCAGCTTTTTCAGACAAGTGGGAGGTGAAAACTCTGGAACTTGCTGTTTGGTTCAAAGATTCAAAAGGACTCCTTAAACGTCTTTGCTCATTCCAGGTTGTCTTTGTTTGTTTTTTCCTGTGTTTTTGTATGCGGCTGAAGTAAGCCTTGCACTATCATTGTTTTTGGACACTAAGAACTGTTTTGAGTAACCCTTTTTTGTTTATTTAATACAAGTTTGCTGATTAGCAGAGCACGTGTGTGTTTGATTTCTTTTCCTTGGACTGTTACGCATTGCCTGAGCCAGTCAGGCAGAACTCCTTCAAAGAACGGCTTTGTTCCAATGTTGGTGAACTTCCTCTCTGAATATTTGCATAGTCTTAAGATCTTCCTGTTATTCAATTGAATAACAATTGAATAATAGGAAGTAGGAGGCTTTCCTCGAGACTCAAAGTAAGTACTTTGAGCCATATCATGCCGAATGGCATAATCACCTCTAGAATGTAGTGTCATTCCAAAAAAAACACATGCAGGAAGTCTTCAACTTATATCCCAATTGGGACAAGGATTTCCGTTGCTAAAAAAGATGGTAGTTAAGTGACTCACATCCAATTTATGACCTTTTTTGATCACATGACATGGGATGTTGCAACTATTGTAAATGCATACCAGTTGTCAAATACCTGAAGTTTGATTGCATGATTATTGGGATGCTGTAACAGTCATAAATGTTAAGACTGGGTCATAAATCACTTTTTTCATTGTCATTGTAGTGGTTGTTAAATGAATGGTCATATATCAAGGACTCCAGTTCATGTATTCAAAACCTCATTAGTGATTGAAGAAACTAATTCATAAAATGGAATGGAACAGAACAGAATGATAACTTTATTGTTACTTTGAATGTACATTAATCAGCATACATTAAAATGGAATTTTGTTGCATACAGCTTTCAAAGGGTCACCACCTCCAATATACACTACTTGAACATGACAAAACAAACAAACAAACAAACAAATACAAAATTACGCATCTAATAAAAGTTCTTCTAATGGAAGTGTTCTCTCATATAAGAAGCCTTGGAGTTTTCACTGTGGGAAAAAGAAGGGAAAAAAAGGAATAAATTTTGCTGCCTCTTTTTTGTTTTGCAAATAAATAAATATATCAATAAAATATCTTTTTAAAAGGCTTTTTTGTCAATCCTACAGTTGCAACCAGTTATGATTCCAGCAGTAAAATCATTCAATGCCTTGTGTAAATAGAATATACAGAAAGTGCAAAGAAAGGGAGGGGAAAAAAGAAAGCAAATATACAGTGGGAGTAGAATAATTTAAAATGGGAGACCATAAAATGATGAGAGCTGGTTTGCTCTTTGATGTTATTTAATCATATATTTATTTTAAGTCATCAGACTTAGGCATATAGGTCCAATTCAAATGAATTGAATGTGCTTTTAGAATAGAGAGTATAATTCATTATTGCTATGTATATTTATAAATCAGTAAGACATATGTAAATAAATATTTAGCAATAGCTAATAAAGTGCATGTTAATAATTTTAATTAACAAAATAGAATATACAGAAAGTGCAAAGAAAGGGAGGGGAAAAAAGAAAGCAAATATACAGTGGGAGTAGAATAATTTAAAATGGGAGACCATAAAATGATGAGAGCTGGTTTGCTCTTTGATGTTATTTAATCATATATTTATTTTAAGTCATCAGACTTAGGCATATAGGTCCAATTCAAATGAATTGAATGTGCTTTTAGAATAGAGAGTATAATTCATTATTGCTATGTATATTTATAAATCAGTAAGACATATGTAAATAAATATTTAGCAATAGCTAATAAAGTGCATGTTAATAATTTTAATTAACAAAATGGAATCCTTTCCAAAAATACTGAAGGCCACCTACAATGTTAAGTCTCTAATCTCTTCAAAAAGAATTCCCACTAATCCAATATTTGATTCACAAGTAAATTAAGTGTATGTATGTATAAATATTGTATGACCTCCCCATGGACCAGTGTTGCTCAACATTAGCAACTTGAAGATGTGTTGACTTCAACTGCCAGAATTTTCCAGCCAATAGGACCTGCAGGAAAATTCTGAGACTTGAAGTCCACATATCTTAAAGTTGCTAAGGTTGAGAAATGTTACTAATCATAGAAATGAAAATAATTAGATCAAAATTCTAGATATAATCATGCAGCAATTTTAACAACTTTATGCTAATATTGGAAGATTCAAGATGGCAATCAAGCAATCACTCAGAGCTGTCTGTCTGAGCTATTAAATACATCAGAGTATTAAGAGAATGCAGAATAATAGAAAGAAAGTAGACAAAAGAAAAAGTCACACCTGTGATAACATGCATATTATTAAAATATTATCCAGTCTTACCATCATCTCAGCCACCTCTATAATACAATTTGTTTAAACTCCCACAACCAGAGCCAAGATATAAAAATGTTTTACTTCATGGAAGAGAATCGGGTTAATTAGGGGTTATGATTTATACAGACAAGGTAATGTGAATGAAATAAGAGTTCAGTTACAAGAAACTAATTTTGTCTATGCAAATTTTAAAATGCTGTTAAAAGAGAACAGTGATACTGTATTCATTTCAAGGACCGTAAGCTTGTTCTGCACAATTGTTTTATGAATTTAAATATGTGAAAGCACTACCTTGAAAATGTACTATTTTCCCCCTAGGTTGTCTTTGCCATTCAGAGTAACAATTAAGGAACATTTTAAAACTTAATATGAAATCTGGCATATCTTTTTTTTTCAGGAATCTGTCTTTACTTACCATAGTTATGCTTCTACCATTAGGTAATTTATTGTGTGGATAATGGTAGCTAAGATATCGTATATGGTAACAGTGATAACAAATCATTGAAGAAAAAAAATATGCACAATACTGTATGATTGCAATGAACTAACATTGCACACAGTCTGGAGGACAGAAGGAAAAGGGGGGACATGATCGAAACATTTAAATATGTTAAAGGGTTAAATAAGGTTCAGGAGGGAAGTGTTTTTAATAGGAAAGTGAACACAAGAACAAGGGGACACAATCTGAAGTTAGTTGGGGGAAAGATCAAAAGCAACATGAGAAAATATTATTTTACTGAAAGAGTAGTAGATCCTTGGAACAAACTTCCAGCAGACGTGGTTGGTAAATCCACAGTAACTGAATTTAAACATGCCTGGGATAAACATATATCCATTGTAAGATAAAAAAACAGGAAATAGTATAAGGGCAGACTAGATGGACCATGAGGTCTTTTTCTGCCATCAGTCTTCTATGTTTCTATGTTTCAACTAAAACAACTAGATACAAGAACAGTCCCCACCATATCATAATTGATTGACTCCACCAATTGTTGCAAAAGCTCTGGGTTCTTTCCCAGGAATTTTTACATAGCGGCACACACTGTACAACTCTTTACATAGCTCTCTATGTCCTTCTTTATCCCTGGCCACCAAAACTGTCATTTGGCTACAGGTAAATCATGAATGTGGGGGGAAATGATCCTTGCATTTAGTTGTTTTACTGTACATTAGTTCATTGCCATCACATATGCATAATATTTTTCTTCAATTAATTGTTACTTCTACTTTAACAGCTAACTCACACAACACTGTCTTATGTCCCTGAGATGTCAAATCACCTAAAAGGGCAGTAGTATTATTAGCCCTCTCATCTTTTCTATTACCTAGTTCCTCAGCTTCTTACGACTATAACTTTGCTGTTTGTATCTTATGATTTATGCTGATTGCTTATTTAGTATTCTATGACTATCACTGTATTGTATCTTATCATTTGATGGTTATATTTTATAATTATGAGCATGATTTATCACTTGTTGCTTGTATGTACACTGAGAGCTTATGCACTGGGGACAAATTCCTTGGGTGTCCAATCACACACCAATAAAGAATTCTATTCTATATTACTTTGTACAAGTGATTTATTTTGCACTATTTATATTGCTTTATATATTTTATATTGGTCTAATTGTTATGGCTCCAGGCTAGAAACCAGGAGACTGTGATACAACTTATTTTTAAAGCACCACTGCATTTCACCACTGTTAGCTAGAAGGGTGCAATTGCTATGATACACTTACCCCTTTGTTATCCCAGACATTGTTGTCAACTCCAATTGTCCTATACAGTGTTCCCTCGATTTTCGTGGGTTCGAACTACGCGAATAGCCTATACCATGGTTTTTCAAAAAATATTAATTAAAAAATACTTCACGGGTTTTTTTCTATACCATGGTTTTTCCCACCTGATGATGTCATACGTCATCACCAAACTAATAAATTTTGCAAATAAATAACAAAAAAATAATTATTGTTAATAAATAATTATGTTTATAAATATCAGGATCACTAAGTGTTTTATTCAATGGTGAGTACCAGTAATAATGGTGAGTAAATTTATTTATTTATTTATTTATTAGTTGGACTTGTATGCCGCCCCTCTCCGAAGACTCGGGGCGGCTCACAACAAGTAAAACAGTCACAACAATGCAATTAATTAAAATATTTAATGATTTAAGAAAAACCCCATGTAATAGCAAACACACTCACAAGCATACCATGTATAAATTAACGTGCCCAGGGGAGATGTTTAGTTTCCCCATGCCTGACGGCAAAGGTGGGTCTTAAGGAGTTTTCGGAAGGCAGGAAGAGTAGGGGCAGTTCTAATCTCCGGGGGGAGTTGGTTCCAGAGAGCCGGTGCCACCACAGAGAAGGCAGAGAATGATTGTTAAGGGAATGGGGAATGGTAATTTAGGGGTTTAAAGTGTTAAGGGATGGCTTGTGATACTGTCCATAGCCAAAAATGGTGTATTTATTTCCACATCTCTACTTCGTGGAAATTCGACTTTCGCGGGCGGTCTCGGAATGCATCCCCCGTGAAAATCGAGGGAACACTGTATTTGTTTTTCCTCAATTCTAAATGTCAGTTAGTTACCTGTAACAATGACATAGAGTCTGGGTACCTCTGGGATATTCTCAACCTGTTCAATTCTATTTCATAAACCCTTGTAGTCTGTGCTTGGTCATAAAGGAACAATGGCCAGATTCGGAGTGCACAAAGGGGAAGCAGAAAGTATAATATTGCTCCAGGTGTATTAAGAACCACAGTGAGGCCATCATATCTATTTTTCACTGGGGAAACGAATGCTGCTTTGAAGCATGCCCTTTACATAGCTCTAGCATCCAGCATCCATCAGAAAAGAAATAGTGTTGTGTGTACACACACAACCATCTTCAAAGTCTCCTAATTTTTAGCTTGAAGTGAAGTTGGATAAGGAAAGATATGATAAAAGTGTAGAATCATGCAAGGCATTAGACAGGATAGATAAAGGGAAGTGTTTCTCAGCCCCCTAATGTTAGGACTTGGGGGCGTAATTTAAAACTAAATGTAGGGTCAGTGAGGACCTACCAAAAGAAGTACTTCTTTCCACAGTCTATAATTAATCTCAGAGATGGGTTCTAACTTACCTCACTGCCGATTCACTTCCTCCTGCACCACATGTGCAGTGCTGCAAAATCCAGGAAAAAAAAATTTAAAAAGCCAAAAACAAGACAGTGACCACATGTACAGTACCAGAAACTCAACTTCTGCACATGTTCAGAAAAAAAAATAAATTAAAAAAAATGAAAATATATATATATTTTTAAAAAGATGGCGGTGGCTATGGACCAGGTTCCAAACTGGTTCCGTGATGTCATCATGATGTCACCAACAGGTTGCTACCAGTTTGGGCGAACTGGTTTAAACTAGGATGAATCCACCTCTGGTTAATTTTTGATATTTGTTGCCACCAGATGGGAGTGGACAAATTATGGTGCATCAGGACTTTCACAGGACTTTCCAGCAATAAAGGCAAGTATGCTTTGATCAGGGTATCAACTGCTTGGAGGCAACAGCAGAAGATTCATCACTGCCTTCTTTATCAATGGGAGCTTACTGGATGCATCTGGATGGCTACAGCATGACACAGAATGCTGGACGAGATGGCCCTAACCCAGCATGACTCTTCTTCTGTTTTTAATGGAGGACATGTCATAACACAGAGGTGATTACATTGGAAGGAGTCGTAAAAGCAATTGCTTAGCTTGGATGGGCTTGTCTGTGATTTAATACTGCTTTACTGAGGTCAGGAAGTTAAGAGCACAAGATTAATCTTCCACAGCTACAGAGGACGCTTGTGTTTTAACATTAGCTTGTGAGCTTTGTTTCTCGACAGTGACAGGAATTTATCATAAATCTTAATGTGAAATAAAGACTCCTGCTGAAAATGCATGAGGCATATGACAGCTTCATAGCTCACCCCCTGTGACTCTTCTACCTCCCAACAGAGCTTACTAGAGTGGGAACCTTTAAATCCCTGCTCTTAGTTTTAGCTACATTGTCATAATCACATTGTCTCTCATCATACCGCTAAACTCATCAATATGAAGTCAGTAGCTTTAATACTTATACTGTGAAGGATAATAAATACAGATGAATTAAAAGCTAAAATAAACAATCAGCAGCAACAACAACAGCAACCCAACTTCTATTAGCATGTCTGGATCTCTGGGATATAATCAGTCACAGCTTCTCTAAGTCCTTGCGAAAGAAAGTCAAAAAAAGTCAAAATGATGTACATATGATTGAAACCTGGCCCATTTATACATGTAATGAACATGAAAGGAGAGATCTCCAATGGCTTTTACAGCTCCAAACCTCTCTACATACACACAGAAAACATACTGTATATAAATGGACAATCACAAAAAGTATTTTTGAGGTGCAAAAGACATCTGTTAAAATTGGGGCAAGCAATCATTTTTGCTGGGGATACAGCTAATCAACTTGGTTAATTGGGGATGTCACTGCAGAGGGTTCAGCATGGTCTGAACATTTATCACAATTTTAGCTGATTTTCAATATAGGAGGAATTGAAGTATAAGAATGGGAATAATGTATTTCAGATCTCCAAAACCTCTCATTCGCATCCTTATTATTACAGGATATCCCCCCCCAAAAATTTTTTATTTATTTATTTATTTATTTATTTATTCATTCATTCATTCATTCATTCAATTATTAATTATTTAGATTCTGTGTAGGCTCAGGACAGCTTACAAAGATCATGCTACCAACATTTTGCCAACAAATTTCAATGTGTCCTAGAGGCTATATGTTCTCTGTAGATTGGTGGTATGTATATATGATTTGCAGATCAGGTAGAGAAAAGGGGGAGACAAAAAGCCTGCATAGACAACATGGACATTTATTTGGTAGGATTTCTATGCCACCCTTCTCCACGGCATAGAAATGTTCTTGGAAAGAAGAGTTTAGCTGGTAACACAATGTGTAAAAGTGTGAAAGGGATTAAGACCTAGCAATTACAGAAGGTTAACAAAAGGTTGGCTTAAAGAACCTGGAGAAAATGTTTCCTTTCCCTTTGACATTCAGATTTCAGTGTACAAACATATTGTACATGTTGATATAAATCACCTGCTTTGAGATTTTATATGTTGGAGGAGCTTGTTAATTCAGACCATTTATTCAAAGTCAATTGGCTCTTCAATCATTTTAATTGTAAAAATCTAAACACTTGGCTGTTTCAAACCCATTCTGGGACTGGAAATTTTAAAGGCAGTACAATAGTTTATGAGGTCCCTGCAGTAGCTGCCAAGTTTAATGAGGCTCAGTGTTTGTTGAAACACACACACACAAAAGGTGGTAGTGTGACAAGAGTAGATGGATGAGGTCTACCCATTAATTTTCTCAGAGTCAAAGAGATGGACAATATTTTCAGAGCTTAGGACAAATTATTTTTACGTTTTGCTAAGTGAGAGACGAGTCTCAAATGGCATGGAACAAGGCTACCTGTAGACTACATCAGCCCTTCTCTCTTGACCAGGCAGTGAAGGTATATTGGGAACTACCATAATTTTGACTGGTAGGGTTAGAATATCCTCCCTTTCGGTGGGTGGGTGAATAGGTGGATGGATGGATGGATGGATGGATAGGTAGATAGATAGATAGATAGATAGATAGATAGATAGATAGATAGATAGATAGATAGATAGATAGGAAGGTAGATAGATAGATAGGAAGGTAGATAGATAGGAAGGTAGGTAGGTAGGTAAATAGATAGATAGATAGATAGATAGATAGATAGATAGATAGATAGATAGATAGATAGATAGATAGATAGATAGATAGGTAGGTAGGAAGGTAGGAAGGAAGGATGGTAGGTAGGTAGGTAGGTAGATAGATAGATAGATAGATAGATAGATAGATAGATAGATAGATAGATAGGCAGGCAGGCAGGCAGGCAGGCAGGCAGGCAGGCAGGCAGGTAGATGATAAAGGCTAATGAAGCGAAAGTAAAATGAAACAAATTTAATTTGAATTAAAATACTAAGACATAGATCATGGGAGATTATTTTCAAAAGTTTCAGAGATACTAAATCTCTTTTCAGGTTTTGCTGGGCTGATCAAAACTTTTTAGACTTAATTGATCACTTGTTACTGAAAAGGGAAATTGGGAAATCCTTTCAGTATATTATTTCAAGAACAATTTCCCAAATTGACTTTGAAATTTTACCTTTCACTTGGCTAAATGTAAAATTCAGGGATCATTTCCCTATCTCTTTCTATTACATTACTTCTGGCTCAGAAATGACAAAAAGAACAGAGTGGATATGTTTTGTTAAATCAAAATTGACACCTATACTAATTCATTTCAAGAGTTCAGCAACAAACCAAAGTTCTGTATTTCTACTGAAAGATGGGTAAATCTTATATTTTCATCTCAGGCATGTAATCTTGAGGCGGACCACAAGTGCACTGAATTTTGGAAAGAAAGGGGTTGGTAGGCACAGAGCTGTCTGTTCTCATTATAGTCATTAATGCTCATAGGAATAAATCCATTTCTACTCTGACTCCTTCCCTTTCCAAGTTTTGCTATGTTCTGTAATTCCTGTTATAGACGAGGAGTGCAAGAATGATTTATCTTTTCTAAATATCCTATTGTTTTGACTTGCTTGCAGTGCTGCCCCCTTTCTTCCCAAGCCTGTTATTGAAGCTACAGCTGTGAGAGATCAATTAAAATTTACTTCATTGAAAGGTCAATATACTACCGGCTGTGACTGTCTTTCAAAACATGGACCGAAGTGCCAACAAAGAAAGCTAGGCAACAATGTGGCCTGTCAACGTTGAATGTCCTTCATTTGTGCTACAACTGTCAGTATGCATTTGGACACACCACATGCTTCTGAACTTGCACAAGCTGTTTGGCGTGTAATGTCACTTATAGCTATAACAAGATAGCTGCAGCATGAGAAGCATTTGCCACAAACTGTTTTTTTTTCTCTGATAGCTGTGATAGATCTGAATTTGGCCAGGCTGATGGCATTTTAAAAAGCATAAAAAGTGAAGGCCTTCAAGAACTGTGTCACATTCGCTGATGGACATTTTGCACACAAACATTATTCCACAAAAGGATAAATGTTCTCAGATCGATCTGTTCAGTCAACAAGTTACAATATCCACCAAAAGGAAAATAATTTCTTACATACCCTGAAAAAAAAAATAGACAAAAATACCATCAAAATTCTGTGCAATGCCTACTTGAAACATTCCTACACATATATAATATATAAGGGTGTTCTGCCGGGCTCTCTGATAGGAGCCTCCCGAAAATTCAAGGATACAAATTTCAGACACACACACACGTTTGAAAATTCAAAACAATGTTCTTCATCACAAAAATCAAAATAAACTAAGCACTCTTTTTGTATTGCAAAGAGCACTCTTCCCAAAACAACCGGGTAGTCTGTACAATGTCCCTTAATCAGTCATTAAGTACTTAGTCAGCAGCTGTGGAGAAACTTCACACCCCTTCTTCTTCCAACGAAGGGAGACACACACACACATTGCTCTGCTTTGGTTTCAAAAGCGTGAAAAAGCAACAAAGTCCAGCACACAAGATTCCTGACGAAACTGCAACAGATATTCTTCCACAATGGCCAAACTCACATGCTGCTATTTATAGCAGCAGCCCTAATTACTGGAGCCCCACCCAAACACAGGTGGCCTCCCTTATTTCCTGTAATATGTTCTTACTTTGTCTCTTCTACACATAATTCTGCGCTTGCGTGGGTCCAAAATGTCATCATCTGAAGCTATAGAAGATAAGGAAGATCGACTGCCTTGGCTGTGTGCCAAGCCTTCCTCTGCTGAGTCACTCCCACCTTCTTCTTCGTCTGAGGAACCTAAACTCTGAACTGATTCTGTCGGCAACAACACAGGCCTGTGACATGTTGAAGTTTCTCCTGCATCCACCTCCCCATTCCCTGGGGCAGGAGCTGGGCCAGAGCCAACCACAACATAATGGTAATTGCCAAAAGCTATGCTGCAAGTAGTTAGTTGTTAGCATATGCAGATGGGGACAGATACAGGTATACATGAATGTATCCATGTGTGCACATGTACACACACACTATCTTGAATTTTTGATTCAATGAATGCATCATCAACAGAAATATAAGGGAAGAAACACCTGGGAAACAAAGGCCCATCCAAGACCATGATAAAAAATTAGATTTGAATATTTGGAAAACACTTGGTCTTGCACTAGCATTTATTTGTTTGTTTCTCTTGTATGAAGCCAGTCACCAAGTAATGAATCTTATTTACCTAAGGAACATATATAGTATATATTTTACATAGTATATAAGGTTAAATATATTTTCCCCAGTGGAATCAGGCATGGAGGATTATTTATTTCAGGAATTATCAATCCTATTTGCAAAGGGAATGCAGTAGCTTTCAGAAAAGTATAATTTGTTTTCACTTCTCTGTTTTGCTTATATCTTTAAAGAATGCTGTCTAATTGTCACCCGATCAAAGTTAATCACCTTTTTCGTCTCTTTCTTACCTCTAAGATCATGAAAAGGAAAAAAAAAGAAATTATAGGAAAGCCCTAAAGAAAAAGGCTAATGCACCCCATAAATTAACCCTAGGCATAATTTTTCATTTTAAAGGATAACAATTTTCTATCAGTTTATAATTAGACACTACAGAATTATGTGATTATTTTTCAGTGATGTTTTCTTTCTCTGCTTTGCCCTAGAACTTCCCCAGTAATTTGTGACAATCTGTTGAAACTTAGATTATTTGAGAAATGACAACTGCAATAGTCTGCAAATAATGGTTATATTAAACCCATTCTATTCTCTGTTGCATCTATGTACATAACTTTTTTTTAAAGGGAGCAATTCAATATTAATACTGAAACAGGATATTCATTTACCTATATTCTCTTTGGAATTAGAACGTTAAAAAGCACTAGTCCTGAGCTTTGTCAGCTGGAGATTTGTATAAAAAGCACTTAATCAAAGCAACTGCTAACATAATAGCAAGCACTAGTTTAATGTTTTAAAAAGATATTGAAAAAATCAACTTCTGCAGAGTGTACATTTGAAATAATATATATACTGTTTAAAATTACAATAAAATGTGTTAGTTTGGATACAAGAAAGCTATCTAATGCAAGGAATAAAAAGCACATTACAGTGTTTTCTAGGTAGAGATAAAAGTCCCAAGTGCATTTGCCTGCTTTTTAAAAAAGTACTTCTGTGTTTTCACATCTGGACTGAGCCAAGGTGTCAAAAATGTGCCTGGGAATAATAAGGAGAAAATTGTTTATCTGTGGGAAAAGAAGCTCAAACAGAATTCCTGGAGAAATGTGGATAGTTAAAGAATCCATTGCATTTCAGATAGCAAGTAAAAGCTGATACAGTGATACCTTGTCTTACAAACTTAATTTGTTCCGGGACGAGGTTCTTAAGGTGAAAAGTTTGTAAGATGAAACAATGTTTCCCATAGGAATCAATGGAAAAGCAATTAATGCGTGCAAGCCCAAAATTCACCCCTTTTGCCAGCTGAAGTGACCGTTTTTGCACTGCTGGAATTCCCCTTGAGGCTCCCCTCCATGGGAAACCCCACCTCTGGACTTCTGTGTTTTTGCGATGCTGCAGGGAATCCCAGCAGGTGGAATCCCAGCATCGCAAAAATGAATGCTTCGCTGGCAACAGAAGTCCGAAGGTGGGGTTTCTCATGGAGGGGAGCCTCAGGGGAATCCCAGCAGTGCAAAAACGGGTGCTTCGCTGGCAACGGAAGTCCGGAAGTGGAGCATCCCAGTGGTGGTGGTGGGTTTGTAAGGTGAAAATAGTTTGTAAGAAGAGGCAAAAAAATCTTAAACCCCAGGTTTGTATCTCAAAAAGTTTTTATGATGAGGCGTTTGTAAGACGAGGTATCACTGTATTTCTAAAATCCCATTAGAAAAATACAAAAAAGCCATTTTTTTCATTTTGGAATCCCAAGTTAGTGCATTGGAAAAGAGCTCAGCCAGAATCAGAAACTGGAATTCTGATTTCACACTGAGTTTGGAAAACTGAAACTTCATGGGTCACATTGGCTGATATGGGAAGCCCAGAAATATATTTGGGTACAGTAGGTCTTTCTCAGGGGATAAAGTTGGAGAAAGTGAACCTGAAGGTAAGCCTGCATGCCAGTCAGTACAAGAAAATAATGTTAGATCTGCTAGAAAGTGGCAAGAAATTTGCCAAGTTAAGGCAGTTTTGTTGGGAGCCAAGAATTGCTTGTATCTTGAACAGATCAAAAGCAGAAGGAATGGCATCCTTGAAGATACTGAAGTATGTAAATTAAACAAAGCAATAAATATTTCTGGAAAAGAAAATGGAGTCAACCAGGAAATAAAAATTGGGTCCTCTAGAACGAGAGTCTTCCGTAAATTATAAAGAGGGGAGAAGGAGGGAGAGGGGGAAGAATGGAGGGAGGAAGAGAGAGAGAGAGAGAGAGAGAAGAGAATTGTGAGCACACAGAGAACTGTTTACAGATTCACATACATGGGTAAAAAGGAGAGGAGCAGAAATTTTGTCTGAGATCACCAGCTATGACAAAGGAAAGGAAACAGGCCAAAATAAGGCAGCTTAATGAGATGAAAGGGAAGTGTATTTATCTGATAGTTCAGCCAATACATGAAGAAAGAGAGAGGCTCATACATTACACCAACTACGAAACTATCTGGCTCAAACCTCAAGAGAAGGGAAGCAGAGTGGGTTCAAATGGGCCAGGAGGAAGGAGGTCCAACTGAAGAATTATGCAACCTTATGAAAGACAATGTGGGAGATCATTGTACAAGATACAGTTGTTTCTTTTGGAAATGGGCAAGGAGGAAATTAGATTTGTAAGTTGTGTGCTGGGCCTTTGAAATGCACTGTACTTTTTAAGGAGATTGCTCAGTTCCTCATATAAAAACCACTAGCACCAGACAAACTTCCTTGAAGGACATATGGAAATCTACCCTGCTGCATTGAATAGCTTTCCGTTGTTTTGAGTTATTTTTGTGCCTGTGCAATTCTATCTTTTTATACATGTGTGATTGTGGCATTTCTGATGCAAATACAACTTGCTCTTTTCTCCTTGAAAATTAGAGGTTTATGTTTTCATAATTGGATTCAGAGAGGAAGCAGGGAAATCACCCTTTAGAGTCCACCATTGGTTTTGGACCAAATTCACCAATATTTCCAGGCTTACATGATCTCCTGCGGGGATAAACACTCCCTCACCTTATGTAGTCATGTAATCATTCTAAGAATAGAAAGAAATAGGAAGAAAGAAAATAGAGAAACCTCTACTCTTGAAATAGCAATGTTTTTCTGTAATATCAATGGAATGTTTAAAGCTTAAAGAATGATAGGTAGTGTTGGGTGAACCGAACCCGCACAATTTGAGTCCGTACCAAATTTTGCGGAGTTTGGCATGCCGGACCCGAACCCAAATTTTTTAAAAAATTTGTGCTATAGTTCAGCGTTTGTGCCGAACACCGTGAAAGCCACCACCAGGCTGTCATCTGCTGAGAACAGTTGGAGGAGCCGGGTGCCGGTGGCGGCGGAGGAAGGTAAACACCAGGGAGCTGTCAGCCAGTCGGGAGGCTGGGAGGGAGGCACAAAAGGAGCTGGGGAATCCCATGAAGAGATTCTGGGGGCGGAGCTTTGATGTCACGTACCCCAGCAGGTTGCTAAGAATGCTAAAGTGATCACTTTGGCGTCCTTAGCAAACTGCCGGTATACGTGATGTCAAAGCTCCGCCCCAGGAATCTCTTTGTGGGAAGGATTCCCCAGCTCTTTCAAAGGGAGGTCTTTTCATGTAAAAATACAAGTTTTTATTTTCACGTGAAAGGACCTCCCTTTGCTTGCGGCGCCACTGCGGCGTCCTTTTTCATAAAAATAAAAGTAAATAAAAATTAAAAATCCGTAAAAATGAAAAATGATGGGATTGCAGGGCCAGAGCTTTGGTGCCACGAACCGTTCAGGTTTGGGTTTGGCCGAATTTTGTGTGAAGTTCATCTGAACTTGCTGAACCCAAACACCGTTGGGTTCGCCCATCACTAATGATAGACAATGAATAAGAAAAATTGGAAAAGAAAGCATAAGGCCACTTCATCTTTGCTGAAGGTAACATAAACACCAGCTTGATCTTGTTCTAGCTAGTGTTTGCCTCACTATGAATTACTAAAAGAATCATATATATTTTCAGCAGAATCAATACTGGAATTTATTTTAATTCTTGGTATTGGTTAGAGAGACAACAAAGAACTTTAGAATTGTAAAGCTTCTTTTAAAAGTAATTCAGGTTAATTTAAAAGCTTGGGAACAAACAAACACAAAGTACAAGGTTCTTTAAAAAAAATATTGCTATGAAATTAACATTATGTTTTCTCCTTTAAACCATAGAGAGTTTCCCCCTCCTTATTTGCCTTTTTGTGCAAAAGGAAGACAAAGAATAATTATTTCAAACAGTATGTGTAATTTAGTTTTTAATGTTAAAGTTAAAAAAGAGAGAATTAATTCATTCAGCCCAGGAAATGAATTAATGCATCGTTTTTTTTTATTGCTGCTTTTGACAATCTCCCTTAAATTTTTTATTTGATTGTTTGTTTGCTCAAGTACATATTTGTAATATACGTAGGTATAACATTGTTTATATACATAAGATGGGTACTGATAAGAGGGAACATTAGGACAGGAATGGTAGGCACGCTGGTCCCCTTATCCTTATATACTCATGAAGAACTCAGAACTTCAAATACTACCTCTTAGGTGAGTGTGGGGCTCAGTAGAGGTCAGTAACTAAGAAGAGGGGAATGGCAACAATTGTGTTTTCTATTTTGCATGTTATGATAATATACTGTGACAGCCAGTATTGGTGTGTCGCGGTTTGTGAGTGATTAAAATCCGTTAAGATCTTAACCCCGCGGAGGTGATAAATAGAAGCCTTATTCATTTGTTCAAACAAGATATATTTTTATTATAAAAACAGAAAATAAAACATGTCTCGAAGGACAACATAACAAATACATCTTCACATGATGGAGGATAGAAAAAGAGAATGGAGAATGATGATGAAGAAGGAGGAAGTGATGTTAGATTTGGCAGGATATTACATCTTTCATTACTAAATGTCTCTAGGGCTGGCAATTTTTCAGCGTGACATGGTGTAGTGGTTACAGACCAATTTCTACAGACTAGAAATGAGGAGACACTGAGTTTTAGTTCCACTTTAGGCTCGAAAGCAGCTGAGTGATCTTGGACCAGTCACTGTCTCTTGGCCCAAGGAAGGAAGCAAGGACAAACTGCGTCTGGAACTGGCAAGATTTCTATGTAATCATGTGGAGTCAAAAACTGACACAAAAACCACTTTTGGAAGCCACTTAGATTTCCACTTGAAGTGGCATAAAAGGATTTATAATAAAAAGAATGCATCAGTAGATACAGAGGGGGAAAGAAATGAATGAAATTTATGAATATATGAATATGAACACACACACATGGGGGGAGGGAAAGAGGGAGAGAAAAGAGAGAGGGAGCTTTTTTAAATGAAAAGGGAACAAGCTGTTTAACAAGCTCTGATTATGATCTCAGATTATAATTTCATTAAAATAATGAATGTGATACAGCAGTAATTCAATTCCTGATTCAGCAGAGAAGCAGAATATCTGAAGAAAGAATAAAAATAATCAAGATAGCAATTGCAGCCAAGTAACTGAACACACATTAAAAATGAACAGAATTTCAGTGATACAGCTGTGACCACCACCGTAACTTTTTGTAGCCAAGCAGACATTGTAGACATTGGTGCATGGATGCTCCTTGTCTGATTCTGAGCCAACAGCTGTCTCTCAGTCCAATCAACATCTCGTGATAGTTGTTGTAAGAATAAAATTGGAGAACTACTGCATATGGCCTCTTGGAAATTAAAGTCTAAATATGATAAATCAAGTAATCAGTGAGAAATTGTGTACAATACATTATGCATGTCAGGTTTACATAGAAGAAAACTGCCCCCCTCCCCATTTTCCTAGCAATATTTTATGTAGCTTTGGTCTCTCTACATTACATTGCAGAAATAAAGGAAAGCAAAGAAAAACCAGAAATATATTTTGTCTTGTCACTCAACCATCCAACAGATAGTGGCTTTAAAACAATTAAAAGATTGGCCAATGTTCTTTTTTAAAAAAATGCCTGCAATTGCTGGTCACTGACATAGAAGAAAAGGCTCATATACTAATCAAAGTATATGCAATAAAAGTTGAATTTTTGTTTGCTAAAATGCAAATTGAATGCTGCTTCTTCCATTCCTGGCGATGTACGATTACATGGGTGATGGAAATGCAGTCATTAGGGGAAAAAATGAAAACAAGCAGATCAAGTAGAAAGGAGAGGAGACTGAAGGACAAGTGGGACAGTAAAATATTGCCGCAAGAAAAAAGCTGGCATTACCCTGAGCCAATAAGCACATTACAATTAACTGCTTATTTTCTCTTTTCCAGCTGAATGGTGATGTAGCTGTACTAGCTTGGTGAACTGTTAAACAACGTAGGAGAGCATGCAAGTCACGGAATTCTTTCCATCCACATAGTGACAGCTTTCTTCTAGGTGATAAAAAAGGGCAGATGTAGAGGTGAATGGGGACTCGGCATGAAGAATTCCCATCATTTTCAATGCCTGGCCAGCTATTTCTCCCATAGGTATTCTTATGGCTGAGAGTGGAGCTTCATTCTCCAAGCTTGTGGATTGGTTTCTGAACATTTCCTTACCAGGCTAGGTAACATCTTCAGCAGAATTTAGGGAATGTTAGTGTTGTTACCTAGCCTGGTAACAAAGTAGCAATAGAAATAGCACTTAGACTTATATACCGCTTTACAGTGCTTTACAGCCCTCTTTAAGTGGTTTTACAGAGTCAGCATATTGCCCCCAACAATTTTGGGTCCTTATTTTACCCACCTCCGAAGGATGGAAGTCTGAGTCAACCTTGAGCCTGGTGCGATTTGAACTGCCAAATTGCAGGCAGCCAGCAGTTGGCAGAAATAGTACTGCACTCTAACCACAGCACCAACACAAAGAAAAACCCAACCCATAAACTCGGACAATGAACCTCCACTTTCATGCTACACACAAGCTACAGATATTTGCCATAACCTTTGTAAATAAAACAATACAATAAAATAATCACTTAAAGCAATGTAAAACAACACTTCTTTTAAATGCTGCGTCCCATGCAAAGTCATGGAATCAATTATAAATAAATCAATTACTCTCCATCTAGAAATTAATAATTTGCTCTCTAACAAACAATTTGGTTTCAGAAAAAAAACTATCCTGCAACCTGCAGCTCCTCCACTGCAAAAATATATAGACAACTCATCTAGATCAAGGGAAATCTATAGATGCAATTTATATCAACTTCTGCAAAGCCTTTGATTCAGTGGTCCATGACAAACTACTCCTAAAATTCAAATCCATGTTACATGCTGTTTTTTGTCACTGTTGTTAGCCGCCCCGAGTCTGCAGAGAAGGGCGGCATACAAATCCAATAAATACATAAAATAAATAAATAAATCTCAGGATCCCTCCATAGCTGGATTACAGCATTCCTGTCAAACAGACAACAAGTGGTCAAATTAGGAAGCACCCTATCCACCCCCATCCCAGTTAAAAGAGGTGTTCCCCAAGTTAGTGTACTGGGACCAACGCTCTACATTCTCTACATCAATGACCTTTGTGATTACATCACAAGCAACTGTGTCCTCTTTGCTGATGATGTAAAACTCTTCAACACCACCAATAACACAACTACTCTCCAAAAAGACCTGAACTCTGTTTCTGAGTGGTCTAACACATGGCAACTCCAAATCTCAACTAGCAAATGCTCTGTCCTACACATTGGGAAGAAGAATCTGAACTTCAAATACTAACTGAATAATCAAATTATCACAGATAATCCTCACTCGGTTGAAGACCTCGGTATACTAATAACAAAAAATTTAAGTTCCAAAGCCCACTGCAACAACATAGTCAAGAAGGCTTCAAGAGTTGTAAACCTAATCCTATGTAGCTTCCGCTCTGGCAATCTCACACTGCTTACCAGAGCTTACAAAACTTTTGCCAGACCCATCCTCGAATACAGCTCATCTGTTTGGAACCCATATCACATCTCAGACATTAACACCCTTGAAAATGTCCAAAGATACTTCACCAGAAGAGCCCTTCACTCCTCCACTTGAAACAGAAAACCCTATGAGACTAGACTTTCAAAGCCTAGAACTAAGACGCCTTAAATATGATCTAAGTATTGCCCACAAGATCATAAGCTGCAACGTCCTGCCTACTACTTCAGCTTCAACCACAACAACACAAGAGCACACAACAGATTTAAACTTAATATTAACTGCTCCAAACTTGACTGTAAAAAATATGACTTCAGTAACCGAGTTGTCGAAGCATGGAACTCATTACCGGACTCCATAGTGTCATCCCCAAACCCCCAACACTTTACCCTTAGATTCTCTACGGTTGACCTATCCAGATTCCTAAGAGGTCAGTAAGGGGCGAGTACAAGTGCACTAGAGTGCCTTCCGTTCCCTGTCCTATTGCTCTCCTATATCTCCTATTGCTTTCTTCTATTCTTATATCTCTTCTTCTATTTTTTCATTGATATGTTCTATTACTATATCTTCTTTTCTATTCTTTCATAGATATATTTTACTATGAGTATCTCCTCTATAACTTTCATCATGTATTTTACTGTGTGTGTGTGTGTGTGTGTGTGTGTGTGTGTGTGTGTATATACACCCACTAAAACTCTCATTGTGTATTGGACAAAATAAATAAATAAATAAAATAAAATAAGACCACAGGAGAATGGACCAGTACCTAATACCTAGTATAACCATTTTGCGGGATCCCCATCAATACCTAGACAACATGGAAAACATTGATTAGTTGTTCCAGTACTTCTATAAAGAGACAGTCATAAGCAGACAGCAAACACATCTAATCAATTCAAGACTGTAAATCTAGAGAGACACTGTTTTTCTGTTGTAAAAGAGTTACCGTGTTTCCCCGATAGTAAGACCCCCCCGATTGTAAGACATATGGGGGGTTTCAGGGGGGTCGGCTTATATAAGCCATACCCCGAAAGTAAGACATATGTCTTACTTTCGGGGAAACACGGTATAAACGGTATTGCGGGGGGGGGGGCGATGACATTGCTTCCAAGCTCCCCGCGCGCCCCTCGCCTTTGCTCGCCGCGGCCTCTTCCACCGCCTCTTCCCCTGCCGAAGCTCAGCTGCAAGCGGCCAGCGAGGCCGCTTGCAGCTTCGCTCGCCTTCCAAGCTCCCCGCGCGCCTTCGCATTCTCCCCGCGCGCCTTCGCCTTCCAAGCTCCCCGCGCGCATTGCTTCCAAGCTCCCCGCGCGCCTTCGCATTCTCCCCGCGCGCCTTCGCCTTCCAAGCTCCCCGCGCGCATTGCTTCCAAGCTCCCCGCGCGCCTTCGCTCGCCTTCGCTCGCCACCGCCTCTTCCCCTGCCGAAGCTCAGCTGCAAGCGGCCAGCGAGGCCGATCGGATCCGAGGCGAGCGGCCGGAGCTGCGCCCTCCTTCGCCCGCCTCCTTTCCGCTCGCCTCGGAGCCGCTTGCAGCTGAGCCTCGGCAGGGGAAGAGGCGGTGGCGCCGCGGCGAGCGAAGGCGAGGGGCGCGCAGGGAGCTGCGCCCTCCTTCACCAGCCTCCTTTCCGGCAGCTCCCTGCGCGCCCCTCGCCTTCGCTCGCCGCGGCGCCACCGCCTCTTCCCCTGCCGAGGCTCAGCTGCAAGCGGCTCCGAGGCGAGCAGAAAGGAGGCGGGCGAAGGAGGGCGCAGCTCCGGCCGCTCGCCTCGGATCCGATCGGCCTCGCTGGCCGCTTGCAGCTGAGCTTCGGCAGGGGAAGAGGCGGTGGCGAGCGAAGGCGAGCGAAGGCGCGTGGGGAGCTTGGAAGCAATGCGCGCGGGGAGCTTGGAAGGCGAAGGCGCGCGGGGAGAATGCGAAGGCGCGCGGGGAGCTTGGAAGCAATGCGCGCGGGGAGCTTGGAAGGCGAAGGCGCGCGGGGAGAATGCGAAGGCGCGCGGGGAGCTTGGAAGCAATGTGCGCGGGGAGCTTGGAAGGCGAAGGCGCGCGGGGAGATGTAAGACATACCCCCAAAGTAAGACACAGTGGGGCTTTTGGGGGTAAAAAGATAGTAAGACACTGCCTTACTATCGGGGAAACACGGTATATTTTATGTCCCTAGGCTTGGTAAATCCATAACTCTTCCTGTATTGATAAAATCCAGAATTACATTGACATCTCTTCTCAATATCAATATATGAATATATATATATTCATATATTGATATACTGTTTTTCTATTGTAAAAGAGTTATATTTTATGTCCCTAGGCTTGGTAAATCCATAACTCTTCCTGTATTGATAAAATCCAGAATTACATTGACATCTCTTCTTAATATCAATATATGAATATATGGATAGTAAATAAAACTAAAACCTATATGTTAATATTATCTCCATATAGGGTGTGTGTGTGTGTGTGTGTGTGTATACATAGGTACATACATATACATGTACATCAGAGATTGGTTCCTCCCAGTTCGGACCAGTTTGCCTAAACTGGTAGTGACCTGCTGGTGACATCATGATGACACCATGGAATTGATTCGGTCGGTGCTGGTTCATAAGTGTTGCCATCTTTTCGGGGAATTTTAGAAAAATATTTTTTGGAGAATTTTTTTTTTCCTTCTGAGCATGTGCAGCAGTCGAGTTTCCGGCACAGTGCATGTGTTACCATTTTGTTTTGGGAATTTTTTTTTGGGGGGGCAGACATTTTGGCACTTTGCATGTGCGTGCTCACAAAGCATATACTCATGTCCATGAGACATGGCCACCGGGTGCAGGAGGAAGCGATTTTCACATCTTTAATCATCAGTTTGCTCATTTTAGAATATTCAAGCTCCAAAATACATGCAAATAATTCATTAATTATCTATTAAAGAATCATTGCCTGTAGAATTATACAAAACATATTACAGTGTTAAAATTAATTTATGTTTTTTTTAAAAATTGCTATTTGAATATACAGCTGTATCCAGATTTTGCTGTATCCAGATTTATATTCTGATATCTGCCAACCCAAAAATTTCTTCATTTCTATAAAATCATCAAAACAAAGACATTGAAATTAATTTCTTTGTTTTGAAGATTTTTTAGCAATGAAGAAATCATTGGATTGGCAGAAATTGGTAAATCATTCTCCTGCTTCATTTCTCTTTCCTAGATTATTCTGTCCAACTGATTTCCCCTTAATAATTCCAAGCCATAAGAATCAGAAACCTCTTGTACTATACCAGTGTTTGGAACATAAATGTGAATAATAATAGTAAAGGATGGTCTGAAAAGTCTAATTGGTTTTATTCATTCACAGATTCCCACTGTAATTCTATCTTTGTTGTTTAAAATTTTCTTCTCCTGGATGGTAACCTCAGTGATTAGATGTCCCAAAGGTTTTAATCTGGCCACATTATAAACGCTATTAGTGCATCTTCAGCTTTTCTTCAGTAGCATGTTGATTGCCATCTGGCTCGAGGGGATCATCATCTGGTTTTATACCATCAATCATTTCATATTGTCCAGACATGTATTGTGCTATTTTGCGTGCCATCCAGATATTCCTACCAATTAGAAACATAGAAACATAGAAGACTGACGGCAGAAAAAGACCCCATGGTCCATCTAGTCTGCCCTTTTACTATTTCCTGTATTTTATCTTACAATGGATATATGTTTATCCCAGGCATGTTTAAATTCGGTTACTGTGGATTTACCAACCACGTCTGCTGGAAGTTTGTTCCAAGGATCTACTACTCTTTCAGTAAAATAATACTTTCTCAAAGATAAAATAATACTTTATCTTTATTCATGAATTCATGAAATAAAAATGAATAAAATAAAATGGTTTTTTTCTTGATAAAATACAGAAATGGTATGTTATGGTGTTCCTTTGCCATTATCATTAAAGTGATCACCTGCTTCCAGCATCTTGCTGTCAGATATAGCTGCCTGCTTGATCTACCTGGGCAGCTAGGATGGCTTTAATGCTTTGAGTGACCCTGCTGAGAATATTTGCTATCAATATATATTCCTAGTGTTTTTCACTTATCCCTTCTAGGAATATTGCCACCCATCCCTGGCAGAATCAAAATGCACCTCTTGGAATTTTATTTTTGAAAAAAGCAACTCAGGAAGATACAAGTGAAAAAAAGCTGAACGTAGAGAATTATTATTTCCATAGATCAAAAGAAAATATCCGGGATGATTGTTTTTAAACAACTGAAATTAAAACATGAAAGCCATAAAAGAGCAAACATTGTATACGGAAATCAGAATAAATGCTTAAAAATATTAAAAAAAAGCTAAAAAAAGAGTTGTTTTTAAAAATGTCTATAAGGTTTTAATTATTCATTTAGTTGTTGGCCATCTCAAATTTAGAAACCATGAAAGGTACCAATTTGTGAGCCTGGCAGAGTTCTCCCCACCCCACTCTCCATTATTCCTATATACTTTTCTCCTCTTTTTTCTTCAATGAGCCTCAGCCCTCCGTTCTCCCCACCCCACTCTCCATTATTCCTACATACTTTTCTCCTCTTTTTTCTTCAATGAGCATCTGTCCTCCTTTTTCGTATTTTTTTTTTATTTTTATGTGAAAAGACCGCCTTTTGCTTGCAGCGCTGCTGCAGTGTCCTTTTTCATAAAAATAACAATGTTTGACATCACTGGCAGGTTGCTAAGGATGGCAAGGTGATCACTTCCTGGATTCCATGGAATCCAGGAAGTGATCACCTTGGCGTCCTTAGCAACCTGCTGGTGACGTCAAAGCTCCGAACACCAAACGCGACCCCAAACTTTGCCCGAATTTCAAAAAATTTTGGGTTCGTGTTCGGCATACAGAACACCACAAAATTCAATACGGACCCAAATTGTGCGAGTTCGGTTCACCCATCACTAATTACCATGCATTTTTAAAAAATACAGTTTTAATATATGAATTCATAACAGAATTTATTTTCAGCCAGTTCACTAATAAATTCTAATTTCTTTACATATTGTTTTTGAGATTAACTGCTTGTGTTACTGTCAGAAATGTATGTTTGATAATAATTTTAAAATATTCCTGTCTCTAACAGTGGCTTTCTCCTCATTGAAAATGCAATTGGGTGTTCAATATTGTTCTGTGAGAATTTGGGACTTCTCTTCCTATCTCTTTCTAGAGATGTCCATCACCATCAAAAACAATAAATGGAACTTCTATGGAACTAAGAGTTGTTTTACACTAACAAATGAATTCTCACAAAACAAAGGTAACAAAGATGAAATTAGAACTCATATCTCCCACTTAATTCCACTTAACTTGGTGCTTTAACCACTAAACAAACAAAACTGGCTCATCTTGGTAAACCTACCAGTTCCACCTACCTGGACCAGGAAATATTGAAGACAGCTAATAATGCTTTTGTCACTTCTCAATTACACTACTGTAACTCATTCTAAATGGGGATGCTTTTAAAGATGTCCCAAATGTTACAGATTGCACATAATGTAGCTGTTCACCTGCTGTCATGTTAGCTGGTTAAACAGAATAACGTCTAATTTGCAAAAATTATACAAGGGGCAAGGCAAGGGGCATGTAGGTTCAATTCAAGGTGCCAATTTTTACCTCGAAAGGTGTATTCGGCTTGATCCTTCATTCCTTTGGAACTGTGCTGGATGGACGAAAATGGACACACAATCATGATTCTTCTCCAAATTGCAATGATATTTATGGTTGTAGTAGTTTTACCTAGATAATTCAGTATATTGCCATTGCAGATGTGTGTTTAGTTTAATCTGTACTTAAATCAAGGAGAGAAGCAACCTAAAACTAAGGAGAAATTTCCTGGTAGTTAACAATTAATCAGTGGAACGACTCACCTCCAAAAGTTGTAAATATTCCAATATCAGAGGTTTTTAAGAAGCGATTGGATAACTATTTATCTGAAATGGTATAAAGTTTCCTGCCTAAGCAGAAAGTTGGACTAGTAGACCTCCAAGGTCCCTTTTATCCGTTTTACATCCTGCTGACCTGATTCATGCAGAGCCTGCAAAACTTATACTTTTGAACTCATTTTAGCATAGGGAGGCTCTTTCCCGAGGTTCTTAATTTGCAACACCCTTGTCAAACTATCATCCTTGACATCTGATTTGTCCTCCAAAAGCTGCTGTCTTTTCCACCAGCCAGTCTGCTCAGCTGTTCTCCCCCTTGGGTCCTGCTTACTCCTGCTGGGCCTTTAGCTGCAGATTGTTTGCCACCTGTTCCTCATTTATTTATTTATTTATTTATTTATTTATTTATTTATTTATTTATTTATTTATTTATTTATCACATTTATAGACTGTCCTAATCTGTTGCAACAGTTGGCAGTTTACAAAATAGGCAGTAAATATACATTTCAGAAGCAGTAGAAAGCAGCTTCTGAGATCTTCACGTGGGCATTGCACACTGCCCAGAGGCTACTATACAAGGACAAACTATGCATTTTAAATATTGCTTGGAAGTGGGAGATACTTCCAATCTAATCTACTGAATCCCCTTTATGGATTGCCCTTGTGAGTATGTAGAACAAATGGGGAGGAAGTTAACCACCAGATTGCAGTTATAGAAAGAGTGCTGATTTACCAACACCTTATCAAGTACTTAGGAACCAAGGGCTTGGCAGCACAAGGAAACAACAACCATCACCACACCAATCAACCAATAGGAAGGCCACATATAAATATGACAATATTAAGCACATATTCCAATAGAGAGGAGTTCCCTGAAGATGGGCTTCAATAGAGAGGAGTTCCCTGAAGCTTAGAAGACTAAATCTTTGTTCCAGATTTGTTCTTGAAGTAAAAATATAATATCCACCCCCAAGAAATTAATAAAAATCCCAGAAAACAAATCATTTTAAAAAAACCAAAACATCTTCCATTGTTTGCATTAGCCATTCTGCCTAGGACTTAAAGATTTGCTTAAATAGGTACAGGGTGTAGGCCATAAAAATCTCATGGGGAATTATATTCTAGGATACGGAGAGCATGATGGAGAATACCACAAGTATCTACTATCCATGCTGTACAATAAACACTTCAGCAATTCCTAATGTTTTCCTCTTCATTGATTAACATCTCTACCCTTTTATATATTTCTCCTAACAAGCCAGGCATGAAGCTTCTCAACATCTGTGTAAGTTTTATTTTGGTCTTGGCACATGGAAATAAAAACATATACTCTGTCTGAGGACATTACATCATCCCATGTCTCTCAGGACAACTCACCTTCCCACTGATAGTCTTTTCCAGACGAAATTTTCCATGCTTTACATGATCTGGCCAGGAGAGGATGCTGTTGCTAACTTCCTTTATAGAAATCAAATGGGGGAAGACTCAGAAAACCACAATGTCATAGTTAACACCTTCATTTATGAGTGGCTTACTCCCAGAGGTCACATACAGTGGACCTGATCTTTTTATCAGTTAAGCAATAGATGGAAAACATCATTTAAGCAACAGATGGAAATGAATGGGTTTGAATGGAAGACATGATTAAATGATTTTAACAAGCATGGGTTTAATAGGCTAGTTGCACACCACCTCAACTTCTGCAAATGGACAATATACACATAATAATTAGAAACAGATAGTAAATGCAAATAACAACGTCAAAATGTCAAATTTCTTCAACTCTTAAAAGATCTCATTAAACCCAATAAATTAGCACATTAATTTGCTAGTATGGTACCATTATTGTTTCAAGTGTGTGAAAGAAATTCTGATCAGCACTCAAGTCTTTTCTGAGTGCACCTGTTTAAAAGATATGAACAAGTCATTAGATTACTTAAAGAATAAAATGTAGGGAGGTTTTTCTTCTTCTTCTTAGTTAAGCTGTTGCAGAGCATATCATGAAAATTAAATCAGGTTTTGAAAAATGAAATAAGCATTTGTATTGCTATGAAATAGATTCTTATAGGTAAACAGAACAAGTAATTTTCAGTATCAGGTTATTGATTTATTTATTACATTTGTGTGCCGCCCCTCTCCGAAGATTCAAATCTAATAAATAAATACATACATACAGTCTTTTGATTTTATATGTAAATGACATTTTCTCAATTTCTCGGGAATGAGCTTTTTCTCTTTCATGCATGTTAGAAACTTTTCATGAGATAAAAATAAGTCGGATTGAAATAACTTTTGACCAATTGTGGAATTTTGTAAGAACGGAAAGGATGTAGTGAATGAAATCTGTCTAATTATTGACCTTCTTATCTGCAACATTTCCATTGCATACAGGTTAAGAATAGTCTTATATTTTCAGATTTATTCGTGTATGTCTTTGGGTGTTGAAGGAAACAGAAGAGAGAGACTGCAAATAAAGTAATATCTTATCAATGTCTTATATTTCAAAAGTAACAATATGGAATTTTTAAATTAATAAAAATGGTTTTCCATTTAGTGCATTACAACTTAGATGCATATTACTATTGCTATAGTTGATTATCACTGATTCATCATGAAATAACAGAGCAAAGAACAAAAAAATATATTTGATTGGTTTTGTTTGGAAATTAAATTTCTTATTGTTACTTTTTATTTGAAAAACTTTCCGGAAATTGCTCACAAATCCCTAGCTCTGATTCAGTAGAAAGAATGAAGATGGGAGTCAATACTTTAAAGTAATAAAATATTAATTTCAAATATTAATTTATCACAGTAAAAGAAAGGATGCCAATACCATGCTAAATGAACCAAATAGAGACTGCTGCTTTCAGCAAGATTGATTGGTCCCCTTAAAAACAATCTGTTAAATCTGGGTAAAGAAATTGTATGCATGCTCCAGATTCATAACTCTAGATGCCAAGATGAATCAAAAGTATAATAAACTTCAAGTGTCTGATATTTGTAGAGATCACTATGAGTCATTGGGAATGTTTAGCAACAAATCTATTAAGTCAAAATATGAATTCTGATACTTTTTAGTAAAACAAACTGGAGAGATTTTTATTTTTTTTGGTGGTGGTGGAGATTTCACCGTAAAGGTTTGTGTGCTCAGCACCACAGTGCATCAATGTTGGCATCTTGTGTTATATTAATTATAGTGTGCATTTCAGGTAGCCCACATTTTCTGTACATACTTAGTACCTGGGCTTCTTGGACTTTGGGAGATGTTTTTGATATCCCAAAAGCATTGGCATTTCATTGTTTGTTTGTTTGTTTGTTTGTTTGTTTGTTTGTTTGTTTGTTTGTTTGTTTGTTCGTTCGTTCGTTCGTTCGTTCATTCATTCATTCATTCATTCCTTCATTCATTCATTTATTAGATTTGTATGCTGCCCCTCTCCGAGGATTCGAAGTGGCTCCCAGCAAACAATACAGTCTACAAATCCAGTGTTAAAAAGCAGAACAATTAAGAAACCCTTGTTAAGAACAATCACACAACTCAACATACCATACATAAAGCGGGGCAGCTGGGGGAAATCAATTTCCCCATGCTTGGTGACATAGGTGGGCTTTCAATAATTTACGGAAGGCAAGGAGGGTGGGTGTGGTCCTAATCTCTGGGGGGAGTTGGTTCCAGAGGACTGGGGCTGCCACAGAGAAGGCTCTTCCCCTGGGTCCCACCAGATGGCATTGTTTTGTCAATGGAACCCGGAGAAGGCCGACTCTGTGGGACCTCACCAGTTGCTGGGATTCATGCGGCAGAAGGCAGTCTCAAATGTATTCTGGACTGATGCCATGCAAGGCTTTATAGGTCATAACCAACACTTTGAATTGTGACTGTAAACTGATCGGCAGCCAGTGCAGGCTACGGAGTGTTGATGTAATATGGGCATATTGGGGGATGCCCATAATTGCTCTCACAGCCGCATTCTGCATGATCTGGAGTTTCCGAACACTTTTCAAAGATAGCCCCATTTAGAGAGCATTACAGTAGTCGAGCTTCGAGGTGATGAGGGCATGAGTGACTGTGAGCAGTGACTGTGAGCAGTGGCTATGTGCCTGAGGATGAAGTACAAGTAAAAAAGTTTACCCTTCCCCCCCTCCAGTGATGGGCTCCTACAGGAACGGTCAGGAACGCAGTTCCGGTAGCAAAATTTGGAGCTCCACCCCAGAGCACCCAATTTGCACTGAAAGATGTTGAAACAAAATGCATAAGCCACGCCCACGGTGTGGTAGTAAAAATTTTGGTAGCCCATCACTGCCTCCCTCCCTCCCTTTCTCCTTTCCTGTAAAGAATCCCAGAAGGTCTTTGGTAGCAGGAATAAAAACCAGACATTTGAAACTGAGAACATGCCCATTGATTATCTGGCATTCTTAGACTCCACTGTTAATTAGCTTAGCTTGAGCAAAGATAGCTAACTGCACTTTCAATAAACTCTCAACTGAATCTCAGTGCATGTGGGGCTTTCCAAACAGCGATGGTTATTTGTTTGTTTGTTTGTTTGTTTGTTTGTTTGTTTGTTTATTTGTTTATTTATTTATTTATTTATTTATTTATTTGTTTGTTTATTTATTTGTTTGTTTGTTTGTTTGTTTGATTTTTATGCTGCCCTTCTCCTTAGACTCAGGGCGGCTTACAACATGTTAGCAA
Organism: Erythrolamprus reginae; assembly: GCF_031021105.1. NCBI lineage: Eukaryota > Metazoa > Chordata > Lepidosauria > Squamata > Dipsadidae > Erythrolamprus > Erythrolamprus reginae. The sequence continues at coordinate 305,014,100 of NC_091950.1, read as the reverse complement.
TAGCACTTTTTAACAGAGCCAGCATATTGCCCCCACAATCCGGGTCCTCATTTTACCCACCTCGGAAGGATGGAAGGCTGAGTCAACCTTGAGCCGGTGATAAGATTTGAACTGCTGACCTTCAGATCTACAATCAGCTTCAGTGGCCTGCAGTACAACACTCTATCTGCTGCGCCACTCCGGTTCCTTTCCTTCTCCCGCCTGCACCACTTATGGGCCTAGCAAGCCTCCCTAAAGCCTCTTAGAAGTCAAAAGGGGCACATTGGGGCACTGTAACACCTCATACTCCATTTTGGGCCTAGCAAGCCATCATAGGCCCGCTGGGAACCAAAACAAGTACAGGGGGGGGGACCTTGGAAGCAGGGGTGGACTCTAACTTACATCACTGCCAGTTTGCTTCCTCCTATGCCACATGGCCAAAAAAACAAAGCCAAAAATTATGGCGATCATATGCACTGTGCTGGAATTTGACTTCTGTGCATGCTGAGAAAGGGGAGTGGGGAATTTAAAAATCATTTTTTTAATTGAAAAAAAAAGATGGCAGTGCCCACAGACCAGCACTGATCAATCCAATTCAGTGACATCATTGTGACATCACGAGCAGGTCCCTACTAGTTTGGGCAAACTGGTAGCCACCAGAAGGAACCCACCCCTGAGTTACACTGTTATAAATATTTTGAATTCTCATTTTCCAGGAAGAGGGGGGGAAATAATCTTGGTAGCTGGGGAATTGTGAGAGAAGTGAAGCTTGAATCAGAAATAAATTCATGAATCTTGGATTCCAAAGGAATTGTTCTAAGGTTCTAAATGAAGTATTGTGTTCAAAATGAAGAAAGGTATTCAGAATAACAGCCTTAGGAATATGGACAGGACAATATCTAAGAGCTTTACATTATGTATGGATATATCAAAGAACATATGGGAAAAGAATGTTACAATTTGGTACCAGATGTCTCTTTAGCCCAGTCTGCAGTTATTCACCTTATAAGAAACAGATTTGATTTGTTAATACCGGATTCCTGAAAGTTGGACCAGCAACATCCAGAGAACACAACTTGGATAAAAATAGCTGATGGAAAGATTATCAAATTTGGCCAATAAATATAAGTGCACAAACACTGGTGACAGATGGTATGCTGGAGTTACTTCAAGATGATTCAACATTTGAGGCAATGCCATCTTGGTGGAATGAACAGATTGAAATCCAGTTGACGGAATCATAAAATCATAACAAGAAAAAGTGGTTTCCTGTTGAGAGAGAACCTCTATCTGGAAAATTTGTTTGAAATAAAAGATAAAGGAGGATAGCTAGAGCTAGCATAGCAATAGGGTTTGTTGGTTTTTTTTATTTGAACAGATGATGTTTAAAGCAGAGATCCTCAAACTGTGGATTGGGCTGTGAGGTGTTGTCAACTGGGTCATGGAAATGGCCAATGAACATAAACACAATCCCCATTTGCACTAGCAGCAGGTGAGCACACAGACACTGCTCCATTTAAGTAAACAGAAAATGTGTGTGTGTGTGCATAATTCTCATGCAAATGGAGTTTTCTTCATGTACTTGCCGGCTGCTCACACAGACCATCCCCCGCAGTGAAGGGCTACCAAAATTTTTACGACCACACTGTGGGCCTGGCTTATGTGGAACTCACTGCATTTTCTTTCAACATCTTTCAGTGCAAATTGGGTGCTCTGGGGTGGAGCTCCATTTTTGCTACCCCACTGTGTTCCCCTGCCGTCCAGGCAGTAGCCCACCCCTGATACCCCACCACCACCAGTCCACAAAGTTAAAAACATTAAGGAATTCTGATTTAAAAGACTCAGGAAAACTATTGGTGGATAACAAAGAGTTCATTTGATTGGTCAAATACAGAGGACTAAGAGAAGGGAAAGGGAATATGGGATGGAAGATAGGAATCTAAGTAGGGTAGGGAGTATTTTAATAACTTGTATGCTTTCCTCAGGAGCAACTGAAGTAAAATAAACGCATTGGCTGTATCTAAAGATCTAGGCTTCCACTGAGGGAAGGAGGAACAATCTGAGGTAAAAACATATAAGATAGTCTAAATCTTATCTGAAAATAAATTATGTAAGCCCTTTTTAAATAGAGCCTCATTAAAGGAGGTGGTTTATTCATTCACTGGTGCAAGCAGTATTCAAAACTCCTGAAAATCTGGTGGGGTGCTTGTTACTGTGTCAGAATTATGGAATGATACAAAATCTGTATATCCAGCACAGTGAAATAAGAAGCCAAAGCTGTTTTAAAACTCATCTCCATATGAGAACTCTTGGGAGTGTGCCAGCACCTCTTCAGACACTGAGGCAGCAAGCATCGTGGACAAAAATAGGCAATATGTCACAAACTAGTTGGGCCTGATCAAATAGTACAGGTTCTTAATCATGCCAGTGTATCCAAAGCACACATCAAGGCCTCCATATATAGTTCAACAAGATCACTGGCAGACATCTGGAAATGTGCTGAGGAAAGATCTTCTGCCACCAGAGAGCAAAACATTGTTTCAGACAGATCTGCAGTGTCTCTAGATTGAGTAAAGAGAGACAACATAGCTGAAGGAGGACAAAGTACCATTGAACATTACACAGAATAAGGTTCAGAGATATCAGTCTTAGATACAAAATGAAATATTGAAGTTAAACCTCTTGATAAAATCATGTCAGGTGTTCCTCCTTTGCGGTAACATATGCAGGATGGAGAGAATTGTCCAACTGTGAAACTAAAAGATTAACCAAGTGTTGTGAAAAAACAGAAGTGTAAGAATGAATATTAGAATTATCAGCTGGTAGTGAAGGACACTGTAGGACATCTAAACTATTGGGGCAGGCTGGAATTTCATCAAGGAAGCTGAGTGTGGGAAATTGAATTTATCATGATATAGAGAAAAATACAGGAATAATTATTTGAATCCAGGGAAGATTTAAATCTAGAATCATTGTCAAAATCTGTCAATCAGTTGTAATAGGTACTGCTCTTGAATTATAATAATCATTTAATCCTCATTTTCAGGGGTGAGATATTGGGGGGTTGGAAGAACCTCTAGCTAAGATTCTGTGCAGTTCAGAGAAGCCCCAAATCCAATTCCTGACTGCCTCCCTCACACCTACCCTGCCCCTCCCAGGAGTCTCCACATGGCCAGTTTTTGATACAGGTAAATGCAGAGGCTTGAGGAGGCTGAAAAACAGGCCTACCAGAAGTTCAGGAAGGTTGGACACGGGCCTGTTTCTGGCCTCCAGAGGGCTTCAGGAGCCTGGGGAGGAGTTTTCATTTTCCCGGATGCTCAAGGAAGCCTGCAGAGCCAGGGGACAGGCAAAAAATGTCCCCCTCATGACGCAGGAAGCCAACTAGGCCAAGGATAGGCAAAGTTGGCTCTTCTATGATTTGTGGACTTCAACTCCCAGAATTCTTGAGACAATAGCCTAGCTTAGGAATTCTGGGAGTTGAAGTCCACATGTCATAGAAGAGCCAACTTTGCCTACCCCTGGACTAGGCCATGCCCACCATATCCATGACCCACCCAGCAACTGGGCAGAGAACCCCTTTCCATGATCTTTCTTGCTACAACTGTTAAGTGAATTGCTGTGTTTGCTTAGAAACAGCCGGCCAGTTAGAGCCGTGCAATTGGCGTCCTTATCCAAGATTCTGATAGGGCGCTTTCCATAGTTACTTTGTAAGCGGGAAAGTTACTGTGTATTGATTGGCTCCTGCCTCAGCCTGCGGTGCTATAAAACTCTGTATGTAATTGAATGTTCTCTCTAAGCCTGTACCTGCCTTGCTGGCATGCATTCCGTATTAAATCTCACAGTTATCTAAGGCCTCCTCTGTTTTACTGGCGGCGAGGATTCTAGCCATTTCTTCGGAGAATTCTATGCTTGGACTCTATAAGTAAGTGAAGATGTCTGTGCAGCTTACTTTCGCCCCCTTCAATCCCCAAGGGGAGACGTGGGACTCCTATGTCGCCCGTTTCAATTGTTTCTTAATCTCCAATGGGTACACGGAAATTTCCGGGGATAGGAAAAGATCATATTTCCTGGGGTTTCGTGGCCCCGAGATGTTTGAAACTGCCCGCGCATTGTTTGCCCCTACTTCGATCCACGACGTTTCGTGGGATGACTTTTTAAAAACATTGCAGGACCATTATGCCTCAGCTCCCTCACGGTGTGCACGGCGCTATAAGTTTTATCAGCGGAACCAAGCCGAGGGGGAGTCTATAAACGACTATGTGGCCGCCCTTCGCCGAGCGGCATTGTATTGCGAATTCGCTGACCTGAACGATTACCTCCTTGACAGGCTTGTAATTGGGGTGAGAGACGGTCGTCTTAAGCGGCGTCTCCTGGCCATTAGGGATCTGACATTCCAAGCGGCGCTAGCGGAGGCTCGTGCGTTTGAGCTGTCAACGCAGTCGCTTGCAGCCATGGACAGCGCCGTGAATGTCACCCACAAGAGTGCTGTTTCCACGGATAAGACCGCAGTTCTTCCTGAAGAGGAAGGCATTCTTGGGGCAGAGGAGGAGGAGGTGTGCAAATTGGTGGTGAATAGGAACCGAGATGCTCCTTCTACATGACCTCGGCCGCCCCAGTCACCTTGTCGGGGGTGTGGGGGAAATCATCTGAGGTCCACCTGCCCTTCCCGTGATTCGGTGTGTTGGCACTGTGGTGCCAAGGGGCACCTTTCCAGGGTCTGCCGTTCTCGCAGAGTTTCCACAGCCGCGACCCGGGAGCAACGAGAGCCCCAAGGTTTCACTCCCCGATGGCAGCGGAAATTCCCTTCTAACCGGCGGGAGGATTGCAATGCTATCTATAGCCGGCCACGTTTGGCTACCACCTTTGTAAAGGAGATGTCTAATTCGGCGGAAAAGATCTCGTTGGAGGTCCAGTTGGGGAGTTCGAGGTGCCCAATGCAAGTGGACACTGGATCTGCTCACTCCCTAGTTTCGTGGGCAACATTGAAGTGCTGTTTCCCAACTATCAGCAGAGGTCGCCTGTTTCCATGTGCTGTGCAACTGAAGGACTACCAAGGGGCACCAATTCCTATCCTGGGGGAGGGTCGTTTTCCAGTCCGTTTCAAAACTTTTGTGGGCAAATTGCCTCTGATTGTGATTAATGGACCGTTCTCTAACCTTTTAGGATTGGACTGGTTCAAGGCATTGGGACTCTCTGTCATTGGGGTAAATGCTGTCAGTGATATGGGAAGGTTTGAGGTTCTTGCACAGGAATTTCCGACAGTATTTGATGGCCAGTTGGGCTGTTATACGGGGACCCCGATTTCATTTGGGTTAAATCCACAAGTACTGGCGGTTCGTTTAAAAGCCCGCCGGGTGCCCATTCCTCTTCGGCCGAAAGTGGATGAGGAGCTGGATAGGCTAATTGCCCAGGGGGTGCTGGAGCCGGTGGATCAGGCCAAATGGGAGACCCCGGTGGTGATTGCTTTCAAGGGGGATGGGGGAATTAGGCTGTGTGGGGACTACAAATGTTCCATTAACAAAGCGTTGGCACATCACTCATATCCGCTGCCAGTGGTGCAACAGCTGCTGCATACCCTGGGAAAGGGTCGGGTATTTGCGAAGCTTGATCTCTCTCAGGCTTATCAGCAGCTCTCCGTCGACCCCCTTGCTGCGGAAGCGCAGTCAATCATCACGCACCTGGGGGTCTTCAAGTGTCACCAGCTACAATTTGGGGTCTCCATTGCCCCAGGGATATTCCAGGGCCTGATGGAAAGGTTGCTATACGGGCTCGAAGGAACTGTGCCATATTTTGACGACGTCCTGGTGTCGGGGAGTTCCACAGACGAGTTGATGGCACGAGTAAGGATGGTTTTGTCCAAGTTTAGGGACGCGGGACTTAAGCTGAAGGAAAAGAAGTGTGTCTTTGGAGTCCCAAGGGTGGAATTCCTGGGTTTTATTGTGGATGGGGAGGGAATTCACCCTACCCCTGAGAAAACACGGGTGATTAGGGACGCCCCCAGGCCACAGTCCAAGGCAGAGCTTCAAGCCTTTTTAGGACTCTTAAATTTTTACGCGGTTTTTATTCCGCATAAAGCTTCGGTGGCCGAACCGTTGCACCGTCTTTTGGACAAGCATTCAAACTGGCACTGGGGTGACAGGGAGGAATTAGCATTCAACGGGGTCAAAGCAATACTATTGTCCAACAATGTGCTGGCCCAATACTCACCGGGATTACCTTTAGTATTGACCTGTGACGCTTCACAGCACGGAGTGGGCGCTGTTCTCAGCCACAGACTGCCCAATGGAACCGAAGCCCCTCTGGCATTTTTCTCTCGCACGTTGGCAAAGGCGGAGAGGAATTATGGGCATATAGACAAGGAGGCACTGGCACTCGTTGCAGGGGTCAAGCGGTTCCACGATTACCTATATGGCCGGCATTTCGAGCTAGTTACTGACCACCAACCATTGCTGGGGCTTTTGTCTGGCAACCGTCAAAGTCCAGTGGTCCTATCACCCAGAATGTCACGCTGGATTGTCTTTCTAGCGAATTAAAATTACACGCTGACCTATAAGCCGAGACGCCACATAGCACACGCAGATGCCCTAAGCAGATGTCCGCTGCCAGATGTTCTAGTCGACCCCGCTCTGGCGTGCTCGGTGTTCGCGCTATCTGAGAGTGCTATTCCTATTTCTGCAACTGAGGTAGCTGGAGTAACTGGGCGGGATGCCATACTATCCCAAGTGAGACAATGGGTGTTAAGGGGATGGCCATCTGCAGCCCCCGCAGACATATTTGTTCCATTTTTTAGATGCCAATCGGAGCTCTCTGTAGAGAAGGGGGTGGTGCTGCGAGGCAGCAGGGTGGTGGTTCCAGAAAAGCTGCGCAGCCAGGTGTTGGCACTATTGTACAGGGGTCACCCGGGCATAGTGCGCATGAAGAGCTTAGCTCGTGACTATGTTTGGTGGCCAGGAGTGGACAAGGCGGTAGAGCTGAGGGTGGCAGGGTGAGCTGCGTGCCAAGAAAGCCGTCCTTTCCCTCCCCAGGCCGAGCCGCTGGTTTGGGAACCACCAGCAGGACCTTGGGCTCGCATACATATTGATTTAGCTGGTCCCTTTATGGGACAGACCTTCCTAATAATCGTGGATGCCCATTCGAAATGGGTGGAGGTCGTCCAGCTTAGGTCTACCTGCGCTCAGGCAATCATAGATGCTCTAATGACCTTATTTGCTACGCATGGATTTCCCGACCTCCTCGTCTCTGACAACGGTCCACAGTTTACAGCAGTGCAGTTTGAGTCATTCTTGGCATCTGCTGGCATCAGACATGCGTTGAGCTCGCCGTGGCATCCGGCTAGTAATGGCCAGGCGGAACGGGCAGTTCGGTCTGTAAAAGACGCCCTCAAAAGAATGCCGCAAGGTTCTTGGCAGGAAAGGTTAGCAGACTTGTTGCTGGCGCAACATTCCACCCCCTGTATGGCCACGGGCAAAACCCCGGCTGAATTATTGATGGGTCGCAAGCTCTGAATCATCTTAGACAGACTGCACCCATGGTATTCCCAAACTGTCCAGTGGCCAGTAACCCCGGCCAGACAGGTAAGGGTAGGAAATGCCGTTTTCGTATGCTCATACTCTGGGGGACGAAGTTGGGAAAAAGGAAGAGTAAGCAGGGAACTGGGGCCTCGGTCTTTTGAAATTGAACTAATGGATGGTAGGATTTGGAAGAGGCATTTGGACCAGATCTGAATTGACAGGGTGGCCGACCTCCGAGGAGAAGGGGATCCTGGGCAGACGGAATCTGCTCACAGTGAGTTAATGTTGCCCGCAAGGACGTTGGGGGAAAACGCCTCCACGGAGTCATTGAGGGATGAGGCATTTCCGGATACTGAAGAGGGAGTACAAGAACAAAATTCGGGGACAGTTTTAGAGCCGGCGGTCATGCCTCGGCGTTCTGAGAGAGTGCGCTACAAACCGGCATATTTAGAGGACTATGTATGTCTCAATCAAGGGGTTAGGAGTGCTGTGTTTGCTTAGAAACAGCCGGCCGGTTAGAGCCGTGCGATTGGCGTCCCTATCCAAGGTTCTGATAGGGCGCTTTCCATAGTTACTTTGTAAGCGGGAAAGTTACTGTGTATTGATTGGTTCCTGCCTCAGCCTGCGGTGCTATAAAACTCTGTATGTAATTGAATGTTCTCTCTAAGCCTGTACCTGCCTTGCTGGCATGCATTCCGTATTAAATCTCACAGTTATCTAAGGCCTCCTCTGTTTTATGAATCACTGCAGTTGTTAAGTGAATCCAGTTTCCTCATTGACTTTGCTTGTCAGAAGGTTGCAAAAAGTGATCACATGACTCTGAGACACTGTGATCATCATAAATATGAGTCAGTTGCCAAGCATTTGAATTTTGATCATGTGACCATGGGGATGCTTCAGCGGGTGTAGTGTGAAAAATGGTTGGTAGTCACATTTTTCAGTACCATTGTAACTTAAAATGGTCACTAAATGAACTGTTGCAACTTGGGAATTATTTGTATTGAGTTGCCAGCCTTATCAATTAGACATGGATACAAAATTTTAGTAATGGATCCACCTTCTGGGAGAGCCATTTTTAGGAGGGATGTGAATAATTTACTGTTTGTTGCCTACTGCTTGTTAAGGATCATATGCTTCTTTTAAGTGTATAAACTTATGCCAAATTGTATGTTACCAGATTTCAATTTGTGACTTGGGTGTTGAGAACATTCCTTGATCAGTACAGAATAAACAAGTTGCAATTTTCTGCCTTGAGGCACCAGGTAACAATCCTAGACTGAGCCAATCCACAATTTAGCCAACAAAGAGAAGCAAAGTTTCACACAGACATTAGACAGAGAGGTTTTCATTTGAATTCCTCCATGAAAAGGAGGCTAGAGTTCATTAAATAAATATTCTCTTCCAGTTCTATTATTCTTTTTTCAGTTCATCCATGAAAGTGTCAGTTCATGCAAGGACATCTCTCGTAATACAGCAGCAGTACTAGATAAAAATAATTATCTCCAGTCACTTTTTAATATTTCTGTAATTCTTATGTTACCAAGTGGAGAAACAGTTTCCCTAGCCTTCCCACTTCTATTTATTTAATAGTATTTAATAATTTATTTATTGATGGCTCTAATGTATTTGATATGCCCTTTAAATTCACAATTGGTACTGATTTTCTTTTTTACACATATATATATATATATATTTCTTTTTTCCTTACTTCCATTTTCTGAACAAAACTTTCCCTGATGCTGTTCCTTAACCAACTGGTTTGTTAAACAGTTATTTTGGGAGTATTTAATGTATGTATTTATTTACTTGATTTGCACAATTTGATCCTTCTCACAGTTTGCGACTCTAGTTAGCTTACAGGCTATTTCACATACCTCTTGCTCGATATATCCATATCCTCTCCCTCTCTCTTGTCTTATGTTGTTAATGTTTTAGATGATCAGAATTCAGACTGCAGAAAGAAAGAACAGTGCCAATGAAATCTAAATAGGCACATAAATAGCATTAAAATTGGGTGCAGTGCAGAAAATTCATGTGGCTTTGAATAGAGGCACAGAGAAAAAAATATCTGAAATAATAACCAGTGTGGGTCCAAAAAAAAAAAAACATGATGGGTACAACAGCATGATCAGAGTTGTACCCCTTGGTGACATCAACATGTGTACTTTGTTGGCCCTGCTACAATCACAATCTTGATTATTTTTTGACCCCTGTGGAAGATGCCACTGTGATAAACCACATTCACAAAGTTGCAGCCCTGAAGTCTAATTGGTATTTTGAATAGATGTTTGGATAAAATAAACCATTTGCAAAAATTCTGAAATAAAACACACAAGTATACGTTCCTATTGATTCAAGTATGTAAACAAAGTTAGGAACCGGCTAGGGGAACACAAATATTTTCAAATATGCCATCCATTTCAGATTTGAACCAAAGATTTTATACTCAAATAAATTTGTAGAGAAACATGACTTGAAACATATTTTTTTATAACTTAATATAGCCAATGTTGCCTAATACATTATGCTGACAAATTCTTTGCCCGTTTGAGAACAGTGAAAGGAAAGTGTAAGCCTCTAGACAGACATGAATCAAAATAATAATTATTATGGATTTCAGCTAACTTCACAGGACCGGTATATCTCTTGAGGCTTAATTAATTTGGAATAACTATATGTTTAATAGTCTTCATCATTAGCATAAATTGGAATTATGCTCTGAAAGGGAAGAAAAATCTACTCTTTTAGTCCTATTAATAAACATAATTCAATTATATTGAATAGAAAGTCAATCATATTAGCAGGTTTTAGCAATAATTGCCCCATGACATATAGCATTTCTTGAGCCCAGGGCAAAGGAAAAATTCAAATAGAATTGAGGATTACAAGCTTCAGTCTAGTCTGAGCGATATAATGAGATGTATTGGAAAATAAAAGTGGAATAAATTATAATGCTTCAAGACAAATGGAGGGACTAGCCTCAAAAAATGAAATACAATATTTCCAGTAGCTCGGAAATACAACTCTGATCATTTTCAGGCAACATGGAAAGTTTTATGGGAAGTCAATATGAGACAATTGAAGGCATCTTTTAGATTTAAATTTCAACCTAATTAAACAAAAAAAATTGAAGTTCTTTGACTTCTCTCTGTATACGGAGTCTACGGAGAGGGGAGGCATACAAATCTAATTAATAATGATAATAATAATAATAATAATAATAATAATAATAATAATAATAGTAAGCCAGTGAAAGTGGTCCCAGTGGTACTTAGCATGCTGGGCGGAGTGCCAAAGGATCTTAGCAGACATTTGAAAACCATCGGAATTGACAAAATCTCCATCTCTCAATTGCAAAAGGCCACTTTACTGGGATTGGCAAACATAATTCACCACTACATCACTCAGTCTTATTATTATTATTATTATTATTATTATTATTATTATTATTATTATTATTATTAATAATAATAATAACCCTCTGAATCTCCTGAATTATTAAGTATAAATATTACTGTGGGTCAGTGATAAGGTATTTGACATGCTGAGTTAAGATTCTCACCATTCATTCGAGGTGGTTGTGCTGTTGAAAGCGCTAGTTCAGCATATTCTTGAAGTAGGTTTTAATCTACATGTATGTAGTCCTTGATTTATGACCAAAATTGAGTCCAAAATTTCTGTTGCTAAATGAGACATTTGTTAAGTGAGTTTTGCCCCATTTTATGACTTTTTGTGTGCAATTAATGAATAGATTAGCTTGGTCACTCAACAGTGAAACACTGGTGAAGTGGACACACAGTGAATATTGTGCATATCTTCCTTCCCCTGTCCTTACCACTTTTTCTATAAGAAAAATTGAAAGCATCCTGTCATATGACAGTTTGATTCAGAAGAATTATTGCTTCGGACAGGAAGGCTGTGCAGAGAGTGGTGAGGATGGTAGAAAAGATTATTGGAAGTTCACTTCCTTATCTCCACAGCATGGCATATAAATGCTGCTTGACCAGGATCTATAGTATTGCCAAGGACTTTGTAGATCCTTTCCCTGATCAGTTTCCCTTCTTGCCTTCTGGGAGGAGGCTTCATGGTATCTGAAGCAGAACAACTAGTTTCTGTAAAAGCTTTTAAATTTATTTTTATTTTATTTATTTTTATTTATTATTTTGTCAATCATATGTAAGATTACAGTAAAAGTATAAACATGTATACATGAGATGATTTTGAGTACATGGGAACATTAGGACAGGGACAGTAGGCACATTGGTGCACTTATGCACGCCCCTTGCAGACCTCTTAGAAATGTATTGATATCAACTGTAGACAGTCTAAGGTTAAAGTTTTGGGGATTTGTGGAAGAAACCACAGAGTTTGGTAGTATATTCCACACATTGACCACTCTAGTGCTGAAGTTGTATTTTCTGCAATTGAGTTTGGAGTGGTTTATCTTAAGTTTGTATCTCTTGTGTCCTCATGCACTGTTGCAGTTGAAGCGGACGTAGTCATTGATGGGTAAAACATTGTAGCAGATAAATTTTATGTGCTACCCTTAGGTCAGACCTAAGGCGGTGTAGTTCTTTGTCTACCCCTAAAATTTCATGTCTGGTGGCATAACTCTGGTGGCATAAAGTATAAGGCAAACAGAGAAGTGGAGGATTCTTCTCGTGAAATATCTCTGGACATTTTCAATTGTATTAATGTCTGATATGTAATGCTGGTTCCAGACAGATGTGATGTATTCAATAATTGGTATAGCAAATGTTTTGTTTGCTCTAGTTAAAAGTACAATATTACCAGAGAAGAAGCTATGCAAGATTAGGCTAAGTCTTCTTAATACTTTTTTGGCAAAGCTGTTGCAGTGGGATCTGGCACTTAGATAATTAGATATGAATACTCCAAGGTCCTTAACAGAATGAGGGTTGTCTACAAGGTCGTGTCCATCCAGTTTAGATTTTATGTTCAGATTTTTTTGGGGGCCAATGTGTAAGACAGAGCATTTGTTGGTTGGGATTTGAAGTTGCCACTTGTTTGATCATTCTGACATATAGTCAAGGTCTTTTTGAAGGATAGCAGCATTGTCAGTAGTGTTGAATAGTTTTACATGGAGACAGAAACTAAGCTTGGGCTTCCTTGCTTTCAGAAGCATCTTTTGAAGATTCAGCCTAAAGTATTGTTCAGTCGTACCTGGCACACTTGTGTTGATTCCACCTGCAAACATGTGTTCAGAATGATCAATAATATTTATTGTGCTATAATCATTCTTTGGTGAATGTTTTGAAATGATGATGAAGAGCACGTCACTCCTCCACTCGAAACAGAATACCCTACGAGACTAGATTTTCAATCCTGGGCCTAGAAAGCCTAGAACTAAGATGTCTTAAACATGATCTAAGTATTGCCCACAAGATTATATGCTGCAACGTCCTGCCTGTCGGCGACTACTTCAGCTTCAACCACAACAACACAAGAGCACACAAAAGATTTAAACTTAATATTAACTGCTCCAAACTTGACTGTAAAAAATATGACTTCAGTAACCGAGTTGTCGAAGTGTGGAACTCATTACCGGACTCCATAGTGTCATCCCCAAACCTCCAACACTTTACCCTTAGATTATCTACGGTTGACCTATCCAGATTCCTAAGAGGTCAGTAAAGGGTGAGTACAAGTGCACTAGTGTGCCTTCCGACCCCTGTCCTATTGCTCTCCTATATCTCCTATTCCTTTCTTATATTCCTATATCTCTTCTTCTTTTCCTTCATTGATATGTTCTATTACTATATCTTCTTTTCTATTCTTTCATAGATATATTTTACTATGAGTATCTCCTCTATAACCTTCATCATGTATTTTACTATGTGTGTGTGTGTGTGTGTGTGTGTGTGTGTGTGTGTATATATATATATATATATATACACACACACACACACATAGCAGTGTTCGCCTTAGAAAAAGGACAGAAACACCAGCCTGAAGATGATGAGTGGGACCTAGCCACACCCTTTCCTTTACTGGGATTCGATCTGGTGAAATCTGCCTTGTAAAGCAGAGAACTAGCAGTTAGAGCTATCAGATCAGAACCCTTCCAGCTCTGTGCCAGGGAGGGGGTATATATGTTTTTTTTATGTCAGATCACCATGGTATATTTTTAAGGAACGTCACAGCTCCTTTTTTTGCCTCTAGGCCCAACCCAGGACCACTAGAAGGCAGTTAATATATTTTATAGCCGACAACTATATTCTGTATGTGTTAAATGTTTTGTTTTCGTAAATTTTCACGGGTATATGAATGTAGATTGTTCTGAGTTCGGGTTTTGCCCTGTGTAATATTTTGCATGTCTATGCGACGTTTCGGCGAAATCACATTCACCATCATCAGGCTGAAGTTCCAATCTTTGTGTTGTTGTAAACAACAACACAAAGATTGGAACTTCAGCCTGATGATGGTGAATGTGATTTCGCCGAAACGTCGCATAGACATGCAAAATATTACACAGGGCAAAACCCGAACTCAGAACAATCTACATATATATATATATATATATATATATATATATATATATATATATATATATATATATATCCCTTAATTTTCAAATTCAGCTTAAACATGTGACATATATATATATATATATATTTGTTTTCGTAAATTTTCACGGGTATATGTATGTAGATTGTTCTGAGTTCGGGTTTTGCCCTGTGTAATATTTTGCATGTCTACGCGACGTTTCGGTGAAATCACATTCACATTCCCCTTTCCGTGGGCAGCGGACGAAGGAACCTTCCCTGGGTCTTCCCCCGCCGCCCACGGAAAGGGGAAACCCGGATCTTCGGCTGCAGCGAGCGCCGAGCGCGCCTCCGGGAGGAGAAACTCGAAGCGCCGCGGACAGCAAGCGGGTTGCCTCCGGGTCTGAGCTCTTGCGCTTTGCGTTGGGCGAGGAGGCGGCTGGCACCGTTCATTGACTCTTCTTCTCCCTTCCTGGCGACCTCGGCAGCGGAGGATGGAAGAGCGAGGAAGAAGAGGAGGAGGAGGGAGAAGGAGACACGGCAGCCGGAGCAGCGCAGACTCCTCTCTCGGTTGGAGGTGAGCTTGACGACGACCCCCCGGGAAAAAGACTGAAGTGGCCGCTTTCTCCGTCGTATGTGTGTGGGGGCTCGGGAGGAAGCTGCCGGAGGAGGGTCGACGACGGGTAGCCCCGCAGCTGCGGTCCCCGCCGGGATGGAGGCGCCTGGGTGCGCGCGCATGCACATATGCACGCGGATGGGGGGAGAGCGCGAGCGAGCGAGAGGAGGGGGGAATCCCAGATGGGATGAACCGTTTCTTGGGTGGCGCGTGTGGAAAAGGGGAGTGAGGGGCCGGGTGGGTTGAGGGAATCAAAGAGGGGTGGGGGTGCTGCTCTGAGGAGCTCGGAAAGAGTTTTCGGAAGGCTCTCGTGTTACGGCGAAAGGGCGTGTGGAGAGCCTGATGTTGGCGGAATTGGGGACCAGCGAGGAGCCGAAGATCTGGGTTTCCCCTTTCCGTGGGCAGCGGGGAAACCCGGATCTTCGGCTCCTCGCTGGTGCTGCGCTGCCGAGCAGATCAGCTGCTAGGCGGACGAAGGAACCTTCCCTGGGTCTTCCCCCACCGCCCACGCAAACTCCACCATCTGCGCATGCGCGCTATCACTGTATATATATATATATATATATATATATATATATATATATATATATATATATTGTTCTGAGTTCGGGTTTTGCCCTGTGTAATGTTTTGCATGTCTATGCGACGTTTCGGCGAAATCACATTCACCATCTTCAGGCTGAGGTTCCAATCTTTGTGTTGTTGTAAATGGAATGTTTGCAACTGACATTTCTTCCTAGTATGTAGTGTGGGGGTGGAGATTTGTTTTGAATGTAGCAAATAGATTGGGTGATTATGTTTCAGTGATCTGATTGGTTGGTGTAATCATAGTTATTAGAAGGAATGACATGGAGATTTTTGTGAAGTGTTTTGTTTAAGGTTGATTTCCAAATATAAAATTCTAAAATCATAATTATTAGAAGGATTGACATGCTGATTATTATGAAGTGTTTATTTTGTTTAAGGCTGGTTTCCAAATCTCTGGCAGGCGGGAGGTATCATCTCTTTTATTTAGACAAAGGGGTCTCCTCTCAATTTCGATAGCTTCTAGAGAAATTCTTCTATATAAATTCTCTGTTTTGTGGAGTAATTTAGTTTTTTCAAAGTCAATTTCGTGCCCTGTTTTTTTTAATGTGCTGGACAAGGGAGGAGGTCTTTTCTTGTTTTTTGACTGCATTCACATGTTCTGCTATGCGTTGGCTCACTTTTCGGTTAGTTTGTCCAATGTATGTGGCTGCACATGTTTTGCAAGGGATTTCATAGATTCCTTGGTATTCCAATTGGATTTTATCTTTGGGGCTCCTTAGGATATTGGATATTTTTTGGTTAGTGCAAAATGAGGTTTTGATGTTATGTTTGTGCAGAATTTTACTAATTTTATCCGTGGTGCTTTTGATGTAAGGAAGGATGGTGGTGCCATTGTCCTGTTCTTGATCTTGTTTTTTGGGGGGTGTCTCTTTATTGATTAGGTTTGTTATTGTTTTCTCTTTGAATCCATTAGAAATTAGTACATCTTTGAGTTTGTTCAATTCAGTTTTTAAGTGCTCATGGTCAGCTAAGCGTTTGGTTCTGGTGATGAGAGTTTTGGCCACTGAGGTGATTTGTGCGGGGTGGTGGTGTGAGTGTGCATTTAGATAACGGTTGGTATGGGTTTTCTTTTGGTAGATAGTATGTCCTAGGCTGCCATTGGGTTTTTTATAGACCAGTACATCTAGAAAGGGAAGTTGATCATTGATTTCTGTTTCCATAGTAAACTGTATTTTGGGGTGTAGGCTGTTGAGATGTGTGAGGAAATTGTCTAGTTTTTCTTTACCATGTGGCCAAATTACAAAGGTATCATCAACATATCTCAGCCAAAGTTTGGGTTTGTATTTGGCTTGCTCTAAAGCATTATTTTCGAAATATTCCATATAGAGGTTGGCTATGACAGGTGATAGAGGTGATCCCATGGGGGCTCCCTCTATCTGTTTATATCTTTGTTCATTATAGATGAAGTATGTATTGGTCAGGCACCACACATATTGGTCAGGCACACACACATACATACATATACATATACATATACATATATATACCCACTAAAACTCTCATTGTGTATTGGACAAAATAAATAAATAAATAAAATTAATAAATGATAATGATGATGATTATGATGATGATGATGATGATGATGATGATGATGATGACATGGAAACTAGACAACTGAACTTTTAAAGATGTATCATAAATACAGTACCTTTGACTGGTGCTAATGGTTGATACAGGTTGCTGCCATTATGGTTATTGTTGTTGTTATTATTATTGGTGTTGTTGTTATCACCATCATTATTATCATTGTTATCATTATTATCATTAATTTGTTATAATAATAATAATAATAATAATAATAATAATAATAATTTATTAGATTTTTATGCCACCCCTCTCTGAAGACTCGGGGCGGCTCACAACAATAATAAAAACAATATTATAGTGAAGAAGTCTATATAGAAGTCCAAGTTCAATGGACTTTCATGGGGATAATTGCTAAGAATCCTTGTAGCCCTCTCTGTCATTAAATGCATTCATTAGTCCTGGTGCTAATTCTACCTCACTTTAGAGAGCCAAAATATCAGTCTAAAAGGGCCCAGTTTCAATCAATATTGATGTCACTGTCCATTAAAAAAAAGTCCCCTGCTGAAAAATAATATGGTTAATTGTACGGAACTCAAAAGTCTGCATATATAGTATTCTTAAATAAATATTGCAGTTCTTAACAGAAAACATTTTTATGGAATTTTGCTGAAAAAACAAAAAAACAAATTAATAACTTTAGGTTTGGGGATTTAAAAAGAATGAAGATTGAGCTGATAACTCAATAGAGAGAAGGGCAAAAGGCATAATTATATGTTTTCTTTTTTCATTCCTTTCCTTTTTCTCTTTTTCTTACTTTTTATTTTTTGTTTTGTATACTTTTGCTTTATTGAAAAAGTCTAAAAATATATATTTAAAAACATGAATATGAATATGAAACCATATCCCAACATAAAGATATGCTAATTCATTATGTTGCCCCCTTCCAAGTTGTTTCTTTCTCATATCGAATATTATTTTTCACCCTTTGGAAATGAGATGCAAGCTATTAACTATAAAATATAAAACTCTCATTCTCGCATAGATACACACCTTTGATTTCTTCTGTACAGGAATTGTGAAATTAAGTGTTGAGCTGAGACCAAAGAAAGACATGTATTAATGAAAGTTTCAAAATTACTTTTAGTCTTTCAAAATGAGAAAATTATATGTATGCAAGTGATGTTGACTGGTAGGCATTGTCATCTTTCTTCAAATAAAATATAGACTAAACCAAAGCTTTTAGATAAAAGGAACATTATTGTATTGTGAAGCACAATAAACCTTCTACAGAAATAAGATATTTTCAGGCACTTTAATAATTCTATAGGAAGTCAACAATAGATGAATGAAAGCATCCTACTAAACATAAAGAGAATTAGGTTGCCATGGTTGAAAACCCACGGTTGACTCTCACAAAACAAAATGTCAGGGATAAGGATTATCCATTCTAATCCTTAGAGAAGCACTGAACAGGATTGAGATTTATTTATTTATTTATTTAAATTTTTTTTATAGTCATTCATCTCACCAGAAGTGAAGAAGAGACACAATTTTTTAAAAAATATATATTTTGCAGGTATTTTATATACAGTACAGCACTTTTTAAGGTAACTATTCTGATCTGAAAATCCTAGCTGGACCAGAATGCAGATAGCTTCTGTTTTTATATTTTCTAAATGTCATGTCAAATTTCTTGGCAAAGAAAGGACAGAAAAATATTTTTTACTTATTGCACATTGAAAAAATGTATAACCATCGCTTTCATTGCAGATAAAAATCTGAATTTATTTTTTAAATAATATTTTTCCCTTGGGTACCACTTGTTGGGGGTCAAGGGAAAGGGAGGGTCTTACCTTCTCTTTCTGCTCAAGAACCCCATGTACAAATGGTGGGCAACTGTGTGACACAGAATGCTGGACTCGATGGGCTTTGCCCTGATTCAGCATGGCTCTTCTTATGTTCTTATGTTCTTAAAAAAATCATTAAAATAAATATTGTAATGACAGTCTAATAACGTAGAAATGAGATTTGAATGAGATTCACTGTTCTATTCACTGAACAAGGCAAGGATTAGGCAGGTTACGTTTAACAACATTTATTGCTAACAAAGGCTAACAGTAACTTCTAGCAGTGTCTCGCTCCTTTCGCTAAAAGTCTGGAGATTGAGTGAGCTTCTGAGGCAGGGACAGCTCTTTTATACTCAGCTGTCAGAGACTGGACCATCAGGGAGCGTTATTCTCCCTTGGGCTGTGTTTGCCAGCTGTGTCCAATAGGCCCCCCTGTGCTTGCTGTGCAGACATAACAGTCACAATTTCATCTTAGTGGATGATCAACTATTGAAGAAATATGCTTTCTTCATATATACCTCCTCCTCTCAAATTTTCAAAACTATTTTTTTTTTCATTTTCATAAATGATGAAACTATTGGGTCTTTGTTCCATTTGTTTGTATGACTTATGTCCTTGACCACAATTCCATGATCTATGTCAGGAGTGTCAAACTCAAGCCCCATGGGTTGGATCCAATCCATGGGGTATTTAGATCGGGCTCATGGGGCTGGTCTGGAAATAGCCCATGGTGCCTCTGCTAACAAAAATGGGATGTTGTTCACCCTCCCACAACTGCTTTTGGTATCCTGAGTGGTCCAGGAGGCCTTCCAGGTCCTAAATGGGCCTCCAGAGTAATCCAGGAGGCTGTCCAGGCTCAAAAAGGGTATTCGGATTACCATAGGAGCCTCAGAAGATTATAAAAAGTAGGAAAAGTAAAACATTTTACCTTTCAAGCTTGCAAAATTCTGCTACTAGCCTAATTTATAGTTCTAGTCTTCACATAGAGTCAGTTTTTTGATCTGGTCTCTAAGTATTAAAAAAAAAAATCACAGAAATGTATGCTTCCCTATTTTTATAGGTTTATCAAACCATGTCTATGGAGGTGCAGTTCTGTGTCATGCCCAACACCCACTATTGTCATGCCCACTCCACACCTTCACAAGGCCCTCCAGGGTAAAATCCAATCCTGATTCGGCCCTCAATGAACGCCCCTGATCTAAGTCAATGACTCAATATTTCAATTAGTTTGTCTCCTCCTCTCCTCCATCTTCAGGAACAGAATCTAATTTGGTGGTCAGGCTTGTAGTTTTAATATTGTGATGTTAAAGTACTATTTTACCATTTAGATCAGTAACTGATTTACAATTTGATTTCGCCTAACCTTCAAATATTCTTCCCCTTTGTTACAACTGTATGCACTTCAGTTTATCTATTTTTATCCAGTATACTTTTGTTTTATTTTCTTTCAAACTTGCTCAGATAAAGGAAGTTTGGTCATATTAATAATTCCATATTCCTCAATGCTAAAAGGAACAAAAATATAACAAAGACTATTATTATTATTATTATTATTATTATTATTATTATTATTATTATTATTATTTCTGCCGGGCTCTATGGTATGAGTCTCCTGAAAATTGAAGGGTACAAATTTCAGACACACACACTTGAAAGTTCAAAAACAATGTTCTTTATCACAAAAATTCAAAAGAAACAAAGCACCCTTTTTTTTATTGCAAAGAGCACTCGTCCCAAAACAACCTGGTAGTTTGTACAATCCCCTTAATCAGTCCTTAAGTACTTAGCTAGCAGCTGTGAAGGAACGTCACAGCCCTCCTTCTTCCACGAAGTGAAACACACACACTTTACTCTGCTTTGGTTTCCAAGTCGTGAAAAATCAACAAACAATGTCCGGAAACAGCAAGGCATGGTCCTGAAGAACAATGATCAGATAATCTTCCACAACGGCCAAGCCAACATGCTGCTATTTATATCAGCAGCTCTAATTACTGGAGCCCCACCCAAACACAGGTGGCCTCTCTTATCTCCTGTAATATTTCTTCAATTGGTCTCTTCGATGCATAATTCTGCGCATGCGTGGGTCTAACACTTCCTCATCCGAATCGACCAAAGATAATGGAGATTGGCTTCCTGGGCTGTGTGCCAAGCCCTCCTCTTCCAAGTCACCCCCACCTTCTTCTTCGTCTGAGGAAATTGCACTACCTGACTGTCAGCAATAAAACAGGGCTATGACATGTTGATGCTTCCCCTGCATCCACCTCCACATTCCTTGGGGCAGGAGCTGGGCCAGAGCCAACCACAACATTATTATTATTATTATTATTAATTTATTTATTAGATTTGTATGCCCCCACTCTCTGGAGATTCAGAATGACAATACACTCACAAAGGCACACACACAACAATAAAAAGAAACCAAAATAGAAAATACTGCTTGTTGTAAAGTTTTGAATGATTCATGAATGTAGTCTCAGTCATCTAGGATAGATTGCTGCTTTAGTTTTTTAGATTCATGACATAAAAAAAGCATTTTTTCCCATCAGTTTCAAAATCCTTATAAGCTTTGGGGACAACCTGCTGCATTCCCTTAGATCATCATAAACACTAGAACTAAATATTTCTATATACAGAAAAATCAGGGGATCATTCTCTATTATTTTGAATTATTGACACTAAGATAAGCTGACATAACATTAAGTCAAAATGTACATGAAGCTAATGAGTTAAATTAATTACCTAACCAATTAATTAGTGCAAAACATTCAGACAAGATGTTTAATCAGAATTTAGTGACATGAGACTAAGCTGTAGTGAGTTTACTGCTCTGCATATTGCTCTTTTTTCAACTTCCTCCAAAACATCCACTAAGTTTTCTTTTTCCTTTTTGATCAATTAAAATCTGTTTTCATATGGAAATTAAACATTTGCGTTTCGCTTTAACAAAATTTAATAAAAACAGTTGAACTTCAAACCATAGTTAACTCATGACATGTAATAATGTAAATTAATTTTGGGTTGATTTGGGATTATATTATATAGAGCAACCTCATGCCTATCTGATCAGTTTTAGATCTCCACAGCAACGGACCTCAGGGCCGATCCTGTTTTTCCCCCATGCCTGATGACAGATGGAAAACTAGGCTAAAGAAAGCAAGGCACTAAAGCGGTATGAGGCGTCGGTAATAGGCGTGCCACTTTCAGCTCCCTAAAATGGGTGGGTGTTTGTCCAGGAGGACCAAGAAGCATCACCGGCACCTTCCTTTAAGCAATCAACCCAGCATAGCACCAGGCCGAAAGGCAAAAGTTTGCCAATGATTGAGCCAGGCCACCCTGGCGACCAACATTTAGCATGGCCTAGGACCTTGACTATGTCAGCAAGATCAGCTAGGGGAATAATGTAAGCCAGCTGATAAAAAGTAGTCCCCAAGAAAACCTTTGGGATGAATAAGAAAGGTGGGGGGACGTGGCAATGAATTCAGCTAAATGAAACTGGGAGCCACGGTGAAACCACAGCCACCAATCATACTGTTACAGGAATGAGGTAGTAGCCTTTGCTGTGTATGGAAAAGAAGTAATCTAGCTATATAAGCTTCCAAAGTAAGAACTGGAAACCTAGAGAGCCAGCTAGTGCCGTTGATATTGAGCAGTGTTATTATGCTCCAATCTATGTAGGCCACTAAGCACATAATTGTATTAAAAGGTAAGTGTAGTGGCCTGCCAATGTGGTAATACTACGAAGTAATACCCCATCCCAAGCTTTGCCATCCCTGATTAAAAGGGTGTTGGAATGAAATAGCAACCTTCGCCCTATACGGCAAAGGAACCTCTGGGTATATAAGCTTCCTAATTAATAGGAAAATCTAGAGATCTACTTAACTCTGTTGATGGTGGACAGCGTCATCATGCCCCAATCTATTGGGGCCACTAAGCACATAATGGTAGAAGTAATAACTGTAGAGGCCTGCCGATTTAGTAATACGGCGAAGAAATACTCAATGCCAGGCTGTGCCAGTCCTGAATTAAATGTTGATTGAAGGAATGCCATTAGAGAAAAACCACCTGTAATCCCTTGCTGATGTGCTTCCCCCATTATCCTTCAAGGAACTCACAATTGTGGGCATACCGTTCCTGGTACCAATTTATATAGCTTGGTGAACTAAATAATAAGGGAATGGAGTTCCAACTTGGCTATCCTTGGTACAATGTATTCACTAACTTCCTGGTAGATTGGCACAACAGTGTCCCAATGCACTTATGATATAGAAACCCTGAAGGGTTGAAACTAAATTAAGTGGTTAAAGGACCCTAACTATCAACAAATTGGAGCAACCGGGTTCAGAGCCAAAGCATCATTAAGGCCCTTACGGTATATAGGAAAATTACCTATGTTGGGGAGTCCCCTTGAAGACTAATAAGATATCGAGCCTAATTCAGTCTCCTGAACTGGCCATACCGTTACCAAGATATGAACCGCAGAATCTGTCTGGCAAGGCAGAAATAACAACCTCTAGACCACAGGCTCTCTGATATCAAAACAGACTCAGATGAATTCCTGCAGCAAAAAATGCATCATCCACCACATGTAAGTGCAGTATTAATAGAATAGTGTGCTGGTGCATACCTTACATCCACCGCTTTACCAATAGTACAGGAGCAACTTGAAAGTCTTGTCCATGATATTACTGCATCCAAATTTCAAACCATTATTAACAATGGTTAAATGGTGAAAGGGGATGATGGGAAAGACCAACGAAGACTGCACAAAATGTCTGTAAGAGCAATTGTGATCAGTAACACAATACAATACAATACAAAATTTGGGATTCACACCTTCATAATTGTGGCTCCCTTCCAAAAATGGGGTGCTAACAGCACGTGTTAATCACTTTCCATGAATCAAAGCGGCTAACTGCATAACAGTGTAATGGACCCTAAAGAAAACAGCTGACATACCCTCCTTTATGTATGTGGGCAAGGGGCAAATACATCCCGCAGGGAATTAAAGGGGCGGGGATCCTAGAGTTGCACTCCACAGGGCCCCATGCCCAGGATCACCAATGCAGCAAGCACAGCAAGAAAGGAGGGGAGGAAAACTGAAGCGTTGCTACCTAACTGGCACCCGGACCTTTATTCCCACCCCTCCACATTCCAAACCCAAGCGCAACCTGTACCAAGGTGTGGTACCTTCACCTTGTTCAGCAAGGAGCTACACCCATAGTTGCCCAGGAATGTTATTCGTGAATTATTTCTGCCCCAAATTTTTTAGTGGCCTCTGCAGGTCTTGGTTATTGGTTGATAATCAGTTAAAGTTCATTTAACTTTAATAAAGTGACCCATTTAAACCCAGCTCTTTGTGTCCATGTTCTTATTCTGCCTCCGGTGCAAACGGAAGTCTCTACTGTTGATACTGTGTTGTCTAGTATTGTAAGAGGTGGAAATATAGTTGAGTTTCTCCTAAAGTCTATCACCATTTCTACAGTTTTGAGTGTATTCAGTTCCAGATTGTTCTGGTTGCACCACAAAGTTGTTCAAGCTCCCATCTGTATGCTGATTCATCGTTGTTTCAAATGAGGCCGATGACTGTTGTATCATCTGCAAACTTCAGCAGTTTAACAGATGGATCATTACAGATGCAGTCATTGGTATATATAGACAGAAGAGAAGTGGAGAGAGCTCACAGCCTTGGGATGCGTGTTTGTGCTACTTGTACAGGTATCTGATGTGATTTTGCTTAGCTTCACCTGCTGCCTCCTGTTTGTTAGGAAGCTTATGATCCACTTACAAGTGTGTTCAGGTACCATTGACTGGTTCCGCTTAGTTAGAAGAGTGTCTGGAGTAATGCTGAATTAAAGTCTACAAAGAGGACCCTTGCGTAGGTCTTTGGAGATTCAAGATATTGTAGAATGTAGTACAGAGCCATAATAACAGCATCATCTATTTATCTGTTTGCTCGGTATACAAATTGCAGTATGCAAATATGCAAATAGATTAAAATTAAACAAGGCTGTGGATAAAAGGATATGGAATTGGGGAAAGTTAGGGATCACACAATAAAGTACAAACCAGATTTTAAAAAGAGCAGCAGAGCTAATTGTAAACCTCTCTCTTTTGCTTTCTGAACACACCTGTGTTCACAAATTGTAACAGAGCAGTGAAATACAAAGAAATGAAATATATTTTGTGAATGTAGAATGCCAGTAATCCTAACTATACATACTATCTAGTGGAATCAGAGTTAGCAATGGTTGATTAGGAAAGAGACTTTAAGTAATGGCAAATATTTTAATATGTATCTGCTCTTAAAAAAAAACCTCCAACAGCATGTTAGGGATAATTTTAAAAAATGCTATTGAAAATAGCAATAGCACTTGGACTAATATATCACTTTATAGTCTTTACAGCACTCTCTAAGCAGTTTACAGTTTATTGCCCCAAACAATCTGGATCCTCATTTTACTGACCTCAGAAGGATGGAAGGCTGAGTCAACCTTGAGCTGTTCAAAATCAAACTCCTGGAGTGAACTCCTGGCATTAGTCTGCAGTACTGCATTCTAACCACCGCGCCATCACAGCTCATAGAGACACTAATATCATAATGCCCTTATATAAACCAATGGTACAACAGCATCAGGAATAATGTGTAATTCTGGTCATCAAACTTTAAAAGGACATAGTGGAATTAGACAAGGTACAGAGGAAAATAACTAAGAGGATCAAGGGCTGGAGCAACTTCCTTATTTTTTATTTTTTATTTATTTTTATTTGTCAAGTACGTATTTGTAATATACATAGAAATAACTTTGTTTATATACATAAGATGGTATATGTTTTTTAACGTTGTTTTCAGTGAAGTCTATTTCTGTTAAATCGTTGTATTTGTGATACATCTAGGGAATTTTGGGCGTGAGCTGTTTCTGTTTACAAAAACTGAGCCAAAAAATGTGTTGAAGAGGTTAGATTTGACTGTTCATTGTAGCATTCTTTGTTGTTGGGTCCTTTTAGTGATGGGAGGAGTCTCGAGTCCTTGAATTTATTATTTACAAAGTTGTAGAAGGTATGGTTGGATTTTCTGCACAGAAGGTTTTCCTCTTGTTTGCTTTGATAGTTGGAGCATTCCATCTTTATTTGGTGGCATATATTTTTGTAGCAGTTTTTGAAGTTAGCTTCATAGTGTGCTTTCTTTTTTCACCAGAGGAATTTTTTTTTAATTGTAGCTTTCTTATTGATATGGGTAGTTTGTTTTTCTTGGTTATGGTGGTTATTAGAGATATGTGTAGTCTAATAGGATTTTTGACTTCGAGCAAGAAGAAGTTATAGAGGTCATCAGCAGTGTTGCAGCCAGAGAATAGAGTTTGCCAATCAAGAGTTGAGAGTCTATGAGTTCATAGTTGGCTTTTTTAACCCTGCTGTTCTGTTTAAAAAAAGTTACAAATCTTCTGTTCCCGGATCACCCTGACCCGGACCGAAAACTCTTCATTTGCAGTGCTTATGTTTGGTCAATTTGAATACTTTTTTCACTTGGAAAGTACAGTGAAACCCCGACATACGAGCTGCTCTACTTACGAGCTACTCGAGATAAGAGCTGGGAGAGGAGAGACATTTTTGTTCGTCTCCCAAGCTCAAATCCGAGATACGAGCCGAGAAGAGCCGGGCTGACTTACTTTCCTTCCTTTCCGCACTGATGCAGAGCCACTCGAACAAAGCGTCGCGCCCCTCTGACACTTTCGGCGGCTTCCGAAGCGACGCTGGGCTCTTTTGCCGCCAAAAGCGTCAGGGGGGTGTGACGCTTTGTTCGAGTGGCTCTGCATCAGCGCGGAAAGGAAGGAAAGTAAGCCAGCCCGGCTCTTCTCGGCTCGTATCCCGGCACTTGGTGAGTGGAGAGGCGGTCGCCTCCCCTGCCGCCCCACTCTGGGGGTCCTTGGCTTCTGCTGGGGGTGGGGGGATCCGAACGCTGTTTTGAATTTCACATTCCGAGTGGCCCAAATGCCAAAGGCGAACTTCTGCGCCTCAGGAGTTAGCTTGCAAACGGCGCGGCTGTTTTAAAATGTCGCTGCCAGCCTGGGGGGCTTTCCAACCCCCCCCCAACCCGGGTTTGGAGGGGGGCTAGGAAGCCCCCCAGGCCGGCAGCGAGGTTTTAAAACAGCCGCGCCATTTGTGAGCTAACTCCTGAGGCGGGAAGTTCGCCTTTGCCGTTTGGCTTCAGGAGTTAGCTCGCAAACGGCGCGGCTGTTTTAAAACATCGCTGCTGGCCTGGGGGGCTTCCTAGCCCCCCACCGAACCCGGGTTGGGGGTTGGGGGGGTTCTGGAAAGCCCCCCAGGCCGGCAGCGACATTTTAAAACAGCCGCGCCGTTTGCAAGCTAACTCCTGAGGCGGGAAGTTCGCCTTTGGCGTTTGGCTTCAGGAGTTAGCTCGCAAACGGCGCTGCCGGCCTGGGGGGCTTCCTAGCCCCCCACCGAACCCAGGTTGGGGGTTGGGGGGGTTCTGGAAAGCCCCCCAGGCCGGCAGCGAAGTTTTAAAACAGCCGCGCCGTTTGCAAGCTAACTCCTGAGGCGGGAAGTTCGCCTTTGGCGTTTGGCTTCAGGAGTTAGCTCGCAAATGGCGCGGCTGTTTTAAAACGTCGCTGCCGGCCTGGGGGGCTTCCTAGCCCCCCACCGAACCCGGGTTGGGGGTTGTGGGGGTTGTGGAAAGCCCCCCAGGCCAGCAGCGACGTTTTAAAACAGCCGTGCCGTTTGCAAGCTAACTCCTGAGGCGGGAAGTTCGCCTTTGGCGTTTGGCTTCAGGAGTTAGCTCGCAAACGGCGCGGCTGTTTTAAAACATCGCTGCCGGCCTGGGGGGCTTCCTAGCCCCCCACCGAACCCGGGTTGGGGGTTGGGGGGTTCTGGAAAGCCCCCCAGGCCGGCAGCGACGTTTTAAAACAGCCGCGCCATTTGCGAGCTAACTCCTGAAGCCAAACGCCAAAGGCGAACTTCCCGCCTCAGGAGTTAGCTTGCAAACGGCGCGGCTGTTTTAAAACGTCGCTGCCGGCCTGGGGGGAGAGATGGAAAGGGGGGAGAGGGGGGAGAGAAAGAGAGAGGGAGAGAGAGAAAGAGA
Source organism: Erythrolamprus reginae (assembly GCF_031021105.1). NCBI lineage: Eukaryota > Metazoa > Chordata > Lepidosauria > Squamata > Dipsadidae > Erythrolamprus > Erythrolamprus reginae. The sequence continues at coordinate 304,986,435 of NC_091950.1, read as the reverse complement.
GAGGGAAAGGGGGGGAGAGGGGGGAGAGAAAGAGAGAGGGATAGAAAGAGAGAGAGAGAGAGAGAGATGCTCAGTGAGCCTTTCTTTGAAGTTGCCTTTCTTTCTTTCTTTCTTTCTTTCTCTCTTTCTTTTTCTCTCTTGCTCTCTTGCTCTTTCATTCTTTTTTCTTTCTCTTTCTTTCTTTCTTTCTTTCTTTCTCTTTCTTTCTTTCTCTTTCTTTCTTTCTTTCTTTCTCTTTCTTTCTTTCTTTCTTTCTCTTGCTTTCTCTCCTTCCTTCCCTCCTTCCATTTCTTTCATTCCCCCTCTCTATTTTTATTTCTCTTTCATTTTCTTTCTTTCTCTCTTGCCTGCTTTCTTTCTTGCTCTTTTTCTTTCTCTCTTTTACCTTCCCTTCCTCTATTTCTTGCTTTCCTTTTGCTTCCTCCCTTCTTCCCTCCCTCTACAGGATTGGGTGGCAGTGAAGTTACTCTCCCCTTTCATAAGTTTCCTTGCTTCCTTCCTCTGTTCCTGTCCCTTCACCCTTTCTTTCTTTCTTCCTTCCTTTCTTCCTTCCTTCCTTCCTTTCTTTCCTTCCTTCCTTCCTTTCCTCCCTCCATTTCTTGCTTTCCTTTTCCTTCCTCCCTTCTTTCCTCCCTCTACAGGATTGGGTGGCAGTGAAGTTGAATAAATAACTGCCCACTGTTTAATGAATAAAAATAAAAGTTTGCCATGTTGATTGTTTTGGGTAAAAAGAGGAAGGGAAGGAAAGCTCTCAGCTTATCATCTTATTAATAAGTAAAGTTACATTTACATATTCTTGCAATGTCTATTTCCTGACTTGGCCTAGCAAGGTCAGAAGAAACATCAACTTTAATGATTATTCATTCTGCACTCCATTTCTGAGACCATTGAATAAATAGGATTTCTACATCCACTTTCTCTAATTCTAGTCCTATCAAAGGATGGTCAGAGGCTTCTAATAGGCTTGTGGGCCAAAGTGCTGAGCAATAGTACAGATCTGGTTGACCTTCTAAGTGTTGGCATTAAAACTTTCTTACTTGGCTGATTTTAATTTTTCTGCTTGCAGGCAAGTTTGCTTCCGGTTTTCTCGGTGGGAAAAAAGAGGTCTCGGTGGTGTCGGTGTTTAGAGCGAGCATGGCTCCAAAAAAGGTGTCCGGTACTGCAAAGACCGCTGAGAAGAAGAAGATGATGATATCCATAGAAATGAAGCAGGAGATAATTAATTTGCACGAAAAAGGGACTCGTGTTATTGAACTTGCGAGGAAGTTCAAACGCAGTACGTCCACCATCTGTACAATCCTGAAGCAGAAGGACATCCTGAAAGGTGTTAAAGCAGCAAAAGGTGCGACGATAATTTCCCAACTTCGGACGTCTGTCCATGAAGAGATGGAGAGGTTATTGTTAATTTGGATAAAAGAAAAGGAGCTGGCCGGAGATACAATAACAGAGGCGGTCATCAGCGAGAAGGCTCGTGCGATATTCTCCGATCTAAAGAGCAATGAACCATCCTTGTCGGGAGATCCAGATGAGTTCAAGGCAAGTCATGTGTGGTTTGACAGGTTCAGAAAAAGAAGTGGCATTCACTCAGTGGTTAGGCATGGGGAGGCAGCGAGTGCAGACATCAAGGCAGCGGAGGAGTTTGTTATGCGTTTTGCTAGCCTGGTTGAAAAAGAAGGCTATGTCTCTCAACAGATATTTAACTGTGATGAGACTGGGCTGTTTTGGAAGAAAATGCCCCATAGGACTTTCATTACTGCCGAGGAAAAGAGCCTGCCAGGACATAAGCCCATGAAGGACCGTCTAACCCTTGCATTGTGTGCAAACGCGTCGGGTGACTTTAAAGTAAAGCCACTTCTCGTGTACCATTCAGAGAATCCTCGCACGTTCAAGACGCACAAAATCCTAAAGGAAAGACTCCATGTCATGTGGCGCTCCAATGCAAGGGCATGGGTAACGAGGCAGTTCTTTGTGGACTGGGTAAATCTTGCTTTTGGTCCTACGGTGAAGGAATATCTTTTGACCAATGGACTCCCCCTACAAGCCTTACTGCTGCTCGACAATACTCCAAGTCACCCACCTGCTCTTCAAGAGGACATCCTTCAAGAATTCCAGTTTGTAAAGGTTGTCTTTCTCCCACCCAACACGACTTCAATCCTGCAACCAATGGATCAGCAGGTCATAGCTAACTTCAAGAAGCTGTACATGAAGCATCTGTTCCGCCGATGTTTCGATGTAACAGACAACACCAACTTGACACTGCGTGAGTTTTGGAAGGATCATTTCAACATCGTTTCTTGCCTTAACATCATTGACCTTGCCTGGCAAGAAGTGTCAAGGCGAAACTTGAACTCGGTGTGGAAGAAGTTGTGGCCTGCTGCTGTTGCACCAAGGGACTCTGCTGAGCCCGAGGGTGAGACCGAGGACATCACCGAGACTGACACCCCGTTGGAGGAGATTGTGTCACTCGGTAAGTGTATGGGTCTGGAGGTAGACGAGGGTGACATCAATGAGCTTGTCGAAGAGCATGAAGAACCGCTGTCTACAGAGGACCTGAAGGCGCTCCATGAGATGCAACAGATGGAGATGACCCAAGAGATGAGCAGCAGTGAGGAAGAGGTACAGGAGCCACAGAAAGCCATTCCTACCAGTGAGATAAAAGCGATGCTAGCGCAATGGGAGAACGTTGTCAGTTTTGTGGAAAAAAATCACCCAGAGAAAGTAGCCACGAGTCGTTCAGCAGCACTTTTCAATGACACCTCATTGACTCACTTTCGCAACATTTTGAAAAGCAGGCAAAAGCAGATGTCATTGGACAAATTTCTTACAAAAAGAGCTGCTCCAAGTGAAAGTGCAGCCAAAAAGGCAAAAACAGATGATTAGGCTACTGTGTACATATGTAAATTTAAAAGTTTAAGAAAGTTTACAAGTTAAGTGAAAGAAACTTCATTATTCATTTATATGTACATGTACATTTCTTCATTAAAAACATGTCTTTTTGCATAATTTTGACTAACTTTGTGATTTTTTTGAGGGCTGGAACCAATTAAAATTATTTACATTAATTCCTATGGGGAAAAGTTGTTCGAGATAAGAGCTGCTCGACTTAAGAGCCCAGGTCCGGAACGAATTAAACTCGTATCTCGAGGTACCACTGTAGTCTGAAAATTTCTGCACACAATGATATGAAAATTGAACTGAAGAAATTAATCCTTATTGGTTTATTTTGCACATAAATATGCCTCCCCCCATTTTTGTGAATTTTTTTTAGGTTTATTGATAATTATGCCTGCAAAATGCATTCTATTTTACTAAAGTTGGTGTGGGATTGGTAGCTTGAACATTTCTGAACATAATGATATGAAAATTGAACTGGAAAAATTGATGCATATTGGTTTATTTTGTTGATGAAATGCACGCCCCCCGGTTTTTTTAAAATAGTCTTCACTTTATGGATAGTTTTGCTAGCAAAATACATTCTATTTTACTAAAGTTGGTGTGGGATTGGTAGCTTGAACATTTATGAACATAATGATATGAAAATTGAACTGGAAAAATTGATGCATATTGGTTTATTTTGCACATAAATGTATGCCTCCCCCTGTGTTCAATTATTTCAATTTATATAAAAATTATGCTGTTAATTTCAAACTTACATACTTTTTTTTAGTAAAATGGATTTGTTTCATAAAATTAGTTCTCTGGCTACAATGTGGTTGATTTTCAAAAGGATATTCCAAATATTTCTAGCCAAATATGTATAAAAAGTGACAATAATGGCACACAGCAAGGCCGAGGGGTGGTGGTGGCCCTTTTGTGGCAAAAATAAACCAATAAGAACCATTTTTTCCAGTTCATTTATATTTTTCTTATATTCAGAAATGTTCAATTTAGTATATCAAATCTTTTGGGGGAAAATTCCTTAGGGATTTGTAGCCTTAAAAAATAGAAATTGATACGAAATTCAGAAAGGATGGGGGAGGGGCTTCTTGATCAAAATAAAAATATAAGTCTCAATTTTTCCAGTTCAATTTTCATATCATTATGTTCATAAATGTTCAAACTAGTTTTCCAGTTGAAAAAGTTTTCAAAAAGATCAAATTCAAGTACCTAAAAAAATTATTTTTGGTCCGGTCACATACGAACAGAAACAGACTCGAAGTGATGATTTTTTTTTGCCCAGAAAACAATTAGCCACCACCCCAAAAATATTTTTTGATGATCAGCATTGTTAAATTGAGTAAATGAATGCCTAAGATTTTAAAGAATATTTCGGATTTGGAGCATAAAAAAATAAAAAGTGAAAATAGTTGCAAGCAGCTGAGGGGGGGGAGGCCTTATTTCTGATGTTAAAAAACCAGTAAGAATCATTTTTTTCAGTTCCTTTATATTTTTCTTATATTCAGAAATGTTCAAGCTACCAATCCCACACCAACTTCAGTAAAATAGAATGCATTTTGCAAGCAAAACTATCCATAAATTGAAAAAACTTTCACAAAAACGGGGGGGGGCGTGCATTATATCAGCAAAATAAACCAATAAGAATTACTTTTTTCATTTCAATTTTCATATCATTGTGTGCAGAAATGTTCATATTACTTTCCAAGTGAAAAAAGCTTTCAAAAAGACCAAACATAAGCACTGCAAATGAAGAGTTTTCGGTCCGGGTCAGGGTGACCCGGGAACAGAAGATTTGTAACTTTTTTTGCCCAGCAAAAACTAAGCCCCCACCCCCCAAAAAAATTCTCATAGAGAGAACCCCTGAAATGATGAACAGTCATGAAATTTCAAGTTTCAGATATGCAGGGAAAATTTTTTACAGGGACTCAAACTTGGCTTCGGGTCAAATAGACCCGAAACAGAACAGCAGGGTAAAGTTGTACTTGGGTGTCCCATCATTAAGGTGATTCTTGCAATTGTGTAGATTGTAGCTGCAGTCTATCTTACTGTGCTTGCTGTTGGGAAAGGGTTCCATAAATTGCACTTTTGCTGTTGCAAAATATGAGGTCAAGCCAGTTGTTGAATCTAGTACTGTTCATTAATAATTGGTCAAGTCCTAGATTGGTAACAGCATTGTATAGGATTATATGGATGGGTTCAGTTGTGCATTTGTTTAGGGTCCAGTTAATGAGAGGTAGATTGATATTTCTAAGCAAGATATGGTATAGGCAGTAGGCTAGCCATGTTAGCAGTGAGGTCAATGTGTACACAGATATGATGTCATAGTCTGGGGCTCTGTAACAAAATAGGAAGTGAAGTGTGGCATTTAAGGGAAGATCACATTTGATGCTTTCAGGAAGGATGAGATTATGCATAACTTGGATATTTTTTAGGTTCAATATCTTTTTGTAGAATATAGCTACTCCGCCTCCTCTACAGGTTTCATGGTCAGACTGGAAGATAAGGTATCTATCATTTTCATCAAATATCAGTCAATTATCAATAGTTTCCTAGTTTCCATCCTTGTATGGAGAGTGACATTTGGAGCTTTTTTGTCTAGAAAATAAGGTATATACACACGATTAAGGTATACAATATCACGCACCTTGTGGATAAAATGGACAAGCAGAAACTAATTTTTTCTTTCCCAAAATTCTACAACCCAATATATTACAAGAATCGATAGAGGCAAAAGGAATTTTTTTTTTACACAATATCTAATTAAACTTTGGGATTTGCTACACAAAATGTAGGGCTGGCTTCCATCTTATCTGGCTTCCAAAAAGGGTTGGACCAATTCATGGTTGTCATGGGGATTAGTGGTGATTAGCCTTAAATCACAGTGCCTTTGAAAACCATTTGCTAGGAGACCGGTAGACTTCCTTGTGAATTGGCCATTGTGCAGTGGACTAGATTGGCCACAGGTCCGATGCAATGGAAAACTGCTTATTTTATGCTCTTAAATAAAATTTCTACAAGTTCTCTTGTAGAAGTGGTAATACAAATTGGTCAGCTATTCACATTTATATTTGAAATATTTTCAATTATTCCCACCACACTTGAGCTTTGTCCATATGTCTGACAAAGCAGCTTTTAGATGTCTCTAAAGTGATTCAAAATGCCTGGTTTGATTTAATGCTTCAAACCTATACAAAGATTCTCATTAAAAAGATGACTCAACTGAATTTCTTTTAAAACAACTAGATGTTTGTTTGTTTTCTAAATCTTCATACAGTTATAATATTTTGGAATATTGAGAACTTGAGTGAATCCATTTCTGTTAGTTAAAATCTAGCTTCCTTCCTTTTTTGGAAACTCATTCTACTGAAAATGTTGAAACTTATTTTATATTATAAATCATTATATTATTTGGAAGGTAGAAAGGATTTAACAGCCACGTAGGTGGCACTGCGTGTCACCTGCAATTCAGCCATTTGTACACAGTCATATAACTTTATTATCCTGTCAGAAGGAGATTTTGCTCTTTTCAGAACTGAAAAAGCTTTTGGATGAGAAGTGAAACATTTTCAAAGGGGGAAAAAAGGAAGCCAAGTTGCCTTTTGAAAAGAGGGGAGAGGGACGGATAGAGGAAAACCTTTGTTCTTGTGTTCATTTTTTGCTTTTCAAGGTATAGGATAGACAGAGTCCACCACAATTATGTGTAGATTCATTACAAATTTGTGAATACTATAGTACAAATCATATCTGATACTTGGGAGACACAAGAATTTATCCATGTTTAATCTACCATTCAGAGATTTTAAAAATAGATGGGCCAAAATAGATTTTTCTTATAGATTTTGGGCAGCAGCAACAGAATAAATCACCATTACAAGAATATGAAACTATTTCATTTATGTTACATGACAATCATATCTCATTGGCTCCTCCTATAGAGTTTTCTGTTAAAATAATTATAGAATCAGTGAAGAGAACAGAGGATACTTGATCCAACTTTTTGACAAATCTCAGCATTTAATCTCCCAAAGTGAAGTGACCAGAGAATACTAGAAAAAAGGTCCATGCGGTTAGAATGTAAATTTGTTAGTTATTCAACTTCTGCTTCTTTTCCCTTACCACTGAAATATCCTAGGTACATAAATAGTTTTAGTTCTGAACTATATAACTGGAATTCAATATGCCTTAGGCAGTTGCAAAATCATTCTGAAATGGCTCACTTTATGATTTGGGACTTGATTAAATTTGATAAACATCTTTATTGCATATCTATTTAAACAAATGCCTAGCCTATCATTGAAAAATATAACTATTTCCCCCTGGAAGATTTTATAAGACTATGAGGATATGCAAATCTTTCTTAAAATTTGTGTTCTCTCTTTCTGTGCCTGTTTATTAAGTCAACTCTTCTTGGTCTTCTTTTAAATTTAACCAAATCAACATTTGAATATTGTGCAAAGTCTCTAAAAACAAAGTAGTTTATTCACCACCCTAATCATTTTAAGCTACTAATATATTTGAGTTTTCTAGATGTACCCAGAAACCAAAGATACAAATATTTCAAGTTAACACAACATAACTTCACATAGAGATTCACTTAACTCATCAAACAAAAGACTTTTCATATGTTATCCCTGAGCTTAGCAGGGAAGATTTTCTTTTTCTATGCTCTGTTTGGACTGTACTGTAGAAAACACATGAGACTGTTTTGGTTTTAATTTATTCCTCTTCATCTTTAATTGAAAGGGCTTCATGAAGATGACTTCTGTTTTTATGACTGTTATACATTTTGATGATAATTGTAGCCTTATAGTCCATGAGCAGAAGTGTCCCAGGTGGGTGGACGGAGCATCCCACTTCCAGGACTACCCAAGAACTGGTCCAAACTGGGAGCAACTCACCAAAGGAAGGAAGGAAGGAAGGAAGGAAGGAAGGAAGGAAGGAAGGAAGGAAGGAAGGAAGGAACAAACGTCAAACTTGATAGATTCACCATCTCTTCTAGTCAATGTTCCCTCTAATTTTTTTTCGGTGTGGGCGGAAAAGTATAGTGTCTGAGCGACAGTCCCTTTGGGACTGGGCGGCATAGAAAAATAAATAAATAAATAAATAAATAAATAAGAAAAATTTCCCTTTTTTTATTAAAAGAAATTAATAATAAAACAAAACCAAAATCTATTACTATTATTATCTTCTCTTTTTCCATCCCTGTTTCCTCCCCCCTTGTGTGTGTGTGTGTGTGAACTCTTGAACCATTTCCAATTAGAGGTGAGCTATTGGAAATGGTTCAAGAGTTCACACACACACACACACACACACACGGCTGGGTTTTTTTTTCTCTGTTATTATTTGGGTGCTTTTTACCATATGCTTTAAATCAAGAGTCATTTCTCTCTCTCTCCCTCTTGCTCTCTCTCTCTCTATTGCTTTCTTTCTCTCTCACTCTTTCTTTCTTTCTATCTCTCTTGCTTTCTTTCTCTTGTCTCTCTTGCTAGCTCTCTCTCCCCCTTTCATCTCTCTCTCTTTCTCTCTTGTTTTCTTTCTCTCTCTCTATTGCTTTCTTTCTCTTCACTCTCTTGCTATCTCTCTCTCCCCCTACCTTTCTCTCTCTCTCTTAGCAGCAGCATTGGGCAGTAGCCATGGGGCGGCGGCAGGGCGATCAGCTGTGAGGCGGAGCTCCGGAACTGAGGCATTGATGGCGAGGGGGCTGCGAGAGCACTTTCTCCCAGCCCCCTTGCCGTCAGTGCCTCAGTTCCGGAGCTCCGCCTCACAGCTGATCGCCCTGCCCTTCAGGAACACCTGCCCTGCCTCTACTGCAGCCCCCTTGCTGGAAGTCTGGGATGAAAGCGCTCCCAGCGAAGGGGCTGCGAGAGGGGTGGGGTGGGCATTCCCGAAGCCTGTGGAGAAAGCCCTCTCTCGCAGCCCCCTGGCTGGCAGCGCTTTCGTCTCGCAGCCGCCACCGCTGCAGGAAAAGTCGCGCACCAAGGCAGGAGGCGGCGGAGCAGGAGAGGGGGCGGATCGGGTGGGTGGGGGGCAGGGCCGAGAAGCTAGGGGCGCATTTGGCCGGAGGCACCGTGGGGAGGCAGGGGCTGCCGCGCCTCCCTTTCCTCCTACTGCCGCACCTCCCCCCCGCGGGCTGGCAGGGGGATGGGGAGCGCGTGCCCATGGAAAAGGGTGCATGCGGGGTATTTTGGGGTGCACGCATGCGCACGCGCGCATCTTATGGGGAACGGTGCTTCTAGTAGTTCTCTCTTATGACCACTGCAACAATCATAAGATCTTTGTTATGTTAATAAAACTGAATACTTTTCCATCCTAATTTCAGTTGACAGAGGAGGTAGATTAACTTCCTATCCCTCTCCTTGAAGGCCCTCCGATATGAACATTCTGATGCTAGCAAGGTTTATGCGCTGCTTCCTTCTTTAAAAACCAAATGCCAAAGCCCTTTGCAATTTGAAAGTTGAATCCTTTCCTGGGGAATTGTTTCTGCAACGATTGCCAATTTTCTGCTTGAGAGCATTATGATCCAGCCTGAGCCTTTTGTTAGGTCCTTTCTGCTGCTAGTATCTCACAGACACTTGGTAAAGTGCAGTTTCTCTCTCCCACCCCGGAAATACTGTTCCTGTTGCTGGAAGATAACTATATAAGGGATGAAGAGGAGATGTGGCACAAGCAACAAAAGGAATTAATAACCAATCCAAACAGTTGGAACTTACAGTGAGAGATAGAACTATAATTAAGTCATAAGAGAGCAAGCAATTTATTAAACATGATAAGGATACAGCTAGTCATTATAAGCTGCAGAAACCCAAATGATTGCTAAATAGCAGCAAAGAGATCCCCAAAATTCACTTGTAGCACTTTTAAAGGCTTCATTTATTAACAACCACAACAACAGCTCTGAAATAGTCATATCCTGTCAATAAATAAAATTTTATTTCTCATGCCTTATCCTCAGAAGAAATAATTGTTTCAAATCCAGGTGTTTTTTTTTCAAGAACATGCTGAGGTAATTTCTTGACACACTTGAAAACTGCTGCTTTGGAATATTTGATAAATAGAGCCATCTATGTTAAGATATAATCTCTTAAATCAGAGGCAAACGCAAAAGCATTAATGCATAAATTGAGGCTCAGCAAGAATAATAATAAATAAATAAATAAGGTGGGGGCAGATAATCTACTTTGCAGTGGTACGGCAACAATATTTAACCCTGCTGTTCTGTTTGAGTCGTATGTGACCCGAAGCGAAGTTTGAGACCATGTAAAAAATTTTCCCTGCATATCTGAAACTTGAAATTACATGACTTTGCGTCATTTGAGGGGTTCTTTCTATGAGTATTTTTTTGGGGGGTTAGTTTTTCCTGGGCAAAAAAACTCACACTTGTACTGTTCCTGGGTCTATTTGACCCAGACTAAAAAAGGTTGATTTTAGCTACTTAATTTTTCTTTTTTGAAAACATTTTGCATTGGTTTACTAATTTGAATCTTCCTGATCACAGCCAAATGAAAAATGAAATTAAAAAAATAATGTTTACTTGTTTATTTTGCTCAGACCCCCCCCCCCCGGCTGTGTGCAATTATTTTCATTTATATATAGATTAGGTTGCAATTTCCAATTTTTTTGAATACCTTTGGCATTGGTTTACTAATTTGAACATTCCTGATCATAAACAAATGAAAAATGAAATGAAAAAAATAATGTTTAGTTGTTTATTTTGTTCAGAAAAGCCCCCCCCCCCCCCCGGCTGTGTGCAATTATGTTTGCTTATATATAGACCAGGCTGCAAGTTCCAAATTACATCCTTGTTTTTAGTACAATGGCTTTCTTGCATAAAATTAGTTGTCTGGGTATCATTTACTTATTTTTCTATGTACCTCATCCAGGGGTGGGCTGATCCCTCAACAAACAGGTACGCAGTACTGGTAGCAAAATTAGGCTTATATTCAAGTATATATGGTACAGTACAAGCGTATACTCTTTGAATCCAGAACAGCAGGGTTAAACTGGTGAGTCACTTGCTGAAACCCACCTCTGTTACAAACAATTTAAATAATAATAATAATAATAATAATAATAATAATAATAATTTATTAGATTTGTATGCCACCCCTCTTCGAAGACTCGGGGCGGCTCACAACAGTAATAAAAACAGTATAACAATGGAACAAATCTAATAGTAAAAATTATATAAAAAACCCCAACTGTTAAAAACCATACAACACATACATACCAAACATAAAATATAAGAAAGCCTGGGGGAGATGTCTTAGTTCCCCCATAAATAAACACTGAAAACCAAACAAATTTCATGATAGATGATGTCCACTTTCTCCCTTCTTCAAGGATCCTACACAGAGGGCAGCTGGTTTTCACATATCTTTTACCCAAATTTTGTGATTTCCTGAGGCAGTCTATTATTTCTAACAATTTAAGAGAAACAGAAAAAGTAGATTGCTAAAAAAAGAGAAACAGAACAAATAGATTGCTAGTTTTAAATTAATCTGAACAATCTGGCAAATTAAAGAGAAACGATAAATGCTACCTTGTGGTCACATACATTCTAAATTTGTTAGAACTTATGTTATGGAAAACTGAAGGGAAAACTATGGCATTTATTGAATATTATTTAAGCTGAAAAAGATTATAAAAGCATCACAAGCAGGTTCTAAGACTTTGACGCCATTTTGTCATTAAGAGGTTATCTCAAGAGAGCAATGGTTCAGTATTCTTTTCCTAGCTTGTCTTGAACATGTATGAAATTAAACTCAATATTTTTCTATTTGAAAATATACATTCTAATGGATCTTTGTATTTGTGTATGGCTTTGTGGTCATGACAATGGGTGGGGATGGCTTGATGAACATGTGACTGGGTGGCCATGTGACTGGGTGGATGTCACATGTCACTCACATCAAGGGTTAGGGTTAGGGTACCTGGCCTGGCCTGACCTCAAAGGCTTCGACGAGATACAATTTCCCTATCTATTTACTACTACTGAACATCCAAAATATAAACTGGTCTGAACCAGGAGGAACCCACCCCTGCTATAGAATCTACATCACATAGGACCTTTAAGAGACTTGTTTTTCTTACCTTTCCAATTTTGTGTCTTGTTAACTAAATTTAAGTTGCCAACTTGTGCATTTCACACAGAAATGTTATATGTATTAAGTAAAAGAAAAGGAGGGCCAGAGCGGACACAATAGCAGTCTACAAGTATATGAGGGGATGTCACAGAGAGGAGAGGATCACTTTATTCTCCAGGGCACCAGAGGACCGGACAAGGAACAACGGCTGGAAGCTGACCAAGAAGACATTCAACATGGAGATAAGGAGAAACTTCCTGACGGTCAGAGCGATCAACCAATGGAACAACCTACCAGTAGACGTTGTGAACTCCAACACTCTGGACATTTTAAAGAGAAGATTGAACTGCCACTTGACTGGTGTGCTATAGGGTTCCTGCTTGGGCAGGGGGTTGAACTTGATGGCCTTCATGGTCCCTTTCAACTCTAACAATAAATAAATAGATAGATAGATAGATAGATAGATAGATAGATAGATAGATAGATAGATAGATAGATAGATAGATAGATAGATAGATAAATAAATAGATAGATAAATAGATAGATAAATAGATAAATAGATAAATAAATAGATAAACAAACAAACAAACAAACAAACAAAGAATTTGGAGAATTATCCAATCTCACGTCTCAGAGCAACTTCCTTTCACCATGTAATTGCAGAATAGCATTTTCCTTTTATTTCTGTTGTTGCTAGAAGGAACAGCCACTATTTAGGTTGATCTAGGCCAGAGTACTGGGAATGGGATTAACCTCTCTTGTATTAATGAACCTGTTCCCCATCCTTTCCCTTGTCACAGATAGAACAATTTGGGAGTAAATGTAATTCATGCTGCAAGCATTCTCCTATCGAATAACAGATCAAAGGACCACCCAGGCTTCAAAACAGTGATGAGCATCTCCTTACGCTTTCCAAAGAATGAAATGAAACTAGGCTTCTTTGTTTTTCTGGAAGACAAGAATTTAAGTGTTGGTGGGATGAAGCAGAGAAAAGAAAAAGGAAAGGAAATCTCAGTGTTTGCCTATTTCACAGAATTTTATAATCTAATCTAATCAATCATTCGAATCTCATGGAGATTTAGACCAAGATAAGCATATCAAATATCATATTTAAGACATTTCCATCTTTTGTATGCACTGCTCTTCCTCAGAGAGCTCACTTAAGGCAAAATCTTCAGTTTCTATGAACTTTAGAAAAAAATACTAGTACAGTATATAATCTCCAGAGTTGAAGTCCTGCATAACTCTACTGCTATCCTGTAGCTCAAAATACCTTGGCAAATTTTTATCTATCTTGCTACTCTATATCACCTAGATATCTAGTAAAAATGTAATATTTAAAGATAAGAATATTTGTGCATATCAGAATCATGCATAGCCTGGTTGTTTGATCAAGGATGAAGAAAAAACCAAACCAAGAATCATCTCTATCATCTGAAACACATCATGGTACAAGAAAACAAGGACTATTTCTTTATGTATATCAGGTTTTTGAAGAAAAAATATAATCTATTCACTGTTATCATTTCTTCCAAAAAATCTGGTGTAAATAAGGCAGAGACCTATGTTATTTATCTGTTGATATACCATCTGAACCTATTTTTTTAAATGTATAAAATGAAGTTACCAAGACAAGAATTGCAGCTAATGGATTCTTTGGCTATATGGGCAGCTTCATTTTGGTCTCAAAATTCAGACAGGTAGACTGCATGATGATCACCCAGAGGGTCATTGGTTTATGGAATTCACTTCCAGAAGACGTCATGACTGCTGTCAGCCTTGATAGCTTCAAGGCAGGATTAGACGGAATGCTGGACTCAATGGGCTTTGACCTGATTCAGCATGGCTCTTCTTATGTTCTTATGTTCTTACCTCTCTCCTCTCTTTCTCTCTCCCTCTCTTGCTCCCACTTCCTCACTCCCACGCTTCCTCTCTCCCTCTCCCTCTTACCCACAGAGAGAGAGGGGGGAGAACACAATGTGCTTTTATTTCTCTGAATACACTAATAAACATCTATATACCAATATTTTAAAAAATCTATAATTTAGAGAGAAATACCATACATTGTTTTCCACTATAATGGGAAATTTGGTGATTGCTAGATTTTGTGTTGAGCCAACCTGCAATCTAGGCCCCCAATTTAATAGGAATCCAGCTCCCTCCCATCAAGATCTCAAGATGTACATTCTTCTAATGCTTCTATATCTTTATATCACAACTGAATTAGACAGATTTTAAATAAAACAGGGACACACACAATCAGAATATCAGAAGCCGTTTTAGTTGGGGTCTTTGGCCTGCCACACTTTATACTACTTTAATATGTTATTCTTTACTGTGGGAATTTGGCAGGGGGAATTGGATGATGGCTGTCTGTATGTAGGCATAACAAATTCTTTCTAGATAGTCATGGTCATTTTTGTCTTCGCACTCCTACATCTGTATGGAAGGAGATGGGTGGATTTTGTCAGGTTGGCAGTTGAGGATTGGTCAATGTGATGGACGGGGGTATGGGTACAAGGGCCTGAACTTTCAATTGGGTGAAGAAACCTCAGGACTTCAGATTTGTGTTTCTCCCAAATGTGCCAACATGGCTCTTCTAATAAATTGGAACTCTGAGGAATACTTTACCTTGGGCTCTGATTTAGTTTTGGATGCTATTTGGAACCCTGACACAGAAACCCTGGACTGTGTACACCACCCTAAACTCATTTAAAAAATAATTTAATATATTTTTGTATTTAATGTATTTTAAGTGCATTTAAATTAAATCAAGCTTTTGTTCTATGTGCTGCTCGAAATCCAAGCACAGCCCTTAACATGAAAAGAATTACTGTAGGCAGCCCTGAAAAATGTGATGCTACATGTAAGGCATGTGGCCATTTGGGTGTAAACTTGACTTAGACCTTCTCATAGGAGAAAAAAACTGATATGATAGCTCTTCATAACACATGTATGTTAAGAGATTTGAGCTCTTCTGCTTTCAACAGAGGAGGACCACGCCAATCCTTATTTTCCAGACATTTCCATATGATATTACAGTCTGTTCAGTGCGATGTTTCATGTTCCCAAAGGTAGTTTTACATTCTCATATGCATAAAAAATTACTGCATTTCCTGAGCTTTTTCCTGGAACTATTTGTCATTCCTGTGTGATAGTATAGCAAGGATAAATTAGGTCTTAACCAATCATTTCTTCTACTAGCTCAGACACATTTTCACCATGTAAAAATGTCAAAGTCTTTGCAGTCAGCCAAATTCACGTCATATTAGTTGCAACTGGTAGATTATTATTCCAAGTATGCAGCAAATTGTTTATTTCATTTGTTTTCGAATGTCCTTTGAGGTTCTTATAAAATATATACTTAGGTTTTGGGGAGGGGGTGTTAAATAAATATTATGAGATTAGGTTAGAACATAAGAAGAGCCATGTTGAATCGGGCCAAAGCCCATCGAGTCCAGCATTCTGTATCACAGTGTCCCACCAATTGCACATGGGGATCTTGAGCAGAAAGAGAGGGCAAAACCCTCCCTTTCCTTTGATCCCCAACAAATGGTACCCAAGGGAATCTTGCTTGCCTCAACCAACACAGAGGCAGCACTTGGACATCCGTTTCAATAACCACTGATACACTTGGCATCCATGAATCTGTCTAATCCTGCCTTGAAGCTATCAAGGCTGACAGCTGTCATGACCTATTCTGGAAGTGAATTCCATAAACCACTTTAGGGAGTGTCCCCTCGTCCTAGTATTGTGTGATAGAGAAAATATTTTTACTTTATCCTCTCTATAAAATAAGGTTGCTTCTTTTGGACCCCAACTGAATTTGCTCTTTTACTTATCATATTTCTTCATGCTAATCTAAACTATTTGTTTCTTCCAAAGACTTCTGGTGGAGATATTGTGAGCTAAATACATTTCCATGGAGAAGAGACAATGACTGAAGCAGGCAGAAGAACTGATGAATAGACTAATTCTTTGGGTCCTGTTAAGAGAAGTTGAGGATGGGAGATTACCCACATATTCTCCAACAGCTGTTCCTTGTAAGGAGACCATAGAACAGTGGTCTCCCATGAGTTTCAGTGTTAGGAGACAAAGGAATCAATTATTAAGCTCATAATTGTGGCAGAGCTTTCTAAAGGACACTGTTCACTAACCTAATCAGTTTTGAAAATTGTCTATTTAAGTATCTTAAGGCTATTAATCATCTTTGGAACAACAATTTTGAAAAACCATCTGGCAAGTCTGCCCTTCTGAAAAACAATAGCCATAATTTTAAGAAGTTAAATAATTTTAAATAAATGTCTAAAAGCTAAATAAGATTTTGAACTAAGAAAGTTATAAATGAGTTAAGGGCCCTAACACATTTGGAGTATTGAAAAACATTTTATGAGATTTGAGAGCTATATCAAATAAACATTTCATGAGAACTAGAATTATTTCGTTTACAGTAAACCATAAGAGAGATTTAAATTGGATACAAGAAGGACTAAAGATTCCAGGCAAAAAGAAAAACCCTGCCTCTAGTTTTGATTTTAACTTGGATGTACAAGATGATATAAAGCATGATAAATGCAAAATATTCAAGGGGATCTTCAAATAATGGGACGTGAAATTAGTTTCACAATATCAACAATATTAATAATGATATCTATTTCTAAAGGATATTAATGAAAGAATAAGAGATGTGAAACAAATGTTACTTCATTCAGATACAGTGGGATTTAAAATATTGGATTTTTAAAAATGTGTGGATTGTAAGATAGACAAGGTATTTAAAGTGGAAATATAAGTGGCAGTCCAAGAGAGTGGCCCAGATAAGAACTAATTAGTTCTAATTATTAAAGAAACTGGCTGAAGTTTTTTATTATTATTTATTTATTATTTAGATTTATATGTTATCCCACTCCCGGAGGACTTTAATTTAAAAATTAAGGGGAAATGCAAATGATAAACCAAGAGAATGACCAGTACAATGAATTTTTATTGGATTTAGAAAAGTGACTTGTTAAAGTCTCAAGTCTCTGTGATGGAGAAAGAATTGAAGAGAGATGAAAATTTTGAATGATCTAAAGGATTTGAATGAACTAAAAATTAAATTTTTCATAGGTAAAAGGAAAGAATATAAATTTGATTTGTTTGATCAAGATTAAAATAAGACATTATTTTATAAAACTCTGGCAATATTTTAGCAATTTCTGGCTGACATCAGGACTGAAAAGTTGATGTCATGTACATTAGCTTAGAGAAATGGGTGGATTATGGGAAGAAGAGATATGCAAGATGAGATTAATAGGATGCTGAAAATAAAATGGGCGATTACAAAGGAGATGGCATTATTAATAATGAGGAAGGACATGGGTGAGTTTAGAGAAATTAAAGAAGCAGCTATAGAAAGTCCCCAAGAGGTAATAGTTTTAGGTTGGAAGGACGCAACAAAATGGACATTACAAAACTGGTATCGGTACATGGTTGAACACATTCAATTTGAAATTATGGAAATTAAAATGAATACGATTGATGAAAATAAAATGGAAAAACTGATGGGAAGATGGAACAGGGTCAGAGGTTTTGTGTCTAGTAGAGTTCGAGATTGAGCCATAAAAAATAAATTGGAATCACTCTACACTTTGTAAATACGTTGATGTTCCTGGTTGTTAAAAATTATAAATTAGTACATCCTCATTTGGTGGAGGGACTGAATGAATGTTGTTGGGTGGTGGGAGAACCTTTCACTGGGCATGGTTTTGTGTTGTGTGTATTCTTTATATTACAAAAATCAATAAAATTTACTTTTTTTAAAAAAGATATCTGTTTTTAACATTACAGGGGATGAAAAGCTATTAAACTTGTTTATAATTGTGATGAAGAGTGAGAGTCACCTCTCTGTATTTTTTCTTCTTCCCCCCTTTCTTCTTTTTAACTTTTTACTCTCTCCTTTTACTTTCTCTCTCTCTAACATTAGCTTGTATTAGTTCTTATTTATTAAAGATTACCACAATTTGTAATTTTCTTTTCTCATGGGCAATATGAACCTCAGGGAATGCAGCAGAAAATAATTAATTAGGATAATTTCAACTTATAGCTTTATTTTCTCCTATTTTCACATTTAATCAGGATGAACTACCAAGGAGGGAAAATAGGAATGATCATCCACAGGAAACAACAAAGGAAAAATGCTGAATGTTTCCAGCAGGGAAATTAATGTTCACTTCAAAGTTCTGTGGGTTTTTTTTTTAAAAAAAAACCTGAAGTAAATATTCAGTTAATTCTTTCTAAGTGTGAGAACCCCCTGAAATATAAGCCAAGCACGAATATCTAACGTCTCAAGAGATTATACTATTAGATTCAGTAACCTTCTCAACAAAGCTATCAAGGCTAATGGTAACATTAAAAGGAGAATGCAAATCAAATGGGTTCCCTGAAGCAATTTACATCCAGTCAGCATAAAGGAGCAGAAGTTATATTCTGAAAATTAACACCTAGTCAGAAGGGAATAAAGACAAGAAAGGCACACTCTCATGCATAGAAATACGGATTAAAAAGTCCTTCCTTTCTCTGGATTAACTTCTGAATATAAAGTATATCAGAAAATCAGAGGTCATGATCTCTATATGTTTCCTGGATTGACACATTACATGTTTTACATGACGATCAGATTTTGGTACTCTAGTGACTTGGTCAAAGGACAGACATGGGAAGACGTTTTCCATCAGAGAACCTGTCAATTCAAGTTACCGTATTTTTGGAGTATAAGATGCACCGGAGTATAAGACAAATCTTAGTTTTGGGGGAGGAAAATAGGGGGGAAAAATCTGCTTATCAGGTATTTATTTGGCTAGTGTCCTTAGTCTGCTCAGCTTCAGCACATTATTTTATCCCCTGGTTAAGGGCTTAAAAAACCCTTTATTCTGAGAGAGTAACAATGAAAGAGCTTGCAAGCCAGTAAGAGCTGGGAACATCATTAGCATCTAGTTAGGGTTGGAAAGAAACATTTGGTTAGGGTTGGAAAGAAACATTTGGAGCAAGTTAGACCAATGAGGAAAAAAACATGCAAAGCCTTAGGGCTTAGAAAACAATCTTCAGAGAATGTAACAATGGAACATTAATAGCATCTGGTTATGGCTGGAAAGAAATATTTGGAGCATGTAAAGCAATAAAAAACCGCTACAAAGACAGGGTTTGGAAAACATTCTTGAGCAACATGAAGAGAGTAACAATGAGAGAGTAACAATGAAAGAGCTTGCAAGCCGGTAAAAGCAGGAAACATTGTTAGCACCTGGTTAGGGTTGGAAAGAAACAGTTGAAGCAAATAGAGAATGAAAAAAAAATCAAAGACAGGGTTTGGAAAACATTATTTTCAGAGAGTAGCAATGAAAGAGCTTGCAAGCTGGGAAGAGCTGTTAGTACCTGGTTAGGGCTGGAAAGAAACTTATTGGAGCAGGTTAAAGTAATGAAAAAACCCTGCAAAGACTTAGGGCTTGGAAAACATCCTTTGCAGAGAGAAACAATGAAAGAGCCTGCAAGGTAAGAGCTGGGAAGATCGTTAGCAGCTAGTTAGGGCTGGAAAAAAAGCTACATTCAGAGTATAAGATGCCCCCAAATTTTCAGCCTCTTTTAAGGAGGAAAAAGGTGTTTCTTATACACTGAAAAATATGGTAATAAAACAAGGTGATATATACCAGTGATCCCTCTCCACAGACCTGCAAATACTCTTATTGTATTAGTATATAGTATGGTGAACCTTTTTCCCCCTCAAATGCCAAATGTGTGCATGGGTGCACTGTCACACGTACATGAGTGTCCACATCCATAATGCAATACCTCTGTCACACATCCTGCCCCCTGCACATGTGTTTGTGACCTCCCCTGTTTTGGCCTCCCATCTCAAAACAGCAGGGGAAAAGCCTCCCATCACAAAGCAGAGCTGGGAGGTGGGGAAGCCTCCCTTCTCTAAATGGAGCTGGGAGGGGGGGGAGGGCAAAGCCTCCTTTCCCCAAATGGAGCTGGGAGGGGGGATAAGCTTTGCATGCCCAAAGGGTGCTGGGGAGGAATCTCCAGAAATCTGGAAGGCATGGGCCGCAGAAAAGGAGGAGATAGCATGTGTATGTCTAACCCAAAAATTAACTGGCCGGTGAGATGCACGCACAATATTCTATTCTATTCTATTCTATTCTATTCTATTCTATTCTATTCTATTCTATTCTGTCCCTTTCCAGGCTACACATATGTACATCCACCATTGTAAGTGGTATAGATGTAGGTACAAAGCTCCGTAATATGCTCTTTTATTCATTAGATATATCTGCTTCCATCTTTTCTAGAAGTGACTTCTTACAGCATTCATTCTTGTTAGTTTTTCTCCTATAGCCATAATGTTTCGAGTGAATTATAATTTAGTTTAGATTTATTTATTCATTGAGTTTAATCCCACCTTTATACATAATATACCTAATGCATCTTCCTTCTCCTTGTTTCCCCATAACAGCTGTGAGGGTTGGACAGGGAGAGAGTGGCTGGCCCAAAGTCATTCATCTGGCTTCAATACTTTAGGCAGAATAGTAATTCATGGTATCCTGGTTTCTAGCCTGGTGGCTTAATGACTGCAGTGTGTAAGATGTCTGTTTGATAGTTCTTTGGAACTATTTATGTCATTTTAATGAATTTTACAATGTGATTACTTTTTCATGCAAGCTACATTTAATTTAATATGATTGGTCCAATAGTTTTATATACACAATGTTAAAAATATACTAAATGTTCATTATTTCAAATAGATTTTACTGGTATGCATTATCTCTGCTGGTAAACAGTAAAGTTATGAGTGATATAAACTCCAGCATATAAACTTGGTATGATCAGTTCTACTGGGTTTTTCTACTTAATTGCTTTGTAGAGCATAGATAATAGTGGGTTGTGGTTTGTTTGTTTTTAAAGCTAGTATATTACAGAAAAGCTGGATTGTTTTAAAGCTTTGCAACAGGTTTCAATTTCCCATGTTTGATATTGAGGCATTTCATCTATAAAATCTTTGAGATGCAATCTTAAGAGGTTTTGATTCAAATCCCAGGCTCAGCTATAAAGCTCTCCTTTATAAAATTCTGTTATCCTACACAATCTGAATCTTCATTCTAGGTCGCAAAAGAAAATAAGACATTATATTGGATGATCATCTATGTGTTGGTTGAAGGTGTGAACTTAGGACTGACTTCTATGCAGCAGGTTCTCATAAAGATGGTCATTTAAATTTTTGATCTGTCATTGGACATTTCCTCAATCTTACCTTGTTACACACTGCACAGTTTAATATGGGTCTGATGTAGATTTTGTTATATTATAAGCATATTTGTAAGACACAAAACTATTTTTAAGGATGAAGTAGGTTCTGTTTTCAGGTGCAGAAAAACTCTGTCATGAAGGATAGCAGACACTCTTTTTTATTATTATTACCAGAAGACATAGAATACAGTTAGGCTACATGTCTTTGTTCCCCAGGCTTCAACAGCTAAGTAATGTAATGGCCCACAAGGCTCCTATTTCCCTCAATTGCCCACAAGTCCTAAACTGCAGTATAATTACTGAACAAGGATTACTCCCAGATGTCTGATTTTCCACTCTCTCTAGAATGGGTAGCCCATTCTCTGATCCTCTGAGAGAAGAAAGGCTCCACTTTATTTTTTCCTATTTACTTCTGAGAAAGCTTTCAATAATTATTGTGGGATTAAATGAATAAGAGCATGCCTTTTTACGTTCTGTGCAATCAACGGGCTGTTTAATGTTCCTTTCCTTTGCCATTCATTTTATTATTTTTATCGCATTTTATAACAAAAGTGGGGACGAAAAAGAAAAAAGTCTACAAGATCATTCATTTTTCATATGGTAAACAAAATCAGCTGTATGCATGTATGTGTGTATGTGTGTATGTGTGTATGTGTGTATGTGTGTATGTGTGTATGTGTGTATGTGTGTATGTGTGTATGTGTGTATGTGTGTATGTGTGTATGTGTGTATGTGTGTATGTGTGTATGTGTGTATGTGTGTATGTGTGTATGTGTGTATGTGGATAGATGGATGGATGGATAGATAGATAGATAGATAGATAGATAGATAGATAGATAGATAGATAGATAGATGATGGATGGACGGACAGATGGACGGACAGACAGACAGAGTTGAACATATGCATTTCAGAAGCTTTGTTCACCTCGGAAAGAATTGGGCGCTTGGACAGGGAAGAAACCTCTGCCAGTGTCCAGAGAAAAGAAACACTCCCTTTGCTCTGGGCAGCGACTGTCCTTCTCCTCTTCTTCCTCCTCCTTGTCCCACCAAATTCCAAGCTTTTATTTCTTTCCTAATGGGTTTGCACACATTATTTGCTTTTACATTTATTCCTATGGGAAAAATTGCTTCTACTTACAAACTTTTCTACTTAAGAACCTGGTCACAGAACAAATTAAGTTCTTAAGTAGAGGTACCACTGTAGTGCTTGACTTACAGCAGTTCCTTTAGCAACCATTCAATGTTACAACAGCCCTGAAAAAAGTGATGCAACCTTTTTTCACACTCAACGATTGTTGCAGCATCCCTGTTGTCACGTGATCAAAATTCAGATGCCTGGCAACTGACCCATATTTATGACCATTGCAGTGTCCTGGAATCATGTGATGGCCTTTTGTGACCTTCTAACAAGCAAAGTTAGTGAGGGAATTAGATTCACTTAATAACCGAGTTAATAGTGATTCACTTAACAAGTATGGCAAGAAAAGTGGGGGGACTCACTTAACAAACATTTCATTTAGGAACAGAAATGTTGGGTTTAATTGTGGCTATAAATTGTATTCTAGTTTCTATATTAGAAACTACTTCATTTATTAATTGGCAATTTGTCTGTCTTAACAATACTTTTTGAGTGAAAATTGAAGGAATTTTGCTAGATACCCCTTGGATACATTTCTAAAAACACATCTTAGAAATATGTAGAGAAATGTGACATATGTCCTAAAATACCGGTGGCAAAACATTCATTTTTAATGCAAGAATTTTATACACTTGGTATAGATGAAGCCCAGCTATCTACTGTAAATCTCTTTCTGTGCCTCACACCAATGATTTTAAAATACTTGTTATTATATAATACATATATTTACATATCTAAGTATTCTCAATTCAAGATTAATTATTGCTGCCAAACACTGCTGAAACAGTATATCTAATATAGACAGTTTCTACCTAATATAGACAATTTATTCCAAAAGCATCAGTTCAGATTTTGACCATTCAGTGCAATCAGCTGTGATGGCCGAGTGGTGAAGGCGTTGGACTCGAAATCCAATAGGGTTTCCCTGCGCAGGTTCGAATCCTGCTCACAGCGTGAAGCCTGTCTTCTAAAAAAGACAATCAATAGTGTACCCAGGAAAGGCTTCCTTTGCATTTTTTATATTATTTATAGCAGTACAAAGACTCAGGGTATTCTCAGAACTATCCTACAACACTGAGTGCATTCCAAAATGATAGCCTTCCCACAAGTCAAAATAATAATGCCATAAATATCATCCTACATCAATGGTGGTGTTTTTCCAATTTTGGCAAGTTTACGATGTGTGAACTTCAATTCCAGCCAGCCTCTGGGAATTGAAGTTCACACATCTTAAACTTGCCAAGTTTGAAAAACACTGCTCTATGGGAAATGAGATGTTTAAGCTGAAAATCTTCCATGGCTGGTAATATATGCCTACTCATCTGTTCTCTGTCTCTAAGGCATATTGATTCAAATTTATTATGGAATTGATCAGCTTGGTATACAAGTACTGCTAATCTTAGATACAAAAATTAATTTACACCAAATTGTTACAGTTTACATGTTTACCTTTAATGAAGCTTTCCAGAGACACAGTCTGACATTCCTAAAAGAGCAGCTATTACAAACCATTGACAGTTTCTCACATTTAATTATGATTGCTGAATATATAACCTCCCTAGGTTTAATGCCTAGAATACACTCTCCTCTATATAGCAATACATTTTTGTTTCTGTACTTGCTAGTAGGTGGTAATTCTGTGTTTATGTCAACATCTATCTTGAGCTTCCAAATAAAAATCCAGCGTCATTACAGTTCTAAAAACTTACTCTTTATTGAATACATGGCATAGAAATGGAAAGGTAAAACTAACTCTGAATTTCTAAGGCATCCACATTCACAGTATTAAACAATGACTTTCCCAGTCCAGCCCCTGGAGTTCCACATAGATGGTATAATAAAAAGTTCTCTTTGTTATGGGTTGCAAGCGGTGTGCCACAAGGGTCTGTTCTGGGTCCTATTCTTTTTAATATGTTTTTGAGTGATATAGGGGAAGATTTGGTAGGGAAGGTTTGCCTATTTGCCGATGACTCTAAAGTGTGCAACAGGGTTGATATTCCTGGAGGGGGTCTGTAATATGGTAAATGATTTAGCTTTACTAGATAAATGGTCAAAGCAATGGAAACTGCAGTTTAATGTTTCCAAATGTAAAATAATGCACTTGGGGAAAAGAAATCCTCAATCTGAGTATTGCATTGGCAGTTCTGTGTTAGCAAAAACTTCAGAAGAGAAGGATTTAGGGGTAGTGATTTCTGACAGTCTCAAAATGGGTGAGCAGTGTGGTCGGGCAGTAGGAAAAGCAAGTAGGATGCTTGGCTGCATAGCTAGAGGTATAACAAGCAGGAAGAGGGAGATTGTGATCCCCTTATATAGACCTCTGGTGAGACTACATTTGGAATACTGTGTTCAGTTCTGGAGACCTCACCTACAAAAAGATATTGACAAAATTGAACGGGTCCAAAGATGGGCTACAAGAATGGTGGAAGGTCTTAAGCATAAAACGTATCAGGAAAGACTTAATGAACTCAATCTGTATAGTCTGGAGGACAGAAGGAAAATGGGGGACATGATCGAAACATTTAAATATGTTAAAGGGTTAAATAAGGTTCAGGAGGGAAGTGTTTTTAATAGGAAAGTGAACACAAGAACAAGGGGACACAATCTGAAGTTAGTTGGGGGAAAGATCAAAAGCAACATGAGGAAATATTATTTCACTGAAAGAGTAGTAGATCTTTGGAACAAACTTCCAGCAGACGTGGTTGGTAAATCCACAGTAACTGAATTTAAACATGCCTGGGATAAACATATATCCATCCTAAGATAAAACACAGGAAATAGTATAAGGGCAGACTAGATGGACCATGAGGTCTTTTTCTGTCGTCAGTCTTCTATGTTTCTATGTTTCTAACTATCTGTCTTTTTCTGCACACCTAATGGTCTGACATTGAAAAGTTTCCAGAGTCTCACAAGCTCCCATGGAAGTTCACAGGTTTCGTTTCTCCAAATTAACCCATTCCTCATCAACCTCTTACTATAATGACAAGCTGAAACGAAGAGGCGCACAACTGCCCATGTTTCACTCTTGGCAGTTTACATGATTGTGTGTTCACATCCTTCACATTCATGATCTGGGAAGCTCTAGCCACCTATAAAACACTAGCAGTTTATGGTAAAGTATGCCTTACATGCATTATTCAAATCTCTTCTTTCAGGCATGAACAATCAGATCCTCAAGTTAAGAGTTCAATTAGCTACCGTAGTTTATTGCTCAAGCCTATAACACAGAATCTTCTCAAATTGCTGGTTAGTACCTGGGTCAGACTAGATAAGATTCAATGGCATTCAAGGGGAAATCAGACTTCTCCCTGTTATGCCCTCACAAGTATTCCTGACTAATTCCCCATTTGACTCTTCCCCCAGGCTCAGCCAATCTCTCCTCCACATCTACATCCAAAACAAACCTATATTTTTATTGCTCCAATTTGTATAGCTCCCTCCCTCACAATTATATGACTCTGAACAGCTTACAATAGCTAAAGCAAAACAAAACCAGTAAACATTATCAAGGCCTGTGTAAAACACCATTGTGAAATAGGGGTGGGGAGACAAGCAAAGCTGCATTGATCAGCTGTAAAATCAGATTGACACAATCAGGCTCCCTTTACTCACTCCAAATGGAGTAACCCCAGTGATTAGGTCACCATGATTTGCCTTAATATCAGGATCTTGAACCAATGTTGAAATTAGGCGATAAAGAAATGTTGAAATGAGGTGGAGCTGCTGATACAGTTCTACAGAGGAATCATTGAGTCTGTAATCTGCACCTCTTTAACTGTCTGGTTTGGTTCTGCAACCCAACAAGACCGACAAAGACTTCACAGAATAATCAGAACTGCAGAAAAAAACATTGCTGCCAATCTGCCTTCCATTGAGGACCTGTACACTGCACGAGTCAAAAAGAGGGCAGTGAAAATATTTACTGACCGCTTGCATCCTGGACATAAACTGTTTCAACTCCTACCCTCCAAACATCGCTACAGAGCACTGCACACTGACAACTAGACACCAGAATAGTTTTTTCCCCCAATGCCATCACTCTGCTAAACAAATACTACCCTCAACATCTCTATGACAATTATTAAGTGTTGTACCTCATGATGATTCACAAATCTATATTTCCTTTTATGTACACTGAGAGCATATGCACCAAGACAAATTATTTGTGTGTTCAACACACTTGGCCAATCAAATTATACTATTCTATTCTATTCTAGTCTATTCTAGTCTATTCTATTCTTTTGTTCAATCATTGGTTAACTCAAGACTAGCTAGAGACCTCAAGGAAAGTCAAGTAAGGACATATTTCAAATAATTTTGGAGACAATTTGTAGAGGTTAACATCTTTTGATCATACATGCTGTTCTGAAAAAACTGAGCATTATGCAGCTAGATTAAGGTGATCAGATGTCCCAATTTTGGTGGGACAGTCCCGATTTTAAGCAATTTGTCCCACGTCCCACAGTGTTCTAAAAAAGTCCTGATTTTTCTAAGAAATATCAGTCGGTAGCTTGAACATCGGCTGGAGATTGCGTTGGAGCCGAAAGGACCGGTTCTTCATCCTTTGATGGCGGCTGATCACATGGCTTGCTCGTCTGTCAGGCAGCTCATATTCTGCACTGCCTGAAATTGGCCGATGTGGAGCTGAACTTCTTTCTTCATGATTCTACTTGCTGGTGCCAGGGAAAAACTTGGAAGCCACAAAGAAGGGCAAACTGAGCTGCAGTGAACCGAGGGAAGTTTCCTTCAGCCTGGGGATGATAGAAGAAGGGATGAGATGAGAAGGGGGAGGGAAGCAGCAAAGGGGGGAGGGGAGAAAAATGAAGCAGTTGCCCCGAATTTTGGCACTTTGCGGATGCCCAACAGTGTGAGAGCGTGAGAGAGAGAAAGAGAGATTGGAGGGTTGGAGAATAGACCGAGCACGCACCTCTCTGGCGTTGGTGGGAAAAGAGGGTTGCAAATAGCTGCAGAGTGCAATGGGATCTTGGGGCTCTGTGGGTGCTGCAGTGAGAGAGAGAGAACCTAAAGAACATGGGTGCCCTGAAGCTTTGAAAGACGTCCTGGTGCAGCATTGGAAGTGGAGGATGAGAGGAAGAGTGCAAAGCAAGGAAAAGGGCAGGGCTTGAGGAATGCAGGACCTCTTCCCTCCCACCATCTTTGAGTGGTGGACCACAGGCACACACACCCTCCCTTGTTCCCTGCTGGAAGCTCAAGTGAGAACTCCCAAGTCTGTAGAGATTTTTCAGTCCTCCCCTCCCCCAAAGATGTCTCACTTTACCAAAGTTAAAATCCGGTCACCTTAGGCTAGATAGCTACACAATCAGTGATCACAGGGATAGCAGGGTAGAAAAATGTTGAAACAAACACTCTTATGTCAGGATGAGATGGATTTTAAAAATATTCTTACACTCATTTAAAAAAAATCAAGATGTTATAGCTTTCTGCCAATGTAATAAAACAATTCCCTTAACTTTATTAGTAGCAACCATTCTCAAGGCTACTGGCTTTAAATAAATATTAAATAATATATTATTCCGCTTCTTTCTATCCCTATCAAAGATCTATTCATATAGCAAAAAATGTATGACATTTTTCTTGTATTATTCATCTTTGGGCAAAGAATTTTATCACTAGCTGAAATACACAATTCATAGTGGAAGATGAAAAAGTTAATATTTGTATACACCAAAAAGATACATTGTATTATAATATGCACCAAGAATTTAGAAACAAGAAATCTGTCTCCCCACAGAATCCAAAGGCAGGTTTCTGACACTTGTTAGTGGTTTAGAGTTTTCTCTTTGTCTGATTTCCCAAGCACAGAAAATACATTTGCTATCAGAAAATACATTTGAATGGTTCTGAACCAAAACAACAATGAACCATCAGGTAGTTAGGCAGCAGGGAGGAATCCCAGAAATACAGTTCAGCAATAAGTCCTGCATAGTTGAAAGTTTTTTATGCACAATAAAGGAAACATGTTCTAAGCAATAAATGTTCTATACATTATAAATCCAGTAGCAAAAAAGCAGACTGGAAGATTGTTGCAAAACTGATGAAATAAAAAATGAAATAACTACAGAATCGGCAGGGAATAGATTAGGAAGTAGAAAATGAGAAATCCACCAACACAAATCAGAATTGTTTCTAAACACAGTGGTTTGCGACTGCAAAGTTATCAAGTGTGACAGCATTCACTTAAACATGTCTACTCAGTAAACTATTCAATCATGCACTGAAAAGCTGTTGCTGAGTTACGCTGAGTTTTTAAATTTTAGGGCAGTGCAAAGGCTAATTTCAGAAATTCAATTAGGCCATGCCTTCACACAGGTATAGAAAACTACCACTGGGAGTTAGATCCTGCAGTAATGTTTAATGTTTCCTTTGCTGAAAGCTAGAATGACTGGTCTTGATACCTTTTCCCCCCCTGTTTTTTTCAACATAGTTAAAGGGACCAAGCTATCTTTGTGGTAGGATTGTTTTGCTAATATTTCACAATTCCAGTAGAGCATTGTTTTATTAATAACATTTCGCCTCCTGTAGCTTATAGAATAGAATAAAATTTTATTGGCCAAATGTGATTGGGCACACAATGGATTTGTCTCGGATATGCTCTCAGTGTATATAAAAGAAAATAGATGTTCATCAAGAATTACAAGGTACAATACTTAATGATAGTCCAGGTACAAATAAGCAGTCAAATCATATTAGGAAACAGTCAATATAAAATGTAAGAAGCAACAAAGTTACAGTCATACAGTCATTTGTGGGAGGAGATGAGTGATGGGAACGATGAGAAGTTTAATAGTAATGCAGACTTAATAAATAGTTTGACAGTGATTATTATTATTGCAACTCTATCCTAGACTACAACCTGTGTGCCCTCTTGACATCAATTTCCAGACCTCTCCTGGAACTGGTGTGCTTGTTGTTACCAATTCTGGGAACTGAATTACGCAGAATTGGAGAGCATCCAAGTTCAAAAGGCTATCTTACCATATTCTTTCATGCTGGTTGCATGAGCACTTCTATGCTTACATGAATAAAGATGCAAACGTTCAGCCTTTATTTTGACAAATTGGGGTCCTCTATTCGCAAGCTGCTTAACATGCTTGGGTCATTGGAAGTAATTGATATATGTATTGTGCATCCTAACATGCCCACCATGCTTTTCCCCTTTAGGATGCATTGTTAAATGAAGCATAGAACCAGAGAAAGAAATAGTAAGAGAAAAATCAAAGGCATAAACTAAGAAAACGGAAACACAGCTAAATTTAGCTCATATCAATGCATCATTCACTATACACAATTCTATGATGAGATTTTAACTGCTTGTCCCTCTTACTATTTCTGGCTGTTAAGAAATTCCAGGCTAGATTGCAGTGGTTCTTAATGGGGCCAGGCTGGTACTTTACTCAGACCATGGCTGATTGGTCATTATCCTGCTACCTCTCCATCCTTTATATACAAGGAGGGAAAACCACATTGATTGGCTTCTGCTTAGACCCATCTACCAGTGCTTGGCTTTTCTTTTATGGAATGTTCCTTTCTTATCAGTCCCTCTGCTTTGCTTTTGCTTTTTCCTGATGCTTGTATTATAGTTTCCTTCTGCCTTCATCATCTTCATCTCAAATTATATTATTTGACATGAAGGAAGCTTCTTTCTTTTTATCTCTTTTATCTCTTATTGTGTCATCACTGGTGTGATGTTCTGTGGTTCTTTTGTTTCTCTTTCTTCTCTAGGTTAGATTTAGATTCAGATTTATTCGATTTGTATGCCGCCTCTCTCCGGAGACTCGGAGCGGCTCACAATACAAAACATGGGACAAATCCAACAATAAAAAGCAATTTAAAACCCTGAGTATAAAAAACAATCATACATCTCAGACAAACCTTGCGTAAAACAGGAAACGGCCTGGGGGAGTCAATTTCCCCATGCCTGATGGCAGAGGTGGGTTTTGAGGAGTTTGCGAAAGGCAAGGAGGGTGGGGGCAATCCTAATCTCCGGGGTGAGTTGATTCCAGAGGGTCAGGGCTGCCACAGAGAAGGCTCTTCCCATGGGTCCCACCAGACGACATTGTTTCGTCGATGGGACCCGGAGAAGGCCAACTCTGTGGGACCTAACCGATCGCTGGGATTCATGCGGCAGAAGGCGGTCTAGTACATATTCTGGTCTGATGCCATGAAGGGCTTTATAGGTCATAACCGACACTTTGAATTGTGACCAGAAACTGATCGGCAACCAATGCAGAATGCGGAGTGTTGGTGTGACATGGGCATACCTGGGGAAGCCCATGATAGCTCTTGCAGCTGCATTCTGCACGATCTGAAGTTTCCGAACACTCTTCAAAGGTAGCCCCATGTAGAGAGCACTACAGTAGTAGAACCTCGAGGTGATGAGGGCATGAGTGACTGTGAGCAGTGATTCCCGGTCAAGATAAAGCCGCAACTGGTGCATCAGGTGAACCTGGGCAAATGCTTCCTTCGCCACAGCCGAAAGATGGTTCTCTAATGTCAGATGTGGATCGAGGAGGACGCCCAAGTTGGGGAGCTTCTCTGAGGGGGTCAATGATTTCCCCGCCAGGGTAATGGACGGACAGATGGAATTGTCCTTGGGAGGCAAAACCCACAGCCACTCCATCTTATCAGGGTTGAGTTTGAGTCTGTTGACACCCATCCAGACCCCAACAGCCTCCAGGCACCGGCACATCACTTCCACTGCTTCGTTGACTGGAAATGGGGTGGAGATGTACAGCTGGGTATCATCAGCGTACTGATGATACCTCACCCCATGCCCTTGGATGATCTCACCCAGCGGTTTCATGTAGATATTAAATAGCAGGGGGGAGAGGACCAACCTCTGAGGCACCTCACAATGGAGAGACCTAGAGGTTGACCTCTGACCCCCCCCCCCACTAACACCGACTGCAACTGACCGAAGAGGTAGGAGGAGAACCACTGAAGGACAGTGCCTCCCACTCCCAACCCCTCCAGCCGGCGCAGAAGGATACCATGGTCGATGGTATCGAAAACCACTGAGAGGTCAAGAAGCACCAGGACAGAGGATAAACCCCTGTCCCGGGCCCGCCAGAGATAATCCATCAACGCGACCAAAGCATTAATTGCGATGTTGTAATAATAATGAGATGTAATTTTTAATAATAAAGTTAATTGTGATGTTGTAATAATAATGAGATGCCATTTTTACTGTCAAAGAATTGATGTAGCACTCTTCAGACATTGCAATGTAAAATGATTAAAATTTACCCAAATTTCTGTTTGATATATATATCCTTATTAATTCTCTCTGAATGATCATCCTCCCCATATAATCTTCATACATGCCATGTTGCATATCATCATGATTTTATTATTGATACAGATTACATAGTATTTTACATGATGATGTCAAACTGGGCATTACAGCTTTTATTGGACATCTTTTTTTCCCTTTCTGCCTTTCTTCTGATAAGACTAAAATTACCCATCATTTTTTAAAACATAAACCTATTAGGAGCCCAAAGGTATTCTTGCAGATAAATATAATAGTAGGATGATTTTTTTAAATATACAAGTTTCCCCCTGTAGAAACCAAAATATTTTAAAAGAATTAAACTTGAGAAAAGGAGGAGGCTGACAAGTGGCAAAGGAGGAGGCTAAAGCTGCAGCACTTATATATACATATTTTCATAACATTAGGAATGGCCAACTTAGATATAGTCTCTCCTGAGTTAAGTTTAACTATCGATAACTACATATGCTACATGTCCATATAGTTTTCTTCATAACAATATAGAAGTAGTTTGTTATTGCTTTGTCCCAATATTTCTTCCCAACCTCTTCCAATTTTGTAGTTTATCGCACAGTTGAAGGATTTTCTGGTAGGTTTCCAAGTCTAACCCTGTTTATTTCTTCTAGTTCAACCATGGTTGCATAGTTACTACCATCTGTTATATAATGATGATTATAAAAGCTGCCTTCCTTATCTCAAGCTCTTTGCAGCAAACAGGAAAATGGTCTGATCTGAATGCTGATGTTTAGGTAGAATTGGAAACAATTTGACTGCCTGCCAACCTTTTGAAAGCATTGGGAAGGCTGAATTAGACAATTCTTCAGAGGAAATACTATCATAGTGAAAGTGAATATATTAAATATAGCTTACTTTATCTTTGGAATGGTGTACAACTTATTCAACAGCTGTAATACACATATGATGAAGGGTTTATAGGAAATGGGAATAGGAAATAGGAAAAGTGCACGCCTGGTCCCCTCATTCTCATTGAGACAATGCTGTCTTGTGGCAGCCTTTTCTCTGCTAGCCCCTGCCTATTATAGCAAACTGCCCTTTTCCTCATCATCCGCATCATCATTACCTTTATACTGCTGGCCGCAACCTCGCGTATCTTCAGAAAGTCAGCCGAGACCTGCCTCTTTCCCCAGTCCTTTGGATATGATTAAGTCCATCTGGATGAAGTCCATCTGGATGAAGTCTGTTTTAATCAGGTTGCAATATTATATGTTTTAGTTGTTTTTTAACACACTGTATTCTTTTATTTGAAGATTCTAATTGCTATTGACTTGTTATATCTTTTTCAGAATAAGTTATTTGAGTTGGACAGATATATAAATATGACAAACACTTTCCAATAAATCAATTCTATCACTTCCTCCTCGAGTTGGCCATTACGGCATTCACCATCACCACATTGTATGGGTAGGATGCTGTGTACCAAGCCAGATCCTACGTAGCTACTGCTCCGGTAATCTCACACTACTAACTTTCGCCCGACCAATTCCCGAATACAGTTCATATGTCTGGAACCCACATCATATTTCAGACAGAAACACTCTAGAAAATGTCCAGAGATACTCTATTAGAAGAGCCCTCCACTCTTCCACTTGCAACAGTATACCCTATGCAACTAGACTTACAATCCTAGCTTAGAACTATATCACCTTAAACATGAGCTAAGCATAGCCCATAAAATCATCTGCTACAATGTCCTTCCTCTCAATGACTACTTCATCTTCAACCGCAACACCACCTGAGTAGACAACAGATATAAATTTAAAGTAAACAGCTCTAAACTCGACTGCAGGAAATACAACTTTAGTAACCAAGTAGTTGATGCATGGAACTCACTACCTGACTCTGTAGTATCATCACCTAACCCCCAAAACGTTTCCCTTAGACTTTCCACTGTTGACCTCTCCCGATTCCTAAGAGGTCAGTAAGGGACGTGTGTAAGTGCATCAGTGTGCCTTCCATTCCCTGTCCTAATATTTCTCTCTTACTAGTATCATGTATATAAACATTGTTATATCTTTGTATACCACCAATACGTACATGACAAAACAAACAAGCAAATAAATAGATGAGCCCACATCTGGTTCAAGCATTGCTTGGGGAGATACCGTAAGTGAATCCAGTCACTGTGCTGGCAAGTCTGAACACCCAGAGTCTTCTTTAGATGGGACTGTACTTTGTTAGCCAACAAAGAGTAAGTTAGTAATGTTGCCATTGATACTTGCACCCATCTGGTGTCATACAGCAGAAAGAAATAGAAGCAGAGCAGCAAAAGCCCCCTTTTGTAAACTAAAGAGCTTTACAGACAAGCTGCTTTGCCTGTAAGCTGTGAGAAGGAGAAATATAGTCCTGCAGATTCTTCTATTTAAATGCAGATCACAGCTCTTGTCCAGCTGCTTAAAAGCTGTTAAACCTTTAAACTGTACTTTACTTTGCTAGAGAGGAACAAGGGGATAAATGGTACACCCCCAGCATTTTGGAAGAGCAGTGATTTGTGATAAACTAGTGAGAGTGCCATCTAATTTTCAGAGGGCATCAGACTAGGAACACATAGGTATTTTGCTTCAACTCTGATTTACTCCCATTCATTCAAACCGATGCCTTAATGAGGCCTGCAAATGTCAACTTAGATGCTTTTGGAAGACAAGTTTCATCCCACAAATGCATACTACAAGGGACATAGCTGTAGTTTTAAACTATCATTTTAAACCAAATCAGAACATGTTGTAGATCAATTCTTTCAAAAATATTAGGCAAAAACAATCAGTGATCCTGCTCAAATTTGTTTCCAATATCAAATGGATATTTGTCTATTTACAATACAATAAAAACAAAATAAGAAAAACAATCATCTGGCAATGCACAATGACGCTTAAAATCATGGGAAGACATAAACATGATTCTGGAGAACAGTAGGATCAGAGGCAAACATAAACCACTAATTCTAACAGTCTCTTCTATTATACACACTAAAATGCATATACAAACACACACACACAAACAAACTAAAAGGTTCATTTCAGATGAAAAGAATGCAATTTATTCTCTGCAGTTGTCAGCTAAGGAGGTCATAGTCAGAATCCCACTGCCAGCCTTATCTTTCATTTAGCACAAGCACCTGTAGATGGGCCTCGGAAGAAGTTCAACAACAATTGAGAACATCTGTTATGCCACCTGGGAATTCTTGTTTGGTTGGATCTAATAGCGAATGCATCAGGGCAGAAATTGTCTGGAGAACTCTGGGAGTTGAAGTCCACAAGTCTTAAAGTTGACAAGTTTGGTGACCCCTGTCTTAACTCATCACTATTTTTGTGACTCTTTCACTGGACTGAATGAGAATTGATAGAGAAAAAGGCAGAAGTTCAAATCAAAACTGAGGACAAGCCAGGAAGAGGTAGAATAAGCAGCTAGAGCTGCCCATTGCATTCACCTCTATATGTAGAAGGTGGCTAGAGTGATTTTCAATTTGTGTCAAGAGCCTCAGTGGATAATATACACAGAGAGTGCTGGCTTGAACTGTAGTGAATTAGCATAGTCGTCCCTGCTATATTACAAATCCTACCTTGAATTTAGATAGACTTTCCCCACTTGCAACAATACCTGAAGAGCACTAGAGTTCAGGAAGAATTAATTTCTAACTTAGTGAGTCTGGCCAGGAATTTTCAAATATTTCACTGAGGCTTAAAGGACACCCTGCTTTTTGTCAGCATTGTAAAGTGGCTCAGGTCTATTTGTTGGAAGGAGGTTAATAATATACTTCCTTCCTTCCTGCTTTGGTTCTGAAACACTTTCTTGTGGATACGGTGGAAAAGACGGAAGGGAGGGAAACCGCATGCAGTGGTACCAGGAGCAGGATACTTTTTTTAAATGGAATTAGCTGAAAGAAAGTGTACGTTCTTTCAGCCCAGGCAGAATAATCGCTCTCCGAACTGTGTCCCAAGATGCTTTATGTAATTGAAATTAAAATTAAAACAACAGGGTCAAACACACACTATGTATTAAATGTAATGAGACAGAACTGGCACTTGCAGTTCAGCAGTTAGTCAAATGAAATAGCTATGCATCCAGCTATGCCAAATTTTAACTTGTAATAATAGATAATTTTGGTCTGATGCTGCACAGAAATCCAGCTTGGGGGAAGGGGGGTTCTGTTTCTGGAAATAGGGCTGATAGACAAAGTGTCAATTAAAAATATGGGGCTATGACCTGTACTGGAATAATGGTTGTCATATGAATCTAACAACTCTCCTGTGCTTCCAATGACTGTAGGAGATGACCAGGCTGATTCTGAGGAAGGGTTTAAATATGGCATATATGGCACATGTGCACACCAGCCAGCTGATTTTTGGTTTCCATGGAGTTCAGACGGCCTCCAAGGGGGAGAGGAAGGGCATTTTCTCCCTTCCAGGATTCAATAAAGCCTCTGGAGCCTGGTGAAAAATGGGCCTACCGCTGGGCCCACCAGAAGTCAGAAAATGGGCTGTTTATGGCCTCCAGAGGGCCTCCAGGGAGGTGGGGGAGGCCATTTTCACCCTCCCTAGGCTCTGAGTAAGCCTCTGGAGCCTGGAGAGGGTGAAAAATGAGCCTATGGGGCCTATAGGGCCTACTGGGAGGTGGAGGAGAGGGGGTCATGCTTGCATGCACAGAGGGTAGGGTAGCATGGTAGTTGTCATGTGCGCATGCACTGGAGGGCTGGAGTGTGGGTGCAGACATCATAGCACACATGCACTTTCAGCACCTGAAGGAAAAAAGTTACCCCATCATTGCCCCAGGACCTAATTGTTGCTATGATTGATTGGTCAATTGGTTGCTGGGGGGGCTAAGCATGTGTCTATGGTTTTCAAGGCTAAAAGAGGCAGAATAATCCTGCTGAGTGGATGAGAGAGAATCCATTTGCCCTTGCATTCCTCTGTGCAGTCCTTCTGATCAAAATGAAGCTTCATAATGGCTACAGCTCATGCTTTAAATCCTGGAATAGATTAAAACATTTCTTTGTCCCCAGAAATCTTCAACCAACTCTCAGTGGAGTGAGTCATCTATAAAAGCTGTGGGTCAGGTCTTCCCTTTATACAGCACTTCAAGGCCATTGGCTATTAGCATCATTTCATTGTAGAAAAATCCATTATGAACTGTAATGTCCTTTGTGCTGTAAATTTCAAACAGATAATCAAAAATATCCATTACACAGTATTAAAACCACTGCGTATACTGTATATAACTTTTGCTTGTTTTCATTACAATCTCATTTTCACTTTTTTCTTGTTAAATCCCTTTGATTTGCTATTTCAAAACTTCTCAAAAGTTTAGAGTGAAGTGTGTAACAAAATGTTACAGTGCTATTTTGCATTTCTGTCAGTCAATCAAATTAGGAACCAAGACATATGAAGAGAGATTGCTGGAACTGGGCATGGATAGCCTAGAGAGAAGAAGGGCCAGGGGGTACATGATAGCAGTCTACAGCTACTTGAGGGGTTGCCACAGAGAGGAGGGGGTCACTCTATTCTCCAGGGCACCAGAGGACCAGACGAGAAACAACGACTGGAAGCTAACCAAGGAGAGATTCAACCTGGAAATTAGGAAGAACTTCCTGATGGTCAGAGCAATCAACCAGTGGAACAGCCTTCCAGTGGACATTGTGAACTCCCCTACTCTGAACATTTTAAAGAAGAGATTGGACTGCCATTTGGCTGGGGTGGTATAGAGTTTCCTGCTCAGGCAGGGGGTTGGACTTGATGACCTACACGGTCCCTTTCAACTCTAACAATAAATAAATAAAATTCATTTTGGTCCTCAAAATGCTCCTTTCCCCTCCTCTTCTCATCCTGGTGAACTGGGTAGAATAGTTCAATGGCATATAACAATCCTCACTTTACATTCAT
Organism: Erythrolamprus reginae; assembly: GCF_031021105.1. Taxonomy (NCBI): domain Eukaryota; kingdom Metazoa; phylum Chordata; class Lepidosauria; order Squamata; family Dipsadidae; genus Erythrolamprus; species Erythrolamprus reginae. Next base: position 304,948,854 of record NC_091950.1, on the reverse strand, counting down.
CTTCTTCTACTTCTTGTCTTCTGAAAAAAAAATCTTAAAGACTGCTATTGATCTCTATCTGAACTGCAAATACTGAGCAAAGTGGCATCAACTGTGAGTTCAACTGTTCCATTGAATACAGCAGAACCTAACCTTCAAAATGAATGGAGATTGCAGCACAATGAAGCTTCTGGATATAGAGAGATTTGATAAGGACCTAACTATCTCAGAATTACATCCACTAACCTTCCTATGTCCAAACAACTCAGAAGTTGCATCTCAGAGACTTACCTTATATAAGGTAATGTAAACTCCCACAATTTCTGAAGGTAAGCTGTTCCATTGGTTGATTGTTCTCACTGTCAGAAAAGCTTTACAGTTCTGGAGATTTCCTGATTATGTCATGAGTTTTGCTTTTATATATATATATAGATAGCCATCTTCTCCATTGCAGAACATCACCTGTATGGAATGGTTAAGTTTATGTGAATCCCCTTTTTCCTAATAGAGTTTATCACAATACTTGTATTTTAGGCTACAAAGCAAAAAGTGCAATCTTTAGATATTGGTGCTTCTATGTTCTGGCTTTGAATTTCTTGGAACTTGAAAATGGTTATATAGTGGCTACATACACAGTTAACATGACCAGGGATGTCAAATGCAAAGCCTGTGGGGTTTTTAGATCTGGGGCTGCCCTGGAAACAGCAAATGACCAGCTTCTGGCAGCAAAAATGGAGCCCGGAAGGATTGCATGCAGTCCTCCTGGGCTCCGGTTTTGCTGGCAGAAGCACCATGGCCCAGTCCTTTGCTTTTTTGCTGGCAAGGGGCTCTCAAAACAAACTAAATACAAAACAAAAGGAGAAATGTTTTCCCTTTTGCAATTGAGCATCCAAGAAGGGCCAGGAAAGAAGGAAGGGAAAGAGGAAAGACAAAAGAAAAAGAAGATGGGAAGAGAGTAAGGAAGGAAAAAGATGAGAAAGAACAAGAAATGAGAATGAAGTGGAAAGGAAGGAAGGAAGGAAAGAAAGAAGGAAAGAAGGAAGGAAAGAAGGAAGGAAGGAAGGAAGGAAGGAAGGAAGGAAGGAAGGAAGGAAGGAAGGAAAATTGGTTGGTTATAATGAGAGGGAGGGAGGGTCTGAGGGAAGTTCTGCCTTCGTACTTGGCTACCCCCAACATGACTGACATTGAGCTGGCTATGCCCACCACAGCTACACCCATCCCAGACCCCTGAGGTCAAACACAACCCTGATACGGCCCTCAATAAAATCAAGTTTGGCACCCCTGGACTAGGCCCACAGAAATAATATATACAAACATAAAATATCCATCAGCTTTATTCCAAAGCTAACATTTCATGGTTTGATACCTTCATGTTATAGTCACTGATTACAATCATCATGGTCATTACAGCCTTACAATCAGTATGGATTTACAGCTTGCTTCCTGTTTTCTTAGGAATTTTTTTGCTGTGAGTTGTGCTCTGCACATGATGTAATGATAATGATAATATCCATAGCTAGGATGATTTTTAAAACAGGGTTCCACAAGAAACTAAGGCAGGAAGAACCTTCTCTTTGGGGAACTAAAGGGATTTTTTTTTTTTAAAGAAAAACCCTCAACCATCCACTCTCACCTTATAACTGCTCCTTCCTTCTAACTGGTTCATCAACTAGCCATCTTTTTTCTCTATTTCAAGGTTGCAGGAACACACGTGCAGACGTAGTACATTACTCAGAAGCTGCAGAGATAACAGCAGGTAAGCATATAATTCAAATGCCTATCAGAGACTGCTTGCCTGAAAAATGCCAATTACAGTCCAAGAAGCAATGTCCAAGTACAGGGAGGTAATCAGCCAGTCAAAGGGTCACAAGTTAGAAAGACAAATAGTTGTTTCCAGGAAAGGCTACAAGCAAAGCAGCTGTCTAAATCTGTCAACAAACTCGTGCCTTATCCTTTGCCTACCGAGGAGCCTCATCAAGGCATGTTGCTCTGCTTGCTTCCATTTATGCCTAGACCTGAGATTTGGTGATATTGCCATACTCTGTTTGTTTCTAGACCTGAAACTTGGTGATTGTGCATTATTATTATTATTATTATTATTATTATTATTATTATTATTATTTAGATTTGTATGCCGCCCCTCTCCGAAGACTCGGGGCGGCTAACAACAATTAAAAAAAATGTAACAAATCCAATATTAAAAAGCAATCTAAAAAACCCCAATTTAAGAGACCAATCATGCAAACAAGCATACCATGTATAAATTCTATAAGCCTAGGGAGAAGGGAAAATTTTCAATTCCCCCATGCCTGTTGAGGTGGGTTTTAAGGAGCTTGCAAAAGGCAAGGAGGGTGGGGGCAACTCTGATATCTGGGGGGAGCTGGTTCCAGAGGGTCGGGGCCTCCACAGAGAAGGCTCTTCTAATGGGTCCCGCCAAATGACATTGTTTAGTCGACGGGACCCGGAGAAGGCCAACTCTGTGGGACCTAACCGATCGCTGGGATTTGTGCGGCAGAAGGCGGTCCCGGAGATATTCTGGTCTAGTGCCATGAAGGGCTTTATAGGTCATAACCAACACTTTGAATTGTGACCGGAAATTGATTGGCAACCAATGCAGACTGCGGAGTGTTGGTGTAACATGGGCATGCCTTGGGTTGCATTGTCTGACTGTTCAAGATATGCCTGTGAATGATGAACCTGACCTGAGTTCTGGTGTAATGATTGAGACCTGAGTGACAATCCTGGCTTACTGACTGACAATCGTGAAGCACAGGTTCAGCTGGAGCAATAGTATCAGATTGAAGATTAAAATCAGATTCTGAATCATGGCTCATAACACTTTTCCCTTGCCCTGGGCCTATGCACAAATCCAGATGCCATACCTGCTCCCAAGCAATGACAATAATTTCTAACTCTGCCAAAGGAATCACAATGGGCTTATCCCAATCAAGGTGGCAACTTATGCATGTCCACTTACACAACACCATTGAAATAAACTGAGTATTGTGCTGCTTTGCTGCAATGCAAATCCCTTTGGAATGAGATTTCTCCTGGAGTAAACATACATGAGAATCATGTTTGCAAAGGAAAGTTTCCTTGATTAGGCTCAATAAATCAAATAAAGGCTTAATACTTTTTTCTCAATTAGGCCTGATAAATTGTAATGTAATGTGAACATTTCCCCAACTACAAGTAATACAATAACAGATATACAGAAAAAGATTTTTAAAAAGTTAGCAGGAAAAAAATTAAGCCATTTTGAAAGAAAGAAATTTGCCCAAAGACTGATACCATCTAAAGATACAAGTTATATTTTTATCTTTATTATACTACTGCTTGAACAACAGCTACTAAAATTAGATTTGGTGAAAACAATAATGTGTAGTGAAGTGTAGGTAGCACAAATTTATTTTAACTGCAAGGGCAGCCAGAAGATGGTAATTTTCAATGACCTTTTGTTGCCAATGGGAAGTCACAGAAACTATCTCTTGTAAGTTTCTCCACAAAGGTAGGGAGAGATAGAAAAATGTACCAAGTCTCTATTTTGATTTTTGCACAGTTTGATCCACATCTACACCTACATCTACATTATCATTGGCATCCTTCAGTCTCGAAAGACAATGGTATCATGCCCTGGAAAGAGTTCCTAAAATGCCGTATGCAAAGCTGGAGTAACCTCTCTAGAGCGTGAGGCCTGGATAGGTTAGTATGGAGGATAGACTGTTAACCAAGCAGCAGATACCCCCTCTCCACGTCTCTGCAATATTCCAATGGAATGGCAAAGGCCAATATGATTGATTCCAGCTACGTTGCAGTAGTTATCAGAACGTGGTTGTACACAGGTACAAACTGCTTCCGGGACTCTGGCTCCGGATTTTGCCTCAAAGTTTACTCCTGAAGCCTTTTCCAATGATGGATATAGCCACAAGACAGTGGAGGTTTGCAGTCACAGTTTCTCTTCTCCTAGAACAGAGGTAGGCAAAGTTGGCTCTTCTATGACTTGTGGACTTCACCTCCCAGAATCCCTGAGCCAATCATGCAAGCTCAGGAATTCTGGGAGTCAAAGTCCACATGTCATAAAAGAACCAGCTTTGCCTACCCCTGTCCTAGAAGAAGATTTTGCTGCTTTATTACCATTTTCATTATCTACAAGAGAAGATGGTCAAAGGTGGAAGAGCCTTCTTCTGCCTTCAAAACTGTTGACCATCTTCTCCTGTAATCCTGGAAAGGGCCCCTTACAAGGTGCTACCAGCTGGACAAAGTTTTTTTTTAAAATGAGGCATTACTCCTCCAACACAAAGATATAACAGACAATGATCTTCCAAGCATTCATGTAAATTTGGAAAACGTCTCCTCTCACAATCAGGATCAGGAATGTGGGGGGAGGAAAGCAACCCAACATCTGCATAGCCAGTCAGTTAACTCTTAAGCTTTACCTTTATTATAGCAAATCAAACTGTTAAATAGGGTGAATGGAAAAGGCAGACAGAAGTGGCTTCAAGACAGCAGCTCTTGATTTGGCAACTACTGTATTTTTCAGAGTATAAGACACACCTTTTTCTTCCCAAAAGGAGGCTGAAAATTTGGGTGCATCTTATACTCTGCATGTAGCATTTTCAAAGCTTTTTTTTCCCAGCCCTAAGTTTTACTGGCTTACAGGCTTTTTCATTGTTACTTGCTGAAAATAATAGGACTTTTTGAGTCCTAAGTTTTTGCAAGCTTTTTTTCATTGCTACTTACTCCAAATAAATTTTTTCCCCAGCCCTAATGAAGTGCTAACGGTCTTCCCACTTACCGGCTTGCAAGCTTTTTCATTGTTACTCCTACTGAATAAAGTTTTTTTAAGCCCTGTTTTTTTATAACCAGGGAATAAAATAATGCGCTGAAGCTGACCAAACTAAGGACATTAGCCAGATAAATACCTGGTAGGCAAATTTTTATTTCCTATTTTCCTCCCCAAAAACTAAGGTGCAGCTTATACTCTGAAAAATATGGTATTTATAATCCAGCGAAAGCTCTGTCTGACAGCCAGCCCTTTTATAGGGAGCTACCAGACAGTCTAGTCTAGTGATGGCGAACCTATTGCACAGATGCCACAGGTGGCACACAGAACCATATCTGCTGGCACGCGAGCCGTTGCCCTAGCTCAGTTCCAACGTGCATGTGTGTGCTGGCCAGCTGATTTTTGGCTTGCACAGAGGTTCTGGGAGGGTGTTTTTGGCTTCCAGAGAACCTCCGGGAGGATCAGGGTGTTTTTACCCTCCCCTGGCTCCAGGGAAGACTTTGGAGCCTGGGGAGGGCAAAACACGAGTCTACTGGGCCTATCAGAAATTGGGAAACTGGCCCCAAGAAGGCCTCCAGGAGCGGCCTCCCCCGGCATTGAATTATTGGTGTGGGGACTCGGGCATGCATGATAGTGCATGCATGCTCTTTCGGAACCTGAGGAAAAAAAGGATCACCATCACTGGTCTAGTCAATCATCAGTCAGTATTTTCCTTCCAGAATGGAGGCTTATGTGCTTCTGTCTGAGAATGTAACACAAACAATGTAGCAAGCTGCCTGCAACCCTTGAATTATTTAGTTATAATTAGTGATGGGCGAACCCAATGGTGTTCGGGTTCGGTGAGTTCGGCTGAACTTGCTGTGAATTTTGGGTGAGTTTGCCGAACCCGAACCCGAACCCAAACACTCCATGATGTCGAAGCTCCGCCCCCGGAATCCCATTGTGGGATTTCCAAACTCCTTTTGCTGAAAGGACCTCCCTTTGTTTGCTTAGAAGAGAGGGCAGAAGCATTGCTGGTTGTATAGTGTAATGGTTAGCACTCTGGGTCCTTTTAATGCTTTCTTAGTGAAAAAAAAAGAAAGCATTAAAAGGACCCTCCAGCTTTTGGGGGCAAAAGGGAACCTTCCCAATGTGCCCAAGGAAATAATTAATAAATGATGATGATGATGATGATGATAAGGAGGAGGAAAGAGGAGAAAGGAGGAGGAAGAGGAGTGAGGAGAGAAAGGCAGGATAGAAAGAAGGGGGAAGAGGAAGGAAAGGAAGAGGAGAAGAGGAGGAGGAGGGGAAGAAGGAAAGGGAGGAAAAGGAAGGAAAGGAAGAGAAGAGGAGGAGGAGGGGAAGAAGGGAAGGGAGGAAGAGGAAGGAGAGGAGAAGGAGAGGAGGAGGAGGAGGAGGAAGGAGGAGGAGGAAGAGGGCATAAAGGCAGGATAGAAAAAAAGGGAAGGAGGAGGAGAAGGGAGGGGGAGAGGGAGAAGAAGAAAAAGGAATGGGGAGCAGCTGAAACTTCAATGGACTTTTCCCCACTGCGGATCCTGAGGCTTCAGTGCCAGGAACCCTCCCCCTCCCCTCCATGGAGGAAGGCGAATCCTCCGCCGGTGTCCCTCTGCTCAAGTCCCTCCTGCACAGGGAAGGAGGCACCAATTGTTCAAAAAAAACCTTTGGAGTCTACAATGCAAAAGGGTTTTTTTTTTCTCCACTCGGCCTCAAAGCCCAGAAGGAGAGGACGCTTTTCTTTTTAGTCTTTTTGAAAAAAACACCTGGGATCTCCCGGATGGAAGAATTGAAATAAAGTTGCCAGGCATTCCTCAAATCTCTCCTTGCCTTCTTTGAAGGAGGGGGGATGTTGAGAAGCGGCTGAGAAACTTGCCATCATCTTACTTTCCCAAAGGAGAAATGCTCCCCACACACACCACGCGTGCCCATCCTCCTTCCGAAGTCAAAGGGGAGGGGGGGCAGGCAGAGGGAAATCCCCCACCCCCACTCCCCCAGCCTCCCCATGAGGGGATTCTGGGGGCGGGGCTTTGATGTCATGAAGATGTCACTTCCTGGCCAGCTGAGGCAACCGAACGCCGAACGCGACCCGAATTTTGCCCAAAGTTTTAAAAAAATTCGGGTTCGGGTTCGGCATGCTGAACACTGGAAAATCCGCATGGACCCAAATTGTGCGAATTCGGTTCGCCCGCCACTAGTTATAATTCACATATTATGTTGGAGAGAAACTGGATTTTTAACAAAGTTTATAGTAGAAGAAGAAAATGGATATCATGTGCTTTAAAATATTTATTTAGTTGTTGCAATGCCATCTGTTGTATCCGTTCCCATCCATGCTTACATCTTACAAGACTTTGTGCAATTAAGATTCTGACTGAGATGGGGGAGGGGGAATAATGTGGAAGGCTGAAAGATCAATCTATAGATCTAGTAACTAAAGTTAGTTAAAGGAGGTGAAACAGATTTGGAAGGGGAAAAGCTGCCTCAATTTTAAATACTGTAGAGATTAAGCCTGGCTCCTTGTGAACACATGCCATTTGACAAAAACGTTGAGGAAGGATAGCAATTCCAGCATATCTCTACATGAATGGCAAATACGGATACCTTCTTTATAACCCTTCCAGATTTCCTTTCTCACACATTTCCAGTTCATTTTCACTAGTTCGTTTTTTAATTCTCACAAGATACTGCTCATGCATATTGACTGCTTATACTTGCCATTCATTGAAAATTCAGTTTTATGCTTATATCTGATTAAAATGAAGTGTATTGTTTTATCTGTCCACTGAATCAAGAGTCAATCAATCAGAATAGAGTTATAAGGAACCTTGGAGATCTTCTAGTCCAACCTCTTGCTCAAGCAGGAGACCCTGTACCCTGTCCCAGCGACCAGTTAGGTCCCACAGAGTTGGCCTTCTCCGGGTCCCGTCGACTAAACAATGTTGTTTGGCGGGACCCAGGAGAAGAGCCTTCTCTGTGGTGGCCCCGACCCCCCTGGAACCAGCTCCCCCCGGAGATTAGAACTGCTCCCACCCTCCTTGCCTTTCTTAAAGTTCTTAAGAACCATCTCTGCCGTCAGACATGGGGGAACTGAGACATCTCCCCCGGGCCTATACAGTTTATACATGGTATGTTTGTGTGTATGTTTGCTTTTAATAATGGGGTTTTTAGTGTTATTTAAATTATTAGATTTGTTCTTACATTGTTCTTGTTATTGTTGTGAGCCTCCCCGAGTCTACGGAGAGGGGCGGCATACAAATAAATAAATAAATAAGTAAGTAAGTAAGTAAGTAAGTAAGTAAGTAAGTAAGTAAGTAAGTAAGTAAATAAATAAATAAATAAATAAACAAAAATAAATAAATAAATAAATAAATAAATAAATAAATAAATTTCAGAAAAGTGACTATCCAGTTTCTTCTTAAAAACCTCCAGCGATAAAGCACCTACAACTTCTGATGGCAAGCTGTTCCACTGGTTAATTGTCCTAGTTGGATTTCTCCTTTAATTCCAGGTTGCTTCTCTCCTTGGTTAGTTTCTATCCATTGTTTCTTGTCCTGCCCTCTGGTGCTTTGGAAAATAAATTGACCGCTTCCTCTTCGTGGCAGTCCCTCAAATACTGCTATTGTGTCTCCCCTAGTCTAGAATTTATAGCCTAGCCTAAAAGAATCATGTAGATGTTGAATAGTAGGGGGGAGAGGACAGACCCCTATGCCACAAAGGAGAGGCCAAGGGATGGATCTCTGCCCCACTAATACAAACTGCAAATGACCGGAGAGATAGGAGGAGAGCCACCATAAAATGGTGCCTCCCACTCCCAATTCCTCCAGCCATCGCAGAAGGATACCATGGTCGATGGTATCGAAGGCTATTGAGAGGTCAAGGAGCACCAGGATAGAGGAATATCCCCTATCCCAGGCCCACCAGAGATCATCCATCAGTGCAACTAAAGAGGTTTTCATGCTGTGACCAGTCCTGAAACCAGACTGAAAGGAGTCCAGATAATCAGCTTCATCCAAAGATTGCCGGAGCTGGAGTGCCACTACCTTCTCAACAACCGGCCACCGCCTCTTCCCCAGCTTGGCAAAGCGAAGGACGGCGTTGGTCCAAAGCGAGCTGAGCAGGCGGCGGCTTGCAGTGAAGGCGCTCGTCCCAGCAACCGAGTCCTGCCGAGGCTCGGCTGCAAGCGACCAGCAAGGCCGACCGGCTCCGAGGCAAGCGGCCGGAGCTGTGCACTCCTTCACCCGCCTCCTTTCCGGCAGGCAGGTGGGGCTGCCCAACTGCGTAGAGCGGCTCCTCCCCTCCAGACACACGCTTCCCCGACACACGTCTGCGGCTCCACGTGTGCACCGAGGGAAATCCTTTGTGCCTTGCTGCCGAGCTCTCCCACCTGCTCGGCGGCCGCAAGCCTCTCCCTGCCACCGCTGCTGGGCGGCCGAAGAAATCTTCCCTGGGTCTTCCCCGCCGCCCACGCAAAGGGGAAACCCCAATCTTCGCCTCCTCGCTGCTGCGCCGCTGAAAGGACCCTTTCAATTTTTTTCCAATGTAAGACATACCCCGAAAGTAAGACATAGTGGGGCTTTTGGGGGTAAAAAGAAAGTAAGACACTGTCTTACTTTCGGGGAAACACGGTTTGTCTACAACATTTCACTGATCTACAAGTTTAATCATTTTATGAAAGAATGAAATCAGATTTGTTTCACATAATTTGTTTTTAACAAACCTGTGTTATAACCCTTCCAGTTATAACTTTATTTGTTTCTAGATGTTACAAATCTGGTTTTTTTAAATTAACTTTTCCAGTTTCTTCCTAGGTATAAATGTTAGGCTGATTGGCCTGTAGTTTTCTGTGATTTTTTCCTTACATTTTTTTGAAGATGGGAACCACCTCAGCTCTTTTCTAATTTGCAGGTAATTCCCCAGTTTTTCCAGGGTTTTTGAAAGATATGATACAATGGTCCTTTGAATGATTTTATGAACTTGGAACATACCCCTTCATATTAGCCTCATTCCTTAACGCACTAGTAGTTAACTCAAATAAATCAAGGAGCCGTGCCTATTTTCATAGTTTTTACAATCAATATACAGCCTTTATTAAAGGCTGGAGTTTCAGATATGAAATAATAAATATACTGCTCGAAAAAAATAAAGGGAACACCCAAACAACACAATATAACTCCAAGTAAATCAAACTTCTGTAAAATCAAACTGTCCACTTAGGAAGCAACACTGATTCAACTTTGTACAGAACAAGTATTCAATGAGAATATTTCATTCATCCAGTTCTAGGATGTGTTCTTTGAGTATTCCCTTTATTTTTTTGAGCAGTGTATGTTAGCTTGGTAATAAATAACTTGATAATAGATATTGTTGCATCCCAGGTTTTAATTTCCTATTAAGCATAATTGTGTAGCATTCATAAGAAAATGTGACTCAAACAACATTTGTAATTGTAATCACTAAACTATTAAGTCTGAATTACAAACTATAATAATGTTTTCTATGATATCTTCTGTGTCCCCATTACCTAATGAAGACATCCTTGCTTTCCATGGAATCATATCACAATATATTCTTGCTTCTGATTATCTGCTATCCCTTTTCTTTTTCTAAAAGTGTAGATTAAACAATAGCACAAAATCCCTAGAAAGCAGAAACAATGCCAAAAAAAAAAGAGTCTCTTTGGAAAAAGAGTGTATTGGATAAATATCAGAATGCAACCATTCAATCAATCCAGCAATGCAAATGATGTGGTTGCCGAAACACCAATTCAGTTATAAGCAATTCAGCACTAGGATAATATGAATGTTATTGTAGCTTCTAAGAATGGCGAAGTAATCAGTTTGATGGCATCTAGGTGTGGGTCTGAGGACAAAGGAGAAGAGGAAGATAAGGGTATTTGTCACAATGTTTGTAATATTTTCCGACAACTGCTAACCTTTCAGGAATATAAGTAACCTGATATTTAAACTACGGAGGAGCTATTTAGTTTTGTATGTGTGTATGTATATGCTTTCAGTGGTACTTATAATTACCCTGCAAATAGCATATTTGGAACTTGTGACCTTTGCAGATGGGATATACTTGAAATCCGTGCCTGTAATCTCAAACAACTACTTTCTAAGCAACAAACTTCTATGTGATTAGAGATGGATAGATATAATAGATAGATAATGAGATGATAGGTAGATAGATAGATAGATAGATAGATAGATAGATAGATAGATAGATAGATAGATAGATAGATAGATAGATAGATAGATGGGCAGGCAGGCAGGCAGGCAGGAAGCAAATGGATGTAGATCGTTTGAGAGTTAAATTTCTGGCTGTAGAAATTAAATTTATAGTTCTATAAGGTGCAGTCACAATATGGTCTCTGTTTTATTCCTTGGGGAAAGAGAGAGGAGTTGTTTCTCTCAGTCTATTTCTATGTGATAATAGTTATGACTAACATTATTAAGCATCCTTAATGACTACATGGCCCATTTGATAAAAATCACCAAACATTTACTTTTCCCTTTAGCAAAGCTTAACTAGGAAGCTGATGGAGATGAGCGTATATGCAAATGTATGAAATGTCACCCCAGTGGCCTGAAGTTAATGCAAGTCAGGACATATTTGCATAATCACAAAATATATCATCTGTTCATCTGTACAGCTTCTTTTAAAAAAACATTTAGTGACCTTATTTTATAACATAACATTGCTGAAAAGGATTGAAAAGAGGGGGGGGGATCATTTCCTAGGTTTTCACAGGAAAGGTTTTTTGCAAATATCACAATATGTTACAAAACACAATGAGATTATAGTATTTAATGATGGGTAGATAAAGTATGTTGAACTAGCAGGACATTAAGTTCTTAATAAAGACCCATAGTAGATCATACAGCTAAACCAGGAATGGAAATACATTTCTTTAATAAATATTTGAATGGAAATTTAATTAATTTTACATTTTCAAAATAACACAATAGTCATCCAGATATTGCTTTGTTGTCAGTAGGTTATTGGAGATAAGATTTTTCAGGTTGCAAATCCTAAAATGTGTTGCATTGGAAAGATTCCTTGGGGACAAGCAATACTTTAAAAATATTTCTTTAAAAGTGCATTTGGCACCAACTTAAGTCTGGAAACTTTTTTTAATTCAAACTAATCCAGAAATTGGACAAGACAACAGGAATAATTTTATAGGGAATGAAAAAACGAGAGGAGGAAGTTAAATTAACTCTAAAATTATCCATAAGTCTAAATTAACTCATTGCCCTTTGGATTTTATCTCTCCTTTTCATATGAGAATGGGACAACCCACCAAGGTCAACTTTCCATGGGACAACTCATCACAGCAACCGCGGAACAACTCACCATGGGATAATTTAACAATTCTATTGAATTATTTAAAATGAAATTTAAAAATATTTTAATTTTTGCCATTTACATTACATTCTCTCTCTCCTTTTGCATGCAGATTAGTGTAACTTTTGTCCCGCAACAAGAAGTTGGATGCCAAATTGGCTGTGGTGAGTTGGCCATGTTAAGTTGGCTGCAGAGAATTGTCATAGACCTTTTTCAAATTTCAATTGCATGTTCCCCCTTTTGCCTTTATTAACTGATTACAATCTCAAGAGGAAAGAAAAGGGAGAGAAGGAGGAAGATCACAACACAGAGCACACAGTGTATTCACAGCTGAACATTCATATTAAAAGGTTCTCCAGATTTGAATGAATGATAGATGTTTTCTCAAATTGGTTTATTGGAAAGGGATCAAGTCTCGCTTGTCCTATCATTGTCTTGGAGTAAGTCTCCCTGTTACTTCTCAAAGGCATTCCTTATTATCTCTACAATTCAGACCCTTAGATCCTCAATTTCTTTCCCAAATGTGCACCTGGTAGAAGGGTGCGAGTCAGGAAACTTCAACCAGAGACCTGCCTTCCATGGAGACTGGGCAAATGGAGAACATCAAAAAGGTCTTGAAGTTTTCTGATTTCCTCATGGCTCTCTGGAAACAACTATCACAGGAGAGCCACACCACCACCACTCTCCTGGCCTTCCGGAAGGCCCTAAAAACATGGCTTTGCTGGCAGGCTTGGGGCCGTTGAGCTATAGCACTCTGCTCCGGCCTAGAAGTGGTGAATGTTTTTGTACTGGGGTTTTAATTGTTGTATACTATTTTATTTATGTATGCTACCCAGAGTTTGTCAGGAGTTGGGCGGACTACAAATTCAAATAAATGAATGAATGAATGAATGAATGAATGAATGAATGAATAAGGCAATTCCTTCATATTTTGTTCTAGTTATTGTATAAATAAAACACATTATCCTATTGTCTTTGAGGAATTTTGAAATTACGAAATAGTAAGGCATAAAAAGTAAATGAACTCCTGAGTTAGTTAGAAGGCACAGCCAAAACCATGAGGATCTGAAACAGAGATGGGCTCCTCCCAGTTCATATCGGTTCACCCAAACAAAGTAGTGACCAGATGGTGATGCCACGATGTCCCAGAACCAGTTCGCTTGATGCTGGTTTGTGGACACCGCCATCTTTTTGGGGGATGGGGGGGTTTCCTTTTTTTTTCCTACTGCACATGCACAGAAGCCAATTTCTGGCACTGTGCATGTGGTCAACATCTTGTTTTCAGCTGTGTATTTTATTTTTCTTATTTTTTACCACTGTACCTGCCACATGGCACGGAAAGAAGCGAACCAGCAGCAAGGTAAATTAGAACCCACCCTTGATCTGAATGTCTTGTTATTCAGAGCAGCTTGGAAAAAAATACACATATAGGGGCATGTGAATAATTTAGAAGAATCTTTATCTAAAAGCACATGAGATCCTAATATGAAACACATTAAAAATCTAAGACCATAGAATTGTTGTGCTAGATCAGGCCAAAGACCTATCTATTCTAATATTTGGTTTCTATGGGAACCCACCAGATGCCAGTGCTAAACCAGCAAGCAGGAGGACAGCAAAGTGGCCTATTTCTAGTTTTGCTCACCCACAATTAGTATTTGGAGGCATGCTGCTTTTGTTCCAGAAGACAGAATTTAATTTAACAACTACTAGCCATTAATAGTTCATTCTCTATGGATGTGTGATGACCTTTAAAAGTTGCTCAAGCTAGAGATATTACTACGTTTGCCTGCAACAAATTCCCAAATTTAAGCAAGCGTTCTCTCAATCTTTCTTAAATCTGACGTGGTTCAAATTCCAGATTGCCCAGAGGTAGTATTATGAACAGGAATTTCCCTATCTGTAATTATTTTAAACCAGGTGTGTTCTCACTCTCCTAATTTTGACCACTTTCATTATCCTAACCTATTAGATTTTCTTAACTGATTTAGATAAGCCCTTGCTCTTTTTTTCCAGATCAATGATTAAAAAGCTCATTACCAATACAGACCATTGGGGCACTCACTGTTCATCTCTTTCCATTGTGTGGAATCACCACTTATTCCTACTCTCTTCTTTCTGTTCTTTCTTGTCTTTCTCCTAGAAACATCTCTGCTATACAGTAGTCCCTCACCTATCGCTGGTGTTACGTTCCAGACCTGGCCGCAATAGGTGAAATCCGCGATGGGGAATTTATCGACTGATAGTACTTATTTAAGTATTTATATTGTAATTGTTTGGTAAGTTTTCATTGTTTTAAGTGTTTATAAACCCTTCCCACACAGTATTTATTTTAGATACAGTATTTAAATACAGTATTTACAATTTTAGATATATTTTTTTTAAAAAAAACCTGCCGATTGAGTTCGGCGGGCTGTTTAAATTTGCCGATCGGCTTCCTCAGAAACCCGCGATGAAGTGAAGCCACAGTAGGTGAAGCGCGGTATAGCGAGGGACTGCTGTATATCATTAGCCTTCTGAAAGTGTACACTCAGCTGAGACTGTATAGATACTGACATAACTCTTTCTTAGTACCTACACTCCATGTAACATAACAGTCTCCTTGACTGGGTAGATTTGTAAGCACTTATTCTAGTAATTACAATTATTTCAAGGAAACAGATAGTAAAATTCAATAATTTTCTACCTCCCCACTTTGAGATATGAAGAAAATCACCCTATTATCATAGCAAAGTAAAACAATCTACCTTTATGACTTGGCATGCTGAGAACTTTCCTACAGCAAACAAGAAGACATCGGCCAGGTTCCTTTGATGTCATTGTATTCTTTACCTATGGTTATAAACCAATTATTCAATTACTCTGTTATCTTTATAAGACTTGAACCTTTTTGCATCAGAGCTCTAGCTGTTGCTGGGAGACTAGTGATTACTGTGTTTCTAATAAAGAAACCCCAGCTTATAATTCTTCAAACAATTTGGTTCAGTTTCTTTAAGGTAAGAGTTTTCAATTGTTTTTAACCACTTACCTTTTTATAAAAAGAAAAGAAAAGATTGCTAAGTTTTTCCAGGTGCTCCATTTATCTAAATAGAATAGAACAGAACAGAATAGGACATTGGAGATCTTCTATTTCAGATAAGTGAATGTCTAGTCTCTTCTTAGAAACCTCCAATGATGTAGCACCCACAACTTCTGTTCCAGTAGTCAATTGTTCTCAATGTTAGGAAGTTTTTCCTTAACTCCAGATTTCTTCTTTCTTTGATTAGTTTCCAGTCATTGTTTCTTGTCCTAACCATGGGTGCTTTGGAGAATAATTTGACCCCATCTTCTTTGTAGCAGGCCCTCAAATACTGGAATACTGCTATCATGTCATCCCTAATCCTTCTTTTCTTAAAACTAGCCAAACCCAAAACCTGCAGCTATTCTTCATAGAATCCAGATCTTTCATCCATCTTAGTTGCTTTTCTCTACACTTTTTCCAAAATTTCAACATCTGTTTTGTGGTATGGTGAGTGGTGACCAAAAGTGTTGCAGTATTCCAGGTGTGGTCTTACTAGGGTTTTATAAAATGGTACTAATGTTTCATATGATCTTGATTCTATGCCTCTGTTTATACAACCAAGGCTTATATTAGCTTTTTAATAAAAAAATCTTGTTATTAAGGTAATGACTTAAGAGGCATTAGAAGAAAATTCTGTTGGTTCATTTTCGAAGCTGGATCATGCAAATAAACATTCTCGGCAACTTGCTTGATGTGGAGGATGGTTTATTTGACAGCATAGTGAACTGTACAGGTCTTGAAGGTGGCCATAAAATCAGAAAACTGAGACTAATGATGTGTATACTGAATGTGAGCTCATATTGAGAGGTATGTTGATGTGAAGTGTTTTTGCCCTGGAGATCACATGAAAAGGTTTCTACTTTTCTAAGTGTGGAATCTTCTCTAACTTTGGAATTTTATAAGGGGTATGAAGTCAAAGATCAGAGTTTGGATGTTGTGATTTAGGTTTCTGTTGAGTTCTGGTACCAAAGAATCTATTGAGTTCTGGTACCAAAGAGGCAGGTTTAGTGACAACCACTCTTTATTAGTATCAGTGATAACTCCAGCAAAAGGCCAGCCAGCAGCCCATTTAAATAGAGAGCTTCAGCTGGAAAGAACCAATCAGTGCTCTTTGTTCTCCTGCTTTCTAGAGTGGACCTGTTTGGAGACAGCTTGCTAATATGCATCCCTCCCCCCTTGGTTCAGTCCAACATACATACAAAGTCCTCTAGATACACAGGATGCTGAGTAACACTAGTTGACCTGCACAGTTCAGTTCAGGTGTTGGCTTTGGGCGAAGAGGATGGGTTTTCTCTCTCTGGCTCCATCTGTGGAACCTCGTATGTGACTGCTGACTCAACTGGAACTGACTCATGGTTATCGATGGGTGGCGACTCTGGCTCTTCAGATAAGTGTTCCAGTTCCCTCAGTTCAGCGTTAGCTGTAAGGAAATCATCATTAGATTCTAGTTTACATTCAGCGTGTAATGGATGCCGGCTGTGTAATTGGTCTATATGGCACTGCCATTTTCTACCACCTTCTAGGGTGGTAACTCAGGCCTGGTTACTTCAAGGATCTCCACAGGTAGCCATAGGGGATCCTCATGGAATTTCCTAGTGAACACTAGATCATGGATTTTGAATGTTCTTGTTTGTTCTGGACTAGTTTTCTTCCTCTGGTTGCAATAGCTAGGGTGCAACCTATCTAGGATGGACCAAAGCTTTCAGCCCATTAATAGTTCTGCAGGGCTCTTGCTGGTGGCCATACTAGGGGAAATGTGCTGCATCATTAAGAATTTATCTACCTGGTCCTGCCAATCACCCGGACCTAGGCGGCCTAGAGCCTCCTTTGCAGCTTTAACCATTTATTCTACAAACCCATTGCTGCTGGGGTGGAACTTCCTGTTATTCAAGAGGCCTTGCAAGTCATTGGCTTCAAGGAAGCAGCCAAATTTGGTGACATAGACTCCCAATTCTCCTTGCTCAAGTCGAATGGAGTCAGTGGATGAAAGGATGACATGGCGCCTTTCTAGTCAGCAGTTTTGAATTTGGCACCTAAAATGTCCAACACTTCCCTTCCAGACAGGCTGGCTTGTTTCATAGTTGCTCTTCAGTATTCCACCTTCATCACTAGTGTTGAGTTATGGTACCGAAGAATAATGAGGCAGGTTTAGTGACAACCGCTCTTTATTAGTGTCAGTGAGAACTCCAGCAAACCCCAGCCGGCGGCTCCTGTTTAAAAAGAGACCTCCAGCTGGAAAGAACCAATCAGCGCTCTTTGTTCTCCCGCTCTCTACAGCAGACCTGTCTGGAGACAGCTTGCTAATAGACAAATCCTAAGACACATCAGTTTCCATGTGATTTATGGGATCTAGCTTCCTGATTTATTTGGTGTTACAGGCTGACTGCTCTTTGTCAATTTCAGCATTAAAAGGTTTTAAGTGTTATTTGTAAACTATGCATGTGGCCTGGGAAGGCTTTTGCCTATGGAATGTGAGGAAAGGATGAGTATGTGGCCCAGTTAGCAGGTGTGTCATACACGGTTCTTTGGAGAGTTTTTTGCCTTTCAACTGAGGATAATACCATATCTCACTAAAGCATATACAGCCAACCAGGTGTCATCTGGGTTTTTGGAGTTCCACACTCATGGGCCTGTAATGATGTTAGATACAGAATTCCAAGAAATGTAAAAGCAGTAGATGTCTGTATTTGAATGGCTTTATTTCTTTATTTCTTTTATTTATTAATTGGATTTATATGCCGCCCCTCTCCGAAGACTCATAATAAATCCAATATTTCCCTCAAAGCAGACTTTGAAAAAAAGGATTGTGGAATTACATCGTAGAATTTTGACCAATTTGTCAGGTTTAAAGGGATTTACGACACTCCAGGTCCTAATCCTCCACCTTTTGTCGGTGATTTTTAAGGAACAGGGCATCCCTTAGGAAAGCCACACAGCTCACAATTGCATCAAGTACAGAAGCTTTGTATGGAATTCACTTGGGCTGTATTTATTTCTTAGAGATAAGGGATAGCTAACACCCATTCAAAAAATGTCATAACATTAAATCCATAGGAGAACAAAAGTAGTTTTTCCTTTTTATTAAATGAAAACCTGACAGAAAGAACCACCAAAACTTCAAGAGAGAAAAATAACAAAAGAATAAATAGCAAATTCTGATACCTCATACTAGTCAAAAGATTCTAACCTCTAATTTTTAATTCCACCCAAATAAAAGAAAAAAGGATGTTACCCACATTTCAGAACAATTGAGAAACACTATCATAGATGTTACATGTTTTCCTTTTCATGAACCTCCCAATCTCTTTCTTATATTATAGTTAATAATAATAATTTATTAGATTTGTAGGCTGCCCCTCTCCAAAGACTCAGAGTGGGTCACAACAATAGTGAACAATGTAAACAAATCCAATACTTAAAAAGACATCTAAAACCCATATAATTAAAATAACCATATTGTGTTTCAAATGGAGTTTCTGCTCTCTGAAAGATTTGCAAGCAGAGTTATCTAGGGAGACAACTTTAAAGTGTTTCCCTAGAAGAGGCCATTCAAACTCCCAGCTAAAATTCCAACTTATTCCACTGATCCCTGTGATTTTTGCCTGTGTTGTTATCTAGACCTGATTGTTGCTAGATATCACAACTAAGTTAGCATGCTGTTTTCATACATTTCTTATCAGAAAGTGTGGAAAAGTGCCTGTTTTCCATGAAAAACCAGCTGTTCAATCTAGCTGGTGCTTTAAAAAAGGCTGAGAAGTTATATTTTTAGTAAAATATTCTGATATCCCCCTCAAGGCAAATCATTAGTATAACAGTTAATAATTACTGTATTTTCATAAGTATAGTTCAAAGTTTAATAATTGTAATTATTAATTATTATTAATAACAATAATAATAGATATTAAACAAGAGTTTGCATTTGACAAATTACAAGGTCTCGTTTCACAAAGCGTCACTTCAATGTAATAACATTTTATTTTTAAACAGGTCAGCAAAGGAAAAATAATAAAAGTAGTCCACTTATCCAATTGTCAGCTTTATCCAATTGTCCAAATTGTCAGCAATTCAAATTGTCCCAAATAGTAAAGATACAATTTAATTCCACAGTGTTTATTTCTTTCATACTGTTTCTCACTGTCCTTTTTACTGTTTCCTTGTCCATTTTAAAAGAGGAAATCCAGCAACTAATTTTTTTTCTTTTTTTAAAAAAAATTCTTATTAATTCAAAACCATATCCCCCCCTCAGTTCTTAAGTGCAAAAAATGTAAAAAGTAACTTTCTGGGGGATAGGATTTTCTTTGAAGACATTTTACTTCTCATCCAGAAGCGAAACATCTTCAAAGGAAAACAAAAACAGACAGTTCAGTTGCCTCCTGAAAAAGCACCTTTGGGACAATGGATACTGCATTTCCTGTGAAATTCTGCAAATTCTTAAAACTGTTTCCTTTCTTCCTTGCACCTTCACCTTGATAGGGATGTTGACCAGAGTCAATGTTTTTTTTTTTAATGCTGCCTAGGACATACATTAGGAAATACGTGAACTGTTTCTCCAAATGGAACATTATACAAGTGCAATCTAATCAAGTAACATTTGAGCACTGAAATTGCATTATAGCAAGCAGAGAATTGGAATGGCAAAGGCACTAGGTAAGACAGAGGAAGTCAACCAATCCAAGCCTCTGTCAAAAAATGAATGTGTGTGTATTCATCACTGTGTTCTGGAAACACCTGAATACAAAGAGGATACAACACTTACTGAATTACAAAGGGCCTAAGGCAGAGAGTGCATTGTAATGAATGTCACAACATATACTGTCAGTTTTTACATTTTAGGCTTGCAATAAAACCTTTTGCTAACTCTTACAAACTCTGCCTGTGCTTTTATTCATTATGTTGAATGAATTTGCTTCCAGGTTCATCAGCTTTCAACCTTCATAATCTTAAATGGGAGGTTTGTATAACAAAGCTTTAGTTTATTTGCTTATGGATGACACATTTAATCAGCTAGAACATTTTTTCTTCTTCCAAGATGCTGGAATTTAGGATTCTTTATTTTCTATTACAGGGGAAGTTTAAAATATTAAATATGGGTTTTCTTTCTGACAGTGAGTGAAAAAGTATATATTGTTTCTGTTTTTTCTCATACTTAATGGATAGTGTTAGGGTTAGGGTTATATGAAAATGAATGTAAGCCTAATGAATTGGGGTACTTAAAAGATGGAGTACAATCGACTAAAGTACTTTTCAATTAATTGTCCTACATCCACTGAAAAGCTTTGCACTATAGAGGCTATGCTGATGGCCTTGCATTGCCAAGAAAATTAAAGAAAAAGAAGAAGAAAAGGTGGAATCTGACATCAAAAGAAATATATGAATAGGAGTGAAAAAAGGAAACAGGTACAGTACATTTGAATCTGCATTGGAACTATAGTCGCTTTCCTTTTCTATGTTGCCTAGATTTGCTGCTAATACTAGTGGAAAATTTGCTTGGTTCTATTGTATGCCAAGTCTATTATATTGGTTGTTTTCATCATATTTTGAAAAAATATGGAGAAGGAGAAGTGCAAAATTCAAAATGGTGATACAGATATCGAATGACATCCAACACACATGTTTAAAGCAGATATTAGAGGATTATGCAATCATAATTGTCCTAGAAACATAGAAACATAGAAGTCTGACGGCAGAAAAAGACCTCCTGGTCCATCTAGTCTGCCCTTATACTATTTTCTGTATTTTATCTTAGAATGGATATATGTTTATCCCAGGCATGTTTAAATTCAGTTACTGTGGATTTATCTACCACGTCTGCTGGAAGTTTGTTCCAAGGATCTACTACTCTTTCAGTAAAATAATATTTTCTCATGTTGCTTTTGATCTTTCCTTTTATTTAATTTTTATTTTGTCCTTTTATTTAACCTTCTGACAAATGCCCTAGTTTTAATTATTTTAACTTTTTTTTTGGTTTAGCATATCATTTTCCTTCCTGTCTGCCATCATGTCTTCAGATTCCACTTTAATTCCAAATTATGTATCTCTTTTAAATCTTGAAACTCGATTTTGAATAAAATCATTGCTATTTCTTACTAGTTCTTCTAAGGTAGGGGTCTCCAACTTGGCAACTTTAAGACTTGTGGACTTCAACTCCCAGAATTTCTAGCCAGCAGAGCAGCTAACAAGCACAGTGGCTGGCTCTGTTACAAAAGTGCTATTGCTAACATGTTGTAAGCCACCCTGAGTCTAAAGAGAAGGGCGGCATAAAAATCAAATAATCAAATAATCAAATAATCAAATAATCAAATAATCAAATAATCAAATAATCAAATAATCAAATAATCAAATAATCAAATAATCAAATAATCAAATAATCAAATAATCAAATAATCAAATAATCAAATAATCAAATAATCAAATAATCAAATAATCAAATAATCAAATAATCAAATAATCAAATGAACAAATGAACAAATAATCGAATGAACAAATGAACAAATGAACAAATGAACAAATAAGCAAATAAGCAAATAATCAAATAATCAAATAATCAAATAATCAAATAAACAAATAAACAAATAAACAAATAAACAAATAAACAAATAAACAAATAAACAAATAAACAAATAAACAAATAAACAGATAAACAGATAAACAGATAAACAGATAAACAAATAAACAAATAAACAAATAAACAAATAAACAAATAAACAAATAAACAAATAAACAAATAAATAAATAAATAAATGCTCACACTCATAATTCAATGTCTAGGGAGGGCGAAAACAGCTTCCCCTACCCCCTGGAAGCCCCGTGGAGGGCAGAAATGACCTGTTTCCCAACTTCTGGTGGGTTCAGTAGGCTTGTATTTCACCCTCCCCAGGCTCCAAAGGCTTCTCGGGAGCCAGGGGAGGGTAAAAAGGCCCTCCCCCATCCCCCCAGAGGCTCTGTGTGAGCCAAAATTCAGCTGACCAGGAAATACATGCACATTGGAGCTAAGCTAGGGCAATGGCTTGCGTGTCAGAAGATATGGCTCAGTGTGCCACCTGGGGCACCCATGCCATAGGTTCGCCATCCCTGACGTAGGTACTTCTGGCACCAGTTATTTTGCCTTTTTTCCTGCTAAGGCTAAAAGTTTGGAACTTTATTTCTGTAAGTACCAAGCCAGGTGTCCACAACATTGGAGTGTCAAGAAAGGCAAGATGACAGTTACAGAAGCATAAAACCCACTCTTTTTGTATATACATTGTATTCACGAAAGAGAAGGCTTTGATCACACCACCTTAAATGCCATCTTGCTATTTTTTTATTCCTTTATCATTTTGTATACAATTGTCATACATGACCAATACACCTTTCTTTGTAGTTTCCAAACTTTCTTCAGATGTAATGATCAGCAGCATACTTTTCTGCTATTTCGAGGCCAAAAAACACACAAAAATGGTAGGCTAGATCAAGAAATCAACTCCTCTGTGAAGCTAAAGGCACTTTTACTGAGTTTGGCTATAATAACAGATTCTTGCAAATCCGATTGTGCTATATCTCCTCCTCTTATAGTTCTTCGGTTTAAGGTGGGCTCTGCCTCAGGCCTCTTCTGAATATTATCTCAGTCTGGACTTTAAAAATCCATTACCTTCTTTTTCCTGGATAACAGTTACTGCAGACTGTATCTCCATCAAGGTCATATTTCTTACTCTCTGTGGACTGATATCAGTTAACCATTTCAACTTCCCCTAAGGAGAAAAAGAGTTCACTCTGGCTCTGCTCATGTGTGCAACATAATACTTTTATCTTTTTACCATTGTCATATCCACTTCAGTTCTCCCTTTCTCATAAAAAGGTAGACCATCCTTAAAATGAAGAGTACTCCAACCAAAACTTTCAAGAATACATAGTCAGTGTGGTCAGCAATTTATAGATTGACAGGATGCCAAAAAGAGATTATAAATTGAATACATTGAAGTGAATCTATTGTATTAATTTTTCTATCCAAGGATCATTAAAAATAACTATATATTTATTGCTCATCCTACAGTAAATTAAAATAAATATATTTCATGATTATAGCTGGTTCCGATATCAAGTACTACATGGATCTACTTCTAAGGACTCCAAGAAACATTTAAGACACAATTCATGATATGTTTCTATGCCATGTTACAATTCTTTTTAAGTGTGATCAAATGTATTTACTGTATTTTTCAGTGTATAAGACGTACCACTTTCCTCCCTAAAAGGGGCTGATAATTAGGGTGCGTCTTATACTCTGAATGTAGCTCCTCCACCTCGGGCCCTAACTAGCTGCTAACGATCTTCCCAGCTCTTATCTTTCATTGTTTCTCTCTGTGAAGAATGTTTTCCAAGCCCTAAGTCTTTGCAGGATTTTTTTCATTACTCTAACTTGCTCTAAATAAGTTTCTCTCCAGCTCTAATCAGATGCTAATAATGTTCCCAGCTCTTACCGACTTGCAAGCTCTTTCATTGTTACTCTCTCTGCAAAGAAGAATGCTTTCCAAGCCCTAAGTCTTTGCAGGGCTTTTTCCATTGCTCTGCCTGTTCCGATTTTCTTTCCAGGTGCTAATGATGTTCTTATTGGCTTGCAAGCTCTTTCATTGTTACTCTCTCTGAATAAGGTTTTTTTAAAGCCCTAAACAGGGGATAAAATAATGTGCTAAAGCTGACCAGACTAAGGACGCTAGCCAGATGAATACCTGGTAAGCAGATTCTTCTCCCTATCTTCCTCCCCAAAAACTAAAGTGCATCTTATACTCTGATGCGTTTTATACACCAAAAAGTATGGTAATTATATTTTCTTGGCATGTTCATGGTGCAGAATCCTGTGGTAGCTTTAATTTTCTTCAAATTTGCTCCAGCAAATTCTATGTCCAACGAGTTAAACCTTTCTCTTCTTTTAGAGTCTCAGTTCTCAATAATTGTTGCCATTTGTTGAATTACATGTGTGAAGTTGTGCACACAAAATACATTGTGTAGAAGTAACATAAAATGGCATCAATAACTGGATTGCTATCTTCTAAAATTTATGCAGTAATGACAGCTGTATAACGGTGTGTGTCTGTGTGAGTGTGTAGGTATGCGAGCATGAGTGAGTGTAAGTCAATGTTGTCCCCTGATGACTTCCTGGACTAATCCCTAAAGATCTTTTAACAAGTTTTCGGCAGTGGTTTGCCATTGTCAGGATAACTTTAGGATATCATTAAGAAAATTCAAGGCAACAAGTAAGCATTAAGTACAGATTCTTTGTCTTTAATATGAATTAAAAGAAAACGGATCTTAGGTGAAAAAGAATTTGACTTAGGCAAATTTAGAATTTGGGTCTCCTTTTTTCAGCATTACATCCTGGGATCTATTTGATTAGTTATGCTTAAACACTATTTTTTGTCCAGATATAACTCTGGGCTGTGACTTAAATCCTCTGAAACTATTCTGGGTGATAGATGCCATTGTGAATGCCTCTAGGCATGCCATATTTTGTAGGAAAAAAAGTAAAAAATGGTAGTCAAAAGTTAAAAATTTTCTCTAGCTCTTTGTTCCTACTTCCTGAACATTTGTTTTTAAAATTTCAGGGAATAGTTTGCAGAATTGGAGCTAATTCACAAGGCACCAATGAGGAACAAAGGAACTGAAAAACCCTTAAGTTGGTCCAACAAAGCTAAAGTTTACATTTTTCTATGTATTCTTTGTTTTATTCTTTCCTGTCTCTTGCGGCAATAGACAAGATGAGGAATAGCGTTAAAGTTAGACTGTGGCCACGCCGGCAGTAGGTTCTAAATCCCATCGCTACCAGTTCACATGTGCACTCATGCTCATGCACA
This sequence comes from Erythrolamprus reginae, assembly GCF_031021105.1. Taxonomy (NCBI): domain Eukaryota; kingdom Metazoa; phylum Chordata; class Lepidosauria; order Squamata; family Dipsadidae; genus Erythrolamprus; species Erythrolamprus reginae. Next base: position 304,923,860 of record NC_091950.1, on the reverse strand, counting down.
GAAGTGTCCTAGGCGGGGTGGGTGGGGTGGGGGGTGGAGCATCCCAGGCTGGTGGCATTTTATCTCGGAGTCTTGGTAGACAGCCAACTAAGTATGAGCCAGTAATGTGTAGCAGCAGCCAAAAAGGCTAGTGCAGTCATGAGTCATGAGGGATACAATCAAGGACCAGAGAGGTATAAAGCCTTGGTCAGACCACATCTAGAGTACTGCATCCAGTTTTGGTCACAACACTACAAAAAAGACTTAAAACTCTAGAGAAAGTACAGAAGAGAGGAACCAGGATGATAAGGAGTCTGGAAAATAAAACATACAAAGAGCAGTTGCCGGAACCAAGTTTGACAAGTCTGGCAAAGAGAAGGACCAGGGGTCAAGCTGTTCTCCATGGCACGAAGCTGACCAAGGAGAGATTCAACCTGGAAATGAGGAGAAACATTATGATGGTGAGAGTGACCAACAAGTGAAACAGCTTGCTAGCAGAGATTGTGAAAGCCCAATACTTGTGACCTTCAAGGGAAGACTGGACTGCCATCTGTCTCAAATGGTGTAGGTGTAGGAACTCTTTCTTGAATAGGGGATTAGACTAGACGACTTACAAGGTCCCTTCCAACTCCAATAATAAATAAAAATAAATTTAAAATTTTTTTAAATGTCCCAGGTGGGTGGGCCGAGCATCCCGCTGCCACCACTACCAGTTCGCCAAACCAGGCCAAACTGGGAACAACCCACCACTGGGCCACAGGGATGCTTTATAGAGACTTTTTAAAACTTTGAGCTTAGCCCTGTTGGAAGACATGACAAGCTTGATCAGACAAGCTCAGAGATGGCAGATGGCCTTTGTTTTCAAGGTCTGAAATTTTACTTGAGCAGATCGATTAACATATGTAAACTGCAAGCTCAGGAAATTCAATGGGTGGATCATATTGCAGATGGTCAGAATCTGCTTAAGTAAAAGCTGAAATCTTTACGTAATTAGTTTCCAAAAGAATGATCCAATTACTCTCTTGTGAAACTTTGTTCATACTTCTACCCATATGGCGATACAAAGAATTCAGAATTCCATGCACACAATAAAAAGCAGTTTACATGTTAATTACATAATCAATACTTTGTGGCTCAGTAGACACACTTGTATATAATAATTGGTGTTATGAAAGTTTGAACAGCAAAGCTTACCAATTAATGAAGTTTTCTAAACTTTTTCAAAAGAGAAAAAGAAAGATTAATGGAAAAATGTGATCTGTCAAAATGACTCAAGTTGCATCATGGCTGAAGAGAACAGGTTTTGTGATATTGTCTGTATGAGTTCTAATTTAGTTTGATGAGACACAGTGAATTCAGTATGCTATAAAATAAATATTCATTTATATGGACTTTCATACATCCAGATACTGGGAATATATTTCATAGAATATCTCTACAACATGTTTGATGCAATCATGGGAACAAGAGAAACTATCATCTATGTCCCTTTGGGGCAAGAAAAAGCAATAACATGAAATGCAGTGATGCATGCTTGTTACTTAAGGTTCCTTCATAGGAATTCCTTTACTCCAAGAAGTTACCCTATAAAATTCCTCCTCACCTTTATGGCAACAACTATCCTACATTGTACAATAGTGAGACACCTCAACTCAGTCTGTACAGTATGTTAATGGGAGGGATGGAACAGAGACCTATGAGACATCCCAGTCTTCTGTGTGAGCTCAGATCTATGATGGATGTTCTTCTTCTCCCAATGTTGCTACGCAGTAGTTTCTGAACTTCCTTTTTTATACTTCTCAGATGCTGGTCCGGAGAATCATACATAACATTGGTAACTAATGTTAGCTGGCATTTATTTATTTATTATTTATTATTTGGATTTGTATGCCACCCCTCTCCGAAGACTCGGGGCGGCTCACAACAAGTGAAAAACAATCCAATACAATCCAATTAATTAAAATATTATAAGTTTAAGAAAATCCCCTATACTAACATACACACATACAGGCATACCATATATAACTTCAACGTGCCCAGGGGGAGATGTTTAGTTTCCCCATGCCTGACAGCAAAGGTGGGTTTTGAGGAGTTTACGGAAGGCAGGAAGAGTAGGGGCAGTTCTGATCTCCGGGGGGAGTTGGTTCCAGAGGACATGGCCACACTCCAACAACCTCTGCTTCTCATTTCCCTCTATGCCTTCAAGTAAATGTTTCCATATCTTCTCAGCCATACCTACGCTAGATCTCTTTGACCAGTCCACGCATGCTTTGCAAATATTCCTCCTCCTCTGCATGCAAATGTGGACAACAAATGTGTGATGAGCCAGGGCACAATGCAGGGATAACACAAAACACCCATTTATTGTTCCAAGTCTCCCAAAATGCTCCTTCGTTTTTGGCAAGTTTCAGAACAGAATGATAACAAACCTTCACACAAACCTCAAGCAGCCTTTGCCTGCAATTAGTCCAGCCCAGCACAAGCAGTAATGGGCAGCCAAAATTTTTACTGCCAAACTGTGGGTGTGGCTTATTGTGTGAGTGTGGCTTGGTGGTCATGTGACTGGGTAGGAGTGGCTTGCAAGCCATGTGACACCAGTGTTGCTCTCTGGGGTGACAATTTGCTTCGTGTTTCCTGTGCTCTCCTTCCTGGGTCACCTCCTGCCTCAGGCTGGGTAGCTAGGCGAATGGGTGCCGATCAGCTGTTGAGAAAAGAGGGGGGAGGAAATGGGCCTCCTGCAACTCCTGCCAGTTCTGGCCTCCCTGCCGCTTTCCAAAGAAGAGGAAGAGGATAGGAGGGGGGGGTATAGTCAGATGGAGCTGGGCACACAGCTTCATTTCCCCCAGTGGAACTGCGTTCCACCCCATCCTGCCTGCTGCCCACCCGAGTACAAGGTTACACCAGTGGTGTGTTCCTACTAGTAAAGTCTACTCTGCCATTCCAGTAGTGGCCTGCCAATTGCATCATTTGCATGTGACAGTACCATCTTTGCCAGGCTGTCGCACATGCCATCTGAACATTTTGCCTTGTTTTGTTTTCTATGCATGTGCGGAAGCAAAATCTTGTGAGGGGTTGCTCATGCACGAAATATTTTGGTTATTTTTTGCTTCCGCGCATGCGCAGGAAGCAAAATCACATGAGAGGATGTGGGCACATGAATGTGGGCATACGTGCTCAGGAAAACATGGTGATGCACACGCAGTACATTACCTTGGTATCAAGGTAAGAGGAACCTGTCCCTGGGCTGCACGGAAATAAATCCAAATGTATTTGGCAAAACAGGAGCAAATCAAGGACTTTAGGGAGCAAAAGATCCAGGTAATTAGTCCAGAACATCAAAAAGGAATGTAAGGACTCTTGACAATTTCAAACGTTGACAGCAACACTTCAGGAACTCAGTGTTTGTTCCCTACAAATGCCCCTCCCCACAGCATCTTTTTAAATCTCATTCCCCAGATGTGCCCAGGGAAGATGGATGGGGCAATCTCCTCCGGAGTAGCCTGCTCATCATGCCTTCTCTGCACTTTCTGAGCCCTTGAATAAGGAGTGGGTGGTCCTTGCTTCTCATCTGAGCTCTCTCTCTCATGTTCATCCTGCCTATATTTCTCTCTGCCTGCAGGCGTTACTAATTCCAAAAAGTCTTGCCTGGACTGTCTCTGTCCTTCCACAGTTTCCTCCAAGGCCAACAGAGCTGCCCCCTCAGTCACTGTCAGTTCTTGTCCCAGCTCATCTTCCCTTGCAGATTCAAACTCTAAATATATCACATACATTATTGTCATCTCTGGTACTTTAATTTATGGTATCTTTGGGGGAAAAAAGGGAAAACTCATTCAATGAACTAAATTGCCTGAAATAAAAAGAAATAATTACGTGGGAAAATTGTCCCCTTGCTTCTGCAGTTTTAAAACCAGAGGCATATTGGGAAATGTAGACATGTATCATTTATTTTATATGAATATACACCCAGATCTGCTTTCAAAATTTGATGCAATAAAATGCTTTCAAAATTACATGTGGATACACTGCTACTATTCATCCATTCTATGGGATGCATATTGGTAGAGGCTCCTGCAGTGCCTGTGGAACCCCCAGTTAGAGCCTCATCTGGGTCAGATGATGAGGGGGTGATTAATGACCCCATCCTCAATGTGCGGGTGCGCAGGTTTATGGGATGACAAGAACCACTGCGCAGACACAGAAGAAGATCTTAATCACAGCTGGAAGTAATTAGGGAATTCCGCAGCAGGCTTAAAAGGGGAGGTTTTGTGGGAGTGTGTTTTGCAGGAGTTATCGTTCATGGTTTAATAGAGAAAAAGGAAACAGACCTGGAGCTTCATCTCTAAACCAACATCTTGCATCCTCATACAATCCCCAGCTTTTGGACTATTGTGTTTTGAAAGACTATATTTTGTGTTTTGGAAACCTCCAGTTTATGTGTGTGATTTTGTCTTTCCTTGCTGCTTATCCAGCCCGTCAGGCAGTACAGGATGCAGGGCAGAAATTTGTCTATAATAAAGCATTTGAACTGGGCGAAGGATGGGGAATAAAATTATTAAGAATTAAAGTAATCCACATTATTAACAAATTCATGCAGAGTACTGTAGTTCTGCCAGCCTGGTTGGTTGGTTGGTTGGTTGGTTGGATGGGTAGGTGGGTGGATAGGTAGGTAGGTAGGTAGGTCGGTGCATATAAAAGTAATGTGGCATCTCTGTGAAACAGTAACCTTAACATTTCCCTGAATAGATTGCATCCCTCGATGCCTTTGTTTCAGAAAATTACACTATATTTTTGTAACTCAATTTGCTGCCAGCTAATGGCCTTCCAACTCTGAAAGTCCAATGTTGTCTTTCCTAAGAGGTAAAGATATGCCTGTGTCTATAAGCGTCTGATGGGAAAAGCCAGAATGGGATGGTCTTCATCTCTAGAGACCCATGGCAGGCACCAACTTCTACCTGTGTAATCAAAATCTTTTACTTGTTAAATCCAATATGTTGATAGAGAGGAAACATATTATTTCATAGCTTTAAACTTTTTATCTTCTCTTCTCAGAAAATGATGTGGTATCCTTGGAGCAGTGGCTCTTAAACTGTTTGACTCAATTATTCTTTTTCCAACTAGAATAATGTCATTATGCTGATCCACCCCACAAACTCATACTCTATTGTGTTATACAAATGTCTCACAACAGCAAGCTGAACTGGATTCTTGACTCTCAAACAAGCAATTATAAATTGTTTCATTAGTCCCAGATTAATAACCATTACCTCAAAGAATTTTCACCATATTAATCAATTTACAGTTCCCAGCATTCACTGGGAAAGCTAGGGGCAGCCCAAGGTGTACAATACATATTTGCAATATTGATGCATCTAGTGAGGGCAACTGTGTTATTTAGAAACTTGATGTATGAATGCATCATATCTGAGACTGAAGCTTGTCTCCTTCTTCCAATAACCTTTGAAATATTTTCAGGCATTGCTCATATAATTTTGTTTAAAGTTTTATAAAAGCTAAAAAGGAAAAATCCCTTTAGCAAACAAGAGTTTTTATGAACTTCAGATTAAGTAGCAAAGACTAGGTCACTGCAACTCTTAAAATGAACAAAACCTTTCTTGGGTTTGAAAGTAACAGCTATTCTAGCAATTGAAGAAAATACTCCTTTTGATAGCTATTGAAATTCTTCAAATTTGCTGCATTAAACTAACTGAAACTTGAAGGGGGGAAAAAGCTATTAAATTATCTTGCTATCAGACACAGCAGATGAGAATGGAAACATTTCAGAAAGAACAGATGAGGTAGTTTCCATTAAAACTCCATCTGTTCCTCACTAATGGATTCTCTGATTTATGCTTACATCAAAGTGAGATGTCCTGATATGTTCACAATCCTTTGCCCACAAAGTTTGTTGTGTTCATTCTAATGGACAGTGTCAATTCACACAAGCAAATGAACACTGTATTTGCTCAAATTGACTCTGAACTAAAGTAAATGTGTGCGTGTGTAAACATACATACACAAATACATAGTCTTTATTTGGTGACCACAAATGGGACTGGCTACTTGGTCAGTAAGTAAGTAGTCACTGTGAAATCATGACTGTGTTTGTGATCTCACTTTAGCACTTCTTTGCTTTGCAGATCTACAAGGGTTGTAAATGCAAGGATTAGTCATAATGTTAGTGTTGTAGTCATAACTGCAAACAATTATAATCATAACTACAAACAATAGCTAAGAACAGCAATTATTAAATGTCATTTACCTGTACTTATATCTGAATGATCTGATGTATAGGCTCCAGAATGGGCTCCAACTGAATTAATGCAGCTGTGCTATCTCCTATTTATTTGACTTGAACATATTATCAGGTGCAAAGATGTCCCACTAAACATTAATAGAAGATATGCCCACATGCCATATTACCGTTGTCATTATCTCACATCACCCTAAGGATAACCCCAAGAATGGAGGAGATGGCTTGAGGTTATACAATTGGGATGGTCATCTGCTCAGTGGATCTACTGAGAGATAAGCTTCTTCAGACTGGTCCCTGGGTTTAAAATCTACTAGGAAGCACTGATTTGGTTGGGAGGAGATTGACCATCTGGTTTTTGCAGTATTTGTCTTAATGGTTGGGTTGAGCAGTCAACGAAACCATTGGTCTATAGGTGTATGATGCCCTGAAATAGACCAGCTTGAAACTGAATTATCCCAGATACTTAACTCTTATTGAAATAATTTGAACCTTGGAATTAGCTGGAAATTTCTTTTTCAATGGTGATTGCTCTCAAGAAAACTCTATCCCTGCTTCCCCCCCAACCCATATATAATATTCTAAGGCAGAACTGTCAAACATCCAACCTGCAATGTTGGATGCATCACAAGCGGACCACGCCCATGCCTGGTTTAGCGAAGGGGAAATAAATCCAGAATATGTCACTTGGTGCTTTACTTTTTTCTTTTAAGAAAAAATGAGCTAGAAAAAATTTATTACTATAAGTAAAAGGACAGTTAGATACAAAGCCAATTTAAATGTTCAAGATTAGCATTTATAAAATAATTTTAGGAAAATAACAACAACAATAATAATAATTATTATTATTATAATTTATTAGATTTGTATGCCGCCCCTCGCCGAGGAGTCAGGGTGGCTCAAAACAACATAAACAGTGTACAAATCCAATTTTAAAATACAATTTAAAACCCTTATAATAAAATAAAATAATCACACAACCAATCAAACCATACACCAGCCTTGACAATTGGGGTGTGTGTTAGTTTCCCCATGCCTGGTGGCAAAAATGAGTTTTTGATAACTTATGAAAGGCGAAGAGGGGGAGGCAGTCCTAATCTCTGGGGGGAGTTGGTTCCAGAGGGCTGGGGTGACCACAGAGAAGGCTCTTCCCTGGCTCCCACCAGACGACATTGTTTAGTTGACGGGACCCGGAGAAGGCCAACTCTGTGGGACCTAATCAGCCACTGGGATTCGTGCGGCAGAATGTGGTCTCGGAGGTATTCTGGTCTGATGCCATGTAGGGCATTGTAGGTCATAACCAACACTTTGAATTGTGATCGGAAATTGATCGGCAGCCAGTGCAGGCCGCGGAGTATTGTTGAGACATGGGCATATCTGGGGAGGCCCACGATTGCTCCCAAGCCGCATTCTGCATGATCTGAAGTTTACGAACAATCTTCAAAGGTAGCCCCATGTAGAGAGCATTGCAGTAGTCAAACCTTGAGGTGATGAGGGCATGAGAGACTATAAGCAAATCTACCACACATTTTTCCACTCCAGAAATTAGCAACCCCAAAATGAAATACCAAAAACAACATGCCTTATAAATAACCCTGATCAAATAAATCAATTTTATATTCCTCCTCTTTATATGTAGAACAACCTTGCTCTTTAATCCATTAGTTCATTGTTAATTCTTGCTTCAGATTTCTTCCAAATTTTAAGCAGCCTCTTTTCTAAGTCTAGCAAAAAGAAATAATTTCTCTCTGGGATTGTCCTTTTTATTTATTTCTTAATTTTTAAAGCATTTTCTGTCTTTTTTCATCTTTTTTGTCCAATAATATATTCTTGAAATTCTTGTTTGTGGTGTCCTCAGATAGACTTTGTTGCATATCTTTTTTTATATAGTATTTTCTTCTGGGAAACAGATGGTTTCCAAGAAGATACAACACAACTGATATTAATGATTCAAAATCCCAATGCAGTTCCTTAAAAATATCTCTGAACAGCATTTTATGCTGCTTGTCTTGTTATCTCTCTGATATAAAGCAACTTTTATTTGTCATGAAAATGTACACCGTTTTTTAAAAATTAATTTCAACATCTTCAAGAGTCAATATTCCAACATTTTCTGAGCCTTTCATCCATTAAAAACTTTTTAAACCCAAAACCTTTTTTTCCCTTTTGGCTGTATATTTTAAATTTTTGAAGATTACAAAGATACATCTTCATTTTCTTATATTAAAGATCGAAGGCGACTTCCGGCATTTTGAGCCCCGTCATTTTGAAAGTCTTTAGCTTTTCAAAAGAAATTAATAGACAATACTGAAACTTAAGAGCAAGGAAATGCAAATTTAGTTGTTTTTGAAGACCCTGCTTGTAGCTGGGTCCCTGTTTGCTACTTTGCAGTCTCCTCATGAGAAGCAACCATGTGGAGCACAGCTTGGTTGATCTTGTATCTTTTCTCTATCCAGAGGGGGTCAAAGATGCCAATCTATTTGTCAGTTCCTTATTCCTAGTTGCAAACATCAGATCTGATTTTTACAGAGCCATATTCAATCTGCCAATCTACTTCCCTGGAAGTCTCACTATAATTTTCCCATAGGAAAAAAACCCAGCAAGGAATCTGATGTTCGTTATCATTTTTGTACTTTGTATAAATGAGATATGATACTGACAATACATTTTATTGGTTAAGGTACTGAATTAGGACCAGGTAACTGGCATTCAAAGGCACCCTTAGGCTACCTAATAAAGATTTAGGGACTTTCTTTCTACCCAAGCTAACTCACAAGGTTACTATGCAGAAAAAAACAATGAAGGATGGAGTACTGAATGCCTGGGAGAAATGTCAGATATAAATTAATAAATAAACAGTTATATTTCTCTCAAGCTTTCTGTGCATGCAGTCTATGAATGGGATTCTACCAGTTCGAACTGGTTCAGGTGAATTAGATCAGTGTTTCCCAACCTTTTTTGAGCCGCGGCACATTATTCATATTTTCAAAATCCTGGGGATCCTGCCTCTCTTATATGTCTCTCTTTCTTTCTCTCTCTCTCTCAGCTGACTGCAAGCGGGAGCCTGACGGTGGCAGCTGGACACGCTGCTGGACACCGTATATGCCAGGCCCGCAGCACCAGCATGTACGACGTCCAGCAGCACGTCCAACCGCCACCGTCAGGGCTCCCGCTTGCAGTCAGCTGAGAGAGAGAGAGAGCGCTCCCTCTCGCTGCCGCCTGGAGCTCCCTCTCGCCGCCGCCATCTCCCCGCGACTGCCTGCGGCCGCTGCAGCCCCCCCCGCGCTCCCACCGCCAGTGCCCTCCCGCCGGGCCACAAAGGACACTTTCCGCCAATGCCAGGGAAGCTCCAGCTGGGCGGGGCGCTGCCGGTACTTCCGTCCTGGGGCTCCCGCTCGCAGCTGTCCCCTGGCTCCTGCTCGATGCCGCGGTTTTCGGCGCTCTCCTGCTGGGCCCCAAAGAAGGAAGGCAGGAAAAAGGCACGAAGAATGGAGCTCTCCTACTTCCTGCCTTCCTTCTTTGGGGCCCAGCAGGAGAGCGCCGAAAACCGCGGCATCGAGCAGGAGCCGGGGGACAGCTGCAAGCGGGAGCTCCAGGTCGGCACCGGCAGCGCCCCGCCCAGCTGGAGCTTGGTGGCACACCTGGCCGTGTCTCGCTGCACACTAGTGTGCCACGGCGCACTGGTTGGGAAACACTGAATTAGATGCTTCAACAATCAGGTGGGAGTGAACCAGTTCACTCCCACAATCAGGTGGGACCACACACATGCACGCACGCAAACATGCATGCTTTACTGACATATCTTCTCATCTGATTCCTGCAGCAGAACAAATTTCCACACTTCAGCTGTGTTCTCACCAGCAGTAGTTTAGTTAGTTTAGTTTAGTTTATTAGATTTGTATGCCGCCCCTCTCCGAAGACTCGGGGCGGCTCACAACATAATAGTGATACAATAGATTACAAATCTAATAGTAAAAGTTAAATCAGTTTAAAAACATTAATACATATTAAAAACACTAACTATACAATCATACACATTCAACTTAATCCGTCATATAGTGAGGCCGAAAACATAATAAAAAGGGAGAGAAGGTGGTAATTATTCCCACTCCTGGTGACAAAGGTGGGTCTTCAGCATTTTACAGAAGGCGAGGAAGGTGGGGGCTATTCGAATCTCTGGGGGGAGTTGATTCCAGAGGGCCGGGGCCACCACAGAGAAGGCTCTTCCCCTGGGTCCCGCCAGCCAACATTGTTTGGTCGATGGGACCCGGAGAAGGCCAACTCTGTGGGACCTAACCGGTCACTGGGATTCATGTGGCAGAAGGCGGTCTCGGAGATATTCTCGGAGTAATATGGATGATAAGTTGTCATTAAACTGCACGCATGTACAGCAAAGTGGGCAATCACTGAACCAGTTGTTAAACTGCCAGTATTCCACCACTGATGAAATCTGATGCTTAGGAGGAAAGTAAATTGGCAATATTACAGAAAACAAAGCCATGATCTATGAACTGTACTTCCAAAACTTGATATTATTATTATTATTATTATTATTATTATTATTATTATTATTATTATTATTAAAATTTATATGCCACCCCTCTCCATAGACTCGGGGCAGCTCACAACAACAATTAAAAATAGTATACATCGAGATAAAAATACTGTAAGTTAAAATTAAGAGTTACATTTAAAAAAGAAACTAAAAGTCCTATTAACATGCACACATCCCATTCAGCAAGCTTACTATATATTCATTGGCCAGGGGGTAGTATCTAATAACCCCAAGCTTGGCAGCATAAGCGAGTCTTTAAACTCTTACTGAAGGTGGGGAGGGTGGGGGCAACACGAATCTCTGGGGGGGAGTTGATTCCAGAGAGCCGGGGCCCACACAGAGAAGGTTCTTCCCCTAGGTCCCACCAAGTGACATTGTCTAGTTGATGGGACCAGGAGAAGGCCGACTCTGTGGGACCTAACCGGATGCTGGGATTCATGTGGCATATAACCATTGTATCAAAATATGCCAAAATATACTAGCTTAAATATGCTATATGGAATGAGAGATTTTTCTCTGATGTGTACAGAAAACTATTATTTTCTGGCTTTCAAAGGATACACCATTTCATTTGTTCACTTCTAGCCTTTAGAATTGTCCCATGTATTTCTGCTTGATCAAAGTACATTAAAAATGTATTTAATTTGTCTAAAATACAGAATAAAAAGCATTTTCAGTAACTATTTTGCAATGCCACAAAAACAACCATAGATGTTGTTAATGGTTCTATTTCAACAGTTGATGAGATAACAGCAACTTCTCAGAGCAGCTTCTCATTGTTTAACAGAACAAGAATAGGATGAAACTCTTCAAAATGAAAATCAATGAAATGCATGACATTTTCTTTTCACTAGCAGCCCAGGAAATGTAACACACGGAGGTGATAGTGGGGGAATTAAGAGCATACTTAGCTGCAGTTCTAAAATGAATTCACCGTTGCTATTTTTTTTAAAAAAAAAAACTATTAATATATAATGTATTTTTCCTGTAAAATGTGTTTCTATTATTCTGGTTGGCATTTGTATGTACAAATACCGTACTTGCAGATTCACAGGTATACCTCACTTAACAATTACAGCTGAACCTAGAATTCGATAGTAAGTCATTAGGATTATTATTAAGCGACAAACCCACAAGACTGTTTGACTCGACCACTGCAATCCCACCTCTTACATTTGTGGTTATTAAGTGATTGCATGCATTGTTAGGAGAGCAATGTACAATTCCACTCACACATACACATCAGTGTGGTTGATGGAGAGTTTTACTGGTGTTCCCCAGCAGTTCTCTTCACCCAGCTTTAGAACTGTCCCAAATGAAGCCAATCAAAAAGAAGCCCAAATTAATCCCCCAGGCAATGGCTAATTAGTCCATAAAACAAATACAGTGGTACCTTATGATACGAACTTAATTGGTTCCAGGAGGAGGTTCGTAAGATGAAAAGTTCGTAAGATGAAACAATATTTCCCATAGGAATCAATGTAAAAGCAAATAATGTGTGCAAATCCTTCAGGAAAATCCCAAACTTTAGAAGGGAGGCGAACAGAGGGCAGGGAGGAGCAGCTAAAGGGGGTGGGTGGAAGAAGCAAGGCTAGGCTAAAGGGTGAGTGGGAAGGAAGAAAGGCAAGGGGGGCGCCCCTCCCTTTTCTTTCTTCAAAAGACACCCTTTTGGTGCCTCTGCAAGCACGCTGTTCTCTGCAAAGTTTTCCCCCTCCAAGCCGCCCCTCCCTTTTCTTTCTTCAAAAGACACCCTTTCAGTGCCTGCAAGCATGCTGTTCTCCTACTTTTGTTAATGCAAAGTCTTTCCCCCTCCAAGCCTCCCCTCCCTTTCCTTTCTTCAAATAAGGGGAAAAAAAGAAACCCCTTCATCCCAGCAGCAGTGGCTTGGGTTCGTAAGGTGAAAATAGTTCGGAAGAAGAGGCAAAAAAATCTTAAATACCAGGTTCGTATCTTGAAAAGTTTGTTAGAAGAGGCGTTTGTAAGATGAGGTACCACTGTAGCAAGCTTCCCAAACCAGTAAGTCCCATAAATGAACACAAAGCCATGACCCACACATGTTGTTTCCGGCAATGCCTCCCTTTGCCTTATGTGGTAAATAGCTTCCTTGTGCAGCCCATAAAGAGGGGCAGGGCCTTCTCTCCAGCAATCTGACAGAGGTCCTTTTCTCAGCTCTGTTATGCCATTGTGCCAGTAGCAAAAATTGAGCTGAGTGTGCAGCTCCACATCTCCATCATGTGTGTGTGCATGTACGAGCAAGATTTTGCTTCTGTGCATGTACAGAAAACAAACAAAGGCAAAAAGTTCAGGAAAAAAGATGGCACACCAGTAGCAACGGGAGCAGCAACCCCGCTTGTATATAGAGAAAAAGAGCTGCTTGGCAAAGAAGGGCAGGGAGAAATAATAGCAGAAGAATACTCCTTCTCTGGGTGAACGTAACAGAGCTTGGATTTTTAGGATTGGAGATTCTTTTAGCCAGATCAGCACAGAAGACCCTCTCCCACCAAAAGTCCCCGAGAAGGACCTGTTCAGCCAGCCTCTTTGAAAGTAAGAGACCTGCACACCAGCCCTATGTAGAGCAGAGTTCCTCCGGCAAGCAGCTCTTTCATTCTCAAAAATTGCTGGCTGTCCTGAAGTCCATGCAGATATCCAAGCTTTGTCTTTGGGATGGACTATTTTTAGAGAGTCCCAGGAACTAGCCAGTTGGCAGCAGTTTACCAACCTTCCCTACCAGTTTTCCCACTGACTTTTTTTTTTTTGGGGGGGGGGGGCGGAGTTGGCAAGGAAGATACCAAATGCTGATCACATGATGAGGTGGGACGTTAGCCAGTTATCCAGCACCCAGATCTCAATCTTCTGATTGTGGGGATGCTGCAACTCCAAATGCCTGCAGCACCACTCAAAACTCAACAAATTCAGTGTTTGTTCCAGGGGGTGGATTCCTCTTACCTGCTGCTGCCGGTCCACTGCACACAGAGCTTAAATATTCTCACATGTGTGCATTCCCAGTGTGACTTTGCTTCTGCACATGTACAGGAAGCAAAATTGCACCAAAAATTGTGAGAGGACACACAAATTTGTTTGTTTGTTTGTTTGTTTGTTTGTTTGTTTGCTTGCTTGCTTGCTTGCTTGCTTGCTTGCTTGCTTGCTTGCTTGCTTGCTTGCTTGCTTGCTTGCTTGTTTATTTATTTATTTGATTTGATTTGATTTGTATGCCGCCCCTCTCCAGAGACTCGGAGCAGCTCACAAATGCATGTGATTTTGGTGAAAAATCACCAAAATCTCATATGCATGAGGCATCCCCTCATGAGATTTTGCTTCTGTACATGTGCATGAAGCAAAAAATATGAATTTTTTTTTTAAAAGATGGTGGCACCCAAAGGACTGGCACCGCAACGCTTTCATGAAAATTGCACAATCTGGCATCCACTACCAGCGTGCAGGTCACTTACCACACAGGTAGCAATCCAGGCCTAGTTTTTTCCCAACAGTGACCCTCCTGACAGTGTCTCTTTAAATCTCAGTGATCAGATGTGCCTTGTGAAGACAGGTGAGGCACTCTCTTCCCGAGTTGTTGGACCAGCCTGCATTGTTCCCACCTACTCTCCACTCTCTATCTCAGGGATCAGGAGATCCTTGCTCAACACCTGAGTTCCATCCATGAAGGGCTACCAAAAATTTTACTACCACACTGTGGGCATGGCTTATGCAGGACACTCTGCATTTTCTTTCAATATCTTTCAATGCAAAATGGGTGCTCTGGGGTGGAGCTCCATTTTCGCTACCCCACTGCGTTTCCCCCTGTCCAGGCAGTAGCCCACCCCTGGTTCCATCACTCCTCATTTCCACTGCTTGTTCTCTCTCAATCATCCTGCCCCTGTTCCTCCCTGCTAACAAGCCCTTTCAATCCTGAAAGTCCCTGGATTGCCTTGTCCTGCCTCTCCCCACATTCCTCTGAAACCAACAAAGCATTCCCCTCAATCTCTGTTGGCTCCAGCTCATCCTCTTCTGCAGATTCAGGCTCCGATGAAGGCATAACAGTTGGGTCTTAGAAGGGCATCCAACAGAATTAACAGCATCTCTTCCCATTCCAGCTGTAAAACTGTTCTTCAGGGAAACATAACACAGTTCATAATTGGTATAACATCATATCTCCTGTAATCTTCCATTACAACAGTTTATATAATTTTTTTATGGCTGGGACTCTTAGTGATTTTACTCTAGTTTTTGATACACAAAGGAACAAGAAAAAGCTATTGTGAGTACCAAAAAAAAATCCCTATACAATCTGACTTGGAACAATTCCTATGGTTTCTGCTTAAATAGGAGTGGATTTGAACTGTATCGTTTTTATTCATGCTTCAATAATTAAGTTTAAAAATCGACATTTGTTTTACCCAGAATTATATTTTTATGGGAAAAGCACCAGATCTCAGTAATATACAGCTTTAAAATAAAAAAGAAACAGCAGGATGGGCAAAAATATATTACAAAACCTAAAGGGGAAAAAAACCAGCTTCCATAATGAAAGGAAATGTCGAGAACTGATTTACAGCTTTGTAGAAAATTAAAATGGCATCTATTTCCCCCCAAGGAATAGTTTGATATCCCAGTTTTATGTATGATTTGTTTATTCATAACTTCATACTTTTTTTTAATTGTACACTGTAATCTCTCCCTTTTGTACTTTTGACAAGTAACTATCAGCGTAAAAGCGGGTTTTTTTGCTGCTGAGAAAATGCAAGAAAACAGATGCTTGAAATGAAAATTAAGCAACCAGTAGCCTAAAGCAGCATGTGCCACAACATTATGGTTTAACTTTTCCTTCCAAAAAACAGTGCTTCTATTTCATGATTAAAGAGCACATAAGGTGTTGTGGCAAAAAATGACAGTGGAAGGCTACTAAAAGCAACTCCAGTTAAGCTAACACTCATAGTACAGATAATGATCTGATGCCTGTAACCTGCATTATAGTAATTATTATGAATTTATTTCTAGAGATTTGTAGAAAGTTCGGTAATAAGCAAAGCAACCTTGCAAAAAGTCTTGAAATCTAAATCTAAAATGTTTGAAGAAATAAGGAACTAGGAGGCAGAGAAAAATAAGGAATCTCAGAGTTAAGTTCTTAGAATTATTGTCTTTATGAAGCCAAGTCAAGCAATGCTTACCATGGACTCCTCACAGGTAATTGATTTCAGTTCATGAGAAACACTGACTTGGTTTTCAAGAGAAATGAAATGCAAGTGTATCACAACAGTCCCAGTTTTGATATTCCAGCTACTCATTCTACATTTGTTTTGGTATGCTATTTAGTGTTGCTTTGGTGTAAGATTGCTAAATTTTAGGAAAGGAATAAAGAAATAATGAAAAGAAGACAATCCAGTCATCCCTGCAATAATATCACAGAAAATAAAACTACACAGTCAAAACGGATATCTCAGTCCCAGTTGAACAATTTCTCTTCAAGAAGCTTCTTGTAAGTAGACAATTACTGTACATAAAGATTTCAGTGTGTTGCACGTAATCAACACTTTCACATCAAATCACGATTACAGAACAAGATGTTATGGGGGAGAGCAAAGCAAATAACAGGTAGACAAAAATGTACAATTTTCAAGATTGCTTCAATTTTTTAAGATCACTTCTCAGGTGTCAAGATTTTTGAAAATGTAGGTAACCCCTGCAACAGAAGCTGATCCAAAAATCAAGAGTTGATCTCCCAGTAAATTTCCCAAGCAGGAACTCTATTAGCTTCTGGAGGAAAACAACAACCTGTCTTCAATTGTGAACATTTTACAGCTCTAGAGTATAAATAGCATATAGATGCATAACAATGGTATTGTGAGGACTTGAAAACAATAGCAAGATCATGAATTCTGGTGAAAATTTTATCCCTGTCTGTCTTTGAGATGCAAGGTTCAATATATTTCTAAAAGTATACAGCCCAAATCTCCCCTTTCTGTCGACTAACAGGCTTCCTCTAATAATATTTGTAGAAGATCCCCATTCTGTAGCTGGTCTCTTGTCATTCAATATCTTCCTGGCTCCCAATTTTTCTAAACCTTGACCCTTCCACCCATAAGTCAAAACTTCTTGCCTCTCCTTATTCACATTGGCTGAACTCTTGAATGTCTGCACCAGTTAAGGGCTACCAAAGGCTACCAAAATTTTTATTACCACACTGTGGCCGTGGCTTATGCATTTTCTTTCAACATCTTTCAGTGCAAATTGGGTGCTCTGGGATGGAGCTCCGTTTTCGCTACCCCACTGCATTCCCCTCCCAATCTGGGCAGTAGCCCACCCCTGGTTTGTATCCACATAATACTACAGAGAAAAATATATCATAGTTTCCTGCTTCTTGGTCCTTACTCAGAAGTAGCTCTTCTCCCAAAAGAGGGAGAATGTCTTGCTGTACTGGTCGCCAATGCCTCTCCTTCTGCCTTACCACACCTTGAACTTGGGATGTTGATATGCCTTTTTGTACTATCTGATCTACTTAGCCAATGGTTAACATATATCCTGAACAACAACAACCAAAATCTACCAGTTGTTCTTTTTTTCTCTTCTAACCTTTATTGTAACTTTTTTTGTGAACTCACTGTCACACATTAAAAAAATGAAATTCTGATGCCACTCTCAAAAGAAAATACACACGGATATACATATTCTATATACATACATACATGCATGCATGCATGCATGCATACATACATACATACATACCAGTGGCGGGTTTCACTTACCTTTGCTACCGGTTTGGGAATGGGAGTGCATGTGTGTGATACTTCTGTGCATGCACAGAGAGTCTGTGATGATGTCTGGGTGGGTGGGCGGAGCCTCCTGTCACTGCTGCTACCAGTTCACTCGAACCAGCCCAAACAAGTAGAAACCTACTATACATACATACATACATACATACATCACAGTTCGTTTTGAATGCATAGCAGAAAAAAGAGTCTTGAGATTAATAGTACAGTGGTACCTCTACCTACAAACGCCTCTACTGGTGAACCTTTCTAGATAAGAACCTGGTGTTCAAGATTTTTTTGCCTCTTCTGAAGAACAGTTTTCCACTTACAAATCTGAGCCTCCGAAACCATAACCAGAAAAGGCAGGGAGAAGCCTCCTTGGGCCCTCTTAGGAGTCTCCTGGGAGGAAACAGGGCCAGAAAAGGTGGGGAGAAGCCTCCATGTGGCCTCTCTAGGAATCTCCTGGGAGGAAACAGGGCCTCCACCCTCCCTGTGGTTTCCCCAATTGCACACATTATTTCCTTTTACATTGATTCCTATGGGAAAAATTGCTTCTTCTTACAAACTTTTCTACTTAAGAACCTGTTCACAGAACAAATTAAGTTCGTAAGTAGAGGCACCATTGTATATGTATGTGGCATATATATTATATGTATATAATGGTGTAGTATATGGCAGGGGTCCCCAACCTTTGGGCCGTAGTGCACTATAGGGCCGTGGCTTATTGGGCACTGCACCATGTGAGTGTCTGGCCAATATGTGTTCACCTGCACATGCGTACCCACACACACATACTTACACTAGCATCACTGCAAGCATTGTGTGGGCACTAGCAGTGAATAGCCCTATTTGTGTTGTATGCATGCTCATAGCCCCATTCACACATGCAAATGCACGTGTAGAGGCACTTGCCCCACCCCCACCCACCCCGGTTTCCAACTGAAAAAGGTTGGGGACTCTGTTATATAAAATGAGCTATTAGAGAATCTAGTTGTTCTGCTTTGGATAAGGCGAAGCCTTCTCCCAGAAGGCAACAAAGAAAACCAGTCCTAGAGTGGATGTATAAAGTCCCTGACAATACTCCTGACCCTGCAGTATTAGCATTACTTATATGCAGGGGTGAGCTGCTGCCCGGATGCAGTGGGATAGCGAAAACGGAGCTCCACCCCAGAACACCCAATTTGCACTGAAATATGTTGAAAGAAAATGCCGGGTATCCTGCATAAACCATGCCCACAGTGTGGTAGTAAACTTTTGGTAGCTTATATGCTACATTCTGAATAGAAAGAAGTGAACTTTCAATAATCCTTCCTGCCATCCCTACCACCCTCTGCACAGCCTGTGTTTCCTATTTTGGACTAATTTGGCACAACCAGCTGGGCTACATACCGCTTTTCCCCATGGTTGGAATCCTCATCAATTAATTAAATGTGCGAGCCAAAGAACTAAGTAGCTCTTTTCGGTCATAGATGCAAGAAGACTATCCATCATTCTAGAATAGCCGCCATGCAGTTTTTATAAGCCCAAAATACTTCACCATTCATAAAATAAATAGTAAGGAATAGGTTTGTGGCAATGTAGAGCACTCAGATGCGCTATTTGCTTTGCAAAGGAAATGGAATATGTTCAAACAGAGATGACATTGGAAGCAAAGCTTAAAGAATTCAGATATGTTTGTCCAATTCAGTAGTTGGATTTAACTTTAAAGAAAACCCCATAAAATTATCTGCTCTGTGTTAAAATTATTGGGAAGTAAGTTATTCCCCTTAAGTGAAAAGTAGTTTAAAATAAATGCAGAGGTGTATATGTTAAAACACACGCTCATCATACCAATTCACAATTAATGCAGTTCCTGAGCAATTGACATGCAGATTATAGATATCAGTCATATTAATATTTTAGTATGCTGTCACAGTAACATCTCCAGGGCCCGTATTATTTCTGATGCTGGCTTGTCTCATCACCATCAGTGTTCATCAGAGGAATTCATTATATTCTATTCATCCCTGTTTTTAAAAAGAGAGAAAAGCTTTTTCTCAGCATCTAAGTCTGTTCCTTTTGACTTTTTCCAAAAGGCCTAACAAGGTAAGGATGCACAGAGAGCTGGGTTTCTGGATTTATTTCCAGCATGTTAAGAAGTGCTCTCCTCTGGGTCATGTGATCAGGTGGAAGGAGGTAGGGGGGCTTAGAATGGAAGAATCACCAATATTTCAGGATGCTTCTAAGCTGCCTTAAGTCAGAGTGAGCAACTATAGACCTTTCAAGACCTGTGGACTTCAACTCCCAGAATTCACGAACCAGTAGTTCCTAGAATTCTGGGAATTGAAGTTTGTAAAGGCTTCATAATGGCCACTCCTGTCCTTAAGGATACATTGGAAAAATGGTCTTTCTTGCAGACTTCAATTTGATCTGCCTGTTTTTTTAACAACCTTTTTCTTGTCTCCTTCCACCATTTCTCCTCTCTTGCTGGTTCCAATTATGTGGTTGAGATTTTTAAAAATTCCAAACCTTTAGCTGCACTCTTGTTGCATTTGTATTACTATAAAATAGAATACTTTGGGTCCTTGCTTGGCCTCCAAGACATTATTGGCAACCTTGCAAGTTTGCTAAAGCCATGCCAGCCATCTTTAGCAAGATAGAGAGGGGAAGGCTGAGAAAGAGAGGGGGGATGGAGGGAGGGAAGGAAGGAAGGGAAGAAAGAAAGAAGGAAAGAAAGAGAGAAAGAGAGAAAGAGAGAAAGAGAGAAAGAGAGAAAGAGAGAAAGAGAGAAAGAGAGAAAGAGAGAAAGAGAGAAAGAGAGAAAGAGAGAAAGAGAGAAAGAGAGAAAGAGAGAAAGAGAGAAAGAGAGAAGAGAGAGAAAGAGAGAAAGAGAGAAAGAGAGAAAGAGAGAAAGAGAGAAAGAGAGAGAGAAAGAGAGAAAGAGAGAAAGAGAGAAAGAGAGAAAGAGAGAAAGAGAGAAAGAGAGAAAGAAGAGAAAGAGAGAAAGAGAGAAGAGAGAAAGAGAGAAAGAGAGAAAGAGAGAAAGAAAGAGCACTTTAGACTCCATGACAATTGTTTGGAAGAGTAGGTTCTAAAATTCTTATTGGCAGAACCCAATAACATCTTTTAAGGTAAGAACAAAGCCCATCCTTTTTCTGCTTTCATTGTTGTAGACTTTAATTTCTAATTAAATTACATGCAATTTCTGGAAAGATAAGAAAAATATGCATCTCTCATTGTTAATATATTTGTGCATAATTTGGGAAACTTTGATCAGTTATGTCATGTCAGGCATCCAGTCGCCTTCATATTGATTTGTGCATTAATCCCATTTTTTTTGTTTTAGAATTAGCATATCAAAACTGTTCTGTGAGTTATCATGCTAATATGTTCTATCAAAGACTAAATTAACATTTGATTGCAGTTAACCAGTGGCGATGCTTCACATAAATTCAATAGATGGTGCCAGCCTTTCTGCATTACAGCTGCTTATATTAAGGCTACTTAAATTCTTAGATCAAATCAGCATTCCTGCAAAATAACACAATAACCATCAAATACTTTCCTGATACGAACTGACCCAACTTTTGAACTCATTAGGAGCTTACTTTTGACTATGTCAGGGAAGCAGATGGTATCAAGAAGATCGAAAGGAATGTTATTTGTTATAGGATTGTGGCTGTGAAAGACCACTGAGATAACATGATGATTCATGCCAATACTCATAAATATCAGAAATATTTTAAACCAAGAAAGGATAGGAATTATAAATGTTAGGTTTACAATATCTAAATGGTGATGGTCATTTAATGACGATCCTTGATTTTATTTCCAGTATCTTGAGATATAAATTTGTCATCCATTTTAAATAGTAATGCTGAATGCCAGGAGCTGGGACAAGAAAGTTGATGCCTATTTGGCTGCCAAGAAGTCAAGGGAATTGCAAATGAAACTTTTAGCTTCCAGTGGAATTCATTCATCAAATTGCACAGTGAGTAATGTTAGAATTAGCAGGGAAAAGTTTGCCTGCTTCACCAAACTTCTTGCTCTGGTTATTGTTTGGCTAACTTGGCCAGAGGCTGATGAAGGTGCATATGAGAGCTTTGTTCAAGGACTTTGTTCCAGGACTTGGAGGGGGGGCAAAGTTGGAGCAATAAAGGGGAGTTAAAGCTGTTCTCTGGCTATGTTGCTGTCATGCCACGCCCCATATCATCAAAGTTACACTGGCAATGGATGCCTCTCTGGAAAACATGAAGGTTTAAGTTGAGGACTGAACATCTTGGAGACAGTTGTTCTAGCTTAAGATACTATACTTCTATTTCTCTGTCCTAAGAAGCATTCTCTCCTGCCACATGAGCTTCTCAAACCCAATCCAAATTATATACCGGTACTTTCCCAATTGTCTAAACTTTCTCCCACCCACCCCATTTTTCTTCTAACACCTTTCATATTTTGACTCATAGCGTGTTCTGTTAAATAACAATAATAGTTTGAGTCCAGATTAATCCATTATATTTCTCCAATCTTTCAAGTCTATAATCTAATAGCCAATTTTAATAATGTTTAGTTATGTAAGTTAGTTCTTTTTGAAGTCTTTAGAAGAGGGAAAAAAGGTGGGGGGAAATCATCAGATATTCTCATAGTTATCCAAGTTGTAACATAAAGTCAAGGTCAGGTTATCTTTTATTCTTCACTTTCACTAAGTATGTTGGAGTTGTTATAGTACTTCACTTCATCTAGTAGATGGCACTTTTATTCCCCAAATCTCATGTTATAAGTCTGTCAGAAACAGCTGACTATCAAAGAATCCAAAACAGCTGACTATCAATGAATCCCAAAAAATACAAATATAAAAATACACAAAATACATATAAAATAAATGAAACAATTTCTCCCCAAAATCACTTTTTAAATTGTTTGAGCTTTTCCCATGTTTTTATGTTTCTTAGCTTCCCTTGGGCTTGTTTTGCCTCTTAATTTTACATTTCCCCCCCTCCCTGTGTCAATTTGCTGCTTAGGTTTAGGAGTTATCTTTTAATATTCTTGTATTTGCATCAGCTTTTAAGGTAAAAGTTGATAATTATACTCAGTTTCAATGTTCTGTCCATACACCACTCCAGCACAAATTTGGTCGCAGTTGTCCCAACTTTGCGACTGCCAAAAATGGCTATTGTCCCTGCTGCTGTTTGGGAGAGCTTGCTTCAGACCTAATGAGGAATTTGCAAATTCCTCATGTTCAACAAAGCACCTTTCCTTCCTTCACCACCCCCATTCAAGTCAGCTATAGCCCTGTAGAATCTCCCAGAAGTGGTTATCGGCTGGATTTCACCAAGCTTGGTGGAGCTCGTTATGTTTCCATCTGTTCTCATCATGACGTCAACCAGATGCCAAAGATTTTATTATAATCCCTAACTGATGAACTGGATTGCCAGTGTCATGCAAAATTTAGTTTGATAAACAAATACAATTGAGGAGGCTAAGAGCGCTTTAAATTAAAGAAACTCTACTCCAAAATGATAAAAATATAACCCTCCATCAGGGTCTCAATGCTCCAGATCAACATTTTTAAAGTGTTCTGCCAAACTTCTTCTGCCAAATTGCTGCACTTTCTTGGATTCTCTTACTATAAGGTGCTCCTGCCAGATTTAGGAACCATTTCTACCTTTCATTTTCTTAGTACATGAGATGGAAAATTACTTTACAAACTTTTTTTAAAAAACCACCCATATTTAACAAATACATCATGCTAAACAGGAGTGAAATATTTTGAATGAGAAATGATGTTATAACAGCGATCTGAAAGTACTACTACTGCAGTCAACCTGAATAGTGGAACAGTCTGCTTGCCAACTCTAAGGCAATCTTTCACTAATCATATTATATTGGTAAATCTTTAGACTGTAATTAGAAAATGGCTTGCAGCAGGTCTCTTTCTGATTTGTAAATGAAATTAGGCAAAGGAATAGAATTTATCTCAGTAATTTGTTTATAATGTTGTTTCCTTTGCATCAGGTCTCCTAGATAAAGCATTCCTCTGAATCAAGAGCCAAGGCTTTCTTTTCTTTTTGAAAGCATATTGATCATCACCACTGAACAAACAATGCTCTGCATTGTGCTTCTTTGGAAGAGAAAGAGGGAAGGGATGGACATCAGCTGCATTTTGATGCTATTGACATAAATGATCTGATGTCATTTTTTGTTTGGCAACTGGTGCAAATTATGCATGACATCATTGTGAGTCCAATGGATGTCTATGCTGCTTTTGTTTTGATTTTAATAGTAATTTTAGTAACACTTAATATTTAAAAATACAAACAGTAGAGATTCTCAGTTATCCAGATCATGGTTGTCCCAAAGATGCTTTTTTCAGGAGGTATTTGGGGTTCGGGGGGGTTTGAAGACATTTTGCTTCTCATTCAAGAAGCTTCTTCAGCTGACAAGATACTGAGGAATGGAAGGGTTTATATTCCTTGCAGACAGCTGGTCATTTGCATCCTTTTAGAGGGTCATTGATGCACTCTTTGTCTGCAAGGAATATAAATCCTTCCATTCCCGAGGATCTTGTCAGAGCTGAAGAAGTTTCCTGGATGAGAAATGAAACATCTTCCAATTGCCTCCTGAAAAAACACCTTTGGGATAAACAGTAAAGCTTAAAATTTAAGTGAAAAATAAAACAAAAAAAAATAGAAGTGCAGAAAAGGAAAATAAAATACAACACACACACACCAACTACACCCATACTGGCATTAACTTCATCATTTTCCTGAGAGTTAGAACAATTAATCAGTGGAACAGCTTGCCTCTAGAAGTTGTGAATGTTCCAATGCTGGAAGTTTTTAAGAAGAGATTGGATAACTGTTTGTCTGAAATGGTATAGGATTCCCTGCCTGAGTAGGTCCTGGACTAGAAGACATCGAAGGTCCCTTCTAATTTCAGTTATTCCACTCTATTCTAAATAGCTCACTATGGATTTTCTCTCCAATCCTTTTAAAGAGGGGAGGAAGTGATTTTCATTCTGTTTTGTGTTTTACTAGAGCAGGGGTATCAAACCTGATTTCATTGAGGGCCGTCAGCTCAATATCACTTATGTCAGGGGCTGCTGTGGAGGCCAGAGTGCTCTGCTAGCGAAAACTTGCCCCCAAGCTCCATTTTCAGCTGCAGCGGCCTCCTGCAACCCTCTGCCAATGAAAATGGAGCTTGGGAGACCAACCTTCCTGAGTTCCATTTTTACTGGCAAAGGTACGTGGGCTGGTCCTTCTCTGTTTTCAAGGTGGCCCCCCAGACCAGATTTAAGCACCCCACGGGCCAAATACAGCCTCTGGCCCCTGATATTGACACCCCTCTACTAGCCCTGCTGTTCTATTCGAAAAAAATTCCTAGTGATATGTTCGGGTCACATACGACCCGGACCGAAAACTCTTCATTTGAAGTGCTTATGTTTGGTCAATTTGAAAACTTTTTTCACTTGGAAAGTAGTCTGAACATTTCTGCACACAATGATATGAAAATTGAAATGAAAAAAGTAAATCTTATTGGTTTATTTTGCGGATATAATGCATGCCCCCCCCGTTTTTGTGAATTTTTTTCAATTTATGGATAGTTTTGCTTGCAAAATCCATTCTATTTTACTAAAGTTGGTGTGGGATTGGTAGCTTGAACATTTCTGAACATAATGATATGAAAATTGAACTGGAAAAATTGATGCATATTGGTTTATTTTGTTGATGAAATGCATGCCCCCAGCGTTTTTATTTAAATAGTCTTCACTTTATGAATAGTTTTGCTAGCAAAATCCATTCTATTTTACTAAAGTTGGTGTGGGATTGGTAGCTTGAACATTTCTGAACATAATGATATGAAAATTGAACTGGAAAAATTGATGCATATTGGTTTATTTTGCATATAAATGTATGCCTCCCCCCGTGTTCAATTACTGTATTTCAATTTATATAAAAATTATGCTGTTAATTTCAAACTTACATACTTTTTTTTAGTAAAATGGATTTGTTTCATAAAATTAGTTCTCTGGCTACAATGTGGTTGATTTTCAAAAGGATATTCCAAATATGTCTAGCCAAATATGTATAAAAAGTGACAATAATGGCACACAGCAAGGCCGAGGGGGGGTGGCCCTTTTGTGGCAAAAATAAACCAATAAGAACCATTTTTTCCAGTTCATTTATATTTTTCTTATATTCAGAAATGTTCAATTTAGTATATCAAACCTTTTGGGGGAAAATTCCTTAGGGATTTGTAGCCCTAAAAAATAGAAATTGACACAAAATTCAGAAAGGATGGGGGAGGGGCTTTTTGATCAAAATAAAAATATAAGTCTCAATTTTTCCAGTTCAATTTTCATATCATTATGTTCATAAATGTTCAAACTAGTTTTCCAGTTGAAAAGGTTTTCAAAAAGATCAAATTCAAGTACCTAAAAAAATTCTTTTTGGTCCGGTCACATACGAACAGAAACAGACTCGAAGTGATGGTTTTTTTTGCCCAGAAAACAATTAGCCACCACCCCAAAAATATTTTTTGATGATCAGCATTGTTAAATTGAGTAAATGAATGCCTAAGATTTTAAAGAATATTTCGGATTTGGAGCATAAAAAAATAAAAAGTGAAAATGGTTGCAAGCAGTCGAGGGGGGGGGAGGCCTTATTTCTGATGTTAAAAAACCAATAAGAATCATTTTTTTCAGTTCCTTTATATTTTTCTTATATTCAGAAATGTTTAAGCTACCAATCCCACACCAACTTTAGTAAAATAGAATGGATTTTGCAAGCAAAACTATCCATAAATTGAAAAAAAATCACAAAAACGGGGGAGGCGTGCATTATATCAGCAAAATAAACCAATAAGATTTAATTTTTTCATTTCAATTTTCATATCATTGTGTGCAGAAATGTTCAGACTACTTTCCAAGTGAAAAAAGTTTTCAAATTGACCAAACATAAGCACTTCAAATGAAGAGTTTTCGGTCCGGGTCGTATGTGACCCGAACATAACATTAGGAAGTTTTTTTGCCCAGCAAAAACTAAGCCCCCCACCCCCCAAAAAAAATTCTCATAGAGAGAACCCCTGAAATGATGAAAAGTCATGAAATTTCAAGTTTCAGATATGCAGGGAAAATGTTTTACCGGGGACTCAAACTTGGTTTCGGGTCACATAGGACCCGAACAGAACAGCAGGGCTAGAGGATCTGTGTTCATGGGCTGCCAGACCATGCAACCAAGTGTTTCCCGCAAATTAATGGCAGGATACATTAGCCATGTCATGAGAACACAGTTATGTGTAGGAGAAAGATGATAAATACTCCTATTACATTTCATATAGTTCTCAACAGCTTTGTGACATACAATCAGAAATATCTAATGTTAGGGTATAGGATTTAGTTATGCTAAACACAGAATACAATTGGGTTGCATCTGTTCACATTAACCTAATTTAGCATGATTGAAAAAGATTAATCGTGGTTATTTGTTGTTACTTTGCAAGGCATTTTTTTCTGTGCAATTTTGTACATTAGCAAACCAAATCAAGAAGATGAGAATAAAACATCCATATGAAAAACAAACTAATTATGATAGCTGTTTTGACTATGAAATATAATATACAACATCAACATTTCTTGGCGCATCAAAGCATGAATTCTAAGCAATTGTTTTTTTAATATATTTTTTTATTAAAAGTTTTATAAAGAACACAAAACTAATGCAAGCTAATAAGGAATAAAGTAGTAAAGAAAGAAAAAAGCAAAAGTACAAAAGGAAAAAAAGAAAAAGAAAAACATGTCACTTGCAGCAAATATCAGTATAATCATTTCTATGATTACAAAAGAAAGTCCACTCTTTTTTTCCTCTAATCATCAAAACAACATGTGAAAAATACTTTTTTTCTATTCTATGCAAAAAGGTCTATGAAGGGTTCCCAGTCAGTCATAAGTGTTGATTTTTTTTTCTCATGTCAGAGATTAATTTAGTCATCTCCAAAACTTGCATCTTCTTCGCCAACCATTTCTTCATTGTGGGTAGTGCTGAATCTTTCTACTTTTGAACACATAATAGTCTTGCTGCCGTCATCATACATAAAAGAAAGTTCCATGGCTAGTTTCCTGTCCACTAGTCTCAAAATAAAAGTCTATGGTTTCACTTGTACTTTATCCTTTAAAATCTTCTGAATAAATGCATATATTTATTGATAAAAGAAAAACAATATTTTTCAGTTTGAACTATGAAAAATCCTTCCTAAAATATAAAATTGTAGAGAAAAAGTCATTATATCCTCTAACAAAATCTAGCATTAAGTAATTGCATTTGTATAG
This sequence comes from Erythrolamprus reginae, assembly GCF_031021105.1. NCBI lineage: Eukaryota > Metazoa > Chordata > Lepidosauria > Squamata > Dipsadidae > Erythrolamprus > Erythrolamprus reginae. Next base: position 304,896,027 of record NC_091950.1, on the reverse strand, counting down.
AAAAGTTGTCATCATTGGCTTTTGAGGGGGAGGAGGTTACCTTTAGCTTTCATACCTAGTGATTGTCATGCCCCTGTTGGAAATAGACTGCGGCAGAAGATGAGCTGGAACAATAATTGACAGTGAATGAGAGAGCAACTCCATTGGCCTTAAGAGAAAACTGTGGAAGGGCAGAGTCAGGCCAGGCCAGGCTGTTTGGAATTAGCAAGGTCTGCAGGCAGGGAGGAAAAGAGCTCAGCCAAGGAACATGATCCATCCCCTTCTGATGCAAGAACTTGGAGAGTCAAGAGGAGGTGGGATCAGCTCTGGCGTAGGAGGACACTCATAAGGAGAGGACTCTGCCTAGTTTCACCAGTCACACCTGGGGAATGAGACTTAAGGAGAAGCTGTGGGAAATTGCATTTGTCAGGAAGAAATGCTGAATTCCTCGAGTGTTGTATGATGACGTTTGAACTAGCCAAGAATCCTTGTATTCCTGTGTGGCATTCTGGACTTGTTATCTGTAACTTTTGCTGCCCGTGAACTCCTTTGCTTTGTTCTTGTTTTGCTGTATAAATTTGGGATTTATTGCCATGCAGCCATGGGGCAAACAGCACTGGACTAGACTAATTGTGACTAGAGGCTGTTTGAGGTTTGTATGGGGGAGATTTGGAGCACTAAAAGAGCTGGTTTGAACTGCCAGCTGTTTGTATTAACTTGGGCCATGCTCTGGGTCATCACAGTGATCTTACCATGTGATTCCAAATTTTTAAGTTTTTCATCCATCCTTTCTTTATGCACTTATACTTCATGTTCCACTCATTCCAATTATGGTCCTGTCTCGCATTTGATTTGTGTAAATTAGGTCCATCAGAACTAGTCATGAATTATTCTAGGAGGTCTTTCATTTAGCTCTTTGAGAACTCCACTTCCTTCTTAATTAGTATCTCCTGCAGTTTACTTTGATTATATACTCTTCCTGCAACTTTTATACCATAGCATGAAGCAGACTGCAGTACATTTCAGTACAGGAGCATTTTCTTCATCCTGTAATCTTCAAATTTACAATTTCAATTACCTTTTATAGAGGACCTTGGGAAAGCTTGATCCCAGAGTTATAGTTAAGTTGGTTAGACAAAGACCACCCAAGATTGTTCATACAATGAACAAGAGTTGAATTAAAACTAATGCCTCCACCTCCCTAACTTTAAATAGAGACATTTTAATAAATGAAACTGAAATTCAGTAAATATTCGCTCAAATAGAACTCAGCTCCTGGTTATGATATTGACAATCCATGTTGTTTTCTTGATCAAGATCCAAGGTGATTTGCAGTGCATAACATTTTAGCAGAGAACGGTTTGAATATGAATAAATTTTCCAAATTTCCACATACCTCTTTTGGCAAGGAATTCTAAAAGATACAGAATTATTGCTGAAAATGCTATATTTTCTAGGACTCAAATTTTAACTATTCTCAAAGCAGGCACAACTCACATTATTTTTATCTTCTTTGGAGATAATGCTATTCTGGCTGCCCTCTCTAGGACCTCATCAAAGTAATGATGGTGATGTTCCATAATTAATAACACCATTGGAACCATGCTGTATCTTTTTTGCTCCTTCATAGACATTCTTTCATTTTCTGCCACCCTTCTTAAACTCACCCTCACGCTCCTATGGATCAGTTAAAATCCAAAATCTTCACAGTTGGTGCCTGAAAAAGAGATTACAATCAAACATCATTGTCCATTGCCATAAGAAAAAGATGCTGCACAAGGATTATCTAGAGCAGTGATGGTGAACCTTTTTTTTTTGGCCTCGGATGCCAAAAGGGCACCCATAATACAATGCCACCCCCACCAGAGCATGCACACAGGCCTCAGTTAAGCCTCTGGACTTCCAGTAGGCCCGTTGGTCCATTTTCCGCCCTCCCCAAGAGGCTCCAGAGGGTTTCCTGTAGCCTGGGGAGTGGGAAAATGGCCTTCCCTGCCCTCTGGAAAACTGAGAATCAGCTGGCCAGATGTGCCCTGAAGCTGACATAGGGCAACGCCTGTCATACCCTCAAATATGGCTCCACTTGCCACCTGTGGCAGACGTGCCATAGATTCGCCATCATAGATCTAGAGCAGTGTTTCCCAACCTTTTTTAAGCCGCGGCACATTATTCATATTTTCAAAATCCTGGGGAACACTGAAAGGGGGGGGGGCAGGCTAAAGAAAAGTTTGGACAAAAAAACCCTCTCTCTTCCTCCCTTTCGCTCTATTTCTCCCTCTTTCTCTCTTTTCCTTCCTTCCCTTCTTTCTCTCTCTCCATCCCTCTTTCTTTCTTTCTTCCTCTCTTTTTTGCTCTTTCTCTCTCCCTCCTTCCCTTCCTCTATGTCTTTCTCTCTCCCTTTCTCTCTCTCTCTCTGTCTCTCTTGCTATCTCTTTCTTGCTCTTTTTCCTCTCTCTTGCTCTCTCTCTCTTTCACTGTCTTGCTATATGTCTCTTTCTTTCTCTTTGCCTCTCTTTCTATCTCTCTTTCTTTCTCTCTCTTTCTCTCTCTGTCTCTCTTGCTATGTCTCTCTTTCTTTCTCTTTCTCTCTCTCTCTGTGCCTCTCTTGCTAAGTCTCTCTTTTTCTCTTGCTATGTCTCTTTCTTTTTCTCTCTCTCTGCCTCTCTTGCTATGTCTCTCTTTCTCTCTCTCTTTCTCTATCTCTCTTTCTCTGCCTCTCTTGCTGCCTCTCTTTCTTGCTCTGTCTCTCTTTCTCTGCCTCTCTTGCTATGCCTCTCTTTCTCTCTCTCTCTGCCTCTCTTATATGTCTCTCTTTCTTTTTCTCTCTCTCTCAGCTGACTGCAAGCGGGAGCCCTGACGGCGGCAGCTGGACGTGGTGCTGGACACCGTATATGCCAGGCACGCAGCACCAGCATGTATGACGTCCAGCAGCACGTCCAACCGCCTCCGTCAGGGCTCCCGCTTGCAGTCAGCTGAGAGAGAGAGCGAGAGAGCGACCCCTTTCGCCGCCGCCATCTACCCGCGACTGCCTGCGGCCGCTGCGACCCCCCCCCCGCTCCCATCGGACACTTGCCGTCGATGCCAGAGAAGCTCCAGCTGGGCGGGGCGCTGCCGGTACTTCCGTCCTGGGGCTCCCGCTCGCAGCTGTCCCCCGCCTCCTGCTCGATGCCGCGGTTTTCGGCGCTCTCCTGCTGGGCCCCAAAGAAGGAAGGCGGGAAAAAGGTGTGAAGAATGGAGCTCTCCTTCTTCCTGCCTTCCTTCTTTGGGGCCCAGCAGGAGAGCGCCGAAAACCGCGGCATCGAGCAGGAGGCGGGGGACAGCTGCGAGCGGGAGCCCCAGGACGGAAGTACCGGCAGCGCCCCACCCAGCTGAAGCTTGGCGGCACACCTGGCCATGTCTCACGGCACACTAGTGTGCCGCGGCATACCGGTTGGGAAACGCTGATCTAGAGAAATTGCCTATAATTATATTGTAGGATCCAATCTTGGTCAGTCACTAGGATGAGAGATTTTGTCTTTTGTGCTTTCAAACTCTTTCTGGAGCCCATCTTCAGGGGATTTTCTCTAGCAGAGTATGTGCTGTTCTGTATGTGGTATTTATAGTGCTTGTCGTAAGTGGCTTTTTAGACGTTGATTGAGGTGTGTTGAAGGCTGGCTTTTAAGTCATTAGATGTCATCTGCTTGTGCTGCCTAGCTCTCACCTTCTAAGTACTTGACATGCTGCACTCCTGTTAACTGATGAAGGGTCTGTTTCCCAGGCTTCAATCACTTCCCTGGTTGTTTTTGTGCATGCTTGTCCAACAATCTTGGTAGCTGTAAAATTGAATGTGTTTCCTTGTTTATTGCAGCATGAGGCTGCCAATGACTTCCAAGCTCCTCATCTGACTGCTCCCTTGTTTTCTTGTAATCTGTTGGTTAACTTCCTCCCCATCTGTCCTACATAACCACAGCGGCAATCCATGCAGAGGATGGCATTAATAGTATTCCACATTTTTAATAAAATTGAACTGTGAGCATAAAGATTGTCAGGGTGAGGTGCATATCATTGAGTACTGGACACTTGTAAAAGAGAATATTTGCAGCTCAGATTGAAATGAGGGATCTTTGGTGCTCTCTAAGCTTGAATGTTTTATTGCAGAAGTTTCATTACTGGGGTGGACTGCTAGCCGGAATGCTAAATTGGGCTCACCGCTGCAGCTCGTGAGTGCTAGCAGGGCCAGCATAATTTTCCTTCTGCACCTGTGGATGTAGCAAAATCGCTTACGGAGCCACAGTTGCGCCTTTGTTTTGGCATGCATGGAAGCAAAAAAATACGTTGAAACACAGGCAGACCTGTGCAAAAATACGTTGAAACACAGGCAGACCATGCACAATTTTGCTACCTGCACAGGTGCAGAAGCAAAATCGCACTGGCCCCACTAGCACTCACAAGCCGCGACGGTGAGCCCACTTTAGCGTTCCAGCCAACAGCCCACTCCTGTTCATTACCCAAATTAGATAACATCATCAGTCCTTGTAAGGAGTGGATTTTGCTCTCATTTTATATTCTAATGGCTTGCGCTGTCAGTGTTGGTGGGGGTGGTCTTAGAGGTTCTGTACCGCAGTCCAGAAACTTGCCAAATAAATCAACCAAAGAACCTCAGAGTGCACCAAAATTCCCTCATTGGATACTCAATTCAGGAAGAGGAGAACTGAAGCTAACTATTCCATTCTTTTCAACTAATAATAAAAATATATTCAGGAGAGGCTTTGCAAGTATTCTTAAGGCATAAGTAAAGCATATTCAAAGAATTTTGCTTGGATGTGAAACACAGCATGATCTTAAAACTTTCTGACACTATCATTGCCAAATGTTTTCATTTTGGGGAATCAGTTAGATCTGATTTGTAGATCAAGCTTAGCAAAGTATCAAGGAGTGAAGTAGCATTTCTTTGTTTTATTTTTAAGTTGCTAATATTGTAACTTTAAATGGAACAATTGTCCGGTCATTTTAAAAAAAAGTGTCCCCCCCCACTGCAGGCAATATTTGCACACATGCCAATTAATAAGGAAGATTATCCTATCTTATGTGTCCAGCTCTACACTGCTAAGGAAGATCAAGGAAACAAGAGCCATCCAGATTTCACATAGCATATCTCTTTTTTTTGGGGGGGGGGGGGGGGATCGCCACTGCACTTGCCTTTTGTCTCTCTTTTTTTGTTCGGTGTATTTCCCAACCTTTCCACAATTACTCATATTGCAAACTCAAGTGACATTCTATGAGTTTCAAGGTTCCACGGGGGCCTGTGCCTAATTCCCAGTTCCTTTTTTAAAATCACTCTCTCTGCCCTTTATGGACTGGCCAAAACTGTTGGAAGCAAAAGACTGATGATTGTATAATAAAATGACCTAGTTCTTGGAATGAGTCTGAACTTTTCAGATGTTCCTGTGGCTGGAGGAAGAAATAGCAGTCTGGAACTGTGATTGTGCTTTTGTGGGCTGTTTTTTTTTTTTTAGTTTTTTTTAACTGATCTATTTTTTGGCAATGTATTATATTTAATGAGTCAGTGTGAAAAGGTATACAAATCTTTAAAATAAGACCAACCAGTGCAAAAAAAAATATAATTAGAGCAAAGCCAGCTGACCTTTTCATATAATTGTAGCAATTCACCTTAAGTGTTTGCTGAGAGTGTATATGTATGTGTCTACACACACACATAATACAGTTATGGAAATTAGGCATCATTTGATGGAGCTGTTGCAGTTGCTACATGTTGTGGGTCATTAGCTGTGCAGTTTTCCAATGTATTGATGGATGCATTATTTAGTTATGTCTCCTCTTTCAAAATGACTTTTTTGTCTAATGAACTAAATGGCAACAAATTTGTACTGAAACAACTTTTTAAAAAAGATGCTGTTAATTTAATTCGCTTTTGCTACATCTTGAGATTAAAGCTGCCAAAGGTGAGCCTGAACTCTAATTTGAAAATCTTAGCTTGTGCTTTGATACCTACTGGAACTCTCAACAGGAAAGGCTGAAAAGCTAAATTCAAATCATCTGCTTTAAACCACAGAAGTATTTGTGCAGAGCAGAAAAGGACATATGAAGGCTAAACTGGGTTTTTGAATAACATTTTGTTTACAAGAAACGCTTCCTTTTGCACACACCCAGTGGATTCACATTTAATCTTCCCAAAGACATAATATAATAAATACTTCAGTCTTAGCTGACATCCTATTACCACGGAGTTGGAGCCTTTTTATATCATGCCACATGGCAGCTGAGCCTGCATGATACAGCCTTACATGCTGAGGTATTATGTGCTTTGGACAAAATTCATCACATTCAGATTACCTACCTTCAAGTTTACCTGAAATTGCCAGTTGTGTGTGTTGCTGAGTGCATCCTTTGATGAGCATGAATTTCACTATAAGGCTCTAAGTTCCCTAGAATTAAGAACTTCTTGTTCAAGGTACTTATAATTGGAAAGGGTTTCAAAGGGGTCGGCCATTTTCCCATGTTCCATAAGAACAGGGATGTCATACTTGATTTCATTGAAGGCCGCATCAGGCTTGTGTATGACCTTGGGGAGGGCTGGCAGCCTGGGTGTGTGTGGCCTGGATGGCATGATCAATGTTATCGAGGCTCCATTTTCTGCTGCAATGACCTCCTGCAGCTCTCTGCCAGCAAAAATGGAGCTCAGGGGAATGTGAGCAGTCTGCATGGATTCTGTTTTCACTATCAGAGGGTTGCAAGGCTGTCAGGCCCAAAAACAGAGCCCATATAGGCTGTGCACAGCCTCCCCAAGCTCCATTTTCATTAGGAGAGGGCTGCGGGAGGCCGTTGTGGCCTAAAATGGAGCTCAGGAGAATCATGCAGAGGTCCTTTGCTGTTTCTAGGGTGGTCCCACGGGCCAGATCTAAGAACCCCGTGGGGTGGATCCAGGCCCCAGGAGTTTGACACCCCTGCATAAGAAGATCCTCTCCTTTCTCCCTATCCTTTGCAATATAAAGCAGAATAAATAATTGCTCTGCTGGAAGGAATGAAAATCCCACTGGAGGATTATCTCAGCGACCGCCTTCTGCTGCACAAATCCCAGCGACCAGTTAGGTCCCACAGAGTGGGCCTTCTCCGGGTCCCGTCAACTAAACAATGTCATTTGGAGGGGCCCAGGGGAAGAGCCTTCTCTGTGGCGGCCCCGGCCCCCTGGAACCAACTCCCCCCCGAGATTAGAATTGCCCCCACCCTCCTCGCCTTTCGTAAGCTCATTAAAACCCACCTCTGCTGTCAGGCATGGGGGAACTGAGATACTCTTTCCCCCTAGGCCATTACAATTTATGCATGGTATGTTTATTTGTAGGTATGATTGGTTTTAAAATAAGGGTTTTTTAGTTGTTGTAGTATTGGATTTACATGCTGTTTTTATTATTGTTGTTAGCCGCCCCGAATCTACGGAGAGGGGCAGCATACAAATCCAATAAATAAATAAATAAATAAATAAATAAATAAATAAATAAATAAATAAATAAATAAATAAATAAATAAATAAATAAATAAATAAATAAATAAATAAATAAATAAATAAATAAATAAATAAATAAATAAATAAATAAATAAATAAATAAATAAATAAATAAATAAATAAATAAATAAATAAATAAATAAATTGTCTGTACAACATCTTGCTTTCCATAACTGCTTTAAATTATGGTTAGAATTGATATTGTTTTTCCTTTCAAAATACTGTTGGAGTCGCAAGCTATAAAAACAATCCTCAACTACTGTATGGAGATTGTAATATAACTTAACTTGCAAGTTATTGTTAAAGGTTTTACCAAATCATGTCAGAAAGAATTGTTTAAGAATCAAGCTTGTGTCCACCTGCATTCAGTAAGGAGTCTCACTTCACTAGACTATTTTGTATATGAAAGGAAGTTTGCAATAGCACATTAAAACATTACCAAAGAATGTCAGAAAATAAATGTCATTAAGTTAGGATAAAAGCAAATCGGAAGAATAGTATATTTAAAATGTACCAATTGTTTATTTAACATATACTAATACATATATGTTTATAAGTCCTCAGAATTTATAATATATACTGCTCAAAAAGATAAATAACACATCCTAGATCTGAATGAATGAAATATTCTAATTGAATAGTTGGTTCTGTATAAAGTTGAATGTGTACAACAGCATGTGAAATTGATTGTCAATCAGGGTTCCTTCCTAAGTGGACAGTTTGATTTCACAGAAGTTTGATTTACTTGGGGGAAAGATCAACGTGAGAAAATATTATTTTACTGAAAGAGTAGTAGATCCTTGGAACAAACTTCCAGCAGACGTGGTTGGTAAATCCACAGTAACTGAATTTAAACATGCCTGGGATAAACATATATCCATTGTAAGATAAAATACAGGAAATAGTATAACGGCAGACTAGATGGACCATGAGGTCTTTTTCTGCTGTCAACCTTCTATGTTTCTATGTTTCTATGTTTCTACTTGGAGTTATATTGTGTTGTTTAAGTGTTCCCTTTATTTTTTTTTTAATAGTGTATATTGTTAGAGTCAGTGGTAGGTTCTAACTTACCTCGCTGCCAGTTTGCTTCCTCCCGTTCCGCACAGCCAAGCCATGTGGGCGCGCATGTGTAGTAGCAAAAAATCAGATATTTCTTTTTTAAAAAAGCCCAAAACAAGGTGGTGACACATGCTCAGTGCTGGAAACTCAGCTTCTGCATATACACAAAAGAACAAAAACCTGAACCCCCCCCCCCAAAAAAAAAATATTCAAAAACATTTTTTTAAAAGATGGTGGTCTCCACAAACTGGCACAGATTGATCCAATTCTGTGACATCATTGTGACATCACCAGCGGATTGCTACCAGTTAGGGTGAACTGATCCAAACCAGGAAAAACTACTGGGGATGGGCTACTGCCCGGACCGGTGGGAGGGATGCAGTGGGGTAGCAAAAATGGAACTCCATCCCAGAGATCCAATTTGCACTGAAAGATGTTGAAAGAAAATGTGACGAGAGCAGAAGGAAACAGCAGAGAGAAGAGAAGTATGTAAACAGAAGGCATACACAGCAAGCAGCATGTTGATTAATGCATTAGACGGTCTAAAAGGAAGAGGCAATCTGAAAATAATCCAGTTTTAGTTTTCTAAATCAGTCTCTCCAAGAAAAACCTGTTTGAGTAGTTGAATTAGCTGATTGGAGCCTAACTTTGCAAAATTTAATGAACAATGGATTTCCCAATCTTGTTTTCCATCCTTTCAGGGCAAACATGTTAGTTAATTGGTCTTTACAGAGATGTATCTGCACATTCTTCCCAAAGACAAATTAGCTCCCAGTCCTCATGGGTGCAGGTTTGAGTCTGTTGACACCCATCCAGACCCCAACAGCCTCCAGGCACTGTCACATCACATGCACTGCTTCGTTAACTGTTAGAAGGTAGTCTTCACTTAACAAAAGTTCACTGACTGTTCAAATTTATAATTGTGCTGAACAAGTGATAGTTACAACTGATACTCATACTTATGTTATGATGGTTGCAGAATCCCTCAGTCAATGGGGAAGTCTTCAGGAGGTTGCAAATATGACCATGTAATGTAATTGCTTAATGATTCACAGTTATTTGCTTAACAAGCAGAAGTGCTGGAATTTTGATTGCTAAGCAGTATGGACACATAATATTCTGTTTTATGACTGAGTTGCTTAGCAATGAAATTTTAATCCCAATTGCCATTGTTAACTGAGGACTACATATGTTCACATGGTGCTCAGCTATGCTTTGTTGAAAATTGCAGCAATGGTTTTAGTGCTTCTTTGAATAGCTGGTGTTATATTGCTATAGGGCAGAGCAGTCTTTAACTGTCCTGTAAGTAAAGCAGGGTTGAGTTCATCAGAAAATTACAATCTGTAGTCACTTCCAAAGTTGTTTGTTTGTTTGTTTGTTTGTTTGTTTGTTTGTTCGTTCGTTCATTCGTTCGTTCGTTCAAGTACGTATTGGTGGTATGCAAAGATATAATAATATTTATATACATGATACTAGTAAAAGAGAAACCTTAGGACAGGGAATGGTAGGCACTCTGGTGCACTTATGCATGCCTCCTGCATAAATGTACACCAAGAAAGACTACAGTACAAATATAGTATGATATGAAATATTTAGGAGTTTTGTTAAAGGATATTTTACCTTTTATGTACCAAATTTCCTTTTCCCTAGAGGATTTCTTTTCTTTCCTTATTTACTCTGGTTTTGAGCCAGAGAGCTTCCCTTCCTGGTGCCTTGCAAAGATTTAGCTGTTGTTTTGATATTTAGATGACTATTAATTTCTTACTTAAGCAAATTTAGCCCTTGGGGATAAATTAAAGGCAGACTCATTACTGTGAATTCCCAGGCATGCATATTTGCAGGAGGCAATTTTGGATGTATATTTTTACAACAAACAAATAGAGAAACAAACAAACAAACAGGATGTATTATTAATTTAATTTAATTTAATTTAACTCAACTTAATTTGTATTTATTAGAATTGTGTTTCAAATGCATTAATAAATGACATTTATATTTTGGTTTCATTAGTATATCATTAACTCTATATTTTGAGATTGATCTGAATGTCTAAGTAGTTTTCTTCTTTGAATTATTGCAAAATAATTGAATAGAGATCTCTTCTCCTTTTCTCCTTCTCCTCCTTCCCCCTCCTCTCTGTTAGGAAATTCTGGGCTAAGGCTTCATTAGAAAAGGGATTTCGGCCTTAAAAGGCTGTTGTAACCATCAGCCTTAATAATAACATTCATAAAATGAAGCTATTAAAGGAGAAGTGGCAGGATTTTGTTAGATTTTCATGCTTTCAGGCATGAAGATCTTCCTTTATTTTAAGTCAAGAAGCATAAAATGTTGAAACCGTCTTGGGATGTACCAACTGACCTATAATCATCCAACAAAGATAAATGTCTGATGGTGGATCTGAGTGTCCTCAATCTTCAACCTTAGTTCTGTATTCTGGTGCTTGAGTTTTGGAAGTTACTGTCTTATTTCTGCTCCCGAGATGTATAATTTCTGCCTGACTATTATTTTTTAAGATTGCATCAAAAGGAAATGATTAATAATGTAGCCGGTGAGAGGGGAGTATTATTTGTTCTGTATTTGTTCTTTTGGGGATGTAAATGATGAGTAGATAGACTATAGGGTGAGATGATGGCGAACCTATGGCAGGTGTGCCGGAAGTGGCACGCAGAGCCATTTCTCCAGGCACACGGAACCATTGCCGCTTGCTCTTCCAGGTTCTTCCAGCTGGTTTTCATGTGCAGGAGCATGCCAGAAACCAGAAGAGCAGCTGTCCATTGTGCATGAATGCTCCCAGACGTTTCCAGTATATACATGTGCACCAGCTAACTGGTCTGGTTTTTAGCACTCATGTGCATGCGAAGACCAGCAACAGGCACACATGTCAAAAGATGCCTACACAGATGACCCTGTTGCCACCATCAAAGCGGGGCTGAGATGCCCCTCTTTGCTCGGTCTACCAGCCAAGTGGCTCTTCCAGGCATCACAGGTTATGACCTATAAAGCCCTTCATGGCACCTGACCAGAATACCTTCGGGACCGCCTTCTGCCACACGAATCCCAGCGACCGGTTCGGTCCCACAGAGTTGGCCTTCTTCGGGTCCCGTCGACTAAACAATGTCATCTGGCGGGACCCAGGGGAAGAGCCTTCTCTGTGGCAGCTCTGACCCTCTGGAACCAGCTCCCCCCTGAGATTAGGATTGCCCCCACCCTCCCTGCCTTTCACAAACTCCTCAAAACCCACCTCTGCCGTCAGGCATGGGGGAACTGAAAAATCTCCCCCTTGCCCATGTTGTTTTGGTGTTTGATTGATTGTGTGCTTGTTTTTTATATATTCTGGGGTTGTTTTATGAATTTTTTAGCTTAAAATTGTAATTGGATTGGTGGGTATTGGATTTGTCACTTTGTACTGTTTTGCCATTGTTGTGAGCCACCCCGAGTCTGCGTAGAGGGGCGACATATAAATCCAATAAATCTAATCTAATCTAATCACTGCCTGTCTCCGACGTTCCTCTTGCACAGCCCCACCAGCTGCACAGCCCACAAATGCTGCCTGTGCATCTGAGCTGGCGGTCACTCTTGCCCTTCTCCCTTCAGCTGCCACTGCTGCTGTTCTTCTGGGGATGTGGGGGTCGGAGAGCCTGCTGCCAGCCAGGGAATGGTGGCTCCAAGTGTGGAGGAGCCCCAGCAAAGCTGCGTGTTTGGAGCTTTTCCATCCAGCACATCTGCCAAGGTGGGGAGCAGAGACCACTGCTGCCATCCAAGGAATGGTGGCTTCCAGTGTGGAAGAGCCCCGGCAAGGCCAGGCATTCAGAGTGTCCCCGGACAGTGCTTCTTCCGAGTTGGAGGGTGCTGCTGCCAGCCAAGGAATGGCAGTTCCCAGTGGGGAGGAGCCCAAGCCATGGGGTCATCTGCACAAGTAGCCCACTGCTAAGGAGTGTGCAGAGTGACTCTTGAGTTATCAAGGACATGCACAAGAAAATGTGGGATTGCAATAGATAGCCAGGAGATATGAGTAAGTATCCAGTCATACACACAGATGTATTAAAGTGCAATTAATATTTACTTTTAGAAATAGCACAGTCAAGTTAAACAGTCCAGGTCATACACATTCAAAGCAGTCAATATCTCTCAATACAATAATCCTTTTACCAGCCTGTCTTTGTCTTAAATATCAAACATGCATTACAGCTTACAAATACATCAAACTGTCATAGAATAACACAGAGCTCACTATATCAGGCAAAGTTTCAATAATAAATGAATCAGCAGAGAGAATAATGATCTCTATCGCCCTTTTATGGCAAACTTACAAACAACAGCCAATCGGAACTCAGTAATACATTTAAAGCTATGTTACCTCAATACATACAAATATATATAGCTGGCTTGTTTATATATTGCCCATCCAACTGTTTATACAGAGTACTAACACCCAGCACCACCACTCCACCCTTACCGGCTGCTCATCTGGGGAAGTTCTGAATGCACGGCCTTGCCAAGACTCCTCTCCATTGGGAGCTGTCATTCCCTGGCTGGCAGCAGGCTCTCTGCCCACCCCCCCATCTCAGCAGCACATGTTGGAGAAGCTGCAACTGCCTAGCCTTGTCGGGGCTCCTCTCCATTCCCCAGCTGGCGGCAAGCTCTCTGCTCCCCACCCTAGAAAAGCAGCAGTGGGGGCAGCTGAAGGGAGAAGGACAAGAGCGACCAGTCAGCTCAGGTGCATGACACAGCATTTGCTGTCTGGGCAGCCAGTGGGGCTGTGTAGGAGGGACACTGTAGACAGGCAGCTATGCCCAGGGGAGCCGCGTGGCTGATGGAGCAAGCAAAGAGGGGCATCTCAGTCCTGCTTTTGTTCTGTCGGGCTCTCTGATAGGAGCCTCCTGAAAATTCAAGGACACAAATTTCAGACACACACACGTTTGAAAATTCAAAACAATGTTTTTTATCCCAAAATGCAAAATAAACTAAGCACTCTTTTTGTATTGCAAAGAGCACTCTTCCCAAAACAACCAGGTAGTCTGTACAATTTTCCTTAAGCACTCATTAAGTACTTAGCCCGCAGCTGGGGAGAAACTTCACACCCCTTCTTCTTCCAAGGAAGGGAGACATACACACACACACACACTGCTCTGCTTTGGTTTCAAAGGCGTGAAAAAGCAACAAAGTCCAGCACACAAGATTCCCGATGAAACTGCAACAGATATTCTTCCACAATGGCCAAACCCACATGCTGCTATTTATAGCAGCAGCTCTAATTACTAGAGCCCCACCCAAACACAGGTGGCCTCCCTTATTTCCTGTAATATGTTCTTACTTGGTCTCTTCTACGCATAATTCTGCACTTGCGTGGATCCAACATGTCATAATCTGAAGCTATAGAAGATAAGGAAGATTGACTGCCTTGGCTGTGTGCCAAGCCCTCCTCTGCAGAGTCACTCCCACCTTCTTCTTCATCTGAGGAAACTAAACTCTGATCTGATTTGTTGGCAATAACACAGGCCTGTGACATGTTGAATTTTCCCCTGCATCCACCTCCCCATTCCCTGGGGCAGGAGCTGGGCCAGAGCCAACCCCAACAGCTTTGATGGTGGCCCCAGGGTCATCTGCACAGGAAGCTCCTACCCCACCCTCCTTTTCTCCTTGTCTGGGGAAGCTCCAAATGAATGGCCTTGCTGGGATTCCTCCCTGATGGGAGCTGCCATTCCCCAGCCAGCATCAGGCTCTCTGCCCCCACAATCTTAGCAGCACCATGTGCCAGTTGGAGAAGCTCTGAATACCCAGCCTTGGGGCTGGCTGTTACTTTGTCTTGACAGGGAATGGACCAGTAAGAGCAATTAGAAGAGCATCGGACCTCTTGGAAGAAGTGGGGGCTTGCATGTGTGCATGCACAGTGCAGGACATGGGGGTCATGTGCACATGTGCAAATGGGCCACACATTCCAGTATGGGTGCCTGCACTTGTGAGCACAACAGCGCTCTCTCTTCAGCACACAAGGCCAAAACGTTTCGCCATCACTGGGATAGGATATGGACAATGAATTTTAAGAAACCACACTGAAATTGTACAGAGGAGAAAGTCATGATGACTGGTTCCTCAGAGAACCATAGAGATTTTGAGGAGAGTGAGCTCCATTAGCCATGCCTTTTAGGTAGCATGTTGCAGGATGTAGTTGCATAAATGAGAAATCAGTGGTTGTGGTGTTACCAGAGAAGGTAAAGGGATCTTCTGGAGTCAGATGAATGGAATACCAGATGCTGAGAAGACAAGTGTGAAATCAGTGGGAAGGAAAGACAATATAATACGAAAGGAATTTATTGTAGGTATAATGGAGAGTTTAGAACCAGAAGTGGGATAGGTGCCAAGCATAGTTTCTTAGACCAAAATCAAGTAAGGTAACTGGAAAAGTTATGGCACTTTTGAAAACTGCAGGGACTTGTCCAGACGGTCCACAAATCAGACACTACTGAATTTAAAAAAGAAACCTACCCCATGTGGAGGAATGCAAATCTTTGCTTTTCTCCAGATGTTGATAAACTGCAGCTTGTATCAGCCATAAATGCCTTTGCAAAGGGAAGCCAAGGGTTTTTTAAAAAAGAAAAAAAAACCACCCCACAAGTTGAAAAATAAAAATAGCAACATAATAATAGTCTAGGGATGTATTCTTCATATGCAAACACCAGATGCTCAGAGGCAAACGTTTTACAATTGAACTAAATAGTGTGCAAGATATAGTCAAATACCAACACTAAATCAAACGGACAAGGCAGAATGCACCTGGAATGCTTAAGATTTCTCAATTTTAAAACAAAAAACAAAAACAAAAATGAGTACACCATTCACTTCCAAAATGAATTGTCTGCTTGTGATAATTTCAAGCAGAAAGTTTAATGACATTCTTCATAAAAAATAATTGTGTCTTTTTCTTTTCTTCCCCACTAATGTCTAGGGTTAAATTCTGCTGGTTGTGTTTTGATTCAAGATTTTAAAAGAGACTTTTGGCTTAGTTTAATTAAGCTTCATTTTTTAAAAAAAGTCAACAAATGCTAGACTCTAAAGTTTTCCCATCTGAGGATTCCACTATGCTTTATATTGTCTGATGATCAATTCCTTTAAAAAATATTTCACTTTTTATAAATGAACAAATTAAGGCATTCTGCCTTGTCCGTTTGATTTAGTGTTGGTATTTGACTATATCTTGCACATGCCTGCTAGTCATTTCAAGTTCTAGGGGTGATGCTCATCTCCATTTCTAAGCCAAAGAGTCAGCACTGTCCAAAGATGTCTCCATGGTCATGTGGCTGGCATGACTCAACACTAAAGGCCCATGGAGCACTGTTATCTTCCCACCAAAGTAGTCACTATTTTCTACTTGCATTTTTTACATGCTTTCAAACTGCTAGATTGGCGTATTCACCTTCATATATATACTGTAGTTACAAAGCCTGCTGACCTCTGAAATAGAAGGTAGTTGTCCCAGTCTAAAAGTACCTACTGTCAGAAATACATTTATTTCTGGAGGTAATATTACAATGCAAGTAAATGGTTTGTAACCATAGGGAAGGCTGATGTAAGCCATAATCAGCATGTAATCATGGGTTTGCTAATTGTGCTGCAACCTGATTGGCTGTAACCTATATAATAGGAGTAACACCCTTGCATGGATGTGGTTTGTTATAGAGTGGTTTGTGCTGGGTGATTTGTAGTTAGTGCTTAGTGGTTGCAGTGGTGGATGTAATAAGAGTTATATGATAGCACTGTGGATAGTTTGTTATAGTGGTTAAATGTAAAAGTGATCGTTTATTTAGAGAAGCATTTTGATAAGAAGAAAGTAAAATATATTTTTTACAAAAAAGCCTGCTGCAGTGTGTTTCATTGAAGATTTCAATTAGGTATATTGGTTAATTGTGGCTACTTGGTGGGTTACCCTACGCATGCGCAAAGCTCTCCCCCAACACCTACAACTCCACATCTTCTGATTTATTGAACAGAGAAAAGATTCTTTCTACCCTATTTGTCTTAAAGCATAAACCAAAGTATCTAAATATCACAAAGATTTTTTTAAAAATTACCCAAGAAAAAAATCATCCTCCACACACAATGTAGAAAAATATACCTACATTTTTTTAAAAAAATGTGCCCAAATGTCTTTGTGCTCAAGGAACAAAGCAAATGGTTTACATTTAGGATGGTAAAGTTAATCCTAAACTGCAACCAAATAACAAGAAATGAAATGGAACCTTATGCTTCCTAAATTGGCTTTATTGATATAGTTATGTATCATATTCTTCTCAGATTATAAAATTCCTCTGTATGCACATATAAGTTTCATATATAAACTGTGCCAGGTCAAGAAACATAGATGCTTTTCCTTGTTTCACATATCTATACCTGGTTCTTCTGAAAAACATTTAGATTTCTTTGGTACAGATGATGATTAACACTCCCATTTCCACACTTTAGAGAATAGACTAACTTATGGGACACAGGGGAAGTTGTATCACATAAACAACTCTGTCCTCAAACAAAGAACTCACTTCCAGTCTATTTAACCACATACAGTATACACTTCCTCAATGATCCAGACATTATTTGGAATTAAATTCAGAGTTATCACCTCTCTGGCTTGTTGCATGAGTTGCTTAATATATCGAGATATGCTACAGTACTTGTTTTTCATAAGTGAAATAATGCATTTTTATGTGTGTTTACATACAGTCACTACTTATTTTATAACTTAATTACTTATTTTATTTATCCACCTTTGGTTGCTTCTTTGAGGTTTTTTCTTCTGTGCTCTTGCTGAAAATTTGAGTTGGAACATAGCATATCTCAAATATTGCTGAAAAAAATGTTGAGTAATTGGTTTTCTTGAAAAACAGAAATGTCTGTGAGCAAGTTGATCAATATAGTAGCTCATTAAGCTCAGCCTTCAATTTTTAATTCATGTTCATTAAAATTAATTTAAACATATTCCTTTTTAATTAAAGGTTTAGCAGCTAAATTAAAATAATGGGTCGTGCCCTCTGATTTGCTGATATAATGCAGTTCATTACTTTTCCAAATTACTTGGGTACCAATGCTGATCCACTAGCATTATATGGAAGAACAATGAAAACACGGTGTCAATAAAGAGGAAGGGGCATGGCCAACATTGCACCAGTATGGATGTTCTTTTCACTACATGGGGAACCCTGAATCTATATCTCTAAATCTTATAAAAAGCATCAAAGTTTAATTCAATTTAACATATACCAATCTAATGAAAATGTATTAACCTATAAAACACCTTTTAACATAGTAATTATGTTGATTAATTATACAGACTTATCTACAGTAATATTGTTACCACAATTTTAAAAGCACAATTCTTCTAATTCTAGGAAGGAAAAGAGAAATCTTATCACCCATCAATCATCCATTCTCTTTTGATCTCCCACAAATTCCATTACTTATACATTTTCTCTTTCCCCCTCTTCTCTTGACTTTCACTTTTTCTTTCTATTATTGCTATACAAATAATTCCTTTTCTTCCAGATTTATTTCCTTCCTTTTATGTAAATAAAAGACCCTTCTCTGTGGGAGCCCCAGCCCTCTGGAATCAACTCCCCCCAGAGATTCACACTGCCCCCACCCTCCTTGTTTTCCGAAAGAGCTTAAAAATTCATCTTTGCCGCCAGGATTGGGACTTTTCGATCTTCCCCCTGACCACTGAATGCCTTAAGTATGATTACTGAATGTTTGGTTGATAAGTTTTTCTTTTAATTGTTTTTAAATTGTAGTATTAATTGGATTTACATTATTGTTCTGTTTTTATATATGCTGTGAGTCGCCCTGAGTCCTCGGAGATGGGCGGCATACAAATCCAATAAAATAAAATAAAATAAAATAAATTGTTTGCATAAATCTGCTCTTAGGTCCTCCTAATCTCTTCTGGGGATTGGAGACTTGGAACCAATGGAACCAGTGGAACCAGGTCAGATCTGCCTTGGAGAGGTGGTAGAAAAGAGAGGGATCTGCCGGGGCTTTTGGGGTATCTATAAAGAACTGAAAGAGATGTTAAAACATTTTTATAAAGAGATTAAAAACTGTCTTCTAGAAACCTCAGGTGAAAATAAAGTCAAAATGAAGTTGGACTATAAAGATTCAATGAAAAGAGAATTGAAAAGGATGGACAAAGTGATGATTACACTGAGATTAATAGTGACAAGAAAAATAAAAAGAGAATTGAAAATAATAAACAGACTGATGATTACACTGGGATTTACAGTGACATGAAAAGAACAAGAGGGGAGAATTGGGGAGACGAGAAGAGATTAGGAGGAACTAAGAGCAGATTTATGCAAACAATTTACATAAAAGGAACGAAAGAAATATGGAAGAAAAGGAATTATTGGTATTTCAATAATAGAAAGAAAAAGGAAAAGTCGAGAGAAGAGGGGGAAAGAGAAAATGTATAAGTAATGAAATTTGTGGGAGATCAAAAGAGAATGGATGATTGATGAATGAATGAATGAATTAAACTTTGATGCTTATTATAAGATTTGCTTTCTATATGAGATATGCATAATTTATATGTTGATTTAATGATGAAAAAGATTTAGAAAACTATAGATGTAATTTGGAACATTATAAGGTTTATAATTATTATTTGCAAAGGGTTTTATATAAGACTATATATTTTATATGTTGGTTTGAATTAGATTTTGATGAATAGAGATATGAAGAAAAATGAAATAAATTGAAAAGGATTCAGATAATTATTGATATTGCGGATATGTTATAAGACTTGTATAATTATTACTAAATTTTTCGGAGTTATAAAACACACCAAAGTATAAGACACATCCAAATTTTAGAAGTGGAAAACAAGGAAAGACGTATTCTGAACCAAATGATGTAGTAATGTATTATTTAATAAAATACCAGTGTACCAGAATACTTTTTACAAACATGTATACTTTTTACAGCCATGTACACTTTTTACAAGCTTCAAACTTGACAGCTTTAAGACTTGTGGACTTCAACTTCAACGAGTCTACGGAGAGGGGCGGCATACAAATCTAATAAATAAATAAATAAATGAATGAATGAATGAATAAATAAATAAATAAATAAATAAATAAATAATAAATAAATAAACAAACAAACAAACAAACAAACAAACTCCTAGAATTCCAACTCCAGTCATGCTAGCTCAGGAATGGGAGTTGAAGCCCACAAGTCTTAAACTTGCCAAGTTTGAAGATCCTTGAACCTCTAACCCCAGGGGTGGGCTACGGCCTGGACAGGGTGGAATGCAGTGGGGTAGTGAAGATGAAGTTCCACCCCAGAGCACCCAATTTGCACTGAAAGATGTTGAAAGAAAATGCACAAGCCACAATCAAGATTAATATTTTACCTAAAATTTTGTTTTTATTTCAGGTCATTCCAATAAACCCGGGGGGAATTTTTTTCAAAAACATAACAATGATAGTTTAAAAAAATTTATGGCAAGGGAAAAAAGCAAGAATAAAGATAAATATTCTGGAAGATATTAAAGAAAGGGGAGGATTCGCCTTACCTAATTGGAAATTATATTATCAGGCAGCCGCCTTAACATGGATTAGAGACTGGATAATATTAGAAGACAAAAGAACATTAAAATTAGAAGGACATGATCTTATGCTTGGCTGGCATGCCTTTTTATGGTATGATAAGGATAAAAATCATTCATATTTCAAAAGACATACAATAAGAAAATATTTGTTGGAAGTCTGGAAAGACATAAAAAAGAACCATTTTTTGACCATTCCTTAATGGATCTCCTCCCTAGAAGCAATAACACACCCAAACTCAATAAGGGAAATGAAGATAATAAGATACAAGGATTTATTGGATGATCAAATAAAATTAAAATCTAGAACTAAATTACAAGAAGAAGGGGCCACAATTGATTGGTGGCAATATGCACAGATTCAGTCTAGACATCAGAGAGATAGTATGACATATATTTTTAATAAGAATAAAAATTTATTAGGTAATTTACTAATTACTAATCAGACTAAAATAATAGGGAAAGTATACAAATACCTGATTGCCCACAAAAACATAGATTTGACCTTAAAGGATAATATGATAAGTTGGTGCAAAAATATCAGTAAAAAAATAGATATAGACACATGGGAAAAAGTCTGGATCTCAAATTGGAAAATGACAAAACCGGTTTCCCTAAAAGAAAATCAAATTAAAATGTTTTATAGGTGGCACCTTCCACCAAATAGGATAGCAAAAATGTTCCCAAAGACTTCCCCATTATGTTGGAAATGTAAGAAGGAAATAGGGTCCTACTATCAATGGTGGATGTGTAGTAAAGTTAAGCTTTACTGGAAAATGATAGAAAGAATAATAAAAGAAATAGTAAAACAGGAGATAGCAATAACCCCGGAATTTTATTTACTGGGAATAATCAATCAGAAATATAAGAAAGAAATTTTGTACTCAGTTATTCACATTTTGACTGCGGCCAGGATAATATATGCGCAAAATTGGAAAGAGGAAAATATTCCCAAAGAAGAGAAAGTCGTTAAAAAAATATTAGATTGTGCTGAAATGGATATGATGACAAGACGGTTAAAAGATCAAGAAGAAACAGAATTTTATGAAATATGGAACAAAGTGTATATATGGATAAATAAGAAGAAATAATAAAAAGTTAAGACAAACAAATAAACAAATAAGAGAATTGTATTAGTAGAGATATGATTTAAGTGTTATACTAGAATTAGTAGGGATAAGATTTTAGAATTATGTTAGAATTAGTTCATGCATGATGACCTATTATAAAAAGTTAAACAAATTTCTTCTTTTCATTTATAATAATAAGTTGACTTTAAGTATTTTTTTTAAGTATTCTTTTTTCTGTATTGAAATTTTTACTTTTAGAAATAAGCGGGGAAGATACAACCCCATTTTTATGTTTAATGTTATGTTTGTCAGTTTTGTCTATTTTATGAAAATTAATAAAATTTATTGGAAAAAAAAAGAAAATGCACAAGCCACACCCACAATGTGGTAGTAAATTCACTGCCTAACCCCTAACCCTGTGGTCTTCAAACTTGACAGCTTTAAGACTAGTGGACATCAACTCCCAGAATTCCTCCTCCAGCCATGCTTGATAGGGTAATTAGCAGGCAAAACCACCCATTTTTGCACAAAAAAAATGGTTTTTTTGCTCGGTTTTTTTGCAAAAATGGGGTGGGCAAAGGGTCTTGGAAGCTTACAGGGAACTCCTGGGTGCTGGGAGATTGCAAAAATGTCCCCATGTTTGTGAAAAATGGGCCAGGTTTTGCCCATTTTTTTCACACAAATTGGGGCATTTTTGCCTTACCCCATTTTTGCCTTACCCCATTTTTCCCAGATCCTTTTCCTACCCTATTTTTGCAATAAAATGGGCAAAAAATGAGCCTATTTTCTCCAAAAACGGGGGCAATTTTGCCATCCCCAGAACCCAGGAGCTCTGTGCAGGCTTTCCAGCCCCTCTGTCCACCCCATTTTTGTGAAAAACAGACTCATTTGTTGCAAAAATGGGACATAGGGGCAGGGCTTCGGGACAGCAAAAATGGCTGTATTCAGTGTATAAGAGGTAGCGACATTTCCACCCTCTTTTAGAGGGGAAAAAAGGTGCATCTTATACTCCAAAAAATATGGTACTTATAAAGGTCTCTATATTAGACTATATAATTTGCAAATGGGATTTTTCGATGTGGAGATTTTAGAATATTATTAACCAATGGATGGGAATTTGGTGAGAAGATTAGAATTTGTCAAACTATGGAAAATGTTAAAATAAAATTAAAAATAGTTAAAAAAGAGATATAAAAAGGGGAAAGATATTAGAAATCTGGGGCATTAATTAAGATATAAATTGAGAAAAGGCTCCTCCCTTTTAAGAAGTACAAGAGAATGAAGAAGTTTGGAAGATAGGTCATGGCAAATAATTTGAAAGAAAATTGAAAATTAAAGGTGATAGACCCAGGTGACAAAAATAGGAGGAAGAAGGCAGCATTAGATAATAGTAGCTATACCTAGAAGAATATATTATGTATTTTAATATACAGAAAGGGAAGATGTTAGCACCAATGTTGGAATAAATTTAGAGTTCTGGAAATAATACCAATGTTGGAATAAATTTAGGATTCTGGAAAACTCATCTGTCAACCACATAACAAATTAAGATTAGAAGTTCTCAGAGAAGGAGAAGGAAAAAGAAGTAGGAAGGAAGGGGAGAGAGGTAGGAGGGAAATAGGTAAGAGGGAGAGAGGGAGAAAGAGACAGGAAGAGGGGGAAATAGAGGGAAGGGAATAACACAAAATATAGAAGCAAAACAGACAGGAAATAAAAATATAAATGGTGCAAATTTAGGAT
Organism: Erythrolamprus reginae; assembly: GCF_031021105.1. Taxonomy (NCBI): domain Eukaryota; kingdom Metazoa; phylum Chordata; class Lepidosauria; order Squamata; family Dipsadidae; genus Erythrolamprus; species Erythrolamprus reginae. Next base: position 304,873,088 of record NC_091950.1, on the reverse strand, counting down.
ACTTGTTTATGATACATTGGAAAAATGTCTAAGTGTGTAACATGTTGATATTGTGGTGTATATATATATATATATATATATATATATATATATATATATATATATATATGGATATAAAATTGGTGAAAACATTAAAAAATTACAAAAAAAGAAAAAAGAAAACACAGTGTTAATACTGTGTTCTTATAATATGGCTATATTAAGCATACTATATTCCTTGGTTCTTCCATGTGCGTTGGAAGCAGAAAAGGAAAATGTATTTAGAATACAATAAATAAATATATAAATAAATTCCATTCAGTATTTCCTATAGGACTAGAGAGCTTTGTTAGAGAAAAGCTCTATGTTTATGTGCTGGGAACCTGCATCAGGGATCTGAACCATGACTTCTTATTATATTCCTTGAAAACTACCTTTAGTCAGAAGACAATTCTGCAGAGCCTTAATTTGATTCAAGGTTATTATATCATAAAGCACTTCTTCTCTGGTAGAAAATAATAGCTATGCTTAATTTTGATTGAATGTCACAATGAGTAATGAAGAAAAGCAAAGATATTTTTTAATGACATTCAGATGGGGATAAAAGATAAGTGTGCTATATATCAGCACTCATTAAAGCAACCATTGCACTCCTTAAAAAAGAAAACTTAGTTGGGACATATACAACTGAAAGGTTTCTTCTGGAGGTATCTCAAAGCATTTTTAAATATAAAATCTTGGTTTCTTAGCACCCTAGTTAACAATTTCAATCCCATTAATATTTAAAAGTCTTTTCATTGGGTTTAATATTGAATAACTGATTAATAGATCTTGGATGTTTACCTTGTCTGTAAAAGTAAATACCTATTCATTCATATATTTTCAGAAATTATATACAAGTTACCGTAAGAAATAACCAGGTTGAGCCTGAGGCTGGGATCCAATGCATCATCAGTCTGTATTCCCTAGGCTGAAAGAGATGTAAATTCACCCCAATGCTTGAAGTCCATTGATTTTAATCTGGTGACTATTTGTCTCGACAGTGTATAGTTCAGGTTCTTGTGTAAAGTAAGTATGGAATAAAGTTGCACCAGTTTTGAACTCCCGTTTTCTTATATCTGCTGACAGTTACCCTGTAAGAGACAGATCTGGTACTGTGTAGATATTTTCACTGGAGAAATAATATTGACATATGATATAAAGCCATGATATTATAGTTAGAAAACAAGATAACGATTCCACCAAAACTCAAATGTAAAATAATGCACCATCATTGCTCATATCATCAACCATAGCAAAATATAGGCCCAACTGGTCAGGTGAAGAACTTCATAAAATGATGGAAATATTAACAGTGTAAATAAAACTAAATGGCAGGGCTATGCAACTGCTTATTTCTGATAAATAGATAATTAATTAATTATAGTCATGAGGCCTTATGTATCATGTAGAGTAAGTAAGCAAACTACAAGCCATCATTGTTCAGAAACCATTTTACTAGAGAGTGAGTAATACAACAGGAAATGCATCACAGGTAGGCGGGAATTGCTGTTCCCACTGCTACTGGTGCACTGCTATTGCAGGTTCGGATCTCTGGCATGCATCCGTGCATATCCCAGTGAGATTTTGCTTCTGCACATGTGCAGGAAGCAAAATCTTGTGAGGGGACACACGTTTCAGTATTTTTTTTGCTTCCGCGCATGCGCAGAGGAAAAAAATTACTAAAATCTCTCTCATGCACGCATCCCTTTGTGAGATTTTGCTTCATGCGCAGAAGCAAAATCTTACTAGAACATGCACACACGCATGCCAGAGTCTCAAAGCTGTGCGCGCAGCTCTGGTTTTACTACCAGTGCGATGTCCTCAATCTGTATTGGTAGGAATCCAATACTGATCAAAGGAACAATAGAAATGAATCCTAGAGATGTGATACAGGAAACAACAACTATGGAGAGGAATGATTGAGCTGCATATAAGATAGACGTTGTTGGCTTGTCTCGGTTAGCTAGGCTTGAAACCTTTGACAACACCGAGCAGAGAATTTTAACAGAGCGTGGATGTGTGATAAAGCCAAGACACAGATTTAGTTAAATAAGTATTATTTACATATAAACAAAATATAAACAATCCAGAATAAGCACGAAGCAAATACAGAATAATACGCACTGAGCAATTACAAGATTAGCACAAAGCAAAACACAATATAGATAATAAGCACGAAGCTAAAATACAATATAGATAAAAGCTTATACAAGCACGAAGCTTAAACACGACAACCCCATCTCTCAGGCAAAAGTAAAGGAAATGACCGAGCAGAATAATGAGCTTTTATAGCTTCAATGAGGAAGTGAGGAAACAGCCTTGAATATTAACTCTTCAAGTACAAGTTAACTCTTTAAGTGACAGTACAGTTTTACAGTAGCAACTGTAACATTTAAAGGGACAGTGCAAGTTTGGTACAAGTGTACCATATGCAGTTTACAATGGCAATCCCTAACAACTATGCACCTTGTACTAACGGACGTAATACCTGTAACATTGTATTCTTCATTTTTTTAAAAAATGTTTGTTGATTGAGTTTTCCTTTAACAGAAGAACTTTATGCTGAATGAGGACTGCAATCTGATAGTAAGCAGTTTACTAGAGACCAGTATGGTATAATGATTAATATATTAATCAAATAAATAAATAAATATTAAATTAAGAAAATCCAGACTCTCTCTCTCTCTTGCTCTCCCTCCCTCTCTCATTCTCTTTACCTCTCTCTCTCTCTCACACACACACACACACACGCACGCATACACACACACATACACCAGAGGTGGATTCTAACTTACCTCATTGTCAGTTTGCTTCCCCCTGCACCATGCGGCTGCTCATCATGGCCACGCAACGTGGGAAGAAGTAAACTGGCAGCGCTCTGCTGATATTTTTGGGTGCCATGCTGAATTTTTTTTTAAAAAAAAAATCCCCTCAACAAGACCTGAAAACAAGATGGTGGCGCATGTGTAGTGCCGGAAGCTCAGTTTCTGTGCATGCGCACTGATCCAAACTGGGAGGAACCCACCTCTGACACACATACACAAACACACAACAGGGTGTGGAAGTTCAAGTTCACTGAGTGACATTGACTGTTCATTCTTTCTCAGCAAAACCTCTTTCAGAAGAAGGTTGAGAATAAAATAAGAAAAGAGAACCTTTTGTGCCTCTACTTTGGGAGTTGGGTGGCATGTAAATTAAATTAATAAATAATTGAATTAATTAATAAATACCTGTACTTGAGTTCTTGACAAAGAAGAGGAAGCACAAATATATAATCCAATGGCTTAATGTTAAACTCAGGAGGATTTACTTTTGAGTAGATGTTGTTGGAAAGGTACAATTGCTCCTTTTGTCAGGGAAGATTCGTTGAACAGATGCTGACATCTGAAACCAGTGAAAATTTGAAGAAGCTGAAATTCGGTTGAAATGTGCTTCACATTTCTAGGACGATTTGAACATTAAAACAGCAATTATAGCTTGTGTTTACTAACAGATGACATTTTAAGGCAAGTGATTGGCATTTCCCCTGAAACGATTGGACTTTTAAGAAGTCCTAATCTTTGGTTTGACTAAAAGGTGGTTCTTCACCAAATGTGCATAGGGTTTTCTTTTTAGTTTTTTTTATGCAAAAACTCATAATGAAAAGGTTGCAAAAATTCATTGAAAAATCAGAATATTCGAAAGTGCTCTGTCTCAGTCTCTCTCTCTCTCTCTCTCTCTCTCTCTCTCTCTCTCTCTCTCTCTCTCTCTCTCTCTCTCTCTCTCTCTCTCTCTCTCACAGACACCACACACACACAGACACACTTTCATTCCCACTCCCAGTCTTATTTCAACACTTTCTCCCCTTGTTTCCTTTTTAGATCTCAGATGTTGCAAATAGGAATTGAAAAGGCTGCTGAAAATGCCTTCATAGTAATGTGCTTCAATGCACCTTGAAATCTGGCTTTGAAAATGACTGTGGCACTCCAAGACATGTTAAGCCTCTAGCTGCATCCTAATACACATTTAATATTCTCCCGTTTAATTAAATTGCTGTGCCCTATTGTGTATTATAAGATTCTAAAATTCTATTGCTGGGTGGCACTGTGAAATGTTAAAATATGAAATTGGCTCATGCAAACAGGGTGCCTTTGAATCTGCCTGAAAAGAGAAAAAAAATGAGAAAGTAGAGGTGCCTTCCACATGAGCTGGCAAAATTTATACATGAGCACTGGTTGCTTCCCTCCCCCTGAGTTGTGTTTAACAATGCTTTTAAAATAGTCAATATATTCAAGATAAACTCAGCAATTCAGGTTGTTTCAAATTAAATTTTTCGGCAAAGGTGGATGCATTCCCCCCCACTAGCTCCTATAATCACTGGCCCAAGCTAATATTATTTTTTAATTTCATCTTAAGAAAGGTGGACTCTGGGTGCAGTAACCACATACAATTAAAATATGTATAATATAATCAACAGTTATTTTGAAAAGGTATCTCTAAAGCACCACTTGTTGGAACAGTGCTGCTTTAGTTTGTCCCTTTAAAATATCCATGGAGTAAGAACCATCTGTTTCTCCAGGAACAGAGTATTCCATAAAAGGAAAAGGTCCATTGAGAAGGTCCCACTGAAAAGGTCCATTGCTTGGGGGACTTCAACAACCCTGACTAAACAGCAAGACTGGAAGGGATGATATAATTTCTGCAAGGCATTGCTAAGTATTATTTGTATAATAGTTTATATTACTAGCAAAATATGCCATATTTTTCAGAATATAAGATGCACTGGAATATAAGATGCACCTTACATTTGGGGGAGGAAAATAGGAGAAAAATCTGCCTACCAGGTATTCATCTGGCTAGCGTCCTTAGTCTGTTCAGCATTAGCACATTATTTTATCCTCTGGTTAGGGCTGAAAAACCCTTTTTCAGAGGGAGTAGGAATTAAAATAAGCCCACAAAGACTTAGGGCAGGGAAAAAACCTTCTTAAGAGACAGTAGGAAGCCAGGAAGGTTCTTAGCACCTGGTTAGGGATGGGGAAAAACAGCTTCCAAAAAGCTATATTTGGTGTGTAAGACGCACCCAAATTTTCAGCCACTTTTAGGGAGGAAAAAGATGCATGTTATGTTCTGAAAAATATGGTATCTCTTATTTATTTATTTATTTATTTATTTATTTAATTAATTAATTAATTAATTAATTAATTATTTTTAATGCCACCCTTCTCCTTAGACTCAGGGCAGCTTACAACATGTTAGCAACAGCACTTTTTAACAGAGCCAGCATATTGCCCCCACAATCCATGTCCTCATTTTACCCACTTCGGAATGATGGAAGGCTGAGTCAACCTTGAGCCGGTGATGAGATTTGAACCGCTGGCCTGCAGATCTAGCAGTCAACTTTAATGGCCTGCAGTACAGCAATCTATGGTATTTGAGAAAAGTTCTGGGGGGGGGAGTGGAACAATTTCACACGGTGAAGGATGTTAGTTGTTATTGTATAAATGAATTTATTTTAATATACAATTAATTAAATGTGGTTAACTAATATTAACTATACTGCACCAAAGATCACAATGTTTTCAACATTATCAAAAAGAAAGTTTGCAGTATTTTTGGTATATTGCTTTTGGATCACATCTTCTTTTGTCATTAGATCCAGCAGGAGAGGACTGCTGCAGGTCCCATCTGCTAAATACTTCTATCTGATCGGATTGTGCCATTTCTACTATGGGTCTCACTCTTGGAATCTTATCCCCACTCCAGGTGATACTAGCACCATATCTGTTAGTCCTTCAGAAGGCCCTGTAAATGAGGAGAGGAGATGATCCTGTATAATAGTTATGTTGTGTTTAGATGGATGTTCTTTTCTTTTATCTGGCTTTTATTTTTATTTTTTTAAGTTTTAAAAAGATAAGACGTAGTTTTAATTGTGGGTTCTTTGGTTTTAATTTTTGGTTGCAAGCCACCTGGAGGTGCATTCAATGAAATGGATGGCCATATAAACTTGTTAAATAATCAAATAACTGAATAAAATATGAATATTTTTTATTTATTTTTTAATTTATTTATTGGATTTGTATGCCACCCATCTCCGTAGACTCGGGGTGGCTAACAACAATGATAAAAACAGCATGTAACAATCTAATAATAAAACAACTAAAAACCCTTATTATAAAACCAAACATAGACACAAACATACCATGCATAACTTGTAATGGCCTAGGGGGAAGGAATATCTCAACTCCCCCATGCCTGGCGGTATAAATATGATTACATAATTCCCAGATCCTTAAAAGTAGTGGTATCAGTGCTACCTCTCAAGTTTGAGTTAACATAGGTGGGTTCTACTGCCACTTTGATCAGCTTTCTAAGAGGATGAGTGTAAAGTAATTGAACTCTAATTTAGGAATTTACTTCACATTAATTAACAAATTATAGTTTTATAGCTCATTTGTGAAATTACATTACATTTGATGGTATTAGAAAATAGGCAACAGACTTCATGTGTAACTTATCAATTTCACTTAACTTTTCATATCTGCAGTACGGAGTGTTCTTCCTCTCGTTAGTTTAGGCAAATTAATCAAGTAAAGGATTCACAAAGGCATTTTTCCTTCTTTGACAAGCCACAATATATATTGTTTCTGTTTGACAGGCAGTGTTTTATACTACGTAATTTAGAACCAATTATTTAGGCTGGCTTTTCTATACTAAAAGCACACATTTAGTTATATAATCTCCCCCCACTACCACCAAGAAATATTCCATCAAACTAAATTACTGGATAGAAATTGAAGCCTGTGGCTTGTGGAAATGTAATAAGGAGAGATACTTATGTTTTAGAAGGAATAATAGGTAATCTGTGTAGAAAATTATGTGAACTGAGAGACAGGCCTCAATTGAGCAGCATTTTCAAATAGTATTTTTAGACATTTCTTCATCCAACTCTATAACAAGCCTTTATGTTATGGAAAAGAAGTAAATGTTTCCCTGTTTATTGATTGGAACATAAATTGAGAGGTTTAAAAATTTCCGAAACCTCTGTGTAAGCTTCATGACATTTCTCTTTCAAAAGCACTGTTTTCCTACATGTTTCAGGGTCAATATTCTGTTTTGCTTGAGGAAAATAAATCTCACAGAGCCATATCTGCTGGCACATGAGTTGTTGCTCTAGTTCAGCTCCAAAGTGCCTTTTCAGCATCAGCTTCAGATGCAGCATCTGAGTCCTGAGCCTAGTTTATGACATGGGGAAGTGCCTTGGGAATATCCAGCAATTCATCAGATGATTCCTATGGATAGCTTAATGTGTCCCTTGCTTCCTTCTACTATCAGCTAGGCCCTGCTTTTCTATGTTGGCCAGGGCTTGCTTTCACAAAAGTACCTGGTTGGCACATGAACGAAGCCCATGACAAAAAGAAAAGAAGAAAAGAAGAAAGAAATCCAAGTGCAGTGGAGGATTCAACCAGTTCACACTGGTTTAGGTGAACTGGTTATTAAATTACACCCCCTGCTATCAAAGTGGATTCTGGGCACAGCACTACAATGGAGAAATAGACAATGGAATGGCCAGTGCAAGGGAAGGAGGAATCTGATTTCCCTCTTTCTTGTCCCTGCTCTGCCTCCTTCATGCCAGCCACTTCATTCATTCATTCATTCATTCATTCATTCATTCATTCATTCATTTGATTAATTTCTATGCCGCCCTTCTCCTGAGACTCAGAATGGCTCACAACATGTTAGAAATCTACATAAATCTGTATACTAAAACCCACAGTTAAAACTAAACAAACAGACTCACATATCACACATCTGACATTTTGTTTCCTGTTTCTTCATAGCAGCACAGTGCCGAAGATCCACTTTGATAATTGGAGGGAGGGAGGGAATAATTTAACAATTGGTTCACTCAGGTTCAAGTTGGCCATTGCAGGAGGATCATCCTACATGTATGGCAGAGCTGGAGGATGGGAATAGGCCATGCCTCCCAAAACAGCCAACCTGACCCTGGGTGAACCGGTTGTTGAATTATTTAAATCCCACCACTGCCCACATGAAAAGATGTCAGAAGTGTCATCATTAAACAGAGTGATCACATGACATTTTGCTTAATAGCATTGTTGTCCAGCCATGGAATTACTTCTCCCAGCTAGGATAGTCTGTGGAGGTATATGCAACAGCCAGTAATAAAAGTTGGCCTAACATTATTGTAATATAAGATTTATTTGTTTGAGTCTTCGGAGAGGGGTGACATAGAAATCTAATATATTATTATTATTATTATTATTATTATTATTATTATTATTACTATTATTATTACTATTATTATTACTATTATTATTATTATCATTGTTATTATTAGTTCTTTTGTTCGTTCATTCATTCATTCTTTCATTCATTCATTTGACTTCTATGCCGCCCAATCCCAAAGAACTCAGGGTAGCTTACAACAATATAAAATATAGAAACAGTAAAAAGAAGTCAAATATAAAGTCTGAGCTATTTAAACCTAATTAAAAGCCGTAATAAACCAATCCAACATGCATACTTGACATTCATACAATTTGGCCTTGATTGTTGTTAGTTCATGGCCCCTAGGCCTGCTGGCAAAGCCAGGTTTTCATGGCCTTATGGAAAGCCATTCTTTGTATGTAGGTGCACTGTCATGATGAATGTTAAATAGGGGCAGAGTGGGTGCCATGCCGTTAGAATGGTGCTTCGCTCATTTGCCCCCTTGACACATCCCTTTTTCAGAAGCCTGTGCCAGTCTGTATTATGGCCTTGAAAACCTGTTACAGAAATAAAATGATGTAATTCATCAAAATGACTCAGTAGTGGCACTACTGGGCATCTAATTCACGAGAATCAGTCTGATTCATTTTTATTGTCACCTGCCAAGATACCTTGGTCATCTGTTATTAAGAAATGAATAATGAAATAAAAAGTTTATTGTAATGAAACTTCTTGATCGCCATTAGAATTTTAGAATATGTTGGCAGACAAGAAAGAAAAGAAACAAAAGTTTAAAAGCTTTCAGAATGGAAGATGGGTTTCCCCCCCCCAAAAAATATATATATATAAAAGAGCAGAGATAAAAGTTAAGCAAAAGGAAAAAGAAAAAAGAAAAGAAAAATAAACTCAAAACTGAACCATGAAGATGACAGGAAGGGGAACTGATCACAAACAGATAGGTGTGGTCAAGAAAAGAAATGATGGATGGCAAAAAGGACCAAACAAATTCTTCATGGTGTTGTGCATTTTGAAAGGAGAGGTGAGTTTGGAAGATTTTGGATGCGATTTGGGGTGGCTTAGGAAGCTTTTGGGGGAGCGGTTTTGGATGCAATTTGGGGTGGCATAGGGAGCATCTGGAGGGGTGGTTTTGGGAGCAATTTGTGGTGGTGTAGGAAGCTTTTGGGGGAGTGATTTTGGAGGTGATTTTGGGCGGTGTAGGAAGCTTTTGGGGGAGTGATTTTGGGGGGCAATTTGGAGCAGTGTAGGAAGCTTTTGGAGGGGTGATTTTGGTAGCGAGATGGGGCGGCTGCAGGGAGCAGATGAAGTGGCGAGCTAGAGGGGAAAATGGCAGGGAAATGGGAGAGCTCCAGCATTCTCCACCTCAGGTGCAAGCAAAGGGGGGCAGGGAATTCTGGCAGGGGCAGCAAGCAAATGGGAAATCCCAGCGGTGACAGTCACAAGGCAGGAGAATCCCTTCGGCAGTAAGAGAGCCCACAGACCCGGGCTTGGGTTCGTAAGATGGAAAGGGTTTTTAAGACAAGGCAAAGAAATCTTAAACCGCAGGTTTGTATCTTGAAAAGTTTGTATGACGAGGGGTTCGTAAGACGAGGTATCACTGTATATACCGTATATATAAACTGTGTGAATAATAAAAAGACTATTATTTCAAGAAGTGGAGTTTTAAGAGTCTTGGAGAATTAGGTATCAATGCCCATAACACATGGTGGCAGAAATTAAGAAGAAATGAGGAACCAGATACTATAGAGAAATTTTGCCTAGAGATATGGATATATTAAGGAAAGAGGAAAGAAAAATGCTCATGTTCTTTTCAAAATGTATTTTATATATTTGCTGTAAAATAAAAAAGAAAAGAAAAGAAACAGAAAAGAAAAATGAAAGAATTAATTTTAAAAGTGCAGATATATATCATTACATTAAAAGAAAAGAGCTCAGTTTCTAACATGTCATTTAGGCATGATCCCACATGGAGCAATATTAATTCATTCTTTTGATTATGTCATTAGAAAGCTGATTCTTAACAGGGAGCAAAGACACATCATTAATCCAAGACTTTAAAATAGGTGAAACCCTCCTTCCACTCAAAAAGAACAATGTTTTTAGCTAAGCTTCATGCTCAATAGGTTCATAATTATTCATGTAATGATAAATTCCAAAGTTTGGGTATGTAATTCAGACTAACATTCACATCTTTAAATCATGTTACCTTTCCATAAATCATATTAATGAGCTTATTGAAATTCAATCAAAATAAGATAATGGGGCAAGAATTTGTATAATATATGTCCTTTTTATCATTTATTTTCAAGCATAAAGTAGTTGACAGATTATCTTTTTAAAACATTTTCTGAGATATTCAATACATGTGAAAGAACTGCTTTGCTGAATTAGATACTTTACATTCAGAACAAACTTATTTGATATTTTAAGATCTTTAATCATTACTTTATTCATATCTTTTAAAGTTTTTATAAATAAATAATGCCCACTTTAATTTAAATTAAATAATAGTGTTTAATTGTCTACAAAAAAATTGTGGATTTGGAATCATCATTGAATGCATTTCAATGCTAATATTACTTAGTGAATTTTATATTTATTTATTTATTTTATTTATTTATTGGATTTGTATGCCGCCCCTCTCCGGAGACTCGGGGCGGCTAACAGCAACAATAAAGCAGTGTACAATAGTAGTCTGATGTTAGAAACAATTAAAAACCCATTAATATAAAAAACCAAACATACATACATACATACATACTATGCATAGAATTGTAAAGGCCTAGGGGGAAGAGGGTCTCAATTCCCCCATGCCTGACGGCAGAGGTGGGTTTTAAGCAGCTTACGAAAGGCAAGGAGGGTGGGGGCAATTCTAATATCTGGGGGGAGTTGGTTCCAGAGGGCCGGGGCCACCACAGAGAAGGCTCTTCCCCTGGGTCCCACCAAGCAACATTCTTTAGTTGACGGGACCCGGAGAAGATCCACTCTGTGGGACCTAACTGGTCGCTGGGTTTCGTGCAGCAGAAGGCGGTCCCTGAGATAATCTGGTCCGGTGCCATGAAGGGCTTTATAGGTCATAACCAACACTTTGAATTGTGATCGGAAACTGATCGGCAACCAATGCAGACTGCGGAGTGTTGGTGTAACATGGGCATATTTGGGAAAGGCCATGATTGCTCTTGCAGCTGCATTCTGCATGATCTGAAGTTTCCGAACATTTTTCAAAGGTAGCCCCATGTAGAGAGCATTATAGTAGTCGAACCTCGAGGTGATGAGGGCAGGAGTGACTGTGAGCAGTGACTCCCGGTCCAAGTAGGGTCGCAACTGGTGCACAAGGCGAACCTGGGCAAATGCCCCCCTCGCCACAGCTGAAAGATGTTTCTCTAATGTGAGCTGTGGGTCGAGGAGGACGCCCAAGTTGCGAACCTTCTCTGAGGGGGCCAGTGATTCTCCCCCTAGGGTAATGGACGGACAGATGGAATTGTCCTTGGGAGGTAAGACCCACAGCCACTCCGTCTTGTCTGGGTTGAGGCCCCAACATCCTCCAGGCACCGGCACATCACTTCCACTGCTTCGTTGGCTGGACATGGGGTGGAGATGTATAACTGGGTATCATCGGTGTATTGATGATACCTCACCCCATGCCCTTGGATGATCTCAACCAGTGGTTTCATGTAGATATTAAATAGTAGGGGGGAGAGGACCGACCCCTGAGGCACCCCACAAGGGAGAGACCTAGAGGTCGACCTCTGACCCCCCACTAACACCGACTGCGACCGACCAGAGAGGTATGAGGAGAACCACTGAAGAACAGTGCCTCCCACTCCCAACCCCTCCAGACGATGCAGAAGGATATCATGGTCGATGGTATCGAAAGCCGCTGAGAGGTCAAGAAGCACCAGGACAGAGGACAAGCCCCTGTCTTGGGCCCACCAGAGATCATTCATCAAAGCAGTTTCCGTGCTGTAGCTGGGCCTGAATCCAGACTGTTGAGGACCTAGATAATCAGCTTCTTCCAAGGACCGTTGGAGCTGAAATGCCACCACCTTCTTGACAACCTTCCCCATAAAGGGAAGGTTGGAGACTGGATGGTAGTTATTGAGTACAGCTGGGTCCAGGGAAGGCTTCTTGAGGAAGGGGCGCACAAGTGCCTCCTTATAAGGGGCCAGAAAGGACCCACTCCCCAAGGAAGCGTTGACAATTTCCCAGACCCAGCTCTGCGTCACCTCTCAACTGGCCAAAACCAACCAAGAGGGACATGGATCCAGTAGACAGGTGGCAGAACACACAGCTCCAATGGCCCTGTCCACTTCCTTAGGTGTCACCAAGTCAAACTCCTCCCAGACAGATGGACAAAGATGTTTAGCCCCAGTCACCTCGACTGACTCATTGACAGTCGACTCTGTTTTACAATTGGAGTCGAGGTCCACTCGAATCCGAGCAATTTTATCAGTGAAAAACGTGTTAAAATCCTCAGCACTACTCTGCAAGGGCTCCCCAACTCCCCCCTGGTTAGGAAGGGAGCGGGTCACCCTAAACAGAGCGGCCGGGTGGGATTCCGCTGATGCAATCAAGGTGGCATGATACGCGCATCTTGCCGCCTTGAGTGCCACTTTGTAAGTCATAATATGAGCTCTTACAAGTGTTCGATCGGATTCGGACTTACTCTTCCTCCATCGCTTCTCTAGACGTCTCTTCTGGCATTTCAACTCCCGGAGCTCCTCGTTGAACCATGGAGCTCTGCGGGGTCTAGTGCCGCGGAGAGGTTGCAGCGGCACAATTCGGTCATGGGCCTCTGCTGCAGCCTTGTTCCAGGCCTCAGCCAGAGACTCTGCCGAACTGTGGACGAGTGCATCTGGAAGAGCCCCAAGTGCCTTCTGAAAGCCTTCTGGATCCATCAGGCGCCTGGGGCGGAACAACTTAATCGGTTCCGCCTCCCTGCGGGGAAGGATTGGAGCCAGGAAGTCAAGCCGCAGCAGAAAATGGTCTGACCATGACAAAGGTAACACTTCTAAGCCCCTTAATCTCAGACCATTACTCAGTTGCTCAGAGAGGAATACCATGTCGGGTGTGTGCCCCCCCCCTCATGAGTCGGACCCTGTACTACTTGGGCCAGGTCCATGGCTGCCATGGAGGCCATGAACTCCTGTGCCAGTCCAGAGGACCCGCCGAGTGATGGCAGGTTAAGGTCCCCCAAGACAATAAGTCTAGGGAACCCCACCGCCAGCCCGGCTACCTTCTCGAGTAGCACAGGCAGGGCTTGTGCCACGCAGCTGGGAGGCAGGTACGTGAGAAGCAAGCCCACCTGAACCCCTAAGTCCAACTTCACCAGGATATGCTGCTAATGCGACCCAACTGTGAAATTAAAAGATTATTTTAATTGACTATATTGGCATTAGACTGTTTTATACAATTCTCTTGGAATACCCCAAATAGTTTTAAAAATCGGCAATTAGCTGATCTAAATTATTAACACCCAATTAGCTATGAATTTACAAAAGTGAGGGATATTTCCCTGCAAGGTTGTTTGCCATGTGAATAAGACCTTTCACTACAGCCTTTAATGCCAGAAATATACCTCAGATTTATTAGCCTGTTTAGGTTGGACTAGACCAGTGTCTTTCAAATAGTGGGGTGCTCCCCCAGGTGGGGGGCATGAAGCAATAGCGGGGAGGCACCTGACCGCAGGGACTGTGCTTTTGTTGCCGCAGGGAGTAGGGGTTTTTTTGCACCGAACAATAGCACACAGCACAGAGTAGGAGATATGAAGTGTATATAACAAACCCTTAAGAGTCACCATGGAAAAATATTTAACAGGGATGAAAGGAGGAGAGAGACGGAGATGATGAGACAAACGTAAGTCTCCCAAAAGCTAGGATGAGAAAATATGACGAAGCTTATATAGCGCTTGGCATCACTGTGACTATGGTGAGAGATAAAGAAAGACTAGTATGTTTCCTGTGTCTAAAAATGTTGGCAGCGGACAGCTTGAAGCCAAATAAGTTAAGGCTTCACTTAAACATATTATATAAATGTGCTGAATATTGCAAACAATCATCCCAGAGGAGAGATGGAGGCTTGCGGAATGTTTACTTGTTCCTGGGTGGGGGGGGGGGGGGAGCATAACAGAAAATAATTGAGAAACACTGTATTAAACCAAATTCTACAATCAGTTGCTAAGGCCCTGTGAGCTGTTAAGCAACTGTATCAAGGAACAAAGATAGATTTTAATTCCTAAATTGGTATATTTTAGTTTCTTGTGCTAGATGTTTCAACCAACAAAATGTAATTCTAGTCTTAATCTATGAATATCTACATTTTTATCAATAGTCTAATCTACAAATATATTTGTAAATATTTCTTTCTTTTAAAAAAGAAGTTAAAGTCAGATTGTCTTCTTGCCAACTCTCCCAGCCCTATTGTAGAAAATAGTAGGGATTGGGTTTAATTTAAAGATCTGCTAACAATTATGGTGTCAATTATGCACACAAAAACATGGTTGCTTTCTTGGTTTTAAAATAGAGCTTTCTTGACTCTATTTTCAAAATTAGCTGGAGGAAATGCCATGAGGACCTGAAGAACAAAGTCCAAAATACATTCTTCTTTCTTAATACATATCATATAAAGAATAGGTCATCTATCACAGTGTTTCCCAACCTTGGCAACCTAAAGATATTTGGACTTCAACTCCCAGAATTCCCCAGCCAGCATTCGCTGGCTAGGGAATTCTGGGAGTTGAAGTCCAAATATCTTCAAGTTGCCAAGGTTGGGAAACACTGATCTAATATACACATAAAAATATTTGTGTTATAAAAAGTAGAAGTCCTGAAAAATAAGACTAACATTTTAAACCATATTTTAACCCATTCAGTTAAACCTATATTTTTAACATAGAGGTTTAGCTGCAAGCTAGAAATTGGAGCCCCATTTTTCCAGTCCTCCTTTAGGCACATCTATTGGGCCAGTCACTTTCTCTCATGAAAAAAAAGGACTTGGCTTGGCAATCACCAGGCGTCAAAATTGACCCAAAGGAACTTACACATGCCAACACATTAAAAATCCTTCCATCCTCCCTCCCTCCCTTCCTTCTTTCCTCCCTCCCTCCCTCCCTCCCTCCCTTCTATAGATCTCTTCTTATCTACTATTTTCTTAGGGTTTTCTTGAAGAGAGAACTCCTAAAAGAATTCCTACTAATTCAGAGTAAATGGATCTCTTTTTCTTTTCGATGCCCATTGAATTCAAATAGTTTCCCCATCAGTACTCATAGGAGCCGTAAGTGGTTGACTTGGCAAGAAAAGAATGGGTGAAATATGAAATATGATAGATGAGGCAGGAAACTGAGTGGCTATTCGGGATGCAAGGAAGGGAAAAAAACTTTTGAATTATTCAAGTATAAGGGAGTGGGGGTGTCAGTATTTAGAAGTGTCCTCCCCTGTACATGCATTTTGTACAGTCACTGGGTCCTGACACATAATTGTTATCAAAAACATTCAGAAAAATATGTTTGAGCACATCAAATGCATATGCTACGATAAATACATTCCACTTCCCTCCTTCCTGATACATACAAAGGATCTTTGATGGCCTATATAACCTAATTTTTATTTTGGAGCATTATAAATTTTTCTTGTTAAAGCACAAGAACTGTGTACTAAAAAAGAAGCAGTAATTGTAATTCCTTCATGTCTCTTCACTTCACAAGA
The DNA here is from genome assembly GCF_031021105.1 of Erythrolamprus reginae. Lineage (NCBI taxonomy): Eukaryota > Metazoa > Chordata > Lepidosauria > Squamata > Dipsadidae > Erythrolamprus > Erythrolamprus reginae. The sequence goes on along the minus strand of NC_091950.1, from coordinate 304,857,138 downwards.
TATTCATGTAGAGTATCCTATTATCATGGGTATGTAGGAAGTCACCCAGTACCGCAACTAATATACTCATGAATCAAACTTGCTTCATTAAAATAAATGCTCCTGTTTACTGTAGGGAATCTTTGTAAATAAAATAAGATGGATATTGGAGGGAAGTTGTTTGTTTGTTTCGGTATGTTACTGATTACATTAATAATTTTTCACATGGATTGATAATATTTATACAATCCCACATCTCCAAACTACAATCATTTTGGAAAAGTCATATTTTGGAATCAGAGTTAATCAGTCATAAAATGTAAGAAAAGGAGATACAGTCACTTTCTGACTATAATTTTCTATGTACATTGTTAAAATGGCATGAAATACAATAATATTCCAAAAGTATATATTAAAAAGGGTTTTAACTGAGATCTACAAAGCATTAACGATTCATTTAAGACCAGACAGCTGACAATCTCTTTTGAGAACTAATTATGACAGACATTTTACCCTTAGACTATCCACTGTTGGCCTCTCCAGATTCCTAAGAGCTCAGTAAGGGGCGTACATAAGCGCACTAGAGTGCCTTTCGCCCCTGTCCTATAGTCTTTCCTATATCTCGTATTTCTCCTCTACTATATCCTCTATAACCTTCATTGTGTATTATTGTGTATTGGACAAAAATAAATAAATAAACATAAATAAATAAATAAATAAACATAAATAAATGAATGAATGAATAAATAAATAAATAAATAAACAAATAAATAAATTGACATGTATAAGACATGCAAAATTCATACTCACTAGGCTGTGTGAAAATGCCATTTTAATTCACAAGCTGAATAACAGAAAAATACAGTTGGGAGAGACTTAGTTCAATCCCCTACTTAATCAGGAAACCCTATACTCTTTCAGACAAACCGTTGTCTTCTTAAAAACCTCTAGTGATGGAGTACCCACAACCTCTGCAGGTGAGTCATTTCATTTGATAATTGTTTTGATTTCCCCACAAACTTTTGTTTAGGCAGGATTGGTAATGTAAAAATGATATTTATTTATTTATTTATTTATCTATCTATCTATCTATCTATCTATCTATCTATCTATTTATTTATTTATTAAATTTGTATGCCGCCCCTCTCTGTAGACTAGGGGCGGCTCATAGCAGTGATAGAAACAATGTACAATACAAATCTAATAATACAAAGTTAAAAACCCATAATTTAAAAAACATGCACACAACACACCATACATAAATTATATAGGCCTGGGGAAGATATTTCAATTCCGCCATGCATGACGGCAGAGGTGGGTTTTGAGAAGTTGACGAAAGGCAAGGAGGGTGGGGGCAATTCTGATCTCTGGGGGGAGTTGGTTCCAGAGGGCCGGGGCTGCCACAGAGAAGGCTCTTCCCCTGGGTCCCGCCAAATGACATTATTTAGTTGACGGGACCCGGAGAAGGCCAACTCTGTGGGACCTAACCGGTCGCTGGGATTCGTGCGGCAGAAGGCGGTCCCTGAGATATTCTGGTCCGATGCCATGGAGGGCTTTATAGGTCATAACCAACACTTTGAATTGCGACCAGAAACTGATCAGCAACCAATATATACCCACCATTCCTCAATAATAGTTTTATAGTCATAGTTTCTAGCTTATCTTGACTGATTTAAAAAAAATACAGGGTCAAACCCAATTAATGTGTCAAAGGGAAACCACAAGACAATTCCTGGACTCTAAACTAATGAGGGAAAGATAACGGCATTGTTCCCAAAATACTTGCAGTCCATTAATAACCCAGAGCCATACTTAATTTAAAAGAAACTCTACTTTCATAGCTCTGGGGTCTGTATAATTATTCAGTAGAAATATTAAAAAAGAAAACAAAAAAGAAACGGATGTTGCTGTACATACTACTTCAGCTGGATTTTTAATATTTGCCTTAAATACAGAAGGAAAGCCCATTATTTTATGTTGACATTTCAAATTGTTTGAAATAAAAGCATATACTTGAATCCTAGTGGGTGATGAAATGTGCCAAGAAAGAAACATTAGAAGGACCAGAGGCAAAACGCTATTAAATTAACATTAAATAATATGGAACTTCTTGCACAATTGCAAGTGAAATTACCCAGTTTACGTACAAGGGATGAAATTATGGTGTGAGCATTTCATCTAATATTCTAAGTTTGTCTTTGTCAACTTCTTGTAAACAAGCTGGGAGGACTATTACAAATGAAATATATTCACTATGATGCTTTATTCTAACTATGCTGAATGTTTTGTAGAGCAGCGATGGAAGAAAAACAAAGACTCTTATTTTCCAAAGCTCCTGAAGGCAGAACAAGAAGCAATGGATGGAAAATAATCATGGAAGATCCAATCTGGAAATAAGAAGAAATTTCCCGATACTTAGAATATTCAATCAGTGGAACAGTTTACCTTCAGAAGTTGTGGGTACTCCGTCACTAAAGTTACCAACAGTTTCACTGCTTTATTAGGTTTTGAAGGCTCATCAAATGTTCTAAATATTTTGCTATGAATACCTTTAACTCTTTTATAGCTTCCTATATGATTTTATTTTTTAAAAAAGAGATCTCTCCCTGAGAAATCTAGAAGACAATATTTAGTTAAGCACAATTGCCATACCTTTAATTTACCTATATTACCTCATAGATGAATCATTAGGATTGTAATGCCACATGCACTTCATTGAAGGTAAGTCCTGCTGAATTCAGTCACATGGTCTTCTGAACAGATATGTGTAGCCTAGTGTTAAAAAAGGGTATTGGCCAAAATTCATATTGAATAGCTTGTACCACCCAGAAGATTCAATGTGCAGTTAAGAGTATATTTTTGTCTTAGACTGGAAACTTTGGAAACTGTTTCATTCAACGGTGGATTGAAATCCAAATCCAATTTCTTAATTTGGAAGTTCAAACCTTTGCAATGAAGGGACAAAAAGCATTCAAATTTCATGCAAAGAGCTAGCAACATGAATTTTTTTCTTTTCTTTTTTTTTACTTTCTCAGGAACCATCCATAACTTATTCTCAGGGATTACTCACACTGCCCTATCGTGAGAATGGATCAGCTATCATCTGGATGATGTCAGTCTGGACTCAACTCCACCCCATTGAAAATGTGGGGGTCATTTTCCCACTGCAGTCATAAAGTTCTTTTCCCTCAATGCCACCTAAACATACCTGCTTATTTGAGCTAATAAAGATAGTTCTAGGAGACCCCAGAGGCCAAAAAGGCAGTGAGAAAAATGACTTTTTAAAAAAAGGTGTATTTTAACTTAAGACTTTTGTACGTTATCAAATTAATTTTACCTGACAGGCACTCGTATAAACAAAACTAAGTACAGTGATCCCTCGATTTTCGCAATCTCGATCTTCGCGAAACGCTATATCGCGATTTTTCAGAAAATATTAATTAAAAAATACTCCACTCTCCTCTCTCTCTCTTTCTTCCTCTCTCTCACTCTCTTCCTTCCTTTCTCATCTCTTTCTTTCTTTCCTTCTCTCTCTTTCTCTATCTCTCCCCCTCTTGCTCTCTCTCTTTTTCTCACTTTCCCTCTCTCGTGCACCGAGCGGCGGGCAGGCGAGCAGCGGGCGGACGAGCGGCAGGCGGGCAGGCAGGCGGCGGACAAGCGGCGGGCGGGCGGCGGACAAGGGGCGGGCGGACAAGCAGTGGGCGGGCTGGCAGCGGACTTCCCCGCCACCCACGCAAACTCCACCATCTGCGCATGTGCGGCCATGGAAAAAGGGTGCGCATGCGCAGATGGTGTTTTTTCTTCCGCACCACTATATCGTGAAAAATCGAGTATCGCGAGGGGTCTTGGAACGTAACCCTCGCGATACTCGAGGAATCACTGTATGTCCAATAAAACCCACAAAAAGATGGAAGTGAGTCAATGACTTAAAGGTGAGATAATAAGCTGCTGTTCAGAATGAATATTTTGCAAGCTGTAACCAAAGTGTCTCAGCTGAGGGAGAATACAGTACAGTGATCCCTCGATTAGCACGGTCTCGATTAGCGCGAAACGCTGCAACGCGGTTTTTCAAAAAATATTAATTAAAAAATAAAAAATAATAATTAATAATAAAATAATCAAAATAATAATGTTGCCGGCGTGGTATATGAGAGAGAAAGAGAGAGGCAGAGGTCGGGCGCATTACCGGGAGGTGGAGGCGGCGTGGGGACGCTGGGTGCCGGGGACACCGAGGAGGGGGTGGACGTGGCCTCTCAGCTGCAGAGCCGAACAAGGGCGGAGGCAACGGCGGAGTCCGGCGCTGGGGCCATGCGGGGCCGCTCATCCAGGGGGGCGTGGACTGGCAAGTCGCCCTCCTTTCTCTTTCTTTCTCTCTCTTATACCACACCGGTAACAGGGAGAGAAAGAGAGAGAGCGGAGGGCACCTTGCCGGTCCACGCCCCCCTAGATGAGCGGCTCCGCATGGCCCCAGCGCCGCCCAGGCAAAGGGGAAACCCCAAGATCGCTTGCCGCTTGCCGTATTGCAGCGAAGGAGGCGAAGCAAGGCTCCAAGCTGCAATACGGCAAGCGGCAAGCGGCAAGCGATCTTGGGGTTTCCCCTTTGCCTGGGCGGCGGGAAGACCAAGGGAAGGTTCCTTCAGCCGCCCAACACCTGATCCGCTCCGCAGCGCGGCAGCAGCGAGGAGCCAAAGATGGGGTTTCCCCTTTGCCTTTACCCCATCTTCGGCTCCTCGCTGCTTCCGCGCTGCGGAGCAGATCAGCTGTTGGGCGGCTGAAGGAACCTTCCCTTGGTCTTCCCTGCCACCCACACGCAAACTCCACCATCTGCGCATGTGCGGCCATGAAAAAAATGGCGCGCATGCGTAGATGGTGTTTTTTACTTCCGCACCACTATAACGCGGAAATCGATTAGCGCGGGAGGTCTTGGAACGTAACCCCCGCGCTAATCGAGAGATCACTGTATTCTTAAATTGGCTTAGAGTCAAATTGGCATAAAGAAGTAGAACAGCTGAAACAGTAAACTGGATATGCCCTCAGTCTCCTGTCGATCTTTAACTTCTCTAGATAAAAAGCTTGGGGAATATGCTGCTTCTTCTTTTTTTCAGATTTTTTGCTTGTTTATCCCACTGAGTTATCAACAAAGTTCATGATGAGCACATTATATTAACTGAAATAGTTATAGGTTGCAGTGAAATACTTACAATTCAAAACTGCTACATATAGATTTCCAATTTTTGGAAAAATTGTGCAAAAACACTTGGCTGTTAATTAAAAATTAATTTCCATTTAGACTAATTGTCACTGTTTCCAAAACTTCTAAAAATGTGCAATTTATGGCACTTTTGTAAACTGTCAGGTAACGTAGTGAAATACTGACACATTTTTCCTTGAATTAATGTTATTGAAAAGTGTAGGAAATAGCATTGGCTGAAAATGAACAGAACAGAAAATAGTCTTAAAGAATCATTTATACAAGGATTGTTTTACTCACATATAATAGTTATATTTGTGAAGACGTTCTTAAGAATATTTCCCTCTGAGTAAAAGTACTTTTATGCAACAATGCTGAACATGGATAATTATAATGTTATACGTAGTTTCCTTTTGATTACGAATGTACTTTTATATACACCTACTCTATATAGAGTGGGGTTTTTGATTTATTTTCCTTTATGAATATTTTTCTTCATTTTTTTCCTCTATTAATCCTCAGAGCATGGTTAATGCTGGGCTTAAATAAAAATAGTCAAACTAAGAACTGATTTATTTTCATGAATATATTAGATATCTTTTGAGTCTTTTTTGAATTAGTGTGATTTGATCTTGGAGAAAGGATTAGGTGAGATCCAATGTATTGCATATATAGAATATATGTGTGAAAATTAGCTATTAAGAAAATAATATTTAAAATAAACTTGTGTCACTTATTCACTTAATTTTCATGTTTTATTCCCCTTTAAGTAAAAAGAGTTGAGAATTTTTAGATGTTTTAAAAATTATTCATGACCATTGACTGTGAATGTTTGACAAACAGATGGTGATTTTTTAAATTTGACACCTCTATATTTATGTGCACATAATTTACTGTAATAAAGTGATATCTGTAATCATTCTGAAAACAAGTCTTTTACCACACAATTGCTTCATTCTTCTTCCTAGGATCGAACTCACAATCTCCTGGTTGTGAGGCAAGAGCTCCATATGGAGAACCAAGAAAATAAACCAATGGACTACTGAACAAATCAAATTCAAATTTATACTTGAGCCACAAGTGACCAGGTTTAAATTATCCTACTTTGGACACATTTTGTGAAGACCTACTTCTCTGGAAAATATAGAATTGTGGGAGGAAAAAGAAGGAGGGTAGAGTCAGTTACAGTGGTGATGGACGCCACTTTGAAAGAACTGCAGGACACAGTTAGGGGCAGATGATCTTGGAGAAAAATCTATCTCTGTGGTCACTAAGAGTTGACAATGACTTGATAGTACAAAATCATTTACATAAATCACTTTAATTTAAATCATTTAAATATCTACCTTGGCTTGTAGATGTGTTTTTATTGTATACATTTGTGCCTCTTTACTGCATTTAGATGCTTTCTGAAATAATTAAATTCCCTAGAAAACTACAGTATTGTTTATTCAGTAATGACTCTCTACAAGTTTTCCCAAATGACTTTTTGTCAAGGACCAAAGATACAACTTTCTATTAGAAAAAGACATGGCCTTCCATTAAATTATTCAAACAGTATCAAAACAATGATCTCCCCAAGAGACTTTAGTAGTACAACGCTATGGTAAACAGACAACATGAAATTGCAACTTGGGATGATCACTGTCTAATAGCATGTACGTAAATAAATTGTGAATATGCAGATGTGAAGGATCCATGGGAAATGTTCTACTGAATCCTGTTTTGCATAATTGAAAATTCATTGCCCTCTAATATAGATCCTCCATCTGCATTTACTAAAGTTTAGCATCTTATGTCATAAAACTGAAAATGCTCATCCGTCAACACAGCACTAAGTTTTATGGATAAATTAAGATGTCCAAATAAACTTGTTGAATTTTTTTTTTTAAACCCTCTGCCTAAACTTTCACAAATACCTAAGAAGATGTGATATTTTCTTACAGTTTTTCCAGTTACAATTTCGTTGTGTGTAATATGCTCTGATTCAATTATCCATTTTTAAAATACATCCTCTACTACAGTATGCAATTAAAACTAATATTATAAATTACTGCAAAATGTTCAGTCTAATAAAACTAATCTTTATAATACACATAAGAATTCTTTGTTAAGATATCTCAAGTGTAATGAAATCTCATTGAACCAACATCTAATCATCTAAGTAATATTTCATTAGAAGCAGAGTGGTATAAACTTTGGGCTCCAATTTTACTTATTTTCAAGATTCTACATTCCCTCTTGGAATGATCCGTAACAATTGATCCTTGCAATTTCCTTAGCATTTCCAAGTTCAAAACCTTGATATCTTCTGGGAATAAGAGCTACATTTTACATGCTAGAGTATAAAATGAGTAGGGAGGGTCTATCTATGCCCAGTTCAAAAATAAACAAGATAGCTATTTGGAGAGAGGAGATATCTTAATCATAAATAACTTCAAATTTCTACATCCGAGAAAAAGACAAAATGGATGTGGAAAAAAGAGATTTAATATTTTGGTACCATAAGGCAGAAGGTTATAGCCCTCAAATTTGGAAAAGCAAAAAAAATATCAAATGATTTGAGATACCTTTGTCCAAATCAATATAAAGATTTAATCTGGAACTATGATTAGAATGAAAAAGGTTTCAACTTGCTTGTAGTTCATGTCAGCTAACATCTCAGTAGCTGACATCTCAGTCATATTTGTTTTTGAAACATCTTCAGATCTCAACATACAGTAGATCGCAATATTGAGATATTACTAGGATATAATCTTAGAGAATTATGCACGTGTGGGTTCTAACCTCACTGCCAGTTGGCTTCCTCCCATGCTGTGTGGGCACACACCTTGTGGGCATGTGTGTGCTTTGTGCTTCACAGTGCTGATTTTTTTTTTAAATCATACAAAAGTTAAAAACAAGATGGTGACCACATGTGTAATGCCAAAAAAATAAAACAAAAACAAAAATCCAAAACCAAGATTGTGACTATATTCACAATGCCAGAAGCTCAGCTTCTGCACATGCTCAGAAGAAGAAAAAAGTTTTTAAAAAGATCATAGTGCCCACACACCGGCACTGACTAAACTGGTTCTATGAAATCATTAGTGGGTCACTACCAGTTCGGGCAAACCGGTCTGAACCAAGAGGAACCCACCTCTGGAAGTAAGGCATGGATAAGATGAGCCAACTGGTAACAGTAAGTCACAAAAAGCATGTGAAAACATTGGACTGAAGTCTAAACTCCAAACTGTATGAGTTTACAGATCCTGTACTTTGTGGGAATTACAGCATTGATTTTCTGGCCATTCTAATGCTTTGTAAAAGTGAAGAAAATGTTCACATGAGTTATATGGCACTTATAACAGTTGCAGAGAAAAGAAACATCAGAGGAAGAGACAGATTATATCAGCGTAATAGATATGGATAAAGGTGAAGTTAAAGTTTCTTAAAAGCTACATGTTCTCTAGAATCCTTTGTGTGCATAACATTCAATGAAAATAGGACATAGTTAAACCCAATGAGAAAAACCCTGGATATTATTCTTAAAAAAACATCTAGGAGGAAAAAATGATTTAAATTTCAACCTTTGTCATGTAAAATGTATCTGTCCTACAAAACAGAGTTATAGTCAGGGAGAAAGCAAAGTTCTTACTAAATATTTTTTTTATTTTTTTATTTTTTTATTTTATTTATTTGTTTTGTCAAGTATGTGTTGGTAGTATACAAAGATATAACAATGTTTATATACATGATACTAGTAAGAGAGAAACATTAGGACAGGGGAAGATACAATCTCTGAGTCCAAATATTGAGATACAATATCAATACATTTTGGGCTTAGATAGTTCATAAAATCATTTACCACAAAATCCTACCTGCTGATGATTTCTTCAGCTTCAACCGCAACAGTATGTGAGCACGCAATCGATTCAAACTTAATGTAAACCGCTCCAAACTCGACTGCAGAAAATACGATTTCAGCAACAGAGTGATCAATGCCTGCAATGTACTACCTGACTCCTGTGGTTTCTTCCCCAAGCCCCCAACAACTTTAACCTTACACTATTTTTAGTCAACCTCACCCCATTCCTAAGGGGCATGCTTAAGCACACCATTGTACCTACCATCCCTGTCCTATTGCCTAATTTACCTGTCCCTACTTTGCTAATGTTTATGTTTCTACCAATATCTACTACCTTGTACATTCTTAACAAAATAAATAAAATAAAAGGATTAATTATGCCATCTTGAGGACAGCATGACCTAAGGTTTTCCCTCACAAACAAAAATGTGCTAGATTTTGTAATCTAAAATCTTCCCTGCTCTTATTCTGCTCACAAAACATAGAAACATAGAAACATAGAAGTCTGACGGCAGAAAAAGACCTCATGGTCCATCTAGTCTGCCCTTACACTATTTTCTGTATTTTATCTTAGGATGGATATATGTTTATCCCAGGCATGTTTAAATTCAGTTACTGTGGATTTATCTACCACATCTGCTGGAAGTTTGTTCCAAGGATCTACTACTCTTTCAGTAAAATAATATTTTCTCATGTTGCTTTTGATCTTTCCCCCAACTAACTTCAGATTGTGTCCCCTTGTTCTTGTGTTCACTTTCCTATTAAAAACACTTCCCTCCTGAACCTTATTTAACCCTTTAATATATTTAAATGTTTCGATCATGTCCCCCCTTTTCCTTCTGTCCTCCAGACTATACAGATTGAGTTCATTAAGTCTTTCCTGATACGTTTTATGCTTAAGACCTTCCACCATTCTTGTAGCCCGTCTTTGGACCCGTTCAATTTTGTCAATATCTTTTTGTAGGTGAGGTCTCCAGAACTGAACACAGTATTCCAAATGTGGTCTCACCATCATTCTATATAGTGGGATCATAATCTCCCTCTTCCTGCTTGTTATACCTCTAGCTATGCAGCCAAGCATCCTACTTGCTTTCCCTACCGCCTGACTGCACTGTTCACCCATTTTGAGACTGTCAGAAATCACTACCCCTAAATCCTTTTCTTTTGAAGTATTTGCCCACACTGAACTGCAAATACAATACTTAGATTGAGGATTCCTTTTCCCCAAGTGCATTATTTTACATTTGGAAACATTAAACTGCAGTTTCCATTGCTTAGACCATTTATCTAGTAAAGCTAAATCATTTACCATATTACAGACGCCTCCAGGAATATCAACCCTATTGCACACTTTAGAGTCATCGGCAAATAGGCAAACCTTCCCTACCAAACCTTCCTCTATGTCACTCACAAATATATTAAAAAGAATAGGACCCAGAACAGATCCTTGTGGCACACCGCTTGTAACCTGACTCTGCTCAGAATACTCGCCATTAACAATAACTCTCTGATGTCTACGCTTCAGCCAGCTGCAAATCCATTGAACTATCCAGGGATTAAGTCCAATCTTCACTAATTTATCTATCAGCTCTTTATGTGGAAACGTATCAAAGGCTTTTCTGAAGTCCAGGTAGGCAATATCCACGGCACCACCTTCATCCAACACCTTTGTGACATAGTCAAAGAAATCAATGAGATTAGTCTGACATGATTTGCCTTCAGTAAAGCCATGCTGATTTGGGTCTAATAAGTTATTGTTTTTTAGGTGCTGATTTATCCTCTTTTTGAGTAGAGTCTCCATCATTTTAACTACAAATGATGTCAAGCTAACTGGCCTGTAGTTACCAGCTTCTTCTCTACTGCCCTTCTTGTGAATAGGCACAACACTGGCCATTCTCCAATCCTCAGGAACTTCTCCTGTTAACAAGGATTGGTTAAACAAATCAGTCAGGGGGGTAGCAATGACAGATCTGAGTTCTTTAAGAACTCTGGGGTGGATGCCATCTGGACCCATTGCCTTATTTATCTTTAATCGTTCAAGTTCTTCTAAGACATCGGCTTCTAAGATCACTGGAGCTGAATCCGTACAGCTGGAAGCAATGCTATATCCCTCTATAGTATTATTTTGTAAGGTGTCTTTTGAGAAAACTGAACAGAAGTAGCTATTGAAATGGTCAGCGATCTCCTTATTCCCATTAATGCATGTATTATTCCCGGTACTAAGCTTCGTGATGCCGCAGTTTTTCTTCTTCTTATCATTAATATATCTGAAGAAGGTTTTATCCCCCTTCTTTACAGATTTGGCAATTTCTTCCTCTTTTGAGGCTTTAGCAGCATATATTATCTGTTTCGCCTCCTTCTGTCTCATTTTATATACCTCCCTATCAGCTATACTTCCAGACTCTTTATACCTCCTATAGGCAGCCTTTTTTTCATTGACTATAGCCCTTACATCATTGCTAAACCATAGCGGTTTCTTCTTCCTTTTACCTTTAGTTATTTGTCTTACATACAGTCCAGTGGCTTTTAAGATGGCCTTTTTTAATACAGTCCACTGGATGCTCGCTCCTGCCATTTTATCCCTCCCCTTTAATTCATTATCTAAATATTCTCCCATTGCATTAAAATTTGTTTTTCTGAAATCCAATACTTTGGTTGCATTATAGGATTGCTCACAATGAGTTTTTACATCAAACCACAAACATAGATGGTCACTGCAACCTAAATTTTCTCCCACCTTGACATCTGAAACCCAATTCCCATTCGTAAAAACTAAATCTAGAATATTCTCCCCTCTAGTTGGTGTCTTAACCAGCTGTGCCAGAGCTGCTCCTGTAAAGGCCTCTACTATATTCTTACTTTTGCATGTAAGGGCACTGGGGATATTCCAGTCAACATCAGGCATGTTGAAATCACCCATAACCACAATATCTCCCTTTACTGCCATTTGGGTAATTTCATCCACCATCTTGTTGTCATATTCCTCGGATTGCCCTGGAGGCCTATAGATCACCCCAATTCTAATGACAGAACCTTCTTTATTTTGCATGCAAATCCAGAGAGTCTCTAGATCTTGACACGTATTTTGAATTAGTGTTGTTTTTAGACTTTCTTTAATATAAATGGCTACTCCACCTCCCCTTCTCTCTATTCTATCCTTCCTATACAGTGTATATCCTGGTATGGATATTTCCCATTCATTAGAATCCTTAAACCATGTCTCAGTTATGGCAACCAGGTCCAAATTATCTCTAGATATTATGGCCATTAATTCACAGAGCTTGTTGCTCAAGCTTCGAGCATTTGTGCACATTACCCGAAGAACATTATTTTCGTTATTAGTTTGCCCCTTATCATCAACAACTACATCTATATTATTTGCAGCTCCCTTTTCATAAGCTTCCAAAAACTGCTTTATCCTCATTGGTCGGGGACAGAAATCACCCACATCAGTTACATCTCTGTCCCCTTTACCTAGTTTAAATGCCTGTCCAAAAAAGTTCTGAATTCCTCACCGAGCACCTGGGTACCTCTGTATGATGGATGCAAACCATCCCTCTTAAACAACTCCCTATTAGACCACCTACTGACATCATGACTTACATAGCCAAACCTTCAGCTTTACACCACTGCCTTAACCACACATTAAACTCTCTGATACACGTTGTTTTATCCTCTTGGCCACAAACCGGTAACACCTCTGAGAAAGTCACTGAATCAGTTATTTTACCCAGCTCCACACTTAGACATTGAAAATCTCTTTTTACTACATTAACATTTCTCTGGGACAAATCATTTGTGCCAAGATGCACCACCACATCAACGTTATTACCTTTACTCACAGTCTTAACAATGTTTGTAATCCGCCTCCTGTCCCTGCTGGCAGTGGCCCCTGGGAGACACCTCAGCACCTTAACCACATCCTTGCTCTGTCCCAAATCAACACCTCTAACGGTCGAATCACCCACAAGAAAATGTGTCCTCTTTTTATTTCTACTAACTGTACTTGATGGTTTGGTGACATTTACGACAACTTCCCCTTTGAACATCCCCTCATTCTCTGCCTGAGGGACCTTGCTAATATCTCCAACATCCTTACTATTTAAATCCGCAAGAACACTATAGGAATTCGATACAGAGAGACCAAAATTGCTATGTTTTTGCTCAACTGCACGCAATCTTCCTGAACCGACAGTTGTCCACACAGCCCTCCTCCTCGGGGGGCGCTGTGGAAGTGGAGGCTGGACACATGGCTGCATTACAGCACGTGGCTGGGACAATCTTTCCACTTCTGACTGCAAGCTACAAACTAAGGACTGCAATCTAGAGATCTCGCCATCTAACCTAGATGTCCTTATGCAAAGAGGGCAGTACCCCAAGTTCCACAAGGTACTACGGAAGACAACAGCCAAACAAATGTTACACTGCACCAAGCCAGTCATCTTAACAATGTATTGAAATACAAGTACTTAGCAGGAAAATCAACAATCCCTATTGCTACCAAACTTTGCTGAAACAATATAGAAACAATTTATAAAGGCATTATTATGGGTTACTGTTATGTTCCTTCCCACCACTTAGCTATTAACATTTTCTCATTTCTATTATTGAAAAACACTGGAGAGGGGGAAAAGAGAGGGTTTTTTTTTTAGTTTTGTTTAAAAACTTCAGATGAAATGTTCATGTTGGCTTTTTCTAAATTCCTTAAAAATGGGCCCATTATAATCACATCTTGGACAATATTGTACAATACCCTTCAGCATATTATTTTGTAGGTTTCAGGAAATGGTAGATAGCCTTAAAAATAATCTTCCTTGGGATTTTGTTTAGCTCTTATTGAGCTATATTTAGTGTGCGTGACAGACTCAAGAAATTGAAAATATTTTTAAAAAATATGATGATGACATAGACATTTTTTTTCAAGACAATAATAATCAGTTCACAAAGCACTGGAGTATTGTGAGCCAGACATATTCTTCTTTTGAATTTATACAAACTACAGTAATACACATGCAAGAAAGAAACATACAGTATTTTATTTTTGAAAACATTTATATATTTTTACTTAATTATCAGAAACAACAATATTTCTGTTAAAACTGATTAATAAAAAAGATTCAAGAAAACTGTGCTGTACTCAAACCAATCTAATACTTTCATATTATTTTCACATTGCTTGTTTTGTATACCTACAAAATTGCTGGCTGGTCATTTTTCACAGAAATTGAGTCTTTCCTATGCGCCTTTCAAATTAATTTGCATAACAAAAAGAACACAGAACAATTCCGAAAGACATCACCTGTACCTCTTCTTGCTGGCTCAGTAAAGCAGAGTTGTGATACAACTGTCTTGTTTTTAGAAATCTGATGTTGTTTTCTCAATTCATCTGAAGGGTATAGGCTTTAAAAAAGAGACAGAAAGAAAGAAATGAAAACTTTTGCTAAAATACATATATGTACCCAGGGGGATAGATGGCTGAACAATAAAGCTGAATGATAAAAATGAATTGGTAGGAACCAGTGCCTGCTTGATTGAAATACTTCTTTTGTATGCTACATTTCAAACAGAACAATGGAACAAACATGGGGATTACCCCATGAAAAAACCTTCATCTGAACAGAAATTTTCATGATCACATTTAAGACCATGTTTATATTTCTAACATCAAAGGTAATAAAGATGCCCTGGTTCAAAATTATAGAGGCAGCATCAAGTCCTCACTGGCTAAAACAGATATTGAGCTTTAACAAGACTCACCAATGTAGATATACAAAAAAAGGGAAGGATTATATAGTATTTCTTCTTAAAGATAGAAAAAAACTACAAAATATTCTTAGTTCATATCTTGGACAAAAGTTGGAATTGGTTATCTAAAGTAGTATGTCTTTTCAAAAATAGTAACTTTCCATTCTATTTTCTAAATAATACCATTAATGGTGTATCAGTATATAGCAAAATGTAGGGTTTGGGCAGATCCAGTCAGAGCATTTCTGCAACCAAACTTAGTTGAAATCAATCAACATTGGTCAAATTTATAATTTTCCAGGCTAGTCTTAACTAACTGCCTGGTGCCTTCAAATACACGGAATTCTCACCTTTTCAAGTTCCAGGAATGGGTATCTAATAGTAGCAGAGCACCGCTATAAAATTAGGCAAAATTAGTGAATTGGTTAAAGCTGCATTCCTGTTTCAGGTACCTCTTTACTATGCAAAAGCTAAACAAGAATGGAGTTGTGAGAAACTGTTCTATTACTGACTAACAGGCACCATTGTGATAAATCACCATTGTTTGAGGACAACAATGGAAGAGGACTATCATTGTCCTGCTTGTACTTCTGAGCTTCTCAAAAGTACCTATTTGGAGCAAATGACTGAAAATGTTGGAATTCATTCCCCAAGGCTCTTCTTATAATCATAAATAATTTACCTTTTTGTATTCCATCCATACTCTTTTGGTTGAGGACCATTAAAGATAAATTAATGGGATGATGGAAGAATGGAAGGATAGATGAATAGATGATAATGATAGAAGAGAGGTGGGGAGGGAGAGAGAGGGGGAGGGGGAAAGAGGGAAAGAGAGAGAGGGGGAGGGGGAAAGAGGGAAAGAGAGAGAGGGGGGGAGATATTCCATCCTTGCCTATACCCAATGCATGGAGAGTGATTGTATCCATGGAATCCTTTCCCAAACTATATTCAATTATTGATTATACAGAGAATATCTCACATGCACAGCTGTCAGGAACAGAAATCTTTTCTCACATATCAATGGAATATATAAGAATCAGCAAGGAAATCAGTAGATATAATCCTACTCTCAGAATATACAAGGAGGATACAGCAAAATGGCACACAATCCATGGCAAAACTCCAATGAACTGAGTAAAAGATCCTTTCTTGCACATACCCCCCCTCCCTCCAAAAAGCTTTATTGAGTTTCCAAAGAATATAAAATACAAAAACTAAAGAAAAAGTTTGAAAGAGACAGGGAAAAGGCAAAAATGGAAGGGGCAAACAAAAAGGGGAAAAAACTAAAGAAAAGAGTAAATTTAAATTTTCTTTAGTACAGATGCATGCATGAAATATGATGATACTTTGAACTAGAGTAAATCATCCAAATACATTACTCTGTACTGTAAAGTTTAGTTAACAAATACCAAGGATAAAACTTCATTGCTTTCAGGTTTAGGTAAAACATCTGAAAGTGAATTCAAATCAAAATGAAATTAGATAAAGTTTTTTTTAAAAAAAAATCAAAGCACTGGATTTTGCCTGCTCCATTAATTTCACCATCCATTCTCCGATTGTTGGCATTTGTGAGTCCTTCCATCTATGTACCTTTTGTTTCACAATTATTCACCAATACTCACAAAGACAACACATACACCAATATCCAACAACACAGTACATCACATTTATTCACATTTAAGGCTGGAAGGACAGATAGCTATGTATCTCACTGCTGACCAATATATCTAATTTCTCTGAGATTATAATATGGAAGACATTACCTAGGTCAACTGTCTCTAACCTTTCCAGCTCAACAGTCCTTTGTGAGCTGCTTTCAGAAATGCAGCTAACCCACCAGTTCCACAGCCCATATCCAAACAGGCTGCAGATCAGCACCAAGCTGTGGACCAGGGTTGGGGACCCCTGACCTAGATTACCCAAATATCTAAACTCTCACCTAGGAGTGTCAAACTTACCTTGTCAGGCCGGTGTCACATGTTGAATTGGAACTTTTCCCCCTTTTGCTAAACTGGGCATGGGCATAGTCAATGCATGATGCATCTGGCTCACAGGCCGGGAGTTTGACAACCCTACTCTAACCCAATGAAAACTAACTACTTGCCTTAATATATTTGGAATATACTATTTTTCCTGTTACACAATACTATTGATCTGTAATATGGTAAATGATTTAGCTTTACTAGATAAATGGTCAAAGCAATGGAAACTGCAGTTTAATGTTTCCAAATGTAAAATAATGCACTTGGGGAAAAAGAATCCTCAATCTGAGTATTGTATTGGCAGTTCTGTGCTAGCAAAAACGTCAGAAGAGAAGGATTTAGGGGTAGTGATTTCTGACAGTCTCAAAATGGGTGAGCAGTGTGGTCGAGCGGTAGGGAAAGCAAGTAGGATGCTTGGCTGCATAGCTAGAGGTATAACAAGCAGAAAGAGGGAGATTGTGATCCCGCTATATAGAGCACTGGCGAGACCACATTTGGAATACTGTGTTCAGTTCTGGAGACCTCACCTACAAAAAGATATTGACAAAATTGAACGTGTCCAAAGACGGGCTACAAGAATGGTGGAAGGTCTTAAGCATAAAACGTATCAGGAAAGACTTAATGAACTCAATCTGTATAGTCTGGAGGACAGAAGGAAAGGGGGGGACATGATCGAAACATTTAAATATGTCAGTCTTCTATGTTTCTTTGTTTCTACTATGAATAATAATGAAGGGTGGAGTAAATGACAAATTATTCCTTGGTTCCCTCTACTTATATGAAAATGTTGATCTTTCTGTTCACAGTTAAGGCAATCCTGCCTCACAACTTCATTGATGATGTGACATAATCAAACCTAAATAGTTCTGTAATACTGCAGTGTAGCCCTGATTAATAGGGATAACATCCTGAAACAGAAGTAAATGGTATGCAGAATTAGTAACAGTGTACAACCACAAAAAGCTAATCATGCAAATCATTTCATCCTGTTTAAGATGAACTCTCAGTGCATCCATTTCCAGCATTTTTATTTTACTGCCATCTTGTTTTCCCTCTTGTTCTGTAGTAAGGTGGAAAAAAAATATTTATCAATCCACATTTATTACAATCATTAATCAGGACAAAATGTTTGTATTAATCAGAACAAAATGTATCTGGAGGACATGCATATAAAATTATAGTTATAAATTTTTATATGAAATTTAAATAAAATAATCAGGCTAAGATAATGGCATTCTGTTTTAGTTATTTTATGGTTTTATGGTATGCCCCACAGAGTCATCTTTGGTGAAATGGGCAGCTCTACAACTGTGATATCTAACTAAACATGCCAGCATTAACACAATCAATCAAATCTGACCTTTCTAGTGTAAAGCTTCACTATCCCTGCCTTATATCGCTACTGAGCACACACACACACACACATACACACACTCAAATACAGAACTTTTTTCTGTACTACCTGCAACATTGATTTAAAAAGAAGCAGCAATTTTCAAAGAGCTGTTCCATTAATAAAAACCACACAACAATACACAAGCCATTATCTCTGCTTCCTTCAAGCTACCTACAAAGATGCACTCAAAATAGCAACTTCATTTAGGACCAGAAGTGGGTTCCTACCATTTCAGACCAGTTCTATAGAACTGTTAGCAACGTGTCAGCCTAGGTCGCTGGAACTGGCACCGACCCAGACCTGCGAGGCCCTCTAGCCAATTCTCTCAGCAGCACCATAGACACAACCATCTTGGGGTTTTTTGCTTCTGCAAATGTGCAGCGTATCCCTGAGTGAACCAGCAGTATCTGAATCCAGAACACACCCCTGTGTAGAACTGAAAACAGGAACAGGTTTTGATCAAGTACTTCCTATGATTTGGATCAATGAAATTAAACATGTAATTCTTCAATTTATAATGTAGTCAATTAGTCTTAATGTTCAGGTAGCTGCTGAAACACAGATACATTCCACCTGTTTGCATTGCCTAGATCAGTGATGACAAACCACAGGTGGCACGCAGAGCCATATCTGCTGGCCTACAGGCCATTACTCTAGCTCAGCTCCAATGTGCATGTGTGTGTCGGCCAGCTGATTTTCGGTTTGCCTGGAGGCTCTGTGAGGGCATTTCCGGCTTCCAGAGAGTCTTGGGGGGAGGGGGGCATTTATGCCTCTAGAGCCTGGGGAGGGCGAAAAATGGGCGTACAGGGCCCACCAGAGTTTGGGAGATGGGCTGTTTCAGGCCTACTGGGGGCCTCCAGGGAGGGCATGGGACACCATTTGTGCCATCCCCAGGCATTGAATTATGGGCGTGGGCATTCACTCATGCGTGATAGCATACACACATGTGCTTTCAGCACTCGAGGGAAAAAAGGTTTGCCATCATTTGTCTAGTTAGATGCATCTGAGACTCTGAGGTGCATAATCTTGGCCAGGGCCAATTTTTATTAGAAATTCAGGAAGAGTCTTTAAGGATGTACAAAATGTGTTGTGGAATACAGTTTGCTTAGGCATCACACATACATACACTTTTACAGTGTATGTATGTGTGATACAGTGTTGTACCTTATGATTCTTGACGGACCTATCTTTTCTTTTATGTACACTGAAAGCATATGCACCAAGACAAATTCCTTGTGTGTCCAATCACCCTTGGCCAATAAAATTCTATTCTGTTCTGTTCTGTTCTGTTCTGTTCCATTCCATTCCATTCTATTCTATTCTTCACTTACGCCCATTGCAAATTGGATTATGTTTACAAGGGAGTTGGAAAAGATGATATGATAACATCTGATGGCAACAAGTACAAAGTGTCTGTCAAGGTCCCTTACAGTTTAATCTTTTTAGTCTGCCAGAAGTGTCCCACACATGCCTTTCCGTGCCACCCTAGCCTTAGATGACTTGCTTGCATGCCAGTTCTCAGTTTTGGTAACTAGTCTGGTCTTGAGGGATTCTTTCCTTGTGATTTGCTGCATAGCAGGTCTTGAGCCTTCCTGCACAGTAACTGATACTCAAAGTGGTCCTGTGGGGTCCTTATCTTTCACCCACACTATGTACACATTTCCCCCAAGTTTAAATACATTAATCTATTCTTCCAATATTTTCTTTCTTGAAACACCAATTTTTGCTAATGACATCAAGATTGTGATAACTTAAATCTCTTTGCAGACATGCAAAGAGATTAGATTAGACTTAAATCTCTTTGTAGATCTGTGCTTCTAACTTGTAACCTAATAATTCCTTTATGAAATCCCACGATAACTACAAATTTTAGGCTGACTCCTTATAAAGTAGATAAATATCTTCTCTCCTTCTCTGTTTCCTTCTAGGTACATTGAAATCTATTCTGGAGAATTAAGAGTTTCAACTCCAGCAGAGGAAAAGAAGTAATATTTGAGATCAAGCACCTTTGAGAAAGTCAAGGACTACCTCTATACAATTTAGGTATAACACAAGAGGTTTCTGGATTTTTTTAAAAAATAGTTTATGGTCTGTCAAATTGCTTATTTTTTTTTTCTATCTAGCTTGATAGTCTCAATTAAGACTGATCAGGAGAGAGGGCAAAAATAACACATTGTTTTTTCCTATTCCAGCTAAATGTTAATGAAACCTATTGTTATTTGTTAACTGTTGCTGTGCATTAATTAACCTTGTTAAAAATTTATTTAGAAGGAATTATTTCAAATGCAATAATGCCTCCCAGAAAAGGAAATACCCATTTTCCTAGAATTTAATTGAAAATAAATAAGTACCTGTCTGGATATATACATATATATGCAGAGTAATGCAGGCAGACTAGATAAGATATCAGAATATATTGTGGCAATTTAATGAACCAGATAAATGATGAAGACACATTTGTATAAAACAGTAGTTTACTCTTCAGTGAAAAAAAAAATCTTCAGTCTTCTATTTACAGAAACTTTACACACCAGCTATATTCATCTTACTTACAAGTAGATATTCAACCAATCCAGGTTACAAGTAGATACAAAACCAATCCAAGTTTCTAGTAGATACTAAACCAATCCAGGTTTCTTCGTATCACTATCTCAGTTCTATACTCAATATCTAATTCATGCTCAAACTGCTCCAGCCAGCCAACTAACAACCACCATCAGCAGCAAATAGCCACAAGGGATTGGTGAAGTTGATCTGCATCTTATAATGCCCTGGCCCAATCAGGTTGCAGTTCACACCCAATGACTCAGCATTAGCATGCTTACATTCTATCTTTTACCTTATATGATAATATATTCTACTTTTCCCCTTATATGATACTACAACGAAATATCACTCAGGATTGCTAAACCTGACAGTACCTTCTATAAATATCCATAATGCCTGGCCGGTGCTTCACTCCCCGGCCCGGATTTGCTGCAGGGCCAGGGAGACATGGCCCTCCAGCGTAGCCGCCATCTTGGGGGCCAAGATCTCGCGAGATTTTGGGAGATCTCGCCCATTTCCAGAAGCATTGGCCATAGCCAATGACGTCGTCAGGGGCGGAGCATGCCAGCCCTATAAAAAGGGCTGTGCAGGCTTGGGGCCTCCTTTTCGCCCCGACGACAACAGAGCGAACACCCACCCGCCCTCCCTATCTTTCAGTGTGCCACTGTGGGTCGCCCTTAGGGGGCCGAATAGGAATTTTTGGCGGTCTCAGTATTTTCTGCGACCGTTTTTTCGCCTATTCCACACTGCGGTGACGGACATGTGGTTAGGGGGTGCTTCGCACCCTGTTTAGGCCACTGAAGCTGACTTGTAGATCTGAAGGTCAGCGGTTCAAATCTCATCAAGGTTGACTCAGCCTTCCATCCTTCCGAGGTGGGTAAAATGAGGACCCGGATTGTGGGGGCAATAGCCTAGCTCTGTTAAAAAAGTGCTATTGCTAACATGTTGTAAGCCGCCCTGTGTCTAAAAAGAGGGGCGGCATAAAAATTGAATAAATAAATAAATAAATAAAACCATCCTCATGAATTTATATCTGAAATATGGTTTATTGATTCACAGAACAGCACATCTAAGTTTCAAATTCAAATGTAAACAATAAAAGCCTTAATCATTTTATCTTTTAAAAATTACCACATAAAATATTTAATATAAGTGAATTCATGAAAAGTTGTGAATTCGTTTTTAAAAAAAACCCAACACAATATTTTCTTCAAGTCTTAATTGTCTAATAGAGAGAGATTTAAGGTTGACTCAGCCTTCCATCCTTCTAAGGTTGGTAAAATGGGGACCCAGATTGTTGGGGGCAATATACTGACTCTGTAAATCACTTAGAGAGGACTGTAAAGCACTATAAAGTGGAATATAACTCTAAGTACTATTAATATTAAAGAACTTACCTAAAACCCTTTAGTTTTAGATAGACAGATGTCACAAGGAGAAGTCCAATTAAAATGGCTTGGCCAGATGCTTCAAAAACTAGATGGTTTTCTCGATCCCCTTGGGAATTTCCCACCTCAGTTTATTGGTGTCTTGGCTGGTTTGTAGACAATAAATATGGCTTTGGTGGTAGTTGCTATTGTTCCTAACTACTCTTTTCTCTCTAAGAGAGCTCTGATGAGCAACTGGGCTCCTCAGTGAGATGAACATAATGATGTTGGTCAGCAGAGGGATGGAGAACAAGTGGAGAAGCTTCCATCAGTAACTGGACCATGTGGTGAAGGAGGGAAACTTTTTTATGCCCATTAGAAATCCTAGTTTTTAGCATTGAGTGCAATGAGCAGAATATTTTTTTTTCTGCCTGTGCCATGTCACTACGGGCAAGCAGTGCTTTCTTGTACTGTTGACAGGAGGAGCAGCACTGATGGAGCCACTTTAATAGATTTTTACGATGTCAGTCATATTTGCTTTGACTTGGACTCCAGCACTGGGACAGGTAAAAGAGAGCTAATCCCAATAACAAAATTTCAGATTAATGTAGCTTCATTTCAACTTTTAAAATTTCATTTCGGCTTTTATTTGTTCTTTTAATAGCTCAGAAAAAACAAAATGAGGGAATAGAAAAACTCTGTGTGTGCGCGCGTGAGTGTATATATTCATTTCAGCTTGCAGATCTTAAGAATATTGACAGCATGCATCAAGACATAAGGACTACCACCTGCTTCTTTGACTCTTGATCCTCTTGTCTGATTAAATCAGCAGTCTCGTCTGGCACATTGGTTAAAGAAAGTGATTAATATATCCTTAAGGACAGGATTTTCCTAACTGCTCAAACAATGCTATTGTAAATCTCTCTTGGCTTCCCTTCGCTTTGTCATGGTTTGGTGTTGTAAGAACTCCAGTTGCCTTAGCTCAGCTCCAACTTGCGGAGAGGAGCGGCATACAAATCTAAATAATAAATAAATAGATAGATAGATAGATAGATAGATAGATAGATAGATAAATAAATAAATAAATGTGTGTGTGCTGGCCAGCTGATTTTTGGCTGTTACAGAGGCTCTAGGAAGGAGTTTTTGCCTTCCAGACAGCTTCCAGGGGTGATGGGGGAGGGCGTTTTCACCCTCCCCTGGCTGCAGGGAAGCTTTTGGAGCCTGGGGAGGGCGAAACATGAGCCTACTGGGTCCACCAGAAGTTGGGAAACAGGCCATTTCCAGCCTCAAGAGGGCCTCCAGGGTGTGGGGGAAGCTCTTTTCATCCTCCTCAGGCATTGAATTATGGATGTGGGCACTCACATATGTGTGAAAGCAGACAGCCATGTTCTTTTGGCACCCGAGGAAAAAAAGGTTGGCCATCACTGATTTAGACACTGTCTAATAATGTCCTGCAAGAATCTTACATTGACCCTCTGTTGTTCAACATCAACATGAAGCTGTTGAGGAAGGAATGCCTTCTACATGTTGAGGACCACCAGATTCTATTGCACTGTATATTGCTTGTTTACCAAAGGAGCAATCAGGACTTTTGAGAACTGATTAATCTTGATAATGGCCAGGTGGAGAAAAATCAGATTCAATCCAAACAAGATAAAAGTGCTGTTGATAGAGAAAAAGCTGCACTCTGGAATCAAGGTGAGGTCTGCTCTGAATGGAATGGTAAACACTTAGGAGCTTTTCTTTTGACCCAAGCTGTCAATAAATTTGCAAATTGCAATTGTAAGAAGGAGGCAATTTCCAAAATTAAAGTCCACAATTTACCTTTCCTTACACGTAGTCAAAGTTATCTGTACTTCGTTGTAGCCTGTCTTGACTACTTGAGTCTAATGTAAATGAAGCTGACCTTGAACAGTATTCAGAAATTGCTATTGGTGCTAAATGCAATGATTAGATGGATTAGTATAAAGTACAAGGATGATAGGATGTTGTATGGAAGATATGTTCTCCCTATTAATTGCTTTGCAGATACAATTCAAGGCATTATTATTGACCTTTAAAACCCTTAAAGGCCTTGAGCTTTGCTATTTGTAATATTACTCTGCTATTTGCAATGTCATTTGAACGTATCTGGTTCTTTAGATTAGTAGAAGTCCTTTTCAAGGCTTCCTGTGTATAGAAGTTCAGTGATCTACTATAGAAGAAAGGAAAATCTCCTACAGGGCCTCAAGCTGTAAAAAATTATTTAAGTTATGTTTGGCGCTACCATTCTCTAATATTTCAATCAAAATTCATTCTTTCTGACAAGCTTTAAATTAATGTACTATACTGGAATTTAGTTTAGTGTAGTGGTTAAGGCATAGGTCAAACAGTAGATTGAATATCTTCTTGGCACAAATCTTGGTGGATTATCTTGGACCAGTATCCTTCTCTAAGGCCTAATAAATAGGCAAGGACAAGGACTGAAATCTTGCCAAGAAAACTACAGGGTCTTATCGAGATAACTATCAAATGTTGACATTGACCTGTAAGGTCATCATCCGTTCCCCACCCCCCACCCCCCAAAAACCCGGTTTACTTCTATAAGGTCACTTGATTACACTAAAAGCAAAGAACTCATTATAACAACTGAGGTGGAGATATGCTATTTTGTTTAATGAGAAGATACTTTATAAAGGGTAACATTTATGCCAGTGACATAAGTTGATTGGTTACTTGCAAGTCCATTGAATTGAGGTTTGTTAACTGGAAGCTTCACTTTATACAAATTCAGGGTTTTTTCCCCCATTAATACAAAATAAATAAATCTATTCTGCTATGGAATGGAATATCTCCAATCCTCAGAAATGAATGTCACAGAATTTCAACATAGTTATATTTCTGAATCCATTAACACATTTCCATTTTAGTTGAAACCTGATACTTTCAAATAGAAAAAAGAACCCACTTATGCAGCTACTTCACTTTCTGCAGAGGGTAACAAGTATTATTATCTTTTATATTTCTACTATAATCAAGAGAAGAATGCAAATTTTACTTTCTAGCTTGATCGGTATTGGGGGGGGGGGAATCATTGTCTGAAATTCTACAGAAACTTGAAAATCCACTTTTTTCTGTTCCTGTACTGTGCCCTTCTCCTGTCTCCCCAGATGCAAAGGAGGACTGATAGGACCTGCAAAAGAGATGCAACTCTTGGTCTTCATAGGTTCTACCTCATATTAAACCAACTAGAGAGGAGGAGGAAGAGGAGGAGGAGGAGAAGGAGACTATCATCCTTTCTTCCAGACTTCTCCTCAATCCATTTCCTTCCAGTAATATGAGTCTGGTAAACAATGGTGCGTACTACAGGTTTGGTGGGCATAGCTTCGTGGGCATGGCCGGAGAAGGATACTGTAAAATCTCCATTCCCTCCCTACTCCAGGGGAAGGTTGCTGCAAAATCCCCATTTCCTCCCAATCAGCTGGGACTCAGGAGGCAGAGAATAGATGGGGATGGTAACCAGTCAGTTCCCGTCTCCAAAATACAGTAGTACCTCTAGATACGAGTTTAATTCGTTCCAGAACGGAGCTCGTATGTCGATCAACTCGTATCTGGAACAAATGGCTTTAGACTTTGTTTTTCCCCGCGCAGATAACCAGAATCAAGGATTATTGCACCACCTAGTGGAAGCTCAGCTCATATCCCAAATTTGAGCTCGTATCTGGAACAGAAATTTCGCTCCCGTCGTGGCTCGTAACTTGGAATACTCGCATGTGGAGCAGCTCGTATCTAGAGGTACTACTGTACTCAAAATTTCCAGTACCAGTTCTCCAGAACTGGTCAGAACCTGCTGAAACCTGCCTCTGCTGGTAGAGAAGGTCTCCTTCCTGCTTCTTTCCAATTCTTTCCTTGACCTTCAACTTGGAGAGAAATAATCTCAACCCGAAGCCCTGCTGTTGTCACCTGAGAACTGCAGGAAAGATTTTTGAGAGGATTTTTACAATGCATTTTCATAAATATAACAAGAAAATCATACTACTATAATAAATAATTGTTCAAACTCATGTGGGTCATGTAGCCTTCCTTGACCATCTCTTTGAGGTCAGTTAGATGTTGTTGATCCTACTGAAGAAGAGATGCTTGTCAAACATCATCACGTCCTCAATAATGAGTCAGGAATAGCCAGAATTCATCCTACCCATCTTATCAAAACCCCTTTGCAAACAATATCTAATTTGTCCATTAGTTATGTCATTCTTGCTCCTTGGCTCTGTTATGTCCTTACCATTATAATTGTCTCAATCCAAAGGCTGCAGTGTTCCTTTCAGAATCTTTCCAAAGTGCTCAGCTTCATTATTTTCTATAATTAACACATTTTGTGCAGTTAAAAAAAAGTATTCCTGAACCCCAGCCAAGAATAAAAGCCTTTTGCAACAGTACATTTTCCTATTGTTATCATTGCTGCTATCTACCCTAGTAATATATTGCCTTATCCTAAATAAGAGATAATCATGCTAAGTGATTAGTTACACTTTAATAAGTATCCTTAACTATCAATGTGCTCTAATATGGATTACTAAAATCCAATTATTAAATCTTAGTGTTGGAATTAAGAGAATGCTTTACCCAGCCCATTAGGATAGCCATTATACTGCAGCCAGATTTATAATGCCAACTAGCTGAATACTGACAAAAGGAAATCGTTTATACATCATGTAATTAGTTCGTGGAATTGTTCACCATAAAGTACAGAGATGGTTACTTATATCTTAAAGCAATTGGAATGGGTTGGGGGGAGGGGGTTTCACAAATTAGCAAAAACTGGATAGGAGCAGTAGATCACAGTCTACTGCAGGAAACAGCTATCAACAATATGCTTTGTTTTTCGGCTTCTAAGGGCATGCAGCTGCTTGTGTTAGAGACAAGCTCACAGATTCCATTATGCCGCTCCAGTCACAGAAGAAGCTTCTGTTTAAACAAAAGCAGAGACAACAGCATTGGTTTATGGGAAAACTTTACAATTTCACAACACATAAGAATGAATTTTGTCAGGATGAATACATGAGGTAATATTCCAGTTACAGTGGAATAGAATGTAATTAGTGTAAATTAAAAGGAATGCTAAGTAATGGTGGATCAGCAGAATGTACTACGACCTGATTGGCTAAGGACTGTATATAGTGTAATGCACCTTTGCATAGGTGTGATTAGTCTGTGGTTGGTCTATGGTTGTGGTTGGTGGTGGTGTGTCGTCTAGTAAGATGGTGTCGGTGTTATGTAAATAGAATATATAGAGTACAGTTTTGCTACAAAGAAGAAGTAAACGTCTTCTCAAGAATTCCTGCTGTATTGTCTTCAGTTCCTGATATCCTTCAGTTCCTGAAACGTCTCCAGTTCCTGATATCATATCTGATTCTGGGTGTACAGCTTCTGAACACAATTCTGACAAATTCCACTGGGGTTTTCCAGCTGATGGCATCGCTTTTCCATCAGAGGAAGAAAAGGGGGATGATTTATCTTTCACCTGCAGTTGCACTGTGTGTCCTTAAAAGCTGCTCTGGATGTCCCAAAATAATGATTAAGCTTTCAGATTTTTCAGAACTGTTCATTGTGCTGGGTTATAAGGAAAGCAGGAATGGGAAAAAAAGCAGGCAGGGGAGTAAGAAAATTAGGCCACATTTTAAAGGTTTAAGTCATAGCTATGGAATTATAAAGCTATAAATTACATTTTTCTCAGGAGGGAAGTGATATAATGAATGAATTAGCCTCAGAAAGATGATTCAAATACCAGGTTACAACTAGGC
Organism: Erythrolamprus reginae; assembly: GCF_031021105.1. Classification (NCBI taxonomy): domain Eukaryota; kingdom Metazoa; phylum Chordata; class Lepidosauria; order Squamata; family Dipsadidae; genus Erythrolamprus; species Erythrolamprus reginae. The sequence continues at coordinate 304,829,301 of NC_091950.1, read as the reverse complement.
TTCTGAGACAAAAAAATGCTACCTATATTTTAAGAAATAGTCCAGGTACCCCTCAGATCTCCCTCCAGTTTCAAACAAAATGTATGAAGTGAGCAAAGGAAACATACATATTAGCAAAGTGAATTAATTCTTGGTAATGAAATGGGAGGGAGGAAAGGCAAAACCAAGCCAGGCACTACACCAAGCAGTTGAAGTAAATTAAACCGTTGAGTACAAAGTGGTTCTTCAGACATCCCCTGATTCATCCCAGATTCAACATCTACTCCATAAGCGCAACTTTGTGTGTGTGTGTGTGTGTGTGTGTGTGTGATGGCATATATTTCTATGAACAGCCTGAGAAAACATGACTCAATTATGGTACTGGTAGAAATGCATTTTATACCAGATAGGCAATTCTGTTCCTCAAAGGATTATATGTACATATGTACAGTGGTGGGCTACTAACCAGAACGCCTAATTGGGCTCACCTCCATGGCTCTGGAGGTCCCGTAAGTTTCAGCAGAGTTATGTTGCTGCGCCCATGCAGGTAGTGAAATCATGCATGGAGAACGCAGGTGTGCCCATTTCTGGCAAGGTTTTTTGCTTCTACACATGCACAGAAATAAAAAAAAACCACCGGAACATGGGCGGACCTGCGTCTCTGTGCACGATTTCACTGCCTGCATGGGTGCAGCAGCCTAACTCTGCTGAAACTCATGGGACCTCCAGAGCTGCGGAGGAGAGCCTGATTAGGCGTTCCAGCTAGTAGCCCAGCCCTGCATATGTATATGTCTGCACAAGGACATGAAAACTAGAATTTTTCATTCAGATCCTGAGAAAGGAGCATTTTTCCTTCATATTCCTTTTTTGAGATGGAATTCATTTTCCTATTTGGACTGGGGCTTTGTAGGCAAAGATCAGGAATCAATCATCTTGAAATAGATGTCATCATCATTATTAAATATACATTATGTTATAATAAGTTTAAATGTGTTTGAAAGCTGAGCACTCCTTTAATGTCTTTTTAAACATGTTTCTAAATAATGATCATCTTTGACCATCTCTTTAGGGAGCTTATCATTTGCTTATTAATTATTAACTATTTTTTTACATATTCATCCCACAGCTTAAGGCTGTGGTTCTTTCTCCAGCTAGCTTCTAAAAATATGAATTATTCTTTCCCTTCATTTGTACTGATACCTTGAAAGTATCCCTAAACTCTCAGACTGATCCTTTAGAGCATTCTCCTTTCTTAAAACATATGTAGTTCAATTCCTTGATCTCTGCACAAGTGCCTCTTATTATTTCTGTGTCATTTTTATAACTCAAGTTTAGGCTTGGTGTCCTTTTCCTATCCTCTCTACATCTTGCAATGTATCATTCAAAGCTCTAGCAGGATGGGGGAATCTGCGGCTTTCCAGATGTTATTTAATAAAATTCCCAGGATTCCTTAACAATTAACATCATGGCAGAAGCTGGCAGAAGTTTAGTTTAGCAACATCTGGTGGGATAGAAATTCCCATCTCCCAGCACATTCTAAGAGAGTTTCTTACAATAATCTAACAGCTCATAAAAATGCTGAGAATTGTAAAATGTGTCAACTCTATTCAAGACTCTTGTAAATCTCTTGATTGCCTTTCTTGACATTTTTGAGATATCTTTGACTTACTTACTTACTTACTTTCTTTCTTTCTTTCCTTCCTTCCTTCCTTCCTTCCTTCCTTATTTATTTACTTATTATTTGTCAAATATATATATGAGATTACAATAAAAGTATAAACATGTACTCATGGGGCAAATTTAAGTACATGGGAACATTAGGACAGGAAGGTAGGCACGTTGGTGCACTTATGCACACCTCTTACAGACCTCTTAGGAATGGGGTGAAATAAATAGTAGAAAGTCTTAAGCCTATATACTTAAGACATAAGCCTATAGGCTCAAACTGTATTAACTCACTGTAGCTGTAGCCTCCCTACCAATTTTAATGTCTATTATTCTTTCAGAATGATTCAGGCTGCACTGGGTGTTTTTAAAGATTTTATTCTCAGACATTGAATGAGCTTGCCTAGAAGGTCAGGTTGGCCTTTTGAAATGCATTAGCCAAGTACTGAATTGGAGGCACAAAGACTAGTTGCAATGGACCGTGAAACCAGGCATCTTGCCTTGTGGATGTTGTATCATGGAAGAATATCCATACTGCTTAGTCTCTTTCATCCCAAGCTTTGAACATGAAGGGAATAGACAACCATTTGGCTGAAATGATATAGGGCCATGATGGCAAACCTATGGCATGTGTGCAATCATGCAAGCCATTGCCCTAGCTCAGTTCCAGCATAAATGTGCACGCCAGAGAGCTGATTTTGGGCTGGCTCTGCCCACACCGCCCCTTTCCTAGGAGTCTCTATGTAGCCCATTTTGGATGCCAGGTAAGTGCAAGGCTCATGCAGAGGCTTTGGGAGGGTGTTTTCAGCCTCCAGAGGGCCTCCCAGGGGTGGGGAAGGCCCTTTTCATCATCCCCAGACTCCAAGAAAGCCTCTGGAGCCTGGAAAGGCAAAAAAACAGGCCTAACAGGCCAATTGGGCCCACCAGAAGTTGGGAAATGGGCTATTTCTGGCCTCCGGAGGCTTCAGGGAGGCCTGATGGGCCCTAAACGGCGTACAGGTGGTCATGCAAATATGCGGTTGGGCTGTTTTTTGCTCTCCACAGGGTTCAGGAAAGCCTCTTGAAATATGGGATTGCAAAAAAATGGGCCAATAGGCCAATTGGAAGTTTGGAAACAAAAGGAGGTAGAACTGCCCTACTACTCACTTTCAGATAGTTGCAATTAGGCCTCACCCACCTTGGCCCATTTTTTTCTGTAAAATCAGCCAAAATCACCAAAATCTCATGCGTGCAAATGTCCTCACGTGAGATTTCAGCAATTTTCACCAATTTCTTGCATGGGGGTGCATGTTCCCACCCTGCCCACGTATGCACTTGCGCTGGCCTCCAGGACTGATTTGGTAGGAAAAGGTAAGTGCGGCCCTTCATTTGCTATACCATGGGAAAAAGGTGAATGCCAGTGAAAGATCAACTCCACTGGGCTTAACATAGGGTTAATTTATATAGCCCAGGAAAAACTATCTATTATTGTGGATTTTGATGCATGTTTCATTTATTTAGAGGCCTGCATTTGCTTAGAAGACTAAGAGAAACTTATTTCCTATATCAACTACAGCATGGCCATATGATGGTTCTACAAATGCAGCATTGTAGCACAATGGGCATGAGGTCCGGATGATTCTACAAAACAGTTCCAGGTCACATTCTATAGTGAGGTTTTCCATTACTCTCTATTGAGGTTGACAAAGAAAATTCAACCTTCCTCTCTAATAGGAAGCTGTTATGGATAATGCTGGGTTTTATATTTAGGCACTTGGTAAAAGTGATTCTGTCAAATACACACATAAAATGATTTTTTTATAAACCTAAAATGCCATTCAGATCCCAAAGTATTGTGGAGGATGCCTTTTTTCTGGTCCAATGTTATCTGGGAAAGGATGATAGGATTAATCTTCTATCCATTACTCTTAAAAATAAGAGTTCAGCCTTACAGATATGTGTGTGTTACAGAACTTGATGGGATCCAATAATTAGGTGTATACTCATAAAAGAATGAATACAACTATCTGCTCTGTCTCATTTCTGTTTCTCATATTTTGTAAAATAAGTTCATTTTGTCTTGTTTCCCTATTAGTTCAAGTTATTTTTAAAATGGAAATATATATTTATTTTATACTAAAATGTGATCCACTTGGTCACAATTTCAAACATCTTTAAGTAGGGAGATACCTTTACTTAGATAATCATGGGCAAGCAAAACTGTATTGGGAGTAGGAGCAATTTCTTGCTTCCTGTTGACTTCTCCATTAACATTGCTTGTTGGAGTTTCTGGAAATATACCTTTCTTCCTGCTTCCCTCCTTCTTCCTTTTTTCCCTCTTCACGCCTTCTCTTTGCTTTCTTTCTGTTCTGCCGGCGTGTTTCAACCGCCCATAATTACAGGGTAATTAGTCCAGGAAGACACACACCACATGATAAAAGGAAAACCCAAAAGTTTTTATAAACAGAAAAACAGAAACAGCTCCCTTTTTAAATGTCAAAGGGATTTTCTGGTACACACAAGGCACAGGTTAAATGCAGTCCAATTGCTCACCCAATAACTGGGAAATTGAGTCCAGAGAGTGCACACACAATCTTGAACAGCACAAAAACCATGATCTTGACGAAACAATGAATCAGAGAAACTGCCATGAGGCTAAAACACCAGGCTGCACTTTTATCTGTAGCACTAATTACAGAAGCCCTACCCAACCACAGGTGGCCTCATTTTCTCTTGTAATAATCCTTCAGTTGTTATCTCCTATGCATCACTCTATGCATGCGTGGATGTGTCATTAATTCTTGTTCAGAATCCAGGGATGATACAGATGATTGATCTCCTCCTGGGCTTTCTGCCAAAATCCCCTCTTCCCTGTCACTCACACTTCCTTGGTCAGAGGAGGCTTCGTCGGCAGATTCCATCGGGAGCAAAACAGGCCTGCGGCATGTGGATGTTTCCCCCACATCCACCTGCACATTCCTTGGGGCAGGAGCTAGACCAGAGCTAACCACAATACTTTCTTGCTTCCTTCTCTTCCTCTATCTTCATTCATACCATCTCCCTCCCTGTTCCTTCCTTCCTCCCCTTCCTTTCTTCCATCCTTTCCCTCTTCCCCTTCCTCTTTGGTCATTCCTTCCTCCCTTTTCTCATCTCTCATTCCCCCACCTTTTTTTGTTCCTTCTTCCTTACCTTTCCAGCAGGCAGGTAAATGACTACCTCTGGGTGGGAAAGTGAGTGATTGTGCAGGTATCCAGTGTAGCCCAAGCACAGAAGAACTGGTAGAGAGTACAAATAACCTGCAACATTCCCTGCCAGTTTCTCCATTGACTTTCTTCCTGCTAGGTGGAAGGTGGCAAGGAGCATTGATAATCATATCAGTTTCTTCTGCTTCTCCATTGACTTGTGTAAAGCTGTCAGGGAACATTGAAAATGAGGATCATGTGACCAGAGCTACTAGGCCCAGATACTAATTCATCCTCAACCACAAAAGTTACTGAGTGCTTCAGTTACTTCAAAGGTTGTTCTTGATGGAAAAACCCAAAGAAGACAATGTTATATTTCCTGTCTTGAGCTTCTGTATGAAAGGTGTAAAATATGCATCTAACAAATAACTTATCAAAGCATATCCATATTTGATATGCGACTTCCGTTCACTAACATTATTTGAAAATGATGTCTTATGATTAATTGGAAATGTGATTGTTATTTCTAATGAACAGCACAATGCTGAACCATCAATGACTTCCCCAAATTTCATTCCTGCAGGAGTCATGTGTCCAGTGAAGGGCTACCAAAATTTTTACTACCCCACTGTGGGCATGGCTTATGCAGGATGCCCTGCATTTTCTTTCAATATCTTTCAGTGCAAATTGGGTGCTCTGGGGTGGAGCTCCATTTTTCCTACCCCACTGCTTTCCCCCTCGTCTGGGGGAGTAGCCCACCCCTGAATGTGTCCCAGTATTCCGTAAGTCAACCTATTTGAATTTCCTTGGTTGAAAAATCGTTGCCCTATGCCTTCCAAATTCACCCAATCAAAGGTTGCAAACTATCAAACAGACACAAGAATTGTAATGATATATACTGTAGACACATAATGTAAGCATCCTTGTACAAACTCGACGTAGGCATTTTTAAAGAGGTCTGGGGAATTAGTTCAGTTGAACATAGCCTGAGTAACAGATATATATTGTATTGAACTGAAGAGGAAGGACAGGGTCTCAATGACCACAGTATCAGTTTTGAAGCTTGAGCTAATCATTCTTCATTCAAAGTACTGCCTGGCTTCCTATATCTTACCATTATTGCTCTCAAAGTCGGAAGCTAATCTGATGTTACTTATCCTTTTCCTAAACATAACTGCCAAATAGCTTATTATTGCTGTTGCTTAGCTTTGCACTCAACTAAAGAACTGAGAGGTTTGTTGCTGATCATAGTTGAATTATAATCTCTTGAGCTTAATCACTGCTCCCCATAAAAGCACTTAACAGATCTGTTGTTGTTTCTGCTTTTCCTCTGTTCCTCAAAAGACTGGTCTATTTCTCATTTAGCCACTTAGTACCAACTGAGAAAGAGAAATATCTTCTTCTGTAAGTCACTACCTGATCTTCTAAGACAGGGGTCCTCAAACATGGCAACTTCAAGACTTGTGGACTTCAGCTCTCGGAATTCTCCAGCCAGCATAGCCAAGATTGAAGACCTCCTATTCTAAGGGTAAGATACCAATATATCCAGTAATGGGCTCCTACAGGTATGGTCAGGTACACAGAAGCAGTAAAAAAAATTGGTCGGGTACACAGAATCAGTAGGAAAAAAATTGATTTTTTTTTCTTTTTTTCCCTTCTGGGCTCTGGGTATGTTTTTCCTATCTCAGTAAATGAGATTGAATGTGTATAATTTTAGAGGAACTATACGTGCGTGTACGTACATACACTTTATATAGTAGATAATGTATGTTTTGTATACTGTGTGTAATATGTATTACACATATGGCATATATACATAGAATTAAATAGTATATTTTGTATGCTCAGTAATAGTAAGCGAAATTGTATCTCCTTGAGGCGAGGAGAGGATAGGCACCCTAACCCAAACCCTTGATGTGAGTGACATCAAGTTGGCCACCTTTAAGCCAGTTACATGACCTTTAAGACACCAACCGGTCACATGATTGTCAAGCCACTCTCACTTGGTCACATGGCTGGCAAGCCACACCCACAAAATAAGCCAAGCCCACAGTGTGATTGTAAAAATCTTTTGTAGCCCTTCACTGAATATATCCCAATATAAAGTTTTGATTCCAAAAGAATGACCTAGTGGCACAGCTGCTTTAAAGACATGCAGACAGATGCTACTTTTGCACTTCTATCTACTTTGAAGCACTCAGTCTGGTAAAGTGAGAAGATGACTAAGTAGTACATTTATTAGACAATGCCCTAACTACTATTCTTTCACCAGTTTCTAGAAGAGACATAAAAGTTAACTATGCTAACTGAGTACAGGCAGTCCTTGGCTTACAAGAAGTTCAGTGATCATTCATCGTTACAGCATCCGCTGGGGAAAAAAAAAGACTTATGAACATTTTTCACACTTATGACTGTTGCGGCATTTCCACAGTCATGTGATTAAAATTCAGAAACTTGGCAACTGACTCATATTTATGACCCTTGCAGTCTCTTGAGATCTTGCGGTCATCATTTATAACCTTCTGTTGAGCAAAGTCAATGAAGAAGCCAGGTTCACTTGACAATGGTGCTACTGAGTTAACAACTGCAGTGATTCACTTAACAATTGTGGCAAAACTCACAAATGTCTCACTTAACAACATAAACATTGGGCTTAATTGAGGTCATAAGTTGAGGACTACCTGTATTATTATTATTATTTCTTTTCTATACAACCTGGTGTGAGATTTTTAATAACGCCGCTCCAATCACTACTTATGGAAACTCAGGAGAAGAAATTATTCCTTTCCATTTGGTTCACAATTCAGGAGTGATTTCTGAAGAGCTGTAGAATTTTGTGCAAATGTCTTTGTCACCAATTCATTCATACTGAAATTTCTGTTCCCTGATGTATTATCTACGTTATAGTATTGTACAGATGCAGTGTTACCTATAAATAAAGATCCATAATAATAATCAAAAGCTGTTGCAAAAGGCCAAGGCCAAACAATTTATCTTATAGAGTACTTTCTGCCAAACTACTCCCTTTAAGTGAACTATTCTTAAAGCTATAGGCAATCAGTCAAGCAGTCCTTAGAATTGGTTTTAGGCCAGCAAAAAAAACAAAACTATTTTCACTGTCTGGCTACCTACATGCTTACATGATTCAGGTAAGAGGACTACATTTCCATAAAGTTAGAAATTTCAATGCCACCTTGTTTTTAAAAAGATTTCAACAACAATACACTCCAGCTAAATAAGCTAATGAAATTTTAAGAAAGTCAAGGCTGTCTCTCCATTCTCTTAGAAAATGAATGACCTGAGCTTTCTCCACTCTAACAAAGGAAGCATAGATATATTGTTGTTATTTTGTTAGTCTCCATCCCTTAATTTGCAAAGGGCATTGGGGAAGCAGAATAATAGAATAACAGAGTTGGAAGGGACTTTGGGGGTCTTCTAGTTCAACCCCCTGCTAAAACAGGAAACCCTATATCATTTCAGACAAAAGCCAATTCGTACTAAAAAGATATCTAACCAACACCACTTTAAATACCGCAAATTCCAAGATTATTAGGTGATTGTGATATTATAAGATATTTGGATATTACAAGATACTCTTGATTACCAATCTTTCTTTTTTTTAAAAAAAAACGTTTGACCACTATCAGCTCAGATAACCTGTTAAGAAATATTTTTGGAAGAACACTCACTTGGTTGCTTTTTTGGATAAACAAATGGTGATCAGCCCACCTAACAGAGATGGAGATGGATACACCGATCTCCCACACCCCTTCAAAAACTTAATTCTGCCATTGAATGAAAAATTGAAGAAAAAAAAGAAGAGAAAATGCCTATGGCTAAGCCAGTGCTTCTCAAATGCACTGTATGGTCCCTCTCAATCGATTCCCCCGGATGGGGAGTGTTTTCCCAGTTGTGTGCTGCTCTGAGCCTGAAAGAGAAGGCAGCCAGGCAGGGCAGGGTGGCTGCATGGATTCTTCTTGTTCTTGGCAGGTGCCACAGTAGCCATGAATGGCATGGTGAACCTGCTGCCTACAAGGAGCAGAACCCTTTGCAGCTGGGTGAAAGCTTCAAATGGCACCTTAAAGCCTCTTTCCATACCATTCACTGTGAACGCTCGGCAGAGCGGCACTTATGGGCCTGGCTCCATGTCCAAAGGGGGCCCTAACCATGGTAACCTGTGCCTGCCTAACCAAAAACAGGCTCCACTGAATTCAGCAAGACGTAGTCCCAGGTAAATGGGTAGAGAAGCCTTCCCCAGTGAATAGTTCGCTTGCAGCTTATAATAAGTAAAATAATAAATATTAACACTGAAATTCCATTGGCATCCAGATCGGATAGTTGCAAGACACGCAAAATGTTTAGGGCGGGCGTAACAGAAAATAATTGAGAAGCATTGGGCTAATGCAGTGAACTAGAATGGGAGCATATGATGTACACAAACCATTAACTAGCATAAATGCAGTCAATAGCTTTCAAGGCTGCACTGGGTCACCAAAATATGACAGAAAGGAACAAATAAATTGTCTCATTCAAAGAGCTTAAACTGCAAGTAGCAATTCTCTGTGACAGTCCATGGTTTCTTCAGCAAGACTAAGAGGAAAAATAATATCTCTGAAGCAGTGGTGGGATTCAATTTTTTTTTACTACCGGTTGTGTGGTTCTGGCTTGGTGGATGTGGTGTGACTTGGTGGGCGTGGCTTGGTGGGCATGGCAGGGGAAGGATACTGTAAAATCTCCATTTCCGGTTCTCTGAACTATTCAAAATTTCTATTACTGGTTCTCCAGAATTGGTCAGAACCTGCTGAATCCCACCTGTGTTCTGAAGCCAAGCATCAGTTTTTCTTTCAAATTTCTAAATTTGCAGTAATTTAGAAATTTTGCAATCTCTCTTCTATGATGGATTTAAAAACAATGCAATTCTGGACCTTCATTTATCACATTTGCTATGTTGCTTTCCCATTCTGAGATGATACAACTCTAGCTGCCAGAACAGCAGTTTATATTAGAAAAGGAAGGCTGGTTCAGCAGCTGCCATCTTTAGATCAGCATCGTGGTAACACTAATAAGCTATTCTTCAAAGATATATATGAGAGTTATATGAGTAAAAATCCTCTCAAACTATATGCCTTGCATTGCATTTGGACAGAATTTATCACTTCTTCATGCTGACTTATTACGATAGGCTACTTTTTCAAATAAATCCTCAAAAATAAAAAAGAAGCTGGCTGAATCTGCTGTCAGGATTCTATGAGCTGTTATTAAAATTGCTAGCAAGCCTTGAGTAATCAATGTCTTCCACCACTTGAACTTCCATGTTCTCTGGAGTTGTCTCTACAGTACCTATGTCTAGTTCTAGTTTATTTTTTGCCCAACTATTTCCATGAGCACCAGTTCTGGGCATGAATCTGGCATGATCCTTTGTTTATCAAATCTTCAACTCTGTTCTGACCCATTTTCATTAGAAATCAATATAGTTTCCTTTGAGACAAACTGATCTCCTGGTCTACATGGAAGCAACTCTATTGGGTGGTGGTATGTGTATTTTAGAATTGATATTGCCTTTCCCTGGGATATTTTTTTTTAGTTTCCTATCTATTTTATATCCTGGGAAATCCTTGTGGTGTTCCATTCAAAAACCACACAGGTGCAACCGTGCTTATCTTTTCAAATAAAGTCAAGGTCAGTAGATACTGCTACCTGCATTTGAGTTAATCCAGCCTCAATCTAATCCTATAAATATCCCTTAAATCTCCTTATATCTGACTTGTTCATTACATTCCTGAAATATCTCTACTGCTAGGATAATCAGAAAGCAACAGAATGAAAAATATCCCCCTATAAGCTACTAAGTATATTGCTTGCAGTCCTAGATAATACATAAGAGACTGGATTTAGCACCTCTTCCCTACCAGCATTGACAAGGTAATTATTCTGTAGCCATTCAGGAGCTGCAGATAATGACAACCATTTTCAAAGTGAGGCCTTACTCTCTGATTACATCCATTCCCCCCCCCCCAAAAAAAAAGAAAAAAAGAATTATAAATCCAGTATATTCATGAAAGGGAGAAAAATGCAGCAATTAGAAGTTCTAAAAGATACAGAATCACTTTTGGCTTATGGGAACACAGATTTAATTTGACATATTTATGGAAGAGCTAATTGGAGACTGGGCATGTAAAGCTGAAAGTCAGTCAAAGAAAAATGTGACACTTATTAAACAAGTTTGCCTTAAAGGAAATGTTATTTTAAATTCTTAAATGCTGAAGAATGTGGTATTGCTACATTATTATAAAGAAACTCCAAGCATAAAGATTACAGAATTTGTTTCTAAATTAAATTTGTAAAATTTGAAGGCAAGTTGTTTAAAAAGTGTGTGTACAATCTTGAAAATATGCTGTTTTCACTCTATATCCATTTTCCTCAACTAGATGTGGTCCAGATGTCTGAATTACAACTCAAAGTTTAGCATGGAAGACTTCAGATTGATGCTAATGGGTAAATACAGCTGCAATTGAAAAGTTCTGCATTTGCTATTCCTATAGGGATGTGCAGCCCTTCAAACTGAAGGCCAAAAGCTGCTTCAGGGGCAAAGAATGCATGCTATACCTCCCAGTGCCTATGGTTTTTTCTGGGATTCTCATGATAGTTGCTCAGTATGAATCTGAGCTAAGGAAATGCCGTTAGCATGCCTGATTCTGCTTCAAACTCCTTTTTAGTTGTCAATATCTCAAGCTGCAACAAAGCAGTTTGGTGTAGAGGTTAAGGTGCAAAGCTAAAAACTGGGAGTAGATTAAAAAAAACTTGCCAAAGAGTCAATTCTACCGATATCAGCCTCTCAATACATTTGAGTCTGTTCTAATGAGGGTCAAATGCTTTAACTGCATCCCCGGTTACATTCTCAGACTGAAGCACATAGGCTTCAGTCAGGTCCTCCATTCTGGAGGGAAAATACTGACTGTTGATTGGCTAGACTGTTTGGCAGCTCCCTATAAAAGGGCTGGCTGTCAGACAGAGCTTTTGCTGGGTTGTAAATAGTTGCCAAATAAAGAGCTGTTGTTTTGAAGCCACTCCTGTCTGCCTCTTCCATTCACCCTATCTAACACCCCTCCTCAGTTCAGCCTACTATTTTTCCCCTTTAAACATTAGCAGTTCAATGAATCCTTTTCAGCAGTCTAGTCTGTCACCAGTCTTTTTTTAAAGTAACTTTGGTTTTGATTATGACGCTGCAACTGCTCACAAAAAAAAGTTATTAAAATATGATGAGTTATGTGTTTTGATTTGAAGAACAAAGGGGAAAAAGAATATTAAATGGTCTTCTGAGGTAACAAAGAATGTTCATATACCTGATGAAAAAAATAGTTTGAGAACACGGCCTTTATGTAGTTCAAATACTAAAATCCATGACCTGAGCAATCTCTTGCCCTTTAAGAAGGACAGCAATATTTTTCCCCCAGTTGGGAGTTAAGTAAAACTAAGAGACAAATTACTTTTTCTGCGGCACGAATCCCAGCGACCAGTTAGGTCCCACAGAGTGGGTCTTCTCCGGGTCCCGTCAACTAAACAATGCCGCTTGGCGGGACCCAGGGGAAGAGCCTTTTCTGTGGTGACCCCGGCCCTCTGGAACCAACTCCCCCCAGAGATTAGAATTGCCTCCACCCTCCTTGCCTTTCGTAAGCTACTTAAAACCCACCTCTGCTGCCAGGCATGGGGGAATTAAGATTCTTTTCCCCCTAGGCCTTTACAATTGTATGCATGGTATGTTTGTATGTATGTTTGGTTTTTTATATTAAGGGGTTTTAATTCGCTTTTAGTATTGGATTATTATTGTACACTGTTTATGATTGCTGTTAGCCGCCCCGAGTTTTCGGAGAGGGGCGGCTTTTAAATCCAATAAATAAATAAATAAATAAAATAAAATAAATACTTCCTAATGTCACCAGGAACATACAGGACACAATCTTACAGCTCAGAAGCTCTAGCAGTTTACCTACTGAAGTACTCTTAGTTTTACCGGTATCACAGGAATATTTACTCCAAAATTAGCTGGCATACTCCTAGCTTGAGACTGAATTTTAGCAGAAGCAGTTCATAAAGATTCATTACTATTCATAATCCCTCCCAGAACTTCCTCCACACCATCCTGAGCATTCCCACATCCTTATCTGCAACTCCTTCTGCTTAATGATCTGTGCATTGGAGTTGTTGTTGTTGTTGTTGTTGTTGTTGTTGTTATTATTATTATTATTATTATTATTATTATTATTATTATTATTATTTATTAGATTTGTTTGCCGCCCCTCTCCGATGGCAACGGAAATGGCAGGATTGCAGTTGTTAAGCATTGTGGTTACCTGATGTTTCTTTTAATGATCGCATTTCTTAGCAATGGAAATTTCAGTCCCAATCTTGAGCTGGTTAGAATTGAACTGCTGGCAGTCAGCACAATTAGCCTGCAATATTGCATTCTAACCTCTGCACCACCACGGCACTGTGGGCCTCTATATATTAGATGGCATTTTGATATTAGATTATGGTATTTTATATTTTATAGCATGAGAGTTTTCAGTTTAAGTTTAATTTAATTTATATTTTTAATCTATTTTATGAATGTAAAATTGGGTGGGTCAGATAATCTGCCGGCAGGCATGGGACCATTGAAATTGTTCCCAAGCCTATGACTGAATGATAGGATAAATGTGGATGAATGGTTCTAAATATATTGGGGTTCAGAATTTGAATTACATGTTTTAGCATTGTAGTTTTTTAGTGTCTTTCAATATTAGATTTCTCAGATGTTTTATATTTATCTGTTGTGAGCCACCCTGAGTCTCAGGAGAAGGGTGGCATAGAAATCTAATGGACAAACAAACAAATAAATCTGGCAGGCGCCTGATCTAAAGAAGGTTAGTAATTATTCCCCTGTAATTTTTCAGGAATTTTCTGCCATAAGGGCTTTTTGTTGCAATGAAAATATTGTTTTTTAATTTATCTGGAGTTCTGCAAATTTCTCACTTTTAAATGTATTTTCTTTCTTTTGTTATTCACAATTATTTTTTCCTTTTCCTTTTAACATATTTCAGTTATTTACTGTAAATTGACCTGTTTCTTTTGAATTTTAAAAATATATAAAAAGTCCTATGTTTGAAACAAGATATTACTATAGCAACAAACATAGCAGAGGAACTGTTTACAGAGAAAATGACTCAGAAGGTTGTAGGATAGGTCACAAGCCAAATGCCAAGGCTGATGGAATAAAGAATCAATAGTCAACATGACCGGGAAATTCCTTCTTGAAATGAAATCTAATTTAGAATGACCCAAAGTTATTAGTTGATATTTTCAAAAGAAATAGAAAGGAATTGGTTCCATGCCAATGCAGTGTATATTCTGATTGTGGGCTGTTCTTGAAGTTCCTGAGATGAAACAATGTTAGCTATCTTGACTGATAAATTAGGAGCTTTTGCTATGCCATCAAGTCAAGAAAGCAGCATCCTATCAAAGAGGGACCAAGCCTAAAGATTTAATTTTCATAAACCTCCCTAACATTTCTATAGTGATGAGATTGCAGTAAGTAGATTGGAATTTGCTGAACTTGATATTTATATATTGCAAACTGCAATAAAACTGTCACCTACCTAGCTTAACTGATTGTATTAGATAAGTAACTCTAAAAATGCAAACTACACACTGTCCATAGGGTTAAATATTACTGAGGGTAACCTCTGCATGCAAAATACAATTGCACCTGCAAAATACTGTACTATTACATGCAAAATACCTATAATATTAGAGTTGTTACATGCAGTCATAAAATGCTATCAGTTTATTTGAAATGTATTTTACTATTGTACAAATAGGGAGTCAAAGAAAGAGGATGAGAGACAAAAGGGAACAAAGTACCAAGTCAAGCAAGGATATGCACAATAAACTACTCACCTCAATCAAGCTGCCTTCAGATGTCTAAGAACCTTCCTGTATCAACCACCCGGCATTTTGATGCATGATAATCTATACCAATGATGGATAATCTATGGCACATGTGCCACATGTGGCACATAGAGCCACTTCAGAGGGCATGTGAGGCATTGCCCTATGTCACCTCCAGCACCGGCTTGCTGATTTTCAGCCTTGGGGAAGGCTGGAGTACAAAAAAATCCCAACGGGTGTTGTGGTTAGCTCTGGCCCAGCTCCTGCCCCAAGGACTGTGGATGTGGGGGAGACATCCACATGCTGCAGGCCTGTTTTGCCCTCGGTGGAATCTGCTGATGAAGGCTCCTCTGACCAAGAAGACATGAGTGACAGGGAGGAGGAGAGTGGGGCAAACAGCTCAGAAGGAGATCAATTATCTAGCTCCTCCTTAGATTCAGAACAAGAGTTAATGATACAGCCACGCATGCGGAGAGTGATGCATAGGCAACAACAACTGAGAGATTATTATCAACGAAAATGAGGCCACCTGTGGTTGGGTGGGGCTGTGGCAATTAGTGATGCTGCTATAAATAGCAGCCTGTGGGTTTGGCCATTGTGGAGGATTATCTCATCGTTGTGTTTCATGACTGCTTTACTGACTTTGACTTTTTTGTGCTGATTTTTCCCTGCTTTGAAACTAAACCAGAGCAAAGTGTGTTTCACTTTGTGAAAGAAGGACTTTGAATTGCCTCACAGCTGCAAGCTAAGTATCACAGGACTGATAAGGGACTTGTATAAATTACCAGTTTGTTTGGAGACGAGTGCTCTTGGCTATAACAAAAGAGGGCTTAGTTTAAGTGAATTTTCATTATAAAGAACGTTGTTTTGAATTTTCAAACGTGTGTGTGTCTGAAATTTGTACCTGTGAATTTTTGGGAGGATTCTACCAGAGAGCCCGACAGAACAACAGGCAAACCAGAAGTTTGGAAAAACAGACTTCCGGTTTGCCCATTGTACTGTTTTTTGCATTCCAGGCCTTCAGGAAGCTTCCCCGAAGCCTCAGGAGTGTGAAAAACAGCACAACAGGCAAACTGGAAGTCTGTTTTTCCTAACTTCTGATTTGCCCATTGGGACATTTTTTTACTATCCCATGCTTTAGTTAGACCTGTGCTCATGTGCAAGGGTGGGCTGGGCGTTGTGCTCATGCACAGGGGCAGCACGGAGGATGTGCATGCTTGGCAGGGAGAGAATGGGTGTTGGTATGTGCACATGCGCTAGCATGCACACACACACATCCTCTTGGCATACGAACCAAAACAGGTTCATCATCACTGATCTATATATCACTAACTTTCTTATGTTGTTTTGTTTGCAACCTTCAGTCATTGAGCCAAGATAACTGAAACTTTGAAATGAACCCATTTCAGTAATTTAACCAGTTTCCATTATCTTGTTTCAATGAACCCATGGGAAAGAAATTCAGGGAAGTTATAACTGCTTTGGTACCACTGCACTTTCCAACTACAATTTCCAGAACCCATTGGTTGCCTGGCACAAAGGAAGATGGGAGGGCAGTATCCCTGCCTTTTTTTCAGTTTCTGTCCGGCCTCTGTAACCAAATGACTGGTGGTGAAACTCAACAGATGAGTAGCAACAGGCTGCTTTGAAACCAAGGCAAAAACTTAAAATTTCTTACTCAGATGCCTTCTAGGACTGGTGAGGAGTCAAAAGGGGAGCTCCATTGCTCCTTCCATAGAGAGCATCTTAGAAATACATCAGGTTGTGTACAGCAAGGGTGCAGTTTTCCTTGTGGTCCATGGTTGCTTTTCTCCCCCTCCCCTCCACAAAATGACAGACAGTTCTGTGAGTCAATCAAGGAAGAGGGGTAGTGATTTTCAGTGCTCTCTCCCAGCTTCCCATAAACAACATCAATGGTAGAAAGTTGGAAGTCACTCTTCCAACTGCTCTTTTTGCTTGTCCATGGTTATTCTGTTCAGGAAAGGAAATATGTCTGAAATGATGATCCAATGCATTATGGGTAGTCTAGTTCTCTCCACTAAAGGAAAAAAATCAGATTATGCAAGGGGGGGAACTCATTAAACCTAATGCAGTGGTAATATTAAGTGACTATGGATAGGCTAATATTCTGATACATAGTCACTACCTCAGTATTTATTTTATCACCATGTTCAGTTCCCCACTACTCCAAACAACTCTCCTAATATCAAGCTATTTTAATAAAATCAATAAATACCCATCAGGTAATAAAATCATTCAACATTCTTACTGCTGCTGTTACCTGAAGATAAACTGATTGACAGGGTTTCAAGAAGAACAAACTTCTTCAGAATCCCCTCTTCCCTAACTACTATGCTATCCCATAAAAATGTTTCTTCTACACCCAGGGAATTGATAATGCTCCATGCAATGATTCCAACTGGGCAAAACCATAAGAATCCTGATCCTGCAAAGATTGCTGACAGGAAATTTGATGTTTTCTTAATTTCATTCCAAACAAACTGGATGAGGAAAAACAATTGGAAATTAAATCTAAAACAAGATGGAGATGTTGTTCATCAGGAGGAAATTGGAGACCAAGATGAAGCCTGGGATAGGGTGGCAGTTTCCCAGAAAAGTCAGTTTTAGAAATGAGAGGCCAGGTGAAATAACGCCCAGCCGAAAGTTGCTGATGGCGGGAACCAACTCGGCTCCCCCATCAGTTGGGGTGTTCCCCGCGGTAGCCCAGGAACGCCCCAGAGCAATCAGTGGCTGCTCGGGCATTCTGGGAAAGGGGTGGGTGGGGGTGTGCCCTTTATCAGGGCTTGCTTGCCCCCCCGGCTTCTCTTGCCCCCGAGCTCGCCACAAAATGGACACCCACCCACCCTCTGCTCAGTCCAGGATGTTTTTATAGGTCACCTGGTTTGGGGCCAGGAATTTTTGCAGTCTTATGGCATTTGCTACGGATTGTTTTTCGCCTACTCCATCCTGGACGAGGGAAAGGATTTGTGGTTACGGGGTGCATCTGTATGTAAATAGGTTTTGATTCAACAATTGGATGTTTATATTCTTGGTCACTATATGGCAGAAACGGGGCGGAAAGCGTATCAGTAGCAACTGTGTGTTCTCCTTTGGGCATCTTTTGTAAGATGATTGGCACCCCCATTGCACAACTCAAGCTTCCTCCCCGGACAGAGAGGTGTGAAGGGGGTGCCCTTGGGGCTCACCTACATTATTTCTGGTTCCAGGTCATGCAGGGCGAGCCCTTCCACACGCTAGGCGTGGCTTTCGGGCTGGATGTAGGCGGGGCATGTCTCACCCTGACCAGGCATGGAGTAATGCCCATTTGAGTTGCCCAAGTATGTTGTGTTCAGGAAACTCCGCCCCATTTAGCGACCCCTGCAGGTCTTTCTGTTAATATTTAATAAAGTGACCCATTTTACCCAGCTTGGTGTCCGAGTGTTCATTTCCCGTCCAAGGCAATGTTCCTTCATTCCCACCTGGGTTTGCAGGTGGTGGCTCAAGTAAGGAAAACCTTTGGATGGCTAAACTACTGGTTTGTTTGTGACTCATTTTAAGTTGCTCAAATGTGACAAACAGTAATCTATTCCCAGATTATAAATTGTCAATTGCACAGTACATGAAACCACCCTTAAAAAGGGCCCCCCAAGTTTCAATGGATTGAAAATAGAGTGACAAATTGCTAACCAGCATGGGATACGGAGATGACATGCTCTCTTTCCACAGTCTGAGGAGCAGAGCTCCCTAAAGCTGTCAGTTGTTTCCATCCAACTCTCATTTTTAAAGTGCTACGTGAGTGCACTTAGTGTGTGTGCTATGTCTCAAAAAACATTGTGGACAGAAGCAACTCAGTGAAAACAAAATAGAGTGCTTGGAAGAAGCCGTCAATGTCAAATGCCACCTTTTAATGGGTCAGCACTAGCCTCTACCTCATAGACAATGCCATTGAAGCAAACAAACCTCTTTCAGCCCAGCTTTTCATCTCTTTTTCTTCAGAATCCCTAATGGCTATAATAACATTCCTCTCTATCTGGACAATATCTGCTTTTCTTATGAACCTCGATCATGCTGATGACTAGGTGACCATTCACAATTCCTTGCCATCAACATCTAATTTCATTCAAATCCTTTGGCCTTTATTGAGGTCCTCATCCTTCAGATTAAACTTTATCACTCCCTTTTACCTCCTTTTACTAAGAGGCACAAGAACCTGCATTTGAATTTTTTAAAGAGCAGTTCATTATATTGGCATTTTAAAGCACTTTCATTTCTCTTCTGAGTTAGACCCACTTTGTTCCTTTTCTGATAAAGCTTCTACCTGAATGGAGCAATCTTTTTACCTAACTTCAGGAGATTTGACTTATGACTATAATTGAGCCCAATATTTATGTTGCTAAGTGAGACATTTTATGCCCCATTTAATGACCTTTCTTGCCATGATTGTTAAGTGAATCATAGCAATTGATAAATTAGTTATATGCTTGCTAAGTGAATCTGTTTACCCGTTGACTTTGCTTTCAGGACGTTGCAAAAGGTGATTCCATTATCCAGGAAAATTGCTTGATAAATGTGACTCCATTGCCAACTGAATTTTGATTGTGTGACCACGAAGATGCTGCAATGGTTATAAGTGTGAAAAATTGTCATAAGTCATATTTTTCACTGATTTGAACAATGCCTAAATGAACTGACGTAAATCAAGGACTACCTGTACTTATGTTTTTATTTGTAATGAAGATAATAAACGTTTTCAAATATTTTTTCTTTTTTATTCTTGGCTTTTTCTGTAGACCTTTTATTTTCTCCTTTCTTTACTTTCCCTTCTTTCTGACTTTAGCTTGTATTTTCTTGTGCTCTTTCTATTTCAATAAAAAAAATGATTTATAAAACCCCAAGGATTTCTGAGAGAGAAAGAAGGAGACAAGTAGACTCATGGACAACACAGGAGAACAACTGACAAGTCTACTTTTGTGTGCCATAATTCAGTTGGAAGCTGACAGGGGTAAGGAAGCAGATATCCCAAACCCTGTCAGTCTAACGGAGAGAATTGAGAGAATTTCCCCGTGAAAGGCAGTAGGGAATAAGTATAAATAAAATCATCAGTGCCTCATGAAAGGTTTCTTAGCAACAGGTAGAAGGAAAAACCAAAGTAAGCAAACTTAAGCAAGCATGAAATATACTAGAAGTAAAAAAAATGTACTTTGAGAAAAGTGGATCCACCCCAAAGGAACAGAAAAGGAACTTAGAAAATAGAAGAACAAAAGTGAGAATAATTCTCTCACTATAAATAATCTCACATTGTTGTTGTTAGTTGTATTTTGAGAAAAGTGGACCTACCCCAAAGGAACAGAAAAGGAGCTTAGAAAATAGTGAGAATAATTCTCTCACTATAAATAATCTCACATTGTTGTTGTTAGTTGTGAAGTCCAACCTATCGCAACCCCATGGACAGGCCTTCCTGTTCTCTACCATCCTCTGGAGTCCATTTAAGCTTATGCCTACTGTGTCAGTGACTCCATCTAGCCACCTCATTCTCTATTGTCCGCATCTTTTGCCCTCAATCTTTCCCAGCATCAGGCTCTTCTCCAGTGAGTCCTTCCTTCTCATTTGCTGTCCAAAATATTTGAGTTTCATCTCAATATTTGTTTGTTTGTTTGTTTGTTTGTTTATTCAGCTTCTATGCCACCCAATCCCATTGGGACTCAGGGAGGCTTAAATACCTCACATAATAAATCTGATTTTGTAAATAAATCAGGGAATGCATGTTGCTCAATCAGAATGGCTTGTTTTTGTCATCTGATGTCTGGCCAGCATTAATTTGTGGCAAATTCAAGCCTATGATCGTAAATTCATGGAGGCTGTTATTCTGAGGTGATGTTCTGTTTGAAAGGTACTCTTGATGCCAGTAATCCCAGGAAAGAATCTGCGTCTGTAGTTCTCTGTCTTCTTCAAGAGTGACATCCTTTATGGTGGTCCATGATGAGGTATCAACTATCACTGTTGGTTAGGGAACAACAACTTTCTTCTGCCTGGATGATTTATTAATTTGGTATTATACTGCAATGCACTTGATTGGCTATATGTGTGTTTTCTTCCCTGTTCTCCTGGTCTGCTGTATCCAAAAGAGTGTGAGATGGCTGATTTGCCTCATCCATATCTCACTCTTATATACACGTGTGGGCAACAACCCTGTTACTATGAAGTAAAGGGCAATCTTCTCAAGCCAAGCTGGCAGCATTCCCAGGGTGATCCAAATACAGGATAGCTATCTTACTACCCAAATCTCTAAATCTCATGCAACAAATGCTCTGTCCTACACATTGGTAAAAAGAATCCGAATACTAAATACACACTTGGACAAACTGAACTCGCAGAAGACCTTCACTCAGTCAAAGATCTTGGAATACTCATTTCCAATGACCTAACTGCAACAGCATCGCCAAAAAAGCACTAAGAGTCACAAACTTAATTCTATGCAGCTTCTTCTCTAGAAACACCGATCTACTAACCAGAGCATACAAAACATTTGTCAGACCAATTCTTGAATATAGCTCACCTGTATGGAATCCACACTGCATAACAGACATTAATACAATTGAAGGAGTCCAGAAATACTTCACAAGAAGAGTCCTCCACTCCTCCTCATGCAACAAATTACCTTACTCCTCCAGACTTCAATTACTATGTTTAGAAAATTTACAGCTACGCCACCTCCGAACTGATTTATTGTTGTTGTTGTTGTTGTTGTTGTTGTTGTTATTGTTGTTATTATTTATTAGATCTCCAAAGACTGTGTTCATAAAATCATACATCACAATGTACTTCCTGTTAGCGACTACTTCACCTTTAACAACAACAACACAAGAGCACGCAATAGATACAAATTAAAGGAAATTGCTAGAAACTAGACTGCAGAAAATACGATTTCAGCAATAGAGTGGTCAACGCCTGGAATTCACTACTGGACTCTGTTGTTTCTTCCCCCAATCCCAAAATCTTCAACCTTACATTATCTACAATAGACCTCTCCCCTTTTCTAAGAGGTCTGCAAGGGGCATGCATAAGTGCACCTTCGTGCCTACCATTCCTGTCCTAATGTCTCTTCATCTTTTCTATCTCTACTTTATACTTATATTATGTTAAACATACTACAACACTATAGTTGTATGATAAACAAACAAACAAATAAATAAATAAATAGTATTGGGCTGCCCCTGCTATGCCTGAGATCACTGATCCAGTAACAAAAACAGTGATGTGTGCGCAACTGTGCATCCCCGCCATGCCACCACATGCCCCTGTGCACCCTTGGCAAGAATTTGCGCGGAAACAAAAAAACCTGACAAAAATCACCAAAATCTCACACAAAGATGCTTGCACACATGAAATTTCAGCTATTTGGGCCTTTCTTTGCTTCTGTGCATGCGCGGAAGCAAAGAAATCTCTGAAAATCAATGAAATCTAGCGTGTGTGAACATCCTTGCATGAGAGTTTTACCGGTTCCTTTGCTTCCACCAGTGAAGGGCTACCAAACTTTTACTGCCACACTGTGGACGTGGCTTATGCAGGACGCACTGCATTTTCTTTCAATATCTTTCAGTGTAAATTGGGTGCTCTGGGGTAGAGCTCCATTTTCGCTACCCAATGCATTCCCCACCATCGGGGCAGCAGCCCACCCCTGGCTTCCATGAATGTGCTTAAGCAAATTCTCACCTCTGGGACCGATCCGGTAGAGAAAGGCAAGTGCAACCCTTCAGTGGTTTGAATGAAATAATAAAAACCTACCATCTGGGGAAGGTGGCCTTTGTAAGATCAGGAAGAGCAGAGTCTAACATTACCTACCTGCGGCTCTGTTGAAAGGGAATCACAACGTTGAATAGCAACGTTCATTAAACGGAGGTATAAAACATATGGTGAATGTTTTCCAAATATTGACAGATCCAGAGAATATTCAACATG
Source organism: Erythrolamprus reginae (assembly GCF_031021105.1). NCBI lineage: Eukaryota > Metazoa > Chordata > Lepidosauria > Squamata > Dipsadidae > Erythrolamprus > Erythrolamprus reginae. Next base: position 304,806,610 of record NC_091950.1, on the reverse strand, counting down.
AAATTTCACAAAGGAGCAATTTTGTTTCATCTGTTATTGGGGACCATATGCCTCTATTTCTATTGGCAATTTATTTTGTTAGTTCTCTCCTGTACAACAATGGCTGTTAGATCCTCACAATGGTGTCTAAAAGGATCTTTTTTTCCCCTTTTCTAAGCTGCTTTAATTAAAGCACCCAGTTGTATCCAGTAGTGTTAGTAGAGAACAGCTGCTCATTACCGTGCAGTGTAGCAACAGTCTTTTCAATGCTCTTGTCTTTTTTTATTTATCCCTACTTTAAAAAAAAAAAAGGACAAAGAAGGAAGCAGATCTTTCTCCATACACATCTTGAATAGGTTCAGAAATAAGAATGTATCATTAGCAACAAAGATCTAGGATCGGAGATAAGATGAAAGCCAAGTAGAAGTTTCCTAGTTGAGGCAGCTGAATGAAGCAATGCTGTTGAAGGTCACCACCCACATTGTATTCACCTCACCATGCCAAAGTGTTCTTTTTTCCCTTTTTAAATTGTCTGAAATATCAAAGGGCAGAGAAAGTTCTTTTTGTGGATCTACTTCTCAGCTTTTCTACCATTTGTAACTATTTAATGATTTTGGCAATAATGCTATTTGCTGAATTAACCAGTCACCCCTCTCCCCTCCCTCCCTCTCCCTCCCTCTCTGTTTCTCCCCTAAAATAACTATATAGCAGTAACTATACTGCTCCAAAAAATAAAGGGAACACTTAGACAACAGAATATAACTCTAAGTAAATCAAACTTCTGTGAAATTAAACTGTTCACTTAGGAAGCAACACTGATTGACAATCAATTTCATTTTGTTGTCAGCACATTCGACTTTGTACAGAATGAAGTATTCTATGAGAATTTCATTCATTCAGATCTAGGATGTATTCTTTGAGTGTTCCATTTATTTGTTTTTAGCAGCGTATATTGAATTCTACTGTTTAGTGCAATATTCATGCAATATCAGGGTTTTTTAATTCAATTGTATAGAACATGAAGGATGTGTGTTTTAGTTTTTCTTAGGTATAATGTACACTGAAGATAGAATTTAATTTCATTGTACAAGGTACAATGATGATATTGTTAAAGTTAAAATCCAGAGGTTTACATTGCAAACATAAATAAGTGATTACATCTAATAAAACACAGACTGGTGGATTAAATGCAAAGTATATTTATGATTTATTATTAAATTTATACCTTGCCTTTTTGCTTATCCAAGCACTCAAAGTGGCTTAGACAAGTGCTATGCCTAAATAAGCACCTAAGGCAGGCTACCGAAAACCTTTTCACTAAAGTTCAAAGTCATCAAATGTAAATTACAGAAATCAATAAACAATTTTGTTGGCTGAGTTGATTGAAATGGAAAGAATGCCCATTTTAGTCAGCGAGGCTGCTTAAAAGGATCCCACGTTTGGCTTTCTACATAGAAGTTACTTGTGATGAGCTCAAGTTGAACATTTCTCCAGAACCGCAGGAGGGGGGAAGAAAAGAAACTATGGGAAGCTCTGCTAAGATCAGAAAGTGGCTGGTAATGTTTGGGTGTTCTTCAGAATTGCTATGATTGCTATGGGTTGATTCTAAGTAAAGTCAAATTGCTATGTGCTTTATTTAGGAGGAAAACATTTTTTTTTAAAAAAAAAAAATTAAGTGATGCCTTTTTGAAAGCTGAAAGCCTCCTTTAGAAGATGTAAGGCTCGTGGTTGTTGTCGTGGGGAGATGGGTGATGGAAAAGAGGATCACTGTGTATACAGTTAGCCCAAGGGTGAAATTCAAAATTCTACCCTTCACCTAAAATCCCTACCAGTTCTGTGGGTGTGGCTTGGTGGGTGTGGCAAAGGAATGATTCAGCAAAATCTCCACTCCCACCCCACTCCTGGGGGAAGGATATTGCAAAAATCTCCATTCTCACCCCACTCCAGGGGAAGGATACAGCAAAATCTCAATTCCCTCACAATTAGTTGGGATTCAGGAGGCAGAGAACAGATGGGGGCAGGGCCAGTCAGAGGTGGTATTTGCTCATTCTCTGAACTAGTCAAAATTTCCACTACCAGTTCTCCAGAACCTGTCAGAATCTGCTGGATTTTACCCCTGAGTTAGTCCACAACTTACAACCACAATGAGTGCCAAATTTCAAAAGCCTCTTTCAAATCCCTCAATATCAACACCACCTCCTGGGAAATCCTGGCACAAGATCGACCAACATGCTGATCCACCAAGGCTGTCAGACACCTGAGGACAGAAGAACATTCATAGCAGAAGATAAGCTAGCACTCCGCAAAGCCAGAACTGCAAATGTTGCAACAATGGTGCCCACACATATCTGCCCAACATGTGGCAGAACATTTCGTGGCTGTATAGATTAGATTTAGATTAGATTTATTGGATTTATATGCCGCCCCGGTTGGTATAGGCCTTACCAACCACCTGAAGACATTAGATGTCAAGGTCCTCTTTGAACATGATGGACGAACATCATAATCACTGCCTTGTACTCCTGAAAAAAGTCCACAGGATTTTATAGAACTACAGATGTTACTTTATTGAACAGTGAATGCAACAGAAAGGCAAATTTCAGAGGGCCCTTTTAAAAGGAAGATACACATGAGTAACTGTTAGCTAATAGCTTCCTTCTCTAATAAGGATACCCACGGGAGAGACTTGGCTAAATTCTTTTATAAACACACCTCTTCCTGCTTGAGAGTCACTAGCTAGGAAGGAACGTGCTAGGATTTTTCTTTTATTTAATCTTCCAAGACAAGGAATAAGACAGAGTCTAATCCAGATAAATATGAAACAAAGATTTTCCAGGACGAAAGAAGATTAGAAGCCATACCAAGCAAGAAGATGGGTTCCGTGTATGTTTCTAAGATGCAAAATTCCTTTTAGACCCCAAAGAGACAATCTCAGCATGAGAACAGTAACAAAGTTGGAAGGGAACTTGGTGGTCATCTAATCCAGCCCCCTGCTCTCACAGGAGATCTAGATTATTTCTGGTAGGTGGCTGTCCAGTTTTGTCTTAAAAGCCTCCAATATTGGAGCATCCACAATTTCTGAAGGCAATTTCTTCCACTGGTTAATTGTTCTCATTGTTAGGAATTTTCTCCTTAGTTCTAGGGTGCTTCTCTCCTTGGTTAGTTTCTATCAATTGTTTCTTATCCTGCCTACAGATGTCTTGGTAAATAAGCTGCCTCCATCTTCCTTGTGTCAAAACCCTTCCTTGGGTAAAACTCTGGACAGTTTAATTTTAACCCTCAGAAGAAATGATTGATTGAAGTATTAAGAGTGTCTTTCTAGTAGTATTTACTAAATAATTTTTCTCTTTAGCCTTTAAAGGACACCATGGAAGACAAGTTGTACTTCATTGTACTTACAGTTGTTTCTTTCTGAGGTTGTCAGAGGAACATCACTTCTGTCTAAAGATGAGAGCTATTTTAAGACACCCAAAACTCACTAATGATATCTATATGTAAATAAATATGCAAAATTATATTTTCTATATAAATTTTCTAAATGTTGTGGTACACTTTAAAATGGTTTTAAAATGTTCAGATATGTATTTGTGGGGGAGAAATGCCCATTTAAATAAGGAACTAGTGTGCTTGGAGATCAAAATGTCTTTTCATCAACAACTAACTACAGCACTCAGTGGATTCCAAAAATATAATACAAAAGAGCCTCAAACTTAGCAGGTTTATAAGTATACTGTGTGAAATGTTACATAGGAATGAATACAGTTTAAAGTACACTCTGACCATTACAACCAGAAGGTAGCATCTAATAATACTATGGGGAGACTTTGTGTCTCTCCAAGTGTCTCTACAAACCTCTTTACTAAGGGGCCTCTGTGCTAGGATAGTTTCAAATACCAACAGTTGTAACAAAAAAAATTGATTCTATTTATTGTGTCCATCCATTGACTGCTTTCGGAACAACGAATAATGAACATTCTGTTTTCTATTATCTATCTTCTTCCCTGTCAGGGTCATCAGATGGTTTCAGTTTCCCTACTTCTCATGTACAGTACTTTGCCTCATGTATGTGATACACAAAAATCAACATGCATGACATTAACTCTCCTATCCATCTAACTGGAAAACATTTTTAAAATACTTATTAGAGAAAAGTATTTGATTAAAATGTATTTAATAGGAAAAGCTCATACAAACAACTGATATACATCAGGAAAATAGATATAAATGCAGGCTAATTATGCTGGATGCATTATATATGTGTATAATACTGTAGAAAAGAAAATTAAAATTGGAATTATTATTATGGTTGGTTGCATAGTCAGCCAGATGCTAAGACTGGATTTGACATTTTGTTCTATCTATTGAGTCTTTCCCAAGAACTTGGGATAGACAGATATTGTTGTTTAAAGGAATTGTCACAAGATATAAGCTCTTCCCAGTAAAGTTGTCTTTTGAAATTGACTGATAGTGATTTTGTCAATGGTATCCACGTGGTATTTCAGATGTTTCAGATTACACACAAGACATCTATTACTATTGGTAATAATCTATTAACATTGGTTAAGGATTAATTTACTCCACCCCAAAAATGCCATCTTGGTCTTCTCCTCAATATTTGTTTCTGCAACAAAAGCTTAAACCAAAATGCAATTCTTTGAGCCCAGCATGACATGAAATATGTACCTAGTTATACATGTTCTCTCCTCTGGAATGAATCTCAATTTTCATAGGCTTTCCAGAACTTCAAATAATAGCTTTTACTTGTAATATAATTGAACCTGACCTCCAATCAGACATTCCTTGTTCTCTCTTGGCTCCCCAATAGGTCACCTTGTCATCTTGCCATCCTTCCAGAACATCGATTGAGGCAATCGATGGTAATTTGTTCATATGTTTATTTTAGATTTGATGACATTATATTGTTATGCCTTGACCATAGTATTTCAACTAATGACAAATTTCCTTCCTTTGGAACTTGCAAAGGCATGGCACCACTGCTTCAGAGCAATCCCCCCAAAGATTAGAATTGCCCCCACCCTCCTTGCCTTTCGTAAGCTGCTTAAAACCCACCTCTGCCGTCAGGCATGTGGGAATTGAGACCCTCTTCCCCCTAGGCCTTTACAATTCTATGCATGGTATGTATGTATGTATGTTTGGTTTTTTATATTAATGGGTTTTTAATTGTTTCTAACATCAGACTACTATTGTACACTGCTTTATTGTTGCTGTTAGCCGCCCCGAGTCTCCGGATAGGGGCGGCATACAAATGCAATAAATAAATACAATGAATGTTAAATTATGACTCATAGCCAGTAAGAGCTGTCCAGTGTGCTGCAGATAAATCCAAACCTTTTCTAAACTCTCCCAGTCTGCTTTGGAATTCAGACATTGCCCAGATCCAGAAGGTACCTCTAACTTTCGGCACTGAATACTAGTAGACAGCCTTTTAAAGTCTTTTAAGGTTACAGTTTGAGCACAGAATTTATATTGGACAATCCAGAGCTGTGCCCAGAACTCAATGAGTCACCACAAGGGAATAATGCTAAATATTAGCATTTCCTGAGCTATATAGAAGGACTGCTGCTGACATGAAGTCCATACTAATGATTTTACACTCAGCTGACAAGAGAAAAGGTGAGGGAACTTATTCCTGCCTGGGCACATTTTTATTCTTCCAGTAGGTGGGGAGGGCAGCTGCAGATTCCATTAGTTATAACAGCTGGTTTCACAGAACCCATTTGCATGCGGAAGTTAGATTGATGCAACCTCCACTCTATTATTGTCTCAGCTGGGCTGTCCACCAAATAATCCTATTTCAAGTACTTGTTCTGTAGTGTTATCTTTGTTGTCTCATGAGCCATGGGCTTGTCTTTCTCTATTGAAATTATAGTGTTCATGTTTAAAACTGGGTAGGGTAATAGGGGGTTGGTCAAATTCTGCTAACCAGCAGCAAGAAAATTTTATAAAGCCTAGTGGTTCATCTGCAATAACGTAGCATTTGTGTAATCCCTAATGCTTATACATATGATCTGATATTTGTTAACTTTTATTTTTCAGACAGTTAAAATACTTCTTTAATATGTGCATTGCCAGGTGGATTTTTCTGAGTGAAGTTTTTGTTAAAGAAGTTTCTGAAGCTCTAAAGTTTTTTGTTAAAGAAAACCTAAAAAAGCCACTGGGTTTTCAAATGGTAGAATGGGCCTAACATCATGCTAAGGCCCATTTCACACATCCTAGAACTGTAGAACCATTCATATTGATTTTCCCCCTCTAAGAGATGAGCTATAATGGAGGCAGCAGCTGCATCAATTATCAGCCAAGGAACATATTAAAACATGCTTCACTCTAGAAAAAGAATTGTGATAGAGCAGAGCTGCCAAACTCACTGGTCACGCCCATACCCGGTTTAGCAAAGGGTGGAAAAGTCATGATATGTCACGTGGCACTGTCCTGTTGCTGCAAGTTTCACACCCCTGTTACAGAGGAAATATCTCAACCAAACATGTAGCCCTTCTTAGGGATTAATCAACTAGGCTACAGGGAATCAGTCTAGAGTCAAAAATTTAACTTTTTCAAGAGCTTACTACAAGCTAGATTTACAGATGTTCATTCTATGGCTTAGCTGCATATTGAGTTGAAGATTCTTGGATCTAATCCTTGGGTCCCCAATATTCTAAGAAGTTTGTTGGTTTATGTGTTAAACCCATAACATAATCTGATATTATTTTTTTTCCAGATTCCTCTAATGAAAACCTTCAACCTCAACTATAGCAAGTATTTCTAACAATGCCTCTGAACCACATATAGATCCCAGAGTTATTGCTTTCTAGAATGTAGATATTTTGTGATTGACTTCTACTATTTCAATCATTATAGAAATTTCATAATAGGGTCTGAAAATTTTCAAATGCACCATTGGCCCATGAAAATGAGAATTTAGCAGTGGTGGGTTGCTCACAGTTCAGACTGGTTCTTAGAAATGGTAGAGGTGATGGTAGAAGGCTCCACCCATCTGCCCAGGACACTTCTGCACATGCTCAGAAGTGTCACACGTGCAAACGCACATGCAAACTGGTAGCAAACTAATTCAGAACCCATTACTGGAATTTACCACATCATTCTGGCACTGATATTTTCCAAGGATAAGTTTGGATTCTTATGCAATTCAGGCATAACTGATTGAGGTTAAAGCAAAATGTTTCACCAGAGAAGCTGACTTTGGTATCAGTACATAATAGAGGGATATATCATGACTTTGGGTTTTTTAAGATTAAAACTTCTGAAACAATAATTTATGCAGAAATACAGATGACATATTTATCACAGGCAATTCATTCTTATATTTTTACACTAAGAATAAACTTTTCCAGGCTATGAGGGGGGAAAAGAGCATGTCTCCTAATGACTGACTATAAGACATTTTGGAATATTGTGTTAATTTGTACATGTCTAATTGACTGGCCCAATCCTGATTACATGGCATTATCAAAACTAACTTTTTGTCCAGATTTGGCCTGGATATCTCAGTGATTTGGAACTCTTAGCTGTCTCTCCCTCTCCACAACTTGAAATTATACTCAGCTTTTCAAATGCAATTTTTGCCAAGTGCACTAAGAGCAGATAATTATTATTTCTGAATGTGCTCTAAATTATGTTTTCATAAATAGCCAACCCTAGCGCACAGCACAGCAAGAATACTCTAATTTAACCATGTCCACCCATTAGAATACACTATTTTAGACCTTTTGTTGTAGATCTTGTCAAAGAGACACTGAATTTTTAGAAGATCTAAAATTTCAAAATAGATTTTGGTATATTATTTCATGGCAGCAAAAGATAACAAACAGAAGAGATGTAGAACATGAAAAATGCATTTTAATTATAGTGTTTAGAGAGAAGCGGTGGGTGATAGGGGCATGCGAAGTGAAGCTTGATTGTCGCTGCTTTTTCTCAAAGACCGAACTTGCCTACAATCATACCGAGCATGGCAAAAGACACTGCCAAAATACAGCAAAGTGAAATAAAAGTATAGCTCATTACCAGTTCATAAAAAGAAACTGGAATGAGGGGATTGCATTAACTGCTGTAAGTGCTTATTATGCTGCTATGCGTTGCTCCAGAAGGATTTCTAAAAATATTTTGATACTATGTGTGGGGTTACTGCAAGAAAAATGTGCTCAGAAAATTTGGTCATGTGCAAATGAAAGTGAGTTCATTTCTTTAATGTGATTTATTGCTGGGCTGTCCCATGGGCTGGATGCATCACGCGCTGACCTGGTTTAGCAAAGGGAAGAAGTCCCAACACATCCCATGATGCTGCCATGGCGATGTGAGTTTGACATCCCTGATCTATTATATTAGTGGTAGTGCAGTGGTTAGAATGTAGTATTGCAGACAAACTCTGCCTACAGTCAGCAGTTCAATCCCGATTGGCTCAAGGTTGATTCAGCCTATCATCCTTCTGAGGTCAGTAAAATGATGACTCAGATGGTTGGGGGCAATATGCTGACTCTGTAAACAGCTTAAAGCACAATGAAGCAGTGTATAATAATAGTCTATTGGTATTACTGTCTACAGTAAACCTTGCTCACCAAGTAAATTAAATACTGTATGGGCTTTCTCACTCAGTTCTCCCTTAGTTCCCCAATGCTAAAAAAAAAGCATTAACATTCCACTGATATCCCTCATTTCTTTACTCATTTTTTTGTGGAAAAAATAGTGTACACATAGATTGCATGCATCTTGTATATAACATATAACTAGTTTTAAAAGCTCAGGTTCATAGTCACACTGATGGAACAACAGTGCCCACATACTGCAAAATTTCACTTAGCACTGACTATTCTTCTTTGTTGATTCTTGCCTGGCTGGGCCGCCTTATTTCAACAAATAGGAAAAATGAGCATAGCTGACTGCTCAGCTCATTTATGACAAAAACGAACTTTTGCCTCTAAAGTTTTAAACTGAGTTTAAATCACACAATGATGTTAGATAATAAAATGAGTGAAATTCTTATTGGGGCACATGCTTTATATTTCTCCTTTATATCTGTTGTGGTTAGCTCTGGCCCAGCTCCTGCCCCAAGGACTGTGGATGTGGGGGAGACATCCACATGCTGCAGGCCTGTTTTGCCCCCGGTGGAATCTGCTGATGAAGGCTCCTCTGACCAAGAAGACATGAGTGACAGGGAGGAGGAGAGTGTGGCAGACAGCTCAGAAGGAGATCAATTATCTAGCTCCTCCTTGGATTCAGAACAAGAGTTAATGATACAGCCACGAATGCGGAGAGCGATGCATAGGCAACAACAACTGAGAGATTATTATCAAAGAAAATGAGGCCACCTGTGGTTGGGTGGGGCTGTGGTAATTAGTGAGGCTGCTATAAATAGCAGCCTGTGGGTTTGGCCATTGTGGAGGATTATCTGATCGTTGTGTTTCATGACTGCTTTACTGACTTTGACCTTTTGTGTGCTGATTTCCCCCCCGCTTTGAAACTAAACCAGAGCAAAGTGTGTTTCACTTTGTGGAAGAAGAAAGACTGTGAATTGCCTCACAGCTGCAAGCTAAGTATCTCAGAACTGATAAGGGACTTGTACAAATTACCAGTTTGTTTGGAGACAGTGCTCTTTGCTATACCAAAAGAGGGCTTAGTTTAAGTAAATTTTCATTATAAAGAACATTGTTTTGAATTTTCAAATGTGTGTGTGTCTGAAATTTGTACCTATGAATTTTTGGGAGGAGTGTACCAGAGAGCCCGACAGAACAATATCTTTTGGACATTATAATTAGACTATAATAACACTACGTTGACACTTGGAAGAGGCTTAACAGACTGAATGGAGATATGTTTATCTCATGAAATCCCTGGCTAACTCATTTTCTTCGATGTTTTACTTAGGAGATACGAAGTGGAACCTTCTGGAAGATTCTGTATGAAAATATATGAAAAGCCACAGGGGTTTCTCCTCTTCCAGCCAATTAGTTCCAATTCTGAAGTTGAGAAGGAGCCATGGATGGACGCTACTCCCACTTTTCTGGCTTTTATTGATTTCTGCAAGCATGGTTTACTTTTCCTCATTGGTCCTTTCATTCTTTTCCTTGTGTAGTTGACTATTCAAATGGATTACTGGCAAATGAGGTTGTAAAAATCATTAGCTGTAGTCAGCAGATGTTAGATGCTGGAAGCAGGCAGTTCTAACAACTTCTTTTCTTTAATTAAAATTGTAAATAAATCATGAGTCTTTGCAAGCAGAAGCCCACAATCTTTGAGGAAGATGAAAGATATCTTCCAACAGCTGAGAGCCTTGATGGACCTTCTTTCCCTCTATTTTTTTTTTCATTTATTCCTTGCTTTCCCACAAGAGCCCATATGTACTGGCTCACTGTTTAAAAATCCTAAAGATCAACACCAGAAAACATCTGTAATTCCTGCTGGTCCATAAGCAGATTTACGTTTCTTGACAACAAATGTGGATTTAAAAAACAAATGAACTTTCTTATATTTCCTAGGTTTTCTGATACTTGCTCTGCTTACTTTTTTTGTAAATCTGATCCCAAACCTGATGGCATCAGTGGTTTAGCTTTTTATAACCTAAAGACCACAATTGTGTAGAGAGAGAATTTAGGATTTATTCCAGGTCCCCATTGCTTTTCTTACTCTTTCTTTAAAAGATTGCTTGAAGGCAGTAATTTCTACCCTTCCTTCCCAGATATATGCATAAGATGGCATCTGTGCCATCCTAGAGCTGGGTGGCACAGTGGTTAGAGTGCAGCACTGCAGGCCACTTCAGCTAATTGCTAGCTGCAGTTCAGCAGTTCAAATCTCACTACCGGCTCAAGGTTCACTCAGCCTACCATCCTTCCAAGGTGGACAAAATGAGGACCCAGATCATTGGGGGAAATATCCTGATTCTGTAAACTGCTTAGAGGGGGCTGTAAAAGCATTATGAAGTAATATATAAGTCTAAATGCTATTGCAATCCTATTGGATTTTTCCCCTGGTAGGATGTAACTAGGAATTGCTGGGCTTTGCCAGTCCCTATGATGTATTTCCTGCAAATAAATCTCTTTTCTACTGTTTTCCTTTTAATCTACTCTCCCACCCTTTGTCAGATGCAGTTTACCAGGAGCCAGGATGGAGTTCTAAAGCACTGAGATTTTATTCCACACTACCTATACACAAGAATCTGATCTACCAATAGTCGAAACAAATTGGTGCCAGATAAGAGGCAATGGACTTCAAGGGGTGCTGAACTTAGCTCTCTTTTAGCAGCATAAAAGACTCCAGACTGATGATGTGCTTGATCCCACCCTCGGGCTCAGCCTGGTCATTTCTTACATTCTTTGAAATATTCATGCCAATTCACAGCTGCTGCTTGTAACTGACAAGACATCAGGTCTTGTTTAGTAACTGTCTGAAGTTGCTTCAACCCTGAATAAGTAACTTTAAGACCAGCAATTAAACTTACAATTGTTGCAATGTCCCTACAATCCCATGATTGAGGTTTGAGCACTTTGCCACCAATGGGCATTTACAACTATCACAGTATCCAGTGATTTAATGGTCACCATTTATGTAACAAGTAGAATCAATGGAGAAGTTATATGTAAAAATTGCAAGTTGCAGCCAAGTCATGTCACTCTTAAAGACTGTGTGTTGTTCGTTTAATGACTGTGGTGGAAGTGAAGTTGTAAATTATTGCTGTCACATGATGTCTCATTTAATGATTTAGTACTTAGTGATGGGTTAGTTTGTCCCAAGAATAGTACTACCTGTTCAATAAACAGTTTTACAGCTTCAAAATTTTATTCATTCATTCGTTCATCCATTCATTCATTCGTTCGTTTGTTTGTTTATTTGTTTATTGGAAAATTGCTGTCTACTGGCTCATGGTGACTCAGGAAATAAAAACACAATATGAAAGAAATAAAAATAAAAGATCCTGAATTTATGTAACTTAAGTTATCAGTTATGTAAATAATGTCACTAATTATAAAATACATTATAGCTATAGAATAATTAGCACCATACTCTTTTGTCTCGCCTTTTAGTTATTCTGAATTCATAAACTGAGCATTAAGAAAGTCTGCTACTTTAGTCAAATAATCAATGAAGTGATATAGTGCAACCCTTCAGATAACCTTTTATACAAATGCCATTCTTCCACAGCTTGTAAAAAGGTTAAAGGCATTGCATAGCACCCAAATAAATACTGTCATTATGAAGTTGGTTGGTCTAGTAATAGTCACTGATCCAAAGTCACCCCTTGAGCTCCCACAGTTGAGGAACATTGGTTTTTAGCACTGTGCATGCATCAGTGCAAAGCATGCATGCACCCACTCAGGAAGCGAACAGGCAGCGAGGTAGGTTAGAACCAGTGATGGGCTCCTACAGGAATGGTCAGGAATGCAGTTCCAGTAGCAAAATTTGGAGCTCCACCCCAGAGCACCCAATTTGCACTGAAAGATGTTGAAACAAAATGCATAAGCCACACCCACGGTGTGGTAGTAAAAATTTTGGTAGCCCATCACTGGTTAGAACCCACCCCTGGCTAGGGTCTATGATGTCACTTAATGCTATACAAAAGTTCTTGAAAACAAATGTAAAAATGTAATATCCTAAACCAGTGTTTCCCAACCTTGGCTACTTGAAGATATTTGAACTTCAATTCCCAGAATTCCCCAGCCAGCGAATGCTGGCTGGGGAATTCTGGGAGTTGAAGTCCAGATATCTTCAAGTTGCCAAGGTTGGGAAACACTGTCCTAAACCCAAAATGTCAATATTTGTGGTTTGCTTCAGTTTAACATGTAAGGTAAGTGAAGGTTCCAATTTTATCAGCCATGGAAGAATTAAAGCTGACAGGAAGTTCATGAGTCTGGTCTTGCATAACCCCAATATTATTGCAAAGCTTGGACTTTTAATTAGCTTCCAGTGTATCCAAGGATTTAACATGCCAGCAACTGGCAAGTTAAATAAGAAAATTGCTTGAGCTATTTACCATTTACAAGCACGTACAAATACATGCAAAGCAGGGAATGTCAGAGGTTAAGCATATGGTAACTTGTATTATTTATCATGTGCCTCTCTTTTAATTTAAATGCAAAAAGGGAAGAATGTTTTGTCACAGTAATAAGTAATATAGCAGGCAATGGGTACTCTGCCCACTTATCTATACATAAATAAATTTACCCATATGTATGCATGTATGTACACATATGCATGCATGCACACACATACATTTTTGGAATTATGAAGGAATGAATAAGCAAACAATAATCAATTCCTCCCTCCCATTCTTCCCACTTGTCAGTACATTTCCTAATATTAGTTTCCTATACAACTTTTATTTATTCATTTCACGTACTTACTTTCATCACTGTTAGACATTTTAATTTTATATAAAAATGATAACAAACTTATAAAAAGTTATTGCTTTAGGGATGAAAAGACTGTTTAAAATCCAAAGACATTTTAGAATAGAATAGAACAGAATGTTTTATTGGCCAAGTGTGAGTGGACACACAAGGAATTTGTGTTGGTGCATACGCTGTTAGCGTACCTAATAGAAAAGATATTTCATCAAGAATCATAATCCAGGTACAAATAAGCAATTAAATCGTATTAGGAACCAGTCAATATAAATTGTAGGAATACAAGAACAAAGTTGCAATCATACAGTGGGAGGAAATGGGTGATGGGAATTATGAGAAGATTAATAGTAGTGTAGACTTAGTAAATAGTTTGACAGTATTGAGGGAATTATCTGTTTAGAAGAGTGATGGTATTCAGGAAAAAATGATTTGTATCTAGTTGTTCTGGTGTTCAGTGCTCTACAGCATCATTTTGAGGATAGGAATTGAAACAGTTTCTAACCAGGATGTGAGGGGTCTGTAAATATTTTCATGGCATTCATTCTAGATTACAATGTTGATAGACCCTGGGTTCTTTTGGCTCCTCCTTCTTTCTTCAAGATTGACCGGGAATCAAGAGTTGATGAGAAAATAAACTTTTACATCCAACAAAACTCACTTTATTTAAGTCAGTACCTTTATGGCCAATCAAAGAGAATCTGGTGTTTTAAAATTAGATGTGGCAGAAATCTGTGTGTAGAATTCTACTCTATAAACAGTTTCTAAATTAAATTAAGCTAATATCCTGCTTATTTATACATGTGAAATTATATTTTAATAATAGCATATAAATTGTTGTCACAATAACAAATAATACGGTTGTGGACGTTGGCTTTATTTCCTCTTAATGAAACACTTCATGCCACCGGGTCTCATTGAATTCAGTAATTCCATCTTACAGTGTAGCTTTGTATCGTTTTGGCGGCCTCCTTCAGTACTGTCAATACCCAGAATCAGCTTCCAGTATGCTCAGAAGTCTATTAAGATGACTAGGCGCACAGGACAAGTGCCTAATAGCAAGGCTAAATGAAACAATGCCACACCCATCATGGCCATTATCTTTAGAAACGATGTTGAGCTTCTTTTATGAGGTGATTTCGAACGCACTCTTTGCTCAAAGCCTTCTTGAAGCAAAGCATCAAGCTTTTCATAGGCCTATTGGATCAAACCTTTCATGGTTTTAAATTTCAACTTTCTTAAATACTGAAAGGCCCTTCATAAAACACTGAAACAATAATAGCAAGCCACAACTCTGAAAGCATATTTGTTTATTTTTTTCAAAATGGAAATAATTTCATGTAACATTATCCTGCTTACGTCTTTAGTATTTGCTTTTTAATCAAACAACCTAGATTGTTTTTAAAAGAATAGGGTAAAAAAATAGTGACATGCTCCTGGCTGATAAACCTTATACACAAACAGGCATTTGATCATTAAAAGAGTTAGCTATAATATGGATGGCTACATTTCAAATGTACTATATTTTGCCCTTTGAAATACATTAAAAAGAAAAGAGTTAAGGCATCATATTGAAAAAGGAAATATGTTTTTTCCCTGTTGAAGGCTATGCTTAGCATACATAGCTGATCCTTTACAGACTATGTCACCCACTAAGGCTGAGCCAGGAACACTGACTATATTTTCATTTAGGAAGGTCAGAATGAGTAGATGACCTTAAATTTCTGATTGCTTTGGCCTATGACTACAAAAAATAATAGCCAATTCCCCAGCTACTTCTTAACCTTGTTCCAGATTTTCTTTCAAGAATTTTTGAAGTGTCAAGAGAGCCAGATGAAAACATCAGAGTTTAAAAGAAATTATTATTATTTTTTAAAATGAACTGGGAAAGAAATGTAACCAGGCTTCAGATCCTTTAGCAATGGGTAAGCTGCCCCGTTGCTGGGTGGGCGTGGCCATGGTGAGCATGGAAAGGTTTTATCTTTCCCAGGTGCCAGAGGTTTTCCTTGAGCCTCAGAAAGGACAAAAATAGCTTGCCCCCAGGGTCCAGAGGCCATCCAGAGCCTTGAAACAGGCCCCTTTATGGACTCCTGGAAGCTCCGATGGGCCTGTTTTTTGCCCTCCCTGCACTTACCTGGAATGATGAATAGGTCATGTGAAGAATCCTGGAAGGGGTGAGGTGGGACAGGTGGAGTGGGCATGGCCAGCCAGGGGTTTGCCGAACCCCAGTGATCCTTGGCTAGAGGATCGCCCAAACCATGCCAAACCCCTTCATTTAAGGCTGTACTGAAAAAAGTAAAGGTGGCAGGACAAAAATCTCACATATAAAGTTCCTAAATAAATACTCCATCATTACTAATTTGATTGTTTAGCAGTACCATTGGGCAGTTCACAGGGGTGGAGACATTATTTAATGGGCCTCTGTGAATCTTAGGCCGTGCCTCCTGGCTAGCGTCGTCCTGAAATACAAATTCTATATAAAGAAATGTCATGTTCTGAGTATCCAGCACCAATAAACAGCAATTTTTGTTTGAAGCATTTTATCCTGGAAAGTGTGAAAACCCGACACTGAGTGACATGCAAACAGTCATTGCTAACCATGGTCTCTCTTCCACGGCTTAAATTCCATTGGGCAGGCCTACCCTACCCCTTCGACTTCCGGACCTGGAATATTTGGCTACATCTGGAATATTTGGCTGGGATATTTGGCTGCAGCCAAACAGCCTGAAATATTTGGCTGCATCTAGGTCGACGCTTAGTTGCTGACCCACTCTCTAAGTTGCAGCTGATTGGTGCTTTGCTTCCCAGCTGATCAACTCCGCCTCCCAGCTGCTTATCAACACAAGGAGCAGCGTTGCTGCCTCCCTGCAGTACCCTGTGCCCAGCAGCTTGTTGGTTGATCCATTTGTTGCTTCCCAGCTGATCAGCACCCAATCATGCCCCTGTAGCTTCCCCTCCCTGACTGGCAACCCTAAGATGGCTCACCCAAGGCTTGCTGTTGTTTAGGGTTTGACAAGAAGCAGTTTGAAAAACAGGTAGTCCCCAAGTTACAACCATTCATTTAGTGACTGTTCTGTCTGGGTTTTCCCAGACCTCCACACCCACTGAAAAATAGCCAGACACTCTGGTAAAATCCAAAAGTAATTTATAGCAGGAAAAAATAAGCACAAAGGAAAACCTGTCTTCACAGCAGACAGGTTACAATACTTTACAACAGGGTCCTGATGTCCAGTCAATTCCAAAAGCTTCTTGCTGGCACCCCCCCCCCCCAAGGTTTCAAGAGTCCAAGGCACAAACCAGGATTGTAGCCACCAAAGTTCACAAACAGGTCTCACGAATCTCCAAGATAAAACTCCACAAGCCAGGAAGGGTGGGGCCGCCTTTTATCCTTTCCCAAGCACCACACCCAAACCCAGCTGC
This sequence comes from Erythrolamprus reginae, assembly GCF_031021105.1. Classification (NCBI taxonomy): domain Eukaryota; kingdom Metazoa; phylum Chordata; class Lepidosauria; order Squamata; family Dipsadidae; genus Erythrolamprus; species Erythrolamprus reginae. The sequence continues at coordinate 304,789,844 of NC_091950.1, read as the reverse complement.
GACCCCTAATGCTGGAAATATCTGGCCAATTGCGTTCTTCTCTCGTTAGCTCTCCTCTGTCGCATATCTATGAAGTCACTAGCATCTTCCCCCAGGGAATCCAGGCTGCTTGCTGGGGAGAGCTCCCCCTGGTGGAACTCTGGCTGTCCTTCATCTTCAGCCTGGGATTCAGCTTCTTCATCAGTCTGCCCCTCCTGGTCCTCAGCCTCTGAGCCGGACACCGACAGCAAATCAGCCATTCCCGGAGGGGTCCCAGGCTGAACCACAACAGTGACCATTCAAAGTTACAGTGACACTGGAAAAAAATGACTTATGACTGTTTTTCACACTTGTGACCATTTCAGCATCCCCATGGTCATGTGAAAAATAATTCAGATGCTTGGCATCTGGCATGTATTTGTGAGAGTTGCAGTATCCAGAGATCTTGATCATCTTTTGCAACCTTCTGACAAGCAAAGACAATGAGGAAGCCAGATTCTCCTAACCACCACCTTATTAACTTGACAACAAGCAGTGATTCACTTAATAACTGTGGTAAGAAAATGGGGCAAAATTCAATTGATAACTGTATTGCTTAGCAATTGGGGCTCAATTGAGATTGTAAGTCAACAACTATTGGTAGATGAATTCTAAAGAATCTTCCAATCCCATGATTCTGCTGAATTTGTCAAAAAGCGCAGCTTTGAGACAGAACATGGGGAATAATGGAGCTGCTCAGAAAGGCAATGAAATGGCTAGCAATAGCAATAGCATGTAGACTTATATACCACTTCATAGTGCTTTTATACAGCACTCTCTAAGTGGTTTACTGAATCAGCATAATGCCCCCAACAATCTAGATCCTCATTTTACCCACCTCAGAAGGATGGAAGGCTGAGTCAACCGTGGTGGTGTGATTTGAACTGCTGAACTACAGCTAGCAGTTAGCTGAAGTAGCCTGCAGTGCTGCACTCTAACCACTGTGCCACCCTGACTCGAGTGATGAGAAAAAAGGAAACAGTTCAATTCAGAAACATGAGCCCTCCTCTTTGGTATAACATTTGTGAATTTAATTTATATGGCCATCATACCACATACCACAAAATGCAAAACAAATACCATTCATAATGCAATGTATGTTGCCATTTTGTGTACTGGGAATCCTGGTATAAGAACAATATCTTTTCACACCCTGGAAGAAGAAAGAAAACAAGCCGGTTCGATGGAAAATGATCACGGCCTTCTTTTTTCCAGATCATGAGCAAATATATTGATTTCCAGGCAATGCACTGACTAGAGGGGCCCCTACATGGCGCCAACAAAAAAAAATCCATTGATTTCTCTGTTTTCACATGAAAATAAAGTCTGCTTGATTAGCAAGTGCCGAAAGATGTAAGTCACCAAGCAAGGATCTGCAAGCCAATACATTCAAGTGATTTTTTTTAAAAAAAACTAGCAAAAACTCATTCAGGACAGAAAGCAAAGCAGTTCTTAACAAAAACAAAACATATTTTAAAAATCCAGCAAGCAATCAAAGCCAAGATCACAACACATGTATACAATAAACAGATGTATGTAATCAGCAACCAAATCCAAATAAATTAACTCCAAGGTTAACTTCAGACCAACAGTCAAGTAAACAATACCCCCATCAAGAAACTACCAAAGAGCCATTAGTAAACAGCCCAAGAAATAATCTCTAAAGTTGCCCTTATCCACACAGAAAAGCAAACCATTAGAATATGAACTGACAGCAAACAGCATTCCTCTCCGAGTCTTCAGAGATGGGCGGCATACAAATCTAATAAATAATAATAATAATAATTATTATTATTATTATTATTTTATTATTAATAATAATAATAATAATAATAATAATAATAATAATAATATTAGCCCTGATGATGTTACCTAGTTAGGTTAATGAACAGGGTTGGGCTGCTAGCCGGAATGCTAAATTGGGCTCACGGCCGTGACTCATGAGTGCTTGCGGGGACTGCGTGATTTTGTGGAGATAGCAAAATTCTACATGGAGCCGCAGGTGCGCCTGGGTTTTGGAGAGGGGTTTTTGCTTCCGTACATGCCAAAACACAGGTGCAGAAGCAAAATCACACTGGCCCTGCAACTATTCACGAGCCGCGGTAGCGAACCCAATTTAGCTTTCCGTCTAGAGCCCACCCTGGTAATGAAACATCTGCAAGAAAACAAGCAAGTTCAGAAAGCACTAAGAACCCCTCATTTCAACCCCAAACTACAGATATTATCCTTTATTGAGGTGTATGTACAACCCGGGTTCCTGCCGGTTTGGACCGCTTCTATAGAACCAATAGCGGGAATTTCCCCCTGCTCACCGAATCAGCAGCAGTGGCCGGATGGCCATGCCACATGGCTCGCTCAGTGGTGCCATAGGTGGCACCAGGCGGGGGTTCCAACTTACCACCACTACCAGTGCTGATGCACATGCAGTTCCTGGTGACCTGCAGGGGTGCACATGCATCTGGTGGGGGCACATGCACATTAGAGCAAGGTTTGGCTTCTGTGAATGTGCATGAAGCAAATCTCATGAGAAGATGTGCAGGTGTGAAAGATTTTGATGTGTGTGTTTTTGCTTCTGCGCATGTGCGACCGCAAAAAAAATAATAATTACAGAAAATCACCAAAATCTCACACATGCATAGGTCCTCCCACCAGATTTTGCTTTCTGTGCATGATCCCACCCACCAGTCAGTCAGAGCTGTGTGCACAGCTCCATTTCTGCTACCAGTGCGGCATCCCCTCCCTGTTCCGGTAGGCACCTGATACTGGGTGGCACCATTTTTTTTCTCTTCTGTGCACATGCAGAAGCTATTTTGTGCTTCTGCAGATGTGCAGAAGTCAGCTTTTGAGCACTGCATATGCATGCATGCACCCAAAGCATGCACGCCCTTTTTGGCACAGCCATGCAGCACACAACGTGCATATGTCCACATGGCGCAGGAGGAAGCAAACAGGCAGCGCAGTAAATCAGAGCCCATCCCCAATTTTTATGTATGAATGTATGCAGCTGAGCATTTTAGACTGAACTATACTGGAAAACGGCAGCATTTCAGATGGAACTATTACTGGAACATTGTAGCATGCAAACACTTTAGTTATACTGTTTGAGACGTGCAGGCAGAAAAGTTGCAGAAGGCTAAAAGTAATATAGCTTTTCTTACATCTTGGAAACCCGGAAAAAATGTGTTAATATAGTGTGAGGAGAGTTTTTTATTCGGCAACAACTCATCCAAGACAATGCACAGAGATAGTTTACAACTGTATCTGTACTAATAAAAGTGTACATTACATTCACATAGAGAAAATGGCAAATGTTTTCATATAACTGAGGCATCTACCCCAAGAGCCATTCACTCTCCATGATAACCATACTGCCAGCCAGGTTATTGAGCCATAGAGCAGCATGCTCTGCTATTAATAATGACAGTAGCAAGGATTTTCCCCCCAATAATTTTAATGGCATAACAATGCTATAAATTGAGGAGCAAGTAAGGTGGAAAAGTTCTACAATTTATGATTACAGTTAAAAATATTTCTTTAATCCATGCGCCTATGCTTCTGTGTGTGCGTTTGTGAGATTGTTTATAAAGCATCTGAACAGGTCTCAATACAGTGAGGTGTCTCTTTCCTGACTTAGGACATATCTTTGACATATCTTTGGAAACCAATTTCTATGTGTCTCTAATTTACCTCCGATAGAATACTTTCCCCACACTAATTTTGAATTACTGTTAGTTTTATGGTGACTGCACCTATTCTGATTACCTTAAACATTCTATGGAACAAATACAGCAAGAGATTCAAACTTTTTAAAAGTGTTATAATTATTATGCAAAATTACAATAAAAATAAGCAACATTTAGAAACAGCATGTTTCTACCAATGCTGAAAGTGCTCTAATACAGAGGTCCCCAACCGCCGGTCCGTGGACCGGGACCGGGACCGGGCCGTTGGGGCTTTTCAGCCGGTCCGTGGCGCCAGGGCCCCCTTGGCCTTTCCGCACCACCAGCGGCGCTCCCCCCGCCAGCCAGCCAAGCCCCGCGCCCGCCGGAACCGGCTCCTCGCTCTCCCCCCGCCGCCCGCCGCGTTTGCAGGAGGTGGGGAGGGTTGGGCGGCCCGCCAAGGCCAGGAGGGATGCCGCTGCCCCCCCTTCCCTCTCTCCGCCCGCCGCTGCGCCTCCTTGACGCCGAGAGGAAATGCCGGCAAAGGCTTTCCTCAGCGGAGGCCGGCGAAGGTGATATTGAATGTCAGGGGAGAACGGGCGGTTGCGCGCGCTCCCTATCTCCCTGCTAGCCCACTCGGAATATTCAAAATAAGAAAAACCTTTGCCGGCGAAGGCTTTTCTTATTTTGAATATTCCGAGTGGGCTAGCAGGGGGATAGGGAGCGCGCGCAACCGCCCGTTCTCCCCCGACATTCAATATCACCTTCGCCGGCCCCGCCTCTCCTGCAAACCCCCTTGCTGAGAGCCCGGGGCGAAAGTGCTCTCGCAAAGGTGAGGCGGGCAGGGCGTGCGCGCGTCATCGCTGAGAAGAACAGAGAGAGAACGAGAGTGAGTGAGAGCAACAGACAGCAAGATAGAGAGAAAGTGAGAAAGAGAGAGTGAGAAAGGGGGGGAGAGAAAGAGATAGCAAGAGAGAGAACAAGAGAGAGAAAGAGCGTGAGAAAGAAAACAAGAAAGAGTGAGAGAGAGAGAAAGCAAAAGAGACAGAAAGAAAACAAGAGAGAGAAAGTGAGAAGAAGAGAGAGAAAGAGGGGGAGAGAGAGAAAAAGAGAGAGGGGGGAGAGAGAGAAAGAGAGGGAGAGGGAGAAAGAGAGAGGGAGAGGGGGGAGAGATAGCAAGAGAGGGAGAGAGGGGGGAGAGAGGGGGGAGAGAAAGAGAGAGGGAGAGAGAGAGGAGATAAAGGAAGAGGAGAGAGAGAAAGGAAGAGAAAGAAAGAAAGAGGGATAGAAAGAGAGAGAGAGTGAGAGATGCTCAGTGAGCCTTTCTTTGAAGTTGCCTTTCTTTCTTTCTTTCTCTTTCTTGCTTTCTTTCTTGCTCTTTTTCTTTCTCTCTTTTACCTTCCCTTCCTCTATTTCTTCTTTTCTTTCTCCTTCCTACCTTCTCCCCTTACTCTCCCCTTTCATAAGTTTCCTTGCTTCCTTCCTCTGTTCCTGTCCCTTCCCCCTTTCTTTCTTTCTTTCTTTCTTTCTTTCCTTCCTTTCCTCCCTCCATTTCTTGCTTTCCTTTTCCTTCCTCCCTTCTTTCCTCCCTCATTCCCTTCTTTCACTCCTTCCTCTCTTACTCTCCCCTTTCACACCTTTCCTTGCTTCCTTTGCACCCTTCTTTTGTTCCTGTCCCTTCCCTCTTTCCTTCCTTCCTTCCCACCCTCCGTCCATTCATTCACCCATTCCTCTCTTGATCGCCCCTTTTACGGCGCCGCTGACAGCTAGCTCCCCCCCCCACCGGGCCATGGAAAACTGGTCTAGCTTAAAGCCGGTCCCTGGTGCAAAAAAGGTTGGGGACCTCTGCTCTAATATATGTCCTGCTGCAAAACGGGTAGGGTTCTCTCAGTTCAAACCAGTTCGCCCGAACCGGTAGCGACCTGCTGGTGACATAACCAAACTGATTCAGTCCATGGGCGCCATCTTTTTTTAAAAAAAATATATGGATTTTTTTAACTTTTTGGAAGGTTTATCCTGTTCTGCCAATTGAAAGAGGACCTCCCTTTCCCGGATTTATATTAATCTTTATTCCTTCTTCCAAAGCCCAGCTGATCAGGCTGCTTCCAAGCTACCAAGCATACATGAAAGCAAAATTGCACATGGGGACGCACAAAACGTGCACTTCTGTCACAATGGGGAATGTAAATAGAACCCACCCCTGCTGTGAAACATGTAGGAAACCAAATACCTTTGAAAGCACTCCTTGAAACTTCATAAAGTTTCCAATTTTAATAGCAATGAGGAAGCAGATAATTTGCCCTCTAGATAGACCATAGCTATAATGGTCAGACTACCCAGTTGATTTGGATAGGCTGACTAGAAATTCCAGATGTTGCAATGTGACGAGATTAAAAGTATTCAGCTGGGAATTCTAATTTGCAAGGTCAGTAAGCTGTCCTTCAAACAAAGCTTCACTTCATGATTTCATGGATATGTTGATACAGGAGGGGATTTTTGGCAACAGTACAGGAGTGGTTTGTCATTGCTTTCTGACTTTCTAGCTATCTTACCGCAGGAGTATTGCAAGGCTAATCTGATGCTGTTTAGCTTCCTATCTGAGACAAGTCTTGCAAGATGCTGCCACCTGTTGTGGTGACCTCCAAAACAGAACTTACAGTAAATGCAGTGCTTTGAAATGTATTGCAATAGTTGCTTCTAATTTTTGAGAAACATTTCCATCTGTGGCCTCCCAGCAGATGGACAAAATAATTTTTTCCCTTTCCTTTATTAGGTTGATTCTCATCGTAGATACACACAACTTTTCTCCCTATAGGCATCTCAGACCCAATTTTGAAAAATCACCCAATTCTGTGAGTTTATTCTCTTTTCAGTAATTATGGTAAGAACATGACAGTGAAGAATGAAGATGTTACACAAAAATAGCTTCACTGAAGGCTACAAAGATTAATTATCTTCTGGATCTGAATTAGCCCTGCCATATAAATGGAATCAGCAAGACTCTCTTAGGACCAAAAGCAATAATATGTCATTAAGTCAGTACCTATCTTAGTGTTTGGAATCTTGGATCTGTACCTTCATTTGATTCCTCTGATAGAAAAAAAAAGTCCAATTAATAACTTCCTTATTGTTAAAACATTTCTCAATTGAGTTCCCACAGCATGTACTAAAATATGAGTTTGCCTGTCTTCTATTTCAGGGCTCCTTGTCATCTGCTTTAGAAGAATACATATTATGAAGCTTTATGGCAGAGGCAGCATGGAGAGTTTCATGCCTTTAGATTTAATAATCAGGGAGATTTAAGCTAATTTTTCAGTAAGGAATGGGACACCCCTCTGCTCCTTAAATATGTATTTTATTTTCTGGATTATAATCAAGTTTTTCTGAGGAGAGCAATTAAGAGTTTACATAATGGAATAAAGAAAAGTGTTTTCACCTGGGTCTTCTCATATGAGAGAGTGAATTGGTAGAGCAAAAATAATAAAATGTAGTGATTATTTTATAAGAATAATGGCCAGATAGCTATTCCAGTAATTTCAGAGAATGAATTGGTTTGGGGAATTCATCACAAAATATAAAGAGCTTCTGCCAAAGTGGTAGTTTAATACTTTCTTTGGCAGGGCAATTTGACAGCCAAGAACCCCTACTTCATCTTGGCTCGCTGAATGAAATTGGATTAATTCTTCCAGCTTGAAGATGAAAGATGACCAAATACGGCTTTTATGGAGTATATAAGAATTAAGACAAACAGTGAGGCCAATGTGAGCTACAAATGAACTTCTTTCCATCTTTTTGTCTTCTAAATGTGATTTAGAATTTAGAGCATCTATAAAGCAACAAAGAAGAGAATCTGAATTACCTTATTTATACAGAAGCAAATTAAAGGTAGAGCATATATATCACACACACACACACAAACACACACACATAAATGATGAGAAATATAAATGCATAATTCTTGCAGGAGAGAACAGATGTGCAGTGCAGAAATACACAAAATTGTTCCTCAATACCACAATAGGTTCCTTCACCTTTTCTCAGAAATTCAATAGGGTGGATCTGAACTAAATTTCAATAAAACTAAACTTCCAATATTTTAGTCCCCCCAAATCAAGAGGAAGAACCTATCTCTTTTCTATCTCTAATTTATTTGGATATAGTTATAGTTGGGGGTCAAGAGGAAAAGTATGCAATTAATGTTAGATCTAGGAAATTCAAAGATGTACTTTCTTTGCTAATAATTTGTTTTAACTATGCTGATCAGGAGGGGGTCTCATTACTTTTGCGAAACATAATAAGTCTAAATCCAAAAGTGATTTTCCATTTATAAAGTTGATTTATAACTATATAACATGAATTACATGTTCCAGGATAATGTTGCAGGATCCAATCTAGGTCGATCGCCAGGACCAAAGGTTTTGTCTTCCGGAATCAAGCTGGGAATCCATCTTCAGGGAACCTCTCTCCAGCCCTTTATATACTGTATATAACCATTCATTTGGGGTGCAATAAGTGGAGATAGTACTGCTCATTTTCAAACAATGTGCAACATTGAATTGCCCTGTGTAACTCACAACTAGAACAGAAAAATTAGATACTTTGACAAAATAACTATTAATGTCTGGGAACAGTCTTATGACAATATGTATACAAAATGATATACAGTGGTACCTCAAGATATGAACCCCTCGTCTTACGAACAACTCGTGATACGAACCCGGGGTTCAGAAAAATTTTGCCTCTTCTTACGAACTTTTTTCGAGTTACGAACCGGCGTTCGGAGACTGCTGGGAAGCCGCGCGGCTGTTTTAAAAGGTGACAGCCGGACGGCGGGGCTTCCCAGAAGTCTCCCGAACGCCGGTTCGTAACTCGAACAAAGTTCGTAAGAAGAGGCAAAATTTTGCTGAACCCCGGGTTCGGTTCAGGAGGTTGCTGGGAAGCCCCCCAGGCCGGCTGTGACCTTTTAAAACACCCGCGCCGCTTCGCAGCTGTCTCCCGAAGCCGAACGTGGAAATTCGGCTTTAGCGTTCGGCTTCAGGAGACAGCTGCGAAGCGGCGCGGGTGTTTTAAAAGGTCACAGCCGGCCTGGGGGGCTTGCCAGCACCCCCCCGAACCCCGAACCTGGGTTTGGGGGGTGCTGGCAAGCCCCCCAGGCCGGCTGCGACCTTTTAAAACACCCGCGCCGCTTCGCAGCTGTCTCCCGAAGCCGAACGCGGAAGTTCGGCTTTAGCGTTCGGCTTCAGGAGACAGCTGCGAAGCGGCGCGGGTGTTTTAAAAGGTCGCAGCCGGCCTGGGGGGCTTGCCAGCACCCCCCGAACCCCGAACCCGGGTTCGGGGGGTGCTGGCAAGCCCCCCAGGCCGGCTGTCACCTTTTAAAACAGCCGCGCGGCTTCCCAGCAGTCACCGAAAGCCGTTTTTTTGCGGGGGGTTTTTTGGTTGCACGGATTAATTGACTTTACATTGTTTCCTATGGGAAACAATGTTTTGTCTTACGAACCTTTCATCTTACGAACCTCCTCCTTGCACCAATTAAGTTCGTATCATGAGGTATTACTGTATATACTACGTATTAGATACTACATTGGATGTACTGGATACTAAATACTGTAGCAGCAGCAGGAGTTTTGATTTTTCAACAGAAAATTATTAAAAAGCATATATTGGGTTTTTTGCTCTGTGTTTTTTACACATTTAGAAAAATAGAAATAAATTAATAGGACTTTTTCATTAAACATTTACATTCTTAGTACATTCATTCTGATTTGAATAAAAAAGACTTTACTGTATCTATCATGTACACTATAATTGGTATCTTTATCATTGATGTATTCCTTTTTTTAAAAAAAAGCAGCAGACATAATACTGGGCTACTTCAGCTATGAAATATGCTTCTTTGGCGGATGTTTGATTGATTGTTGAATATATGTGCAAACACAAGAGGTCATATTGAATGATGTGTGAACAACTTCATCTTTGGCATTTATCATTTACCAGTCCACTGCTGGTACCACACATGTATTAGATTTTCTCAAGAATGAATTTTCTGCTGCAACCTTTCTCTATTGGTTCATATAAAGGTAAGTCCCCTATTGCAACTATTCTGCGTTGTTTCAGACTTTAAGCACCATTTACTAAAATGATCAGTTTACAAGTTAGTAAGCTTTGACATCCCCATTTCATCTGGCAGTTGATCAATTTCTTTGAAGTCTTTGCTCTTAGAGAAAACTCTTCGATCCCTTTGGAAAAGATAGTTTATCTACTTTCAGATTCTGAAATTCTGCTACAAATCTATCTTCAGTTCTTTCCAATAGAAAGTCCTGAAGTTTAGTACAGATGCATTTTCAACACCTTTATTTCCCTGCCCAGCAAATCCCAATACATTTCTACCTTACGAATATCATAATAAGTGATAATTCTTAAGATCCCAAAAGATCCCCTTTGAACAGATGCACTGGTACCTCTACTTAAGAACTTAATTTGTTCCATGACCAGGTTCTTAAGTAGAAAAGTTTGTAAGTAGAAACAATTTTCCCCATAGGAATCAATCTAAAAGCAAATAATGCATGCAAACCCATTAGGAAAGAAATAAAAGCTTGGAATTTGAGTAAGAGGAGGTGGATGAAAAAGAGGAGGAGGATAGTCACTGCCCAGAGCGAAGGGAGCGTTTCTTTTCTCTGAGCACTGGCAGAGGTTTATTACTTCTCCAAGCGCCCAGAGAAAGGAAAATGCTTTGTTCTCTCTGGACTGCCAAAGCCTCCTTAAGCTCCAGCGAAAGGCTCCTCTGGAAGCCCAGAAAACCCCAAGATGGCCAGGATTAAAGGGGGAATGGCAAGAAACTGGCCGGGCCTTTGTGCCACTCTCAAATTTCCTGGGAAATTTTTCCAGGCTCAGGTTCTTAAGTAGAAAATGGTTCTTAAGAAGAGGCAAAAAAATCTTGAACACCTGGTTCTTATCTAGAAAAGTTTTTAAGTAAAGGCGTTCTTAAGTAGAGGTACCACTGTACTGTGTCTGTACAATGGAGGAATAACTGAAACAATTGAACATACTATTAAGTATTGCACTGTTGGTGCAGGTGCAGGAATTGTTATTTCCATTCTTTCCTAAACTTCTTGGTTCTTTTGATTGTTTTTAACCTTAATTTATTATCAGATCAATCTGTTTTTATTTCCTTCTCCACAGGGGAAGAGGACTTTGACAGTCTTCAAATCATTGGAGGGCAGGATAAGAAGTAACAGGTGGAAACTCATTAAAGAGAAATCTAACCTGGAATTAAGGGGAAATTTCCTGACAGTGAGAACAATTTATCAGTGGAACAGCTTGACTCCTGAAGTTGTGGGTGCTTCATCATTGGAGATTTTCAAGAAGAGATTGAACTACCATTTGTCCAGAATGGTATAAGGTCTCCTGTTTCAGCAGGGATTCGATTAGAAGATTTCTAAAGTCCCTTCCAAGCTCATAATTATATTATTATAATATTTGTAGATATTTTAGAACAATTATATTTCTCTTTTTATCCTAATTAATTAATTATGCTTTTTTAATCTGCTGATCTATATCTGTATGGTCTGTCTGGGTCACTCCAGAAGCCAAGACCAACCCAAAAAGAGAATCCAGACACACTGGTAAAAGGCAAAGGCAGTTTTATAAAATTCAAGAAAAACACATGTAACAGAAAATGTCCTTACAAACAGGAAAATGCTGTATCTTCAGATATATCCACGAAGGCAAAAGTCCATGCAGCAATACAGAATTCTTGCTGCCAAGCCGAGGCTGTAGATAGCAGACCTACACCTCCCACGGGTCTTCCAAAGCTGCTGGGCCACAAGCCAGGAACAGAGACACCGAGAAACAAAACAGGATAATGCAACTCCAAACTGATAACACTCCACATGGCTTCAAGGGCTTGCCTGCCTTTTAAACCCTGCTAAGGAGGACCACACCCAAACCCAGCTGTTCCTAATTCAGTGCTGATAATACTTCTTTAATTGCTCCTTTCTTTGATCTGACCATCTCTGTGGCATGTCAATGATGGCTTGAGCTTCATCACCTAATGACTCCAAACTACTGGCTGGGGAGAGCCCCCCCCCCCGGGGCTCTCATGCTGTTCTCCTTCATCCCATTCCTGATTTTCCTCTCCCCCGTCCGACTGTTCAGCCCCCTCCTCTTCGCTGTCATCCTCCTCCAGGCATGCAGCCAGCAGAGACACAGCCGGTCCCTGAGCAGCCTCAGGCTGAACCACAACACTGTATAAGAATGATTTATTTCATATTTCCTAAAGATTATTTTCTTGATTGGAAAGAAACTATACTTGGTCATCAAGAAACAATTATTTTACAATCTTTGCTCTGAATATAAAGCCTATTTCTGAAACCCTTTAACAGATAGTTGTTCTTGCATAGAAATGTGGGGAGGGAGGTAGAGGCAACATTTTGGAGTACAAAATAAGCTTTTATTTTTCTCCCTGAGGTCTTCCTTTCAGTTTCTCGGTGGGAGAAAAGTGGGAATTAAAAGAAAAACCTCCTCCTTTGGAATAAATATTTTTAAGATCCAGTTTTATGTATTTTTTATTTTCATCATGAATCAATATTTATAACACTTATGTGCATATCATATACTGTACACTTGAAAACAAGATGCAGTTTTGACTGAGAAGAAGCTGTCATATTTAAGAATGTCGTCTATTGGGACTTTATTGATTATAAACCACAGTTTATCTTCTGAAGAGTTTTTCTGTAGTCAAGTGTCGCATGACAAAAGGAAGTACTGTATTCTGAAATTGCAGCCATCTGATGTAGCCCTTTGCTTCTGATTGATCTTTTATGTTTTGTCTCACGTTCTTGAAGCACAAAAGTAGCACACCAAAACCATTAAAGCTACCAATGTGATTCAATATACTGTATGTTGAATCTATCTCTATCTCTATCTATATCATCTCAGAGCTATAATTGCACGTAACAATGAACTAAAGGGTCACAATCAGTGAGCTGTTGGACAGTATTACTTGGTCTGTTGTGTGGCTATTTGGGTAGTTCAGGATGGGGAATTTGTGGTGGGTGGGGTGGTGTTTGGGGATTGTTATGTGTGTTGCGTCTGGTCTTTAGGCTTTATGTGAATTTTGTTGTATTGGTATACTGTGTACGTGTGTGCGTGCGTGCGTGTGTGTGTGTGTGTGTGTGTGTATATATATATATATATATATATATATATATATATATATATATATACATACATACATACATATACACACACACACAATGAAAATAATGAAGTATTTTAATATATCTATAGCGTTTATAGCATCTACATCTACATCCATAGTTCCCTCTAAGCTGAGCAGTGAGCAATCGCTCACTTAAAAATCATCATCAACTCAGAGTTTTTCAAACCTGCCCAGAAGCCGAGAGGGAAAGAGTGAGAGGGAAGGAGAGAGAGAGGAAGAGAGGAAGAGAGAGAAACAGATAGAAAAAAGAGAGGAAGGAAAAGAGAAAGAAAAAGAATGGGAGTAAGGAAGAGAGAAAGAAAATCAAAATCTAGTTTGAAACTAGCTCAACTATTTAAGTGGCATTTTGATATTGATAGAGTTGCCCTATTATGAGTTCACTGTTATAGACACACAGTACAGTATTTTATTTTGAAATTCTCTGAGGCAAAACAGGGTGGGGGTTTTGTTTGTTTGTTTATTTGTTTATTTGTTTATTTGTTTATTTGTTTATTTGTTTATTTGTTTATTTGTTTATTTGTTTATTTGTTTATTTGCTTATTTGCTTATTTGCTTATTTGCTTATTTGCTTATTTGCTTATTTGCTTATTTGCTTATTTGCTTATTTGCTTATTTGCTTATTTGCTTATTTGCTTATTTGTTTATTTGTTTATTTGTTTATTTGTTTATTTGTTTATTTGTTTATTTGTTTATTTGTTTATTTGTTTATTTGTTTATTTGTTTATTTGTTTATTTGTTTATTTGTTTATTTGTTTATTTGTTTATTTGTTTATTTGTTTATTTGTTTATTTGTTTATCATTTCTGTGCTGCCCAGTCCCGAAGGGACTGCCGCTCAGATACTATACTTTTCCGCCCCCCCCAAAAAAAAAATTAGAGGGAACACTGTCTACATCTATCTCTATTTCTATCTCTAATCTCTAATCTCTATATCTAATCTATATCCATCTCCATCTCCATATTCATATTCAAGGTTGACTCAGCCTTCCATCCTTCTGTGGTGGGTAAAATGAGGACCCGGATTGTGGGGGCAATATGCTGGCTCTGTTAAAAAGTGCTATTGCTAACATATTGTAAGCCGCCCTGAGTCTAAAGAGAAGGGTGGCATAAAAATCAATCAATCAAACAAACAAACAAACAAACAAATAAATAAGTAAATAAATAAATATCGATATCCACATCCACATCTACATCTACATCTATATTAATGATCTAAGGATAAAGGGAAGACTTTCAATGGCAGTCATGAAAGTATTGTACTACACTGCAAACTACTAATATAATACAATAATTGGTTCTGATATACATTGAGACAAATTGATTGAATATTTATGAAAGTGAAAATTATACACTTAGCCATGAAGCTGTTTATTGAAGACTTCCTTAGCTGGGATTATATTTCATAAAAATATATTTAGTCTAGTTAGCCTGGCTAATTAAAAATAAAACCCTGACACAGTTGGAAAACATTTCAGTAGTAAAAGCATTGCACTTTATGGGTTATGGCATTTAGACTTATATACCACTTCACAGTGCTTTACAGCCCTCTCTAAGCAGTTTACAGAGAGTAAGCATATTGCCCTCAACAATCTGGGTCCTCATTTTACTGATCTTGGAAGGATGGAAGGCTGAGCCAACTTTGAGCATACTGAGATTCGATCTGCCAAACAGTTGGCAGCTGCTGATCAGCAGAAGTAGCTTGCAGTACTGCACTCTAACCACTGCACCACCATGGCTCTTAAATTTATTGATGCCTTTCAAAATGAAGAAAATCACTGCTTCTCTTTTGCAACTTCAGACACAACATCACAAGAAAATCCTGAGACTAGTCCAACAAAGTTAATCTGCTTAAAGAAGAAATGAATCAATCTTTTGTGGATACAAAAGCATGAAGTCAGAGGTGGGTTCCTCCCAGTTCAGACCATTTTGCTCAAACCAATAGCAACCTCCTGGTCACATCACAATGATGTTACAGATCCGGTTCAGTCAGTGCTGGTCCATGGGTGCCACCATCTTTTTTAAAAAAAATTAAAAATAATATTTTTAAATTTATTTTTTCTTCTGAGCATGCACAAAAGCTAGGTTTCTGCCACTCTGCATGTGGTCACCATCTTGTTTTTGGCTTCCCCCCCCCCCGGCACTGCGTGCTCACGCGAGGCGCACGTACGTGGCATGGGAGGAAGCAAACTGGTAAAGAGGTAAGTTGGAACCCACCCCTGATGGGTTCCAACTTATTACTTCAATAACACTTCAATAACTCTTAAATTCATTTTTAAAAAAACCCATATTAGCTGCCGTTATTACAGTTTCTAGATTCTAGATTTAGACTCATCTTTAGAATATGATGTTTCAGTATATAAACTCAAGTGAAATTGGTGAAGTATATTCATATTAGTTGTTATAAAATTAGCAGCTCTTTCTTTTTCACCATTTGCAAGACTAGCTTGGTAAACTAGGACAACTGTCTGAGTTTGGGTTCCTACTGCATAGCCAATGAGTGAGTTTTGTTTAAGCCTATTAAAGACTGTTTTTCTTAGCGGCTAAATGTCTCCCCCCCACCCACTCCCTGGGCCCAGAGCTAGGTTGGGTTTTTGGAGTTCCAACAATATCATAAAGAACAAGGCCATTCTGAAGGAAAAATTATGTCTGGATTTGTGCATTCTAATTTGGCCCATAATTTATTTATTATTTATTTATTTATTACTTAGATTTGTATGCCGCCCCTCTCCGAAGACTCGGGGCGGCTCACAACATGTAAAAACAAATCATAAGCAATCAGACAAATTTAAAATATTTAAATATTAAAAAAAACCCATATGCTAACAGTCACACACACAGACATAACATGCATAAATTAAACGTGCCCAGGGGGAGATGTTTCAGTTCCCCCATGCCTGACGGCAAAGGTGGGTTTTAAGGAGTTTACGGAAGGCAGGAAGAGTAGGGGCAGTTCTAATCTCCGGGGGGAGTTGGTTCCAGAGGGCCGGGGCCGCCACAGAGAAGGCTCTTCCCCTGGGGCCCGCCAACCGACATTGTTTAGTTGACGGGACCCGGAGAAGGCCCACTCTGTGGGACCTAATCGGTCGCTGTAGGGGTGTCTACTGACACCCCTGTGGACCACAGCAATAACCAGACAACAATTATGATTCCACTCCTATAACAGTATATCAATTGCTGATAGTTTTGCTCCCTGGGCAAAGTTCAAGGCTTTCAGACCATAAATAAATCTGTATGTCATAAAGGTGAATCGGCAGACTGTAATTGGCTACAGAGACAGACTATTAACTTTATAATGAATGCATATGAGTTTCAGGGAATCTTTAAAAAAATCCATAGCAACTTGAGGAAACATGTGTTTGGCAAGAAATCAGACTTTTATAAGCAGCAAAAGAGATTAATTAAGGTTTTTGAGAGAAGCTCTAGAGTTGAAAAAATATAGGCCAACAAAGAAAAAGTTAAAACCAACAGGAGACCAATAAATAAAATAATTATCTGTTTCACCTTCATCCAGAAATGAATGACCTCTATATAATTGAGGTGAGAAAATCCAAACAAAGTAGTTCACGTTAATATATGTGTATGAAGAATCACTGAAAGTGAGTGGGTGGAGATACACATTCTCTAAATAAATAAATAGTGTATTTACTGCCATTACAAGTGCTTGGAGGGGAGAGAAAGTCAGTCAATAATGCATTTTAAAGGCTTATCAATGCCTTGCCATAAAAAATAGGGGAGGGGAGGAAAATGAGGTGGGAATGGAGGGAAACCAGAACTTTATTGTGCTAGGGTTGATATTCCTGGAGGCCTCTGTAATATGGTAAATGATTTAGCTTTACTAGATAAATGGTCAAAGCAATGGAAACTGCAGTTAAATGTTTCCAAATGTAAAATAATGCACTTGGGGAAAAGGAATCCTCAATCTGAGTATTGTATTGGCAGTTCTGTGTTAACAAAAACTTCAGAAGAGAAGGATTTAGGGGTAGTGATTTCTGACAGTCTCAAAATGGGTGAACAGTGCAGTCAGGCGGTAGGGAAAGCAAGTAGGATGCTTGGCTGCATAGCTAGAGGTATAACAAGCAGGAAGAGGGAGATTATGATCCCGTTATATAGAGTGCTGGTGAGACCACATTTGGAATACTGTGTTCAGTTCTGGAGACCTCACCTACAAAAAGATATTGACAAAATTGAACGGGTCCAAAGATGGGCTACAAGAATGGTGGAAGGTCTTAAGCATAAAACAGAACAAGGGGACACAATCTGAAGTTAGTTGGGGGAAAGATCAAAAACAACATGAGAAAATATTATTTTACTGAAAGAGTAGTAGATCCTTGGAACAAACTTCCAGCAGACGTGGTTGGTAAATCCACAGTAACTGAATTTAAACATGCCTGGGATAAACATATATCCATCCTAAGATAAAATACAGAAAACAGTATAAGGGCAGACTAGATGGATCATGAGGTCTTTTTCTGACGTTAGTCTTCTATGTTTCTATGTTTCTACTTAAAATGTTATAGGAATCTTGTCCAAAGTTTTCCCATGGCTATAGCTTGTCATTTAAAGATCAATGTATCCTTCAGTGTGCTGATACAAACCAGCTACTACCACATCAGCATTTCTCACTGAAGAAAAAAAAAAGGAAGGGAGGGAGGATAAAAATGCATAATGAAAACCTTGTAATTTATAATGCTTCCTATAGAGCACTGGGGATGTAGATATGGATATTGGTAATTGGCTTTTATTTAGGACAGTTTCCTGAAGTGATATGATCACATTTGCAGTTAGTAACTATGCAGCTCTATCCAGTATGACCAGCCGGATCATGACTGCCCTGCATCCATTCACAATTCCTTAATCCAGTTTGCAATGAAAAATTAGTCAATGGAAATTCATGAAAAAGGGAAGAGCAGAAACATGAATAGAATAAGAAGCACGTCTGTGCCAGAGGAAAGGAAGTACTTAGGTAGCAGTTCAGCAGGAGCATCAGAGCTGTAATTTCAGAGAAGTGTGATCAAGATCAAATGTTTCCTCTCCTTTAAAATAATTAGTTATTAATTGATCCTAGTTCATATCTTAATCTACTCATGCATGCAAGAATGTTATATGTGAGCTATTTTTTTAAATGGCTGCTGCTAAAAATTTTAAAAAGGCAATCAGCTTGTACAAGATATGAAATACCTGTTGCAGTATTAGGAATTATATCACTATAGACTTGCCCATTTATGAAATTCTAATTTATTGCTTCCAAAAGGAGCTGAAGGAAATAATCATATGCAGGATGACCAGGACTGATCATTAATGGCAACTCTCCGATCAGAAGTAAGCTGGCCATAATTGGCCTACAACTAACCATGACAGCCTATTTCAACTATTCCATAATTTATTATTCATATGGAAGAAGTTCATCAAGCCTCTGTGTAGGATCTGATTAAACCAGATTGGGCATCTGCTTATGAGCAAAAATGTTTTAATAAACCTGTGTGAAAAGCCTGAATTTCCTTCAGTGATATTCTTAGAACTGCTAAGATAACAATTATCCTTCCTTAGATAGACCTCAACTTACAACCACAATTCAGCCCAAAATTTCTGTTGTTTAGAGAGACAGTTGTTAAGTGAATTTTGCCCCATTTATTACCATTTTGCTACCTTTTTGTTAAGTGGGCAGCAAAGTGGCAAATGCATTTTAACCTAAACAAGTGCAAAATTATGCATATCGGGGCAAAGAATCCCAATTATACCTACCAACTGATGGGGACCAAGCTTTCTGAGACAACCCAAGAAAGGAATCTTGAGATTTTGGTGAACAGCTCAATGAAGACTTCAACCTAGTCCACAGCAGCAGTAAAAATAAAGCAAATTCAATGCTTGGCATGATTAGGAAGGGAATCGAAAATAAGTCAGTAAGTGTTGTATTGACTCTGTACAAATCGATGGTGAGACCACACTTGGAATACTGTGTACAGTTCTGGTCACCTCACCTCAAGAAGGATATAATGGAACTGGAAAAGGTGCAAAAAAGGGCAACAAGAATGATAAAGGAAATGGAGCACCTCCCTTATGATACCAGGTTGTAATGCCTTGGTCTCTTCAGCCTTGAAAGACAGCGTTTAAGGGGTGATTTGATAGAAGTGTATAAAATCATGCATGGGATAGAAAAGGTGGACAGAAAAATTATTTTCTCTATCACACAATAGTAGGACGAGGGAGCACTCCCTAAAGCTCATAGGTAAGAAAGCGAGGACAAATAAAGGGAAATATTTCTTCACCCAGAGGGTTGTTGGTTTATGGAATTCACTTCCAGAAGAGGTTGTGACAGCTGTCAGCCTTGATAGCTTCAAGGCAGGGTTAGACAGATTCATGGATACCAAGTGTATCAGTAGTTATTGAAACGGATGTCCATGTGCCACCTCTATGTTGGTTGAGGCAGGCAGGATTCCCTTGACTACCATTTGTTGGGGGTCAAAGGAAAGGGAGGGTTTTGCCTTCTCTTTCTACTCAAGATCCCCATGTACAATTGGTGGGCCATTGTGTGACACAGAATGCTGGACTTGATGGGCTTTGGCCTGATTAAGCATGGCTCTTCTTATGTTCTTATGTTCTAAGTGATTAATAACCACAGCATCAACCAAAAAAGCCAATGCAATCCTCAATTGCATTAAAACAGAGGGATACATGAGGTGGGGTGACATGATAACAGTACCTGAGGGGCTACCACAGAAAGTGTTGTACATACTCCTGGTCAGTTGGAGGATGATGAAGAACTTGAGGACTCGAATACAGATAGTGTTTATGAATTAGTGGTGGGCTCGGGATTACAGGTAGTAGAACAGGTGGGAGGCCAGCCACAGGATGTTGCTATGAGTCCAGAATCTAGCGAGGAAGAATCAGATGTTCGCTGGGTCAATCCTAAATTCAGAAGGGTCTAAAAATGTAAGGAACAGGTGTTTGGAAGAAGATATTAAGGGGAGGATTGGGTTAAATACTGGAGTGATGTATTTGATACATCAGGGTGTCAGTGGGGAAGAAGGGTGGAGTTTCAATGTTGTAGGGCTAAAATGAAAGGTGTTTCCGTTCATCTCCCAAGCAAGCAAATGCATTCTTTGTTATTTTACAGTCATTTCTGCTGTACACTCATGCTGTGAGTACATAAATCTTGTTAAATGGAGGAGGCTGGGAGGAATGCATGAGAAATGCAATTAAGAAAGATAACGGGAGGAAGAGGAATGTGCTAGTAAGAATTGTATCTTGAATACGGAAGGGAAGAGAATAAAGATGGAATTTCTTTGTTTATGAAATACTGCATTTAGTAAGAGTAAAGTTCTATCAGAAACCAGAACAGAAAAGAGAAGATCAGGCTGTTTTCCAAAACACCAGAAGGCCAGACAAGGAATAACGGATGGAAACTAACCAAAGAGAGTTTCAACCTGGAAATAAGAAAGAACTTTCTGACAATGGAACAGCTTGCCTGCAGAGGTTGTGAGAGCTCCAACACTTGAAACTTTCAGTGGGAGACTAGACTGTCATTTGTCCGAAATAGTGTAGAGACTGAGCGGGGGGTTGCACTAGATGACCTAAAGATCCCTTCCAACTCTAATAATAATCTAATTTAGGAACAAAGTTGTTCAGTGTATCTGGCTTCCCCATGGACTTTGCTCATCAGAAATTTGTAAAAGGTGATCATATCACTTCAGGAAACTGTCTAATATAGCTAAATACAAGCCAGTTACCAAGCATCAGAATTTTGATAATGTGTCCATGGGGATGCTACAATAGTCATGTGAAAAATGGTCACAAGTCACTATTTTCGGTGCCGTTGTGCTATTGAACAATCTATAGTGGTTGTAAATTGAGGACTACCTGTGCAGGCAAAGAAAAATACATTTTGCTAGATTAAAATGTTTTAAGTCAATCTGAAATTTTAGTTGATTGTTCCATCTGGAAGAGAGATCCATATTTCTGTTTAAGGACAATGGATGCTGCCTTGCTTTATTGATTGACTGATTAGAGTTATTTATTGATTGACTAATTAGAGCTGCAGCTGCTATAAATAGTTGAATGGACTTAACTGCAGCTGTTATAAATAGTAGAAGGGATGCAATGGCTCAGCTCAGCAGTTCGAATCCCTAGTGCCACATAAGGAAGTGAGCTCCCATTACTTGTCCCAGCTTCTGGCAACCTAGCAGTTCGAAAGCATATACAAAATGTAAGTAGAAAAATGGGGTCCACTTTAGTAGGAAGATAACAGCACTTCGGTTTGGAAACAGAGATGAGCACTGCCACTAGAACCAGAAATGACTAGTGCACATGTGCATGGGAACATTTACTTTTATCTTAAAGATAGTAGAAAGGAGACCTTGATTGAAATACTCAAGAACCTCTGTCTATGTAAGAGCCTGAAACATTTAAAAAATATATTAAGAAACTTATGAAATGTCTTAATATTTGGGAATTATTCAAGCAGATACCTCCCTGATTCACTGGAATACAAGAAGGGGGAAAATGTTACAGCACAGTCTAAAAATATTTTGTTCTGATTAATCCATTAATGACTTAGGCACCATCAGTTTGATGTCAACCCGATGTCTTAGTAATTACATAGATTTTGTCCATGACTCCTAACCAGGTTCTTTGGGTATTCTAACGTTGCATCAATCACCACTGTTACTAAATCCATACACCTTGCTGCTGAACATTTTCTTCTCATCATTTCTTCCACTTTTCCAAGCATTTCTGCTTTCTCCAGAGAGTTGGATATTTGAGCCAGGATAATTTGAGTCTGGCCATTTGTGGTTTTTAGTGAGAATTTGGGGGGTTGATTTGTTATTGATCCATTTGTTTTCTTCAAATGATGATCCATGGTATTCTTCAAAACCAATGCTGAAACATGTGAATACTCTTCCTAGCTTCTTTAAAGTCCAATTTTTACATAGCATTTCAGAGTAAATATAATTGCTTGCACTATTTTAAACTTTGTACATATAGATACATCACGGCTTCTGCATATTTTTTCCAATAGTTTCATAGATGCTTTCCCAAGTGCTAGTCTAGGTATATTTATTGACTTCTTGTTCCTTTATTGTTGGTAATTGATCCTAAAAGGCAGAATTATCCACCACTTCAATATCTTCAGTATAGATTCTAAGCCAGGCTGTTATACCTGTTATCATTAATTTGGTTATGTTTAATTTTATTTATTTATTTATTACTTAGATTTGTATGCCGCCCCTCTTCGAAGACTCAGGGCGGCTCACAACACGTGGAACAAATCATAAATAATGTGACAAGTTTAAAATATTTAAAGATTTAAAAAAGACCCCATATACTAACAGACATACACACAAACATACCATGTATAAATTAAACATGCCCAGGGGGAGATGTTTCAGTTCCCCCATGCCTGACGGCAAAGGTGGGTTTTAAGGAGTTTACGGAAGGCAGGAAGAGTAGGGGCAGTTCTAATCTCCGGGGGGAGTTGGTTCCAGAGGGCCGGTGCCGCCACAGAGAAGGCTCTTCCCCTGGGGCCCGCCAACTGACATTGTTTAGTTGACGGGACCCGGAGAAGGCCCACTCTGTGGGACCTAATCGGTCGCTGGGATTCGTCCGGCAGGAGGCGGTCTCGGAGATAGTCTGGTCCAATGCCATGAAGGGCTGCCATTTTAGGTCCAATGCCATTTTAGTCCTGTTTCCACTGTTGTTCCTTGATTTTTATTTCTAGGATTTGCAGATCCTCTGGATTTTTGACTATCAGCACAGTGTCATTAGCATGGGGCAAGTAATTGTTGAGCCTTCCAATTTTAAAACCATGTTAATTTTCTTACAAACCAGCTTTCCTTAATGCCTATTCAGCATAGAGTTCAAATTAATATGGGGCTAGTATAGTCTTGCATCACTTCTTTGTCAATCAGGATCCAATCTGTTTCACTATGCTCTGCCTGGATTGTGAAAAACATACATACATACATACATACATACATACATACGTGTACATGTTTCACATGAGAGCAATAAAATGTTGTGGGATTCTCGTCTTTCTAAGCCCATTTCACAGCTTGACATGAGGAACGCAACTAAAAACAGCGCCTTCTTTTTTGTAGTCTTTGATTTCCTCAATAATGCAGCATGCATAAACAATAATGTCTCACATTCCCCAACTTTATCTAAGACATTATTTATCACATCTAAACCCAGATTGTCTTTTTTCCATGCAGGGCTCAAATCTTGTTGGATGATCCTAAGCATTATTTGGCTGGCATGTGAAATTAAGGATATTGTCTGACAGTTTGCACACTTTGTTAAATTTCCTTTTTTTTTTTTTTTTTGGTACTGTTATGTAGATTGACCTCTTTCAATCTTTTGGTCACTGTGTCATTCTCTAGATTTGCTGCCTTAACACGGTTATAATTTCTCCTGATTCTCTCCCCTCCCCCTCCCGCTTGCTTGCCATGTCTATGGATATCCTATCAATCTTGGTAGCTTTCTGACTTAGTTGTGACTGGAGTGCTGATCTAACTACTGTGTATCTTTATAGGACCCTGGTTGGCTCTTCAGCTTCCCGTTTTACTGCCTTGGAGTGAGTACAATCCAAATTCATCAGATCAGCTCTCCAGATACCCTGCTGGGTTTCAAATGCTAATTTATTGCTGAAGACAAACATGATTAAAGTTGTGGCAAGAGTATGTCTTGCTTCGACAAACCTTTGGCTAAAGCTTAACTTTTACTCTTCAGGTTTAACACCATTAATTCCGTAGGATGACTATTAATCTACCTGGATTAAGGCTGTTAGATCTAAACTTCTAAGTCTGGGCTTAGAAGCCTCATCCTTAAAATGCAATCTGATCAGGTGAAACAAACTTTGAAATAGAAGAAAAAAGGCAATAAGCTTCAGGAAGATTTAGGGAAGCCTTCATAAATCAGCAAATATTTGATACGTATAGTAATTCTAACTGTGGCTCATAGTTAGAAACACCTAGCCCTATGAAAGCTTCCTCTTTTGCCCTCCTTTGCTCTTCTCTGAGATACATTTTTTTAAAAAACCTTTCTCACTCCTATGGGTAGCATGTGTATTCCTCAATCTTGGATGCTCTCCAGAGGCCTGATAATTTGAAGGTTCTGCGCAGAATCTCAGTTATTCCTAACACTCCACTTTTCTTAACAGACAGCTCTGATATTGTTCCTGGTTCATTTCGAAACACCCTCTCAGTTTCACTGTTACTCTCTGCAATTGCTCTTGCCACCACTGGAACCATTTTGGCCTTTACTTTCCACATTGTTTCTAGTTTTCTTCATCAAGTTCTGGTACTTCTCCTGCTTCTCATACTCCTTCTTTCTGATGTTGCCCATCACTTGTTACACCTATCACCATCATCGTTTTCTGGTCCTTGTCTATTACCTCAGCATTTAGTTGATTGGCCAGTGTGTGTAAATCCATCTGGATTTGGAAATCCTACAGGATCTTAATCCTTTTATTCTCCATGACTTTTTAATTAATTTATTTAAATTTATTTATTTATTTATTTAAATTTATTTATTTATTTAAATTTATTTATTTATTTAAATTTATTTATTTATTTATTTAAATTTATTTATTTATTTATTTAAATTTATTTATTTATTTATTTAAATTTATTTATTTATTTATTTAAATTTATTTATTTATTTAAATTTATTTATTTATTTAAATTTATTTATTTATTTAAATTTGTATGCCGCCCAGTCCTGAGGACTCAGGGCAGCTAAAATCTTCCATCGGGACCTGGATGGATCTAGCAACTCTAGCCCATACACTGTGCACAAGTTCCTGTTTAAAATACCAGCTATGGGTTGTATCATTCAGTGTATACTGTTCCTGCTTGAATTGTATAGCCTTCTCCTGTATGTTGGATTGTCTCTGAAACCTCTCTGTAGTCTGCACAATGAGTCCTATGTCTAGTGTGGTAGACCCCAGCTTTTTGTGCTGCTTAGCACAAGAACAGTGCTGTCTTTTAGTCCTTTTCCTTTCGATCATGGCAGGATTTTTAGCCGCCCCGAGTCTACGGAGAGGGGGGGCATACAAATCTAATAAATAAATAATAAATAAATAAATAAAATTTCAATGTCTGCCACTTCAGCTATCTGTCAATAGCAATAGTATTTAGACTTATATACTGCTTCACAGTGCTTTATACCTCTCTCTAAGCTGTTTGCAGAATCAGCATATTGCTCCAACCATCTGGGTCCTCATTTTTTCAAACTTTGAAGAATGGAAGGCTAACCTTGAGCTGGCAAGAATTGAGCTTTCAGTCAGCACAATTAGCTTGCAGTACTGCGTTCTAACCAATGTGCCATCATGGCTCTTTCTTAGTACATACCAAAAGAGGTCTTGTCTTGCATAGCACTTCCTCTGCTTGATCTTCCACTCATATTTTCTGCTGTATCAAGTATTCTTTCAGAAGCTCTGTGGGTGCCATCTTCATGATATACTCCTGGATGCTCTGGGTTTCATCCAGGACATTATACTCACCAGACTCTGCTTGCCCTTTTCCCAGCTAATATAAAGTCTTTGGTTGTTGGACTTGGGGTAGAAGCCTTCATACATTATAAGGAGCTTTCAGGTCTTCATATTAGCAACTTCCATGCTATTCTTTAGCCAGCTCATGATACCTGCAGGTTACCAGATGGTGGGTAGGACATAAAGTATTTTTCGGTGTATAAGGCGCACCTTATTTCTCCATAAAATAGGCTGGTAATTAGGGTGCGTCTTATACTCTGAATGCAGGGGGGGTTAGCCCTAACCAGCTGCTAACGATCTTCCCAGCTCTTACCTTGCAGGCTCTTTCATTGTTTCTCTTTGGGAAGAATGTTTTCCAAGCCCTAAGTCTTTGCAGGGGGTTTTTCATGACTCTAACTTGCTTTGAGTAAGTTTCTTTCTAGCTCTAACCAGGTGCTAATGATGTTCCCACCTCTTACAGGCTTGCAAGATCTTTCATTGTTAATCTCTGTGAAGAATGTATTCCAAACCCTGTCTTTGATTTTTTTTTTCATTCTCTATTTGCTCCAAATATTTCTTTCCAGCCCTAACCAGGTGCTAACAATTTTCCTAGCTTTTACCCACTTGGAAGCTTTCACTGTTACTCTCTGCAAAAAAGAATGTTTTCCAAGCCCTAAGTCTTTGCAGGTTTTTTTTCCATTGCTCCACTTGCTCAGACTGTTTCTTTCCAGATGCTAATGATGTTCCCAGCTTTTACTGGCTTGCAAGCTCTTTCATTGTTACTCTCTCAGAATAAAAAGAAATTAAGCCCTTAACCAAGGGATAAAATAATGTGCTAAAGCTGACCAGACTAAGGATGCTAGCCAGATGAATACCTGGTAAGCAGATTCTTTTCTCTTACATGTTTACTTCCTGAGCTCTGCCAAGGTAATCAAGGCCTTGATTTCCTCTTCCTGGCTTCCCACTCATGTGTACATGTTAGCTCTTTCTCAGCTTTCCTGATGACAGATAATAAAATGGGGCTACTTTTACTTAGGCCTGATATTTTACACAACATTGTAAATGTTATGGTATGCATCAGTTAGAAGTTCAATAGCAATTGTAATTAATTGTGGGTGGATTGGATTTGGTTTCTGCTTGCACAAATACAATGACAGGAGGAATTGTTTGTAATGAGAATATTGTCAATATAGATTTGTCATGGATTGTGCCTTCTAAATCCATAACACCATATAAGATCCTGCAGAATCATTACATACCGCTGGGTGAGATCATCCAAGGGCATGGGGTGAGTTACCATCAGTACGCTGACGACACCCAGCTGTACATCTCCACCCCATGTCCACTCAGCGAAGCAGTGGAAGTGATGTGCCGGTGTCTGGAGGCTGTCAGGGTCTGGATGGGTGCCAACAGGCTCAGACTCAATCCAGACAAGATGGAGTGGCTGGGGGTACTGCCTCTCAAGGACACGTCCATCTGTCCGTCCATCACTCTGGGCGGGGAATTGACCCCCTCAGAGAGGGTTCACAACTTGGGTATCCTCCTCGATCCACAGCTAACTTTAGAACACCATCTTTTAGCTGTGGCGAAGGGGGCATTTGCACGGGTTCGCCTGGTGCACCAGTTGTGGCCCTATTTGGACAGGGAGTCTTTGCTCATGGTCACTCATGCCCTTATCACCTTGAGGTTCAACTACGGCAATGCTCTCTACATGGGGCTACCTCTGAAGAGTGTTCGGAAACTTCAACTTGTCCAAAATGCAGCCGCGCGAGCAGTCTTGGGCCTTCCAAAAAATGCCCACATCTCACCATCACTCTGTGGACTGCATTGACTACCAATCAGTTTCCAGGCACAATTCAAAGTGTTGGTTATGTGTTCTGTCTGGGTGCCCCCAGACTTCAACACCAACTGGAAAAAGCAGCCAGACACGCTGGTAAAAGCAAAAGCACTTTATAGTTTGAAAAATAAACACAGAGAAAAACCTGTTCTTCCCAACAGGCAGGCTATGAGACTTCACAGCAGAGTCCTGATGGCCAGACAATACAGCAGACTTCTTGCTGGCACACCCACCACTGTAGAGAATAAGACCCACACCTTTTCCCCCCAAGGTTTCAGTATTCAAAGTCACAAACCAGAATTCCAAGACGCCAAATATCACAGCCAGGTCCCAGGACTCTCAAAGATAATACTCCACAAGCCAGGAAGGGTGGGTCTGCCTTTTCAGCCTTTCCAGAGAGCACCACACCCAAACCCAGCTGTTGCCTCTTTAGTGCTGAAAGTACCTGGCTAATTGTCCCCTTCGTTGTGTTGCTCTTCTCTGCCGGAGATCGATTATTGCTTGTGCATTTTCATCTAAGGAATCGAGGCTGCTTGCTGGGGAGAGCTCCCTCTCGGGGGACTCTGGCTGTCCTCCCTCTCCCTCAGCCTGAGATTCCTCCTCCCCGACTGCCTGAACCTCCTGTTCCTCATCCTCCCCCACTGAGCAGAAAGCCGGCAGAGGATC
Organism: Erythrolamprus reginae; assembly: GCF_031021105.1. Taxonomy (NCBI): domain Eukaryota; kingdom Metazoa; phylum Chordata; class Lepidosauria; order Squamata; family Dipsadidae; genus Erythrolamprus; species Erythrolamprus reginae. The sequence continues at coordinate 304,761,980 of NC_091950.1, read as the reverse complement.
AGCCATTCCCTGAGGGGCCTCAGACGGAATCACAACAGTTATGACCTATAAAGCCCTACATGGCACAGGACCAGATTATCTCCGAGACCGCCTTCTGCCCTACAAATCCCAGCGACCGGTGAGGTCCCACAGAGTTGGCCTCCTTAGGGTCCCGTCGACCAAACAATGTCAGTTGGCGGGACCTAGGGAAAGAGCCTTCTCTGTGGGAGCCCTGGCCCTCTGGAATCAACTCCCCCCAGAGATACGCACTGCCCCCTCCCTCCTTGCCTATTGAAAGAGCTTAAAAACTCATCTTTGCCGCCAGGCTTGGGACTCTTAGATGTTCCCCTGACCACTGAATGCCTTAAGTATGATTGCTGAATGTTTGGTTAATAAGTTAATTTTTTAGGTTAATCTTCTCTTTTTAATTGTTTTTAATATTGTAGTACTAATTGGATTATATTATTGTTCTGTTTTTCATATATGCTGTGAGCCGCCCCGAGTCCTCGGAGAGGGGCGGCATACAAATCCAATTAAATAAATAAATAAATAAATAAATAAATAAATAAATAAATAAATAAATAAATAAATAAATAAATAAATAAATAAATAAATAAATAAATAAATAAATAAATAAATAAATAAATAAATAAATAAATAAATAAATAAATAAATAAATAAATAAATAAATAAATAAATAAATAAATAAATATTATGTTCTATGGATATAAAACACTTACTTTCCAGTTGGCTGGATTTTTAACCATTTTTAACAAGCTTTAAATTTTTCCTAAAAACAAAGAATGACAGTTATTATTGTTGTTGTTAATGTTGTTGTTATAGAAACTGCACTGAAAATGTCAATATTTTATTTTTAAAAAGAGCAGCTACAACACATCTTGTGATATTGTCTTTCCCTATGATTAAAACATGGCTATGATATACAATTTTTGAAGTCTTCTAATGCAAGCATGGCTTGTTGCAACTTTTATAACAAAGCCAACACTCCAAAGGCTGGACTTTTCCACTAGCCCACATTTTTGAAGGACATCCTGAAATATCTATTATAAAAACTGACTGCTGGGAAAATTATAGAGCAGAGTTCTAACCCTCTTTTCATTTTACCAAGTTCAGCAAAGAATTACTATACTGAATAGTTATTAAGTAGAGTGAGGCATGGTGCTTAGATAGGTGGGGAAAGTCAAAGGTAGCTTTTTAAAAGAAAAGGAAAAATCAGTGTTATTCTTATATTAATTTATATTCTGGGAGAAATGCCTGTTCAAATATCTGTAAAATATTTTCAGAAAATAAACTCTTCATTTAGACATTTTTATGAGTGTTTTTGATTCCCAAAATACCATTACAGAAAATAGGATCACCAATTAATAAGGGAAGATTCGGTTTTCCAAATCTGAAGTTTTATCATTAAGTTTACTCATCATTGAGTATTAAATTTTGGAAATCAACAATTGTTGTAGAGGCTACAAAATGTAAAATTACCTGGATTATGTTTGTACCTGTTGTTGGTTCCGAGCAGATGACCAGGATTTTCTGCTATATCACTTCTGAAACCCAGCCATTCACAATTGGTAAAAGCCTCCATAATGAAAGAACAATGGGTTCTGGATGTGGTGGACATTTCTGGCGGGGAGACGTGCCCTTAACTTAGAAGAAGTTGGAATAATTTGGAATGTCATGAGGCAATAATTAGGAATAGAGCTGAAAATCTTAGTTATATATTATTATTATTATTATTATTATTATTATTATTATTATTATTATTATTATTATTATTATTATTATTTCAATACAACACAGCAAACGAGATCACTATGATGGATTTCATATTTCATCACCAGTCGGGTGCTTCCCAAGCACCTGGGACTGTGTGATGTAGCGGCGAATTATGTTTGCTGATCCCAGTAAAGCAGCCTTTTGCAATTGACAGATGGAGATTTTGTCAAATCTGATGGTTTTCAAATGTCCGCTGAGATCCTTTGGCACTGCGCCCAGCGTGCCAAGTACCACTGGGACCACTTTCACTGGCTTATGCTAGAGTTGTTGCAGCTTGATTTTTAGATCTTCATATTTCACTAATTTCTCTAGCTGCTTCTCCTCAATTCTGCTGTCTCCTGGGATTGCAATGTCGATGATCCATGCTTTCTTTTTCTCCACAATCAGGATGTCTGGTGTGTTATGCTTCAGAATTCGGTCAGTCGGAAGTCGGAAGTCCCACAGTAGTTTTGCTTGCTCATTTTCAACCACTTTTTTGGGCTTTGAGTTCTTTGCCACTGGCAGATGGTAGTACTGGCACAAGTTCCAGTGGATCATCTGTGCCACAGCGTCATGTCTATGCTCGTAGTCAGTCTGTGCGATCTTTTTCAGCAGCTGAGTATGTGATCGATTGTTTCATCTGTTTCTTTACAGAGTCTACACTTTGGATCATCTGTTGATTTTTCAATTCTGGCTTTGACAGAATTTTTTTTCTAATGGTCTGTTCTTGTGCCACCAGTATTAGTCCTTCTGTCTCCTTTTTGAGTGTTCCACTTGTAAGCCATGACCAGGTCTTTATTATTATTGACCAGGTTGTTGTTGTTGTTGTTGATGTTGTTGTTGTTGTTATTATTATTATTATTATTATTATTATTATTATCATCATCATCATTATTATTATTTAGATTAATATGCCGCCCCTCTCCGAGGACTCGGGGTGGCTCACAACATATACTAGATTATTTCCAATCTTCCCATTGGCAGAATGCTATTTATTGGGTGATGAGGTTAAAAAAGCCTCAGGGAGAAAAATATGTATCTGAAACCTCTTATTTCAGGAGTTAGAACTGCTTCCATATCTATCATTTTTGCAAATGCCTAGTGACAACACCAGGATAGGGCTAGCATAACCCTCTTGGTCCTGTTTAACCTCTCAGTGGGTTTCAACATTGCAGGTCATTGGACAGATAGAGTATTTTGTAAAAATGTAATCCCCCAGATAATGTGGTCTCAAGCCATGTAGGGATTTAAAGATGACAACCTGAACACTGAATTGCACCCAACATCACACCCATAACCACTATAGCTCATACAGAAATGACCATGCATTTGACACAACGTCCTACCTGCACAACTGCATTCTGCACCAGTAGAGCTCTTGGGGGCAGCCCCATGTAGAACGTATTCCAGTAGTGTAAAAAGGAAGTTACAGGGGCTTGAATTACTTTGATCAGGGCTTCCTGGATATGGGCATAACTGGCACACTATCTAGAGGTGTGCAAAGGCCCCCTGTCCACAGCTTCTACCTGCTCTTTGAGCAGGAGCCATGAGTCTACAAGGCCTCCTGATTATGCACCATGCCTTGGGGTAGTCCACCTCCCATCAAATAGAATGGAATGGAATGGAATAGAACAGAACAGAACAGAACAAGAACAAGAACAAGAACAAGAACAAGAACAAGAACAAGGACAAGGACAAGGACAAGGACAAGGACAAGAACAAGAACAAGAACAAGAACAAGAACAAGAATAAAATAGAATGTTATTGGCCAAGTGTAATTGGACACACAAGGAATTTGTCTTGGTGCGTATGCTCACAGTGTACATAAACAAAAAGATAAATTTGGCAAGAATCATAAGGTACAACACTTGATCATCTGGATATAAATAAGCAATCAAATCTTATTAGGAACCAGTCAATAATAAATTGTAAGGGTACAAGCAACAAAGTTAAAGTTATATGGTGGTTTGTGGGAAGAGATGGGCGATGGGAATGATGAGAAGATTAATAATAAGTCTGAAGTCTGAAATCTAAAGTCTGAAATTGAGAACTAAAGATGGAAGAACTTTGTCTCCAGAGGGTCCCACAGTCAGTTCAACTTGCTAGGCTGAATCAGAGCCCGTTTAGCCTTATCTACTGCTTAACAGCTTCCACGCACTGGCATAGGATATCCACAGCATCACTCAAAGAGCCAAAGGTAAAGATAGAAAGTTGGGTATTATCTGCATATTGCTGATATGTCACTCTAAAATGATAGATCGTATCACCAAGTGGTCTCCTGTAAAAGGTAAATAGAAGGGGAGAAAGAACGGAACCCTACTTTGTATGGCACCTCAAAAAGTAGACGCAATGGGCTGGATTTTTCTCCTTCTATCAACTGGAATGAGCCCTGGAGAAAGGAGAAGAACCAGAATAATACTGTGCCAACCACCAAAGCTGGCCTTGAAGGATTCCATTATTATAACTGAATGATAGTAAAGGTGATAATTAAATTCCTAAGGCCTTTCACTATGGGATGCTACAGGTGTTGACTCTTCTCTGCTTTCTAACATTAACACAAAGCCACTGCTAAGATCACTGCCAGCTTGAAATCGGGTTATCAGGAGTTTGTAAATGATACTGAATTATAGTTATCAAGCCCAGATCATACAGCAGCTTTCTTTAAAGAGCCCTTGAAAGCTGCAGTTGACATAGAATTAGGTGGCCTTCATGCTGGCAGATAATAAACTGCTGAGGGGTGAATAAGGTTGATTGTACATATAATTAATTAAGTAATTAATTCCCTGAGTAGTAGGCATTCAAAAGGCCAACCATGGGTTATGAATTAATTTTAAAATGTAACCATAGATAAATATCCACCTAAGTCACTATATGAAGATCAAGGGAAATCATAGCAAATAAGCTTATATAAAGTTGTTTGGAGCCATATGCAAAACTGTAAACCTGGCTAAGTAGCTAACTTATGAAATGTTTTTAAACAGAATATCTATGATCAGATGGTCCACTTAGTCAACCAACACCAGTTGAAGGTTGCAGAACAAACTACTAACATTAAGAGTAATAACTTTGAGGTATGAATATGCATGTAATAAAATGTACATTACATTACTCAGTTGATAAGCTGTGTTCACAGTTGACTGATTCCTCTTGTTTGGCCCTACCATTTTTCAAATTTGTTTCATTTGGTTTACTATACAGTATTTGGCTTTTGTTCAGTACTGAGGAATAGACTAAGACATCTTGTTATCTGAGATAGCACTTGTACAGCTAATTTAAATTCCAGAATAACTCAATCCTAGTCAAATCAGATTAAGATAGGAGATAGAATTTACACAAGCACTTCTCTCTGTCCCTAGCCTTAAAATACAACATGGCACTTCAAATGAGCTGCCTGAGGCAGCTCACCCTACAACATATTATTCCTGATCCAGTTTGTTTCTGGAAGTAAATACCATCTCTCTGTGCTACACCTTTTCCTTGACTGTTCATTGATGGACTATGCTAGGCAGAATATTTAGACAAGTTACTCAGTATTCTTTAAAGATTCCAGGTGCTTTACAAATCTGCCTGGGGAAAACAGAAATAAATCTAATTAATTTAATATTGATGAACCAAAAAAGAAATGAAATAAACATCCAGGGTACATATTCTTAAAAATGGCACACAAGTGAATACAAGAAACTGGAAAGAATTTGATTTATCTGAGAAGATTGCAAGCAATAATTTGTGACAGGCATTGCCCTACTTAAGATTCTTTTCCTGTGGGCAAAACGATCTATATAAGCATTCCGCAGAAATGCCCCATTGCAATACATTGCAACATATTTCTACAGCAAGCCCTTCATTTACAATGAGCAAATTCATACAAAAGCCAGCCAGAGGTCATTTTCAAGTTCAGTTAGCCAAAACCAACTTATAAATCTGGTTTTCAGCCAGTAAACTGATAGTAGTAGCATTAGTTCTGATAAATTACTTTTTGATGGATTCAAGGCAGTCATGCATGTTACGCCCCTGGACACTTTCTAGATCAGCTCACATGGTTCAAAGTTTGAGCTAAGCTGTGCTGCCTGAAGGAAATGGATGGAGGCCAAGAGAAAATATTTTCTTCCTCGTCCTTCAGTTTTTACAGAAATTCAGGCCAGATAAACTTTGTGTTCTTGTATGTTATCATAAAATTAAGACTGGATATATATTTCACTATTATTATACTGCTGTGAGCTAGCCCGAGTCTGCGGAGAGGGGCAGCATACAAATTTAATTAATTAATAATAATAATAATAATAATAATAATAATAATAATAATAATAATAATGTGCATTTACGTTTTCAGGCATCTTTTTTTGGGGGGGGGGTGTTTAGTTCTTTGGCCAATATGCCTTGGCTCTCAAAGCCGTGTTCTTTTTTTTAGACCAACTGTGATTAGAAGGTTAGGTTGGAGAGATTAAATCAGTGTCATGAAATTTCTGTAATCTTTGGCCAGTTAGAGTAATAATTATAATATGTATATACATGATAGTAATATGTATACTATCATGATAACTACAAATGTATTTTAGCGGAGATAGGTGATAACCTCTTAAAGATGTGATAGCCTATATATGTGATAGCCTCTTAAAGATGTGCATGTAATTCTTCCTTTGATTGTATTGGTTTGTGCCTTTGAATCAGTCTTGGAGACTGTCTGGCCAAGCTCCTGCAGTTTTCTTGGCAAGATTTTTGGGAAACGATTTATCATTGACTTCTTCCTATGATAGAGAGAGAGTGTGACTGACCCAAGGTCACCAGAAGGCAGAATTCACAGTCTGCTTTTAATTACTACACCAAATTGGCTCTCAATTTTCACATATTATTCTCTATTTATTCATTGTACAGTCAGTTATTTATTGGATTTTTTTTCACCCTGATCTTGAGTCTCTTCTGTAAGGAAATTGTCTACTCTATCCTCTGGAAAAAGAATTCACATACATTAGGTTGGTGCAGTATTTTTGGATTTGATCCAAATTTGATATTTTGTACTGCTGTGGTACATAGGAGTGCAAAAATCTCTCTGTGTTACACCTTAAAGTAGCCATATTGTTTTCTGGGATCTTTCTATGGCTATTTTAAGGAGCAAGTAAGGAAAAGTTTTACATTCATGCTCCAAACATGCTCCCCCCCCCCTAAAAATATCCACATTTAAGAACTAGAATTTTAGTATTAGAAGTTCATTATATCAGAATCTGGTTTTAGATATACAATATATTCTTCTTCAGAAATGATTACGACTTATATAGATCATATGAGCAAGATTTAGAGTTGTGCCATCTAAGTGCTGAATTTTAATGCTAGTTATGACACACTTTCCTGATATCTGTCTGCAAATGGAGCTTATCTTCATAGAAGTGTGCATTAAAAGTTTTAGCTTTTGCATCATCTGCAAAAATGTTACGGGAATGGATAATGAGTTGCCCATCATGTTGGGGCAGGGTTTTTTATTATTATTATTGCTTCCCTCTTTTTAGGTTAATAACTTTAATATCAATATGACAGCATGTTTAATGTAGTTTAATGTAGTGAATACTTTCTCAGACAACACTTCTCTTCCCCCGGTCCTATCTACAGATGCCAGAGGCCTGATTGGGAACTATTCATTCACAGCTTATATTCTGTCACTGAGTTCTGACCCATTCCCCAGCTTTGATAACATTATTTCCTTGAATTATGATTACATAAGGTGAATATATGGATGTACCTGGTCCCCATCCTCTATATTGTGTTTTAAAATGGATTTATAATACAAATTCAATAGCTGACATATTCAGAAGAACGTTTCCTTGCTTTAAAATACCCTTTAAGGCAAAATGTGACAATCTTGGATACATGTGGGGTGGCACAGAATATGTGCACAGGTGTTTTATGTTCATCATTAGACAACGTCTTCAAAAGGTTTGAATGGATATTTATTTCTGACATTGTTAAACTATAATTTAGTTCAGAATAAAATATGCACGTATCTTGAAATTATAGTAAAACACCATATGGTAGTCATGGCTGAACAAGCTACATCTGAACAAGCTGAACAAGTACATGCTCATTGCAATGAACACAATCCTGCTTTTGGAAGGAATCTGTTCTCTAAGTTTTCTGTTTTGCTCCTGGACATTTTATTACCAAACTAGGTAACATCTTTAGCAGGGTTTGGGGTTAATTGTCTTATTCGTTTATATAGATCCTGTGTAGTTGGTTGGTCTTGTGACTGATTGAATCACAAGACTGAGATTGGTAGAAAATCATCTGGGGGACTAACAGCAAGCTTGGAGAATGGACCCCTGCCAAAATCTAGCTATAAATTTTCTCAACAATCTTGAAGAGTCCTGCTTTTTATATTTCAATTGATACCAAAATGGATTTGGAAGTGGGGTTGTGCTCCCATTCAAGGTGGGTATCAGGCTGCAGCCATTTTAATTGGGGTCTTTAGCCTGCCACACTTTATGCTATTTCAAAATGTATTCTTACCTGGGGGAATTTGGGAGGGGTAATTTCATGAGGGATGTCTACAGGTAGCCATAATAAATTCCTTCTAGATTGTCAAGCTCATCCTTTGTCTTTGCACTTGTGCACCTGCATAAAAGGAGATGGGAGTTGCTGGCAAGTTGGCAGATGAAGATGGGTCAATGTGATGGACTTGGGTGTGTGGGGACAAGGGCTTGAACTTTCAACTGGGTGGAGAAACTCCTGGGACTTCAGATCCAGGTTTCACCCAGATGTGCCAACATGGCTCTGTTAATAAATTGAAAATTTGAAGAATTCTTTGCCTCAGATTTAGTTTTGGATGCTATTTGGAACCCTGACAATGGGGCTATACTCCTATTCATTCATAGAAATTGCTGCATGGGTTTAAATCTTGTTTGATTAAGGTTTTGGACTGCTTATATGTAACTTTGATTCATTAATATATGTACAACACTCTCAAGATCTTCAAGTTGAAAGGCAGAGTGAGCAGAAACTGAGAGATAAAGGATCTTATGTTTGTTTGAACATGACCGGAAACCATCCAAAGATGATGTGGAAGATATAGCAGTAGTGTAAGTAGACTCATTTATGTATTTATTCCTGATTAGGCATAGTGTCTAAATAACATATTGACTTCCCCAGAAACAGGAATTACTATAGTTATTGCTGGATTGTTTTTCAACTTAGGAAATTTGATTAAAAATATGCAGCTAGGGGAAATTTAACATTAGGAATATAGCTGACGGCAAAGTCAGTTATATGCATATGTTGATTTTAATTATTTGGATACCACTAGGTCACCAGAGTGCCAGGAGAATTCCAAGATGTTGTCTGCCATCCTTTCTTCTGCTGCTAAATGATTCAATGAATAATAACAGGGTGCTGAAAAGGTTCTATAAAAAGTATTTTTCCTCAGAGTTCTTAAAGCACAAGTAATACATTATGGTATTGGAATTGGAAACAGCAAAGCTAGTCTAAAAAGAGGTGGAGATGTTACCCTCTATGTAGGCTTATGCAAATTAGAATATGACCAGCTATAGCGACACCTTTTGGATTTTAGTGGGATATATGTGGAGTAGATTCCTTGAAACGTAGTAAAAATAAAACCCAGTTGTATTGTATTGGCAGTTCTGTGTTAGCAATAATAACTTCAGAAGAAAAGGATTTAGGGGTAGTGATTTCTGACAGTCTCAGAATGGGCTAACAGTGCGGTCAGGCAGTAGGGAAAACAAGTAGAATGCTTGGCTGCATAGCTAGAGGTATAAGAAGCAGGAAGAGAAAGATTGTATAGAGCGCTAGTGAGACCACATTTAGAATACTATGTTCAGTTCTGGAGACCTCACCTACAAAAAGATATTGATAAAATTGAACAGGTCTAAAGACGGGCTACAAAAATGGTGGAAAGTCTTAAGCATAAAACCTATCAGGAAAGACTTAATGAACTCAATCTGTATAGTCTGGAGGACAGAAGGGAAAGGGGGAACATGATCGAAACATTTAAATATGTTAAAGGGTTAAATAAGGTCCAGGAGGGAAGTGTTTTTAATAGGAAAGTGAACACAAGGGGGCACAATCTGAGGTTAGTTGGGGGAAAGATCAGAAGCAAGGTGAGAAAATATTATTTTACTGAAAGAGTAGTAGATGCTTGGAACAAACTTCCAGCAGACGTGGTTGGTAAATCCACAGTAACTGAATTTTAAACATGCCTGGGATAAACATATATCCATCCTAAGATAAAATACAGTAAATAGTATAAGGGCAGACTAGATGGACCATGAGTAGTGATGGGCGAACCGAACCTGCACAATTCGGGTCCGTACTAAATTTTGCGGTGTTCGGTATGCCGAACACGAACCCAATTTTTTTAAAAACTTCGGGCAAAGTTTGGGGTCGCGTTCGGCATTCGGAGTTTTGATGTCACCGGCAGGTTGCTAAGGACGCCAAGGTGATTCCATGGAATCCAATAAGTAATCACCTTGGCGTCCTTAGCAAGCTGCCGGTATACGTGACATCAAAGCTCCGCCCCCAGAATCTCTTGGTGGGATTCCCCATTCAGGTTCGGGTTCGGGTTCCGGTTCGGTGTGGGTTCGGCTGAATTTTGCGTAAAGCTCGTCCGAACTTGCCGAACCCGAACACCGTTGGGTTCACCCATCAGTAACCATGAGGTCTTTTGTGCGGTCAATCTTCTATGTTTTTGTGTTTCTATGTGTAGTTGAGAGAACAAGTAGAAATATTTCATGAACATTGTTTCGTTCTTACCTTTAATATCTGTGTCTTATGGCAGAGTTTATACTATTTTTCCTGGGAAAATAGATCTGAGGAAGAAATGATGTACTTGCTTTACAGAATGGCAATTTTTCTGCTGCACTCCCAGAGGATTGCTTGTGCCACTCAGCCTCAAACTTGAAGTTGATTTCAACCACTGATTGCCCTGTAAAAGAAAAGGGATTCACCTTGCTAGGTATTGAATCTTCAGGTGGAGACTGCTCTTCTTGTTTATGTAATCCCATGAGGAGAAAAAGTATCATTGATAGCTGCATTCATTGCAGTTGTTGTTAAATTTATTTGAGAGTTATGATGTAATCGAATTCCTATACCGAAGGCTGTAACAGCTTTGTTCAAGTCAGATGCAAGTCCAGGCCTTCCTATGAGCAGATATAGGTATTGACAGGACCAGCACCAAAGCAGTTTAATTCAGTTTGTTCCACTTCTGTGTCTCAGTGAAGCATGCTGGACTGCCAACTCACCATCCATCAGAGTTACAGATGTCAGCTACCTTAAAACAATAGCCTTCATGGCATCAGCCCTTGAAAAAACCTGCTTCAAATAAGGGAGGGAGGAAAACGTCCCAATTTATAGCCCTTGAATTTCTAGTTATGCAAGGTGTCATCAATTGTTATGGAAATATAGTAAATTGGGTAATTGTGCATATCCCAAAAAACTGAATCCATAGTATCACAGAAAGAAATGAATAAGTTATATAATATTTGATTGACCATTCATTAAATCATATATCTGTTCTCCCTAAAGGTGGCGGGTAAACTTTGGTATTCAAGTTAAGCATTTTATGTCTGAACAATTGATTCTCTTCAGTAGCCATTCAGGGGTGTTATACAGAGTAAATGCATCCATTCTTGTTTTTGTATAATTTGCAGCTTATGGAATTTGTGAACACCAAAAAACTGCTTATTGAAATATGCATATATTGGAAGTGATTTATACTGTCTGATTTTTAAGGACACAGCTTTTTTTTAAACTATGGGATGAAAATTCAATGTTTTGAATATATGCTATAGTTACAGGGTAATCTTCAGGATGCAACTGTTTTGAAACATTTCTCAGTGACTTCTATTTAAATGCGCATCTCCAAACTGAATATTATTTACACATAAAGGTATGTTGCCTATTTTGCTTGTTTTTTGACTATACGCTATAAACTTTCTGGAATAAACTTTGTTTTGCTTCCTGCTTCTATTTTGTTTTACGTCCAATTTAGGGATACCTGAGAATTTAATTCTTTGCAAATTCTGATTTGAACTGGCCTGATCTATATTTCCTAAGGTTAATTAACATGGATTGAACTCAGCTATCCACTTTTTTGTGGTTCTTCAAAACACGTACCAGCTCAAAAAAGTCATCCCAAACGAAAACAAGTTATATACTTAAAAGGTTGATTTTTTTTTTAAAAAAAAGGCTATTCTGAAAGACAATGTGTAAAAAAAATCAATTTAAATGCTAATATTTTGTGAGAATAAATTTAAAAAAACATGTGGCTTAATACAAAAAATAAGACTGAGAAGATCTGTGCAGCCGAAGACACCCACTGAAAATAGACTGTAATTCAAAGCAGTGAACACCATGCTCCTACTGACAGAATAGGGTAAACCAGAATAATATAAGTAGAGGCCCATTCAAAGCAGTACAACTACTAGAACCCTTTACACAGGGGTCCTCAACTTTCAGGCCCAGCATTCTATCTATCTATCTATCTATCTATCTATCTATCTATCTATCTATCTATCTATCTATCTATCTATTTATTGGATTTGTATGCCGCCCCTCTCCGTAGACTCGGGCCGGCTAACAACAGTGATAAAAAAAACAGCATGTAACAATCCAATACTAAAACAACTTAAAAAACCCCCAAACCCTTATTATAAAACCAAATATACATACAAACATACCATGCGGAAATTATGAAGGCCTAGGGGGGGAAAATATCTCAGTTCCCCCATGCCTGATGGCAGAGGTGGGTTTTAAGAAGATTACAAAAGGCGAGGAGGGTGGGGGCAATTCTAATCTCGGGGGGGAGTTGGTTCCAGAGGGCCGGGGCCGCCACAGAGAAGGTTCTTCCCCTGGGTCCCGCCAAACGACCTTGTTTAGTTGACGGGACCCGGAGACAGGACTCTGTGGGACCTAACTGGTTGCTGGGATTCGTGCAGCAGAAATGGTAAGCACGCTTGCTGGCTGCTTGCACAAATGGAGCAATGAGCACATTGGCCACTCATGCGGAATCCTCCCTCCCCCCCCCCAGTCTGCAAAGCCACAAAAGTTGGGGAACTCTGTCTTAGAATTACAATTTTTAATGCAGGAAAGGGGCAAAATTGTGAAATATATCCATAACAATGATTCCTGTCATTTTAAAAAACCTTAAATACAAGTTTTGTGCTGATCAAGCCCAATTTTTTCACTTATTTCCGCTTCATGGCACCCAGTCAATATGAAGTTAATAATTATTAACTTCTTCTGATTATAATCAGAAGAAGAAAAAAGGTTTTAGACTAAATGTGACTTCTCACAGAAGCCTTGGTCATAACTCCATTCCGATTTGCGGCAGTGATAATCTCTGACCAGTCCAGTGCAATCCCCATGAACTTCATAAGGTCATATGGCTTTTTATGGGTATTAGGAAGTGTAACTATCCATTGAGCACTTACTCAAGGAAATACTGCAAAAGTGTAGAAACCAGACTTCCGGTTTTTCCTTTGGTGAGGTCGGAAGCCAGGACTGTGACCTCCACGGCCGGCTCCAAACACTCTGTGCCTGAGGGTATGAATTCGGACCTAAGCCCCTCCCCAATAGAGAGAGAGAAGTGAAGGGGGACCATCAGGAGGATAGAGGGGAGCGATATCTCTCCTCCCCAAGTGGGTGTAACCCTAGTTGGTGCAGCAGCAAACATGGCTGCCACGAAGCTGAAGGAGAGCCAGAATTAATACTGTAATAATAATAATAATAATAATAATAATAATAATAATAATAATAATAATAATTTATTTGATTTGATTGGATTGGATTGGATTTCTACGCCGCCCCTCTCTGTAGACTCGGGGTGGCTAACAACAGTAGTAAACAGCATATGACAATCCAATATAAACAGTTAAAAACCTCTATTGTAAAACCAACATACATACAGACATACCATGCATAAAATTGTAAAGGCCTAGGGAGAAAGAGTATCTCAATTCCCCCATGCCTGGCGGCAGAGGTGAGTTTTAAGAAGCTTACAAAAGGCAAGGAGAGTGGGAGCAATTCTAATCTCTGGGGGGGAGTTGGTTCCAGAGGGTCGGGGCCACCACAGAGAAGGCTCTTCCCCTGGGTCCCGCCAAGCAACATTGTTTATTTGATGGGACCCGGAGAAGACCCAGTCTGTGGGACCTACCTGGTCGCTGGGATTTGTGCAGCAGAAGGCTTTGTATAGATTTGTATGCTGCCCCTCTCCGAAGACTCGGAGCGGGGCGGCATACAAATTAACAAGATTGAGCAGGAGGAAAAGTGAGTCATTTGCAATCCTATTGGATTTTTAAAACAATCCCAAAAATATAAGGGGGAGAAATAAGGAAGCTAGCTAGGGAACTAGTAGAAAAAAGTTTTTCTTGGAAGATTTAAAAGAAGATGTGGTTTTGGAATGATATTCTATTAAAGGGAAAAACATTGATATTTGAAGGTGGTCTCTAAATTCCTATAAACTGACTATTGTATATGCTGGATTAATAAACTTAAATTAATGAAATTGAGCACAGAATAATTAAGAGGAATTTCTGATTTGAAGCAGGAGCGCTGTTTTGATGAACAAAGAGAGGGTGTAACTCTTTGAATGTTTCCCTTTGTTGGACAAACAACATGGATTAAACTTTGTTGTTAAAATGACACCGATTGGATCTAAAGATGTGGAAAGCATGCCCCAGGATAATAAGACTATTATAAATAAACAGCATGTGAGAACAAAATAAATATTTCAAGTTATGGATCGTATGGAAATAAATTGGAAAATATAATGATAACAAATTACAAAGGGTGTTCAGACAAATGGGGAAAAGATGGAGAACTTTGGAAGAGTGAAAGTAACAGAGGAACTAAGAAATAAGCAACAAGAAAGAAAATACAACAAAGGGATGATTAAAACAGAGAGGGAGAAAAAGTAGTAAAGCAGAAGGGAAAAATCTCTCTGAAGGAAAAGATAAGCAAGCAGAAAAAAAAGCTAGAAGGCGAAAGAAAGAAAAGACTAGAAAAAAGGAAAGCAATATTAGATAACAAAAAGGGGGAAAGAGAGGAAAGAAGTTAAGAGACTATAGCAAAAAAAGGAAGTTAAAGACACAAATGAGAGAATTAAAAGAAATATGGGAGAGGCAACCAAAAAAGAAGGGAAAAAATAAAAATAAAATTTTGTATGTTTAAATAGTAGTAATATGCTGGAGTGTAAGTTTAATAATATAAAATTCATGAAGATTGAAATATATTTTGCATTAAAAAAAGTATTATTTTTGAACATAGTTTTTATGGTAGAAAGTTATATGTGTTGGGATATGAATAAATTATTCACTGTAATAAGGATAAAATATATGGATGGATAACAGAAATTAAGTTATAAAATAACACAAGAAAAGATGAAGATTGAAAAATAGATAATAGAAAGATTGAAATATGCAATATATTTTTGAATGTAAGTTTGATAATGGAAAATATGACATGTAATTGTTAAATATGTTTTGTACGTTAAAAAGGGAAAGTAATATCTTTGAATATAAGTTTGATGATAGAAGAAATATGCAGAAAGGAAATTATATGTGTTGGGATACAGGAGATAAAAATTAGTGTTAATGTCTATGTTTAGTTAATTTACTAGTATTATATAAGTATGAAAACATTGTTTATTGTAATAGGGATAAAACATATGTATGAATAACGCATAGAAATGAAGTTATAAAATAACGTAAGAAAAGATGAAGATTAAAATATGTAATTTTGAAATATATTTGGTATGGAAAAAATAATGATGTGGAAAAAAGATAAATAATCTTCTTTTTTAATTAATATTTAGGAAATAAGTGAAGTAAAATATATCAATGTTAGAAATTTGTAAATTGGGAAATGACCACATATTTGATTGCTGGAATTAAAAGATGGATAAAATAAGAGAGCTGAATAACTAAAGACAGATATTAGGAAGAAAAGAAATGTGAGAAATATATTGGAAATGAATTGATAATTGATTGTAATTATTTTAAAAACAAAAATATCATTAAGAATAATATATGGATGTTATTATATTTGTTATTATATTTGCTAATCCATATTAGCAAATGCTAATGATATGAGATATTGAAAGACAAAAATAATTTTTTTTAAAAAAAGTGCAGGAACCATTTGCACCTCAGTTTGAGATCCAGACAACACAGACCCATCTCCAACAGCTTATGCCTGTCCTCAACAGTGAAGGGACATAGGGCATAAAAACATCCTGCAGTCAAGAAGACTTCACAGCCATTTATAATACTTGAGATAAACCTCGAAATGGTCTCAACAACTCTGTAAAAGAATCCAAATGACCAGCTGTCTGCAAGGAATATAAATCTTTCCATCCTCACCTCTATCCGGTCAGAGCTGAAGAAGCTTCTTGGATGAGAGTGAAAGGTCTCCAAAGGGGGAAAAAAACAAGAAAGTCCAGTGCCTCCTGAAAAAACACCTTTGAGGAAATAATTGGTGGAAACAGCTGCAAACATTGGCAGGCCTACGTCTCAAAATCCTGGCCCTCCATAAGGTGATCCAAGAAATCAAGATGGTGGCCATGATTCAGTGATTAATGCCTGATTCCTTCAATACTTGTGTCACATTTTTCTTGGTTGCATCCCCCCCCCATTTCACTCCTAATCCAAATAGTTTGATTCTCCTTTCTCACCGCTCCCGATCATAGGATACACTACAACCAGCAACAACCTGAATTGCTCTACAGACTGTGCATGCGCACTTTTGTGCCTAATGTCCATGTCTTATTGTCTTATTATCCTTTCTATTACTACGTTCTACTTGTTATGTTATGTTATGTTATGTTATGTTAATATGTACTATAATACTATCCTTGTTTGACAAACAAACAAATAAATAAAATAAATAAAAATAAATATATTAAATTAAATAAATTAAATAAATTAAATAAATTAAATAAAATAAAAAATAAAATAAAAAATAAGTAAAATAAATAAGTAAAATAAATAAAATAAATAAAATAAATAAAATAAATAAAATAAATAAAATAAATAAAATAAATAAAATAAATAAAATAAATAAAATAAATAAAATAAATAAAATAAATAAAATAAATAAAATAAATAAAATAAATAAAATAAATAAAATAAATAAAATAAATAAAATAAATAAAATAAATAAAATAAATGATCTTGATGGAAAGAGGGAAGATCTGTTTCCAAGGCAACAAACAGATAAACATGACTTATGTCCATACAAAGAGATACATTTATAAAATGTCTCTGACAGAGGCCACTCTAATTTTCAAGAAGATAAAAGCACATTCAGACTTGCAACATTCTATTAATATACTCTAATAAATGTATCTTTAGATTTACCTAGTGTCTGTTTCTTGGTGTGGCCTACCTCATAGGGCTGATAGAAAGATGGAATCATTTTTTGGGAACCTGGTCTCTGTGGCTGACAGGCCTGATGGTCAAAGCACACTATTGCTTTTAGCAGATAAAATATTTACTTCTCAGCAATTATGAAATAATGCACTAAATATTGCACTGCACATATGGATTTTGAAAGCAAATAATTTGTGTAGACCTCTGAGTATGATTAACTAAGTGAACAGAAATAATGTTGGTATTTTATTAATGGTTTTAAGATTCAAATGACCATGATTAGCTACACTGTGTTGGTAATTATTGTTTTACAACCTTATGTTGACTTTTATATTCAGGGACCAGAAAAATACAATAAAAATAATACACAATTTAACATCTAAGTTGGCCTTTTGTAATGACTGTCTGAAAAGCTGTAAAATACTCATTATTAAACTATAGAACAAAATTAACTTTAAATTGTAGCCTGCTACTCCTATTAAGCAGAATAAATAGCACATCCTTCTGTCCGGTTTCTTGCCAGAAGGCAGTCTTCTTGTCTCTATGCTTTCTTTTACCTTTTTAGATTTCTTTTACCTTTTAGATTTACCTTTTTGAATCAATCCACTTAGTGCCATGAGTCAAAATCAAGAAATAATATGAAACCTACCAGTGATTTTCTCTGCATCTTGAAAATGCAATTGCACTTCTGTTCAGAAGTTTCAGCTTGTGCAAATCATGGCTTTAAGCTTTTTCTACTCATGTATATTGGCCACAAACAAACTTTAGAAATCAATTTGAGGTGCTGACATTTATAGCTTTGAAAACAGATGGCAAACCGGAGATCTCGCAGTCAGATCTATTCAATAGAGGCCTATTTATCCACGTTTAGCATAAGCACATGGCACCTTTTGGCAGTTTTTCGGTGGCTGGCCCTAGGCCACCATTTCAATTTGCTTCATTGTTCTCTTTGGGCTCATGGAAATGTTCAGGAGTGGCTGACTTGAAAGAAATTTGTGATTCCATTTCACAGACCTTAACATCTCTTATTCCCATCATAGTTCCTCCTCCCAAAGAATGTCCTTTTGAGAAAGATTTCTCAGTCTCTTCCTTATATCTTTAAGGGATCTTTATGTTGAACCTTGAGAAGAAAGACTACCTTTTAATGTGAGGTGAAGCTCTTGCCTCATGATCAGGAGGTTGGGAGGTCGATCCTAGATAGAACCAGATGGAGGGGTCTCCTGTGTGGGCAGGGGGTTGGATTTGATCAGGAGTGGGTTTCTCCCAGTTTGGACTGGTTTGCCCAAACCGGTAGCAGCCCACTGATGATGTCATGATGACATCACTGAACCAGTCAGTGCCAGTCTGTGGCTGCCGCCATTTTTTAAAAATGATTTTTTAAATTTTTCTTTTAAAAATTCTTCTGTGTATGCACAGAAGGCAAATTTCCAGTACTGCGCATGTAGTCGGCATTTTGTTTTTGGAATTTTTAAAATTATTTTGGGGAATTTTTTTATATTGCACACACGAAGCGCCCATGCGCCCACGAGGTGTGGCCATACAGTGCAGGAGGAAATCAAATTGGAACGGCAGCAAGGCAAATTGGAACGGTTCATTCCAACGCTACTAATCTGATCAGCAACATATCAGGTGAATCAAGATGGGCAAGATGGTAGTAACAATATCACAACTGAAATTCTATCTTTATGTACTTGCAAGAGATGTTGGTAAATATACCAAAACTGTGAAGATTCAGCCATGGTATCACAATCTCCATCTTGCCTGATTTGAACCTTCTGCAGACAGTGCCAGAAATGATCCTATTGCAGGAGAGGCGGAGTAACGACACGGACACAAGAGCTGGATTTAACTGGGTCATTTTTATTAAATTAAATTAGCATAATTTATACAAATAAATTAGCATAAATTAGCATAAATTTGCATCACAAACTATGACCCAAACAATGGACCTGCAGGGTCAAACAATTGCTTCCGGGGCGGAAAAGTTACGTCACATAAACTTCCTGGGCAACTTATGGGCATAGCTCGATGCTAGTCCAGGTGAGGGACCCCTCCCCCACCTGAGACCCTGCCATGCCTTGCATGAGGGGGGTCACGCCGGCTAACCCCTAATGGGACTTAAAGGTGCGTGACCCAAAGACAGGTTCCCCCCAACTGCTCAGGTCGCTTCCACCACAAGCTTGGAGAGAACCTGTCAATCATCCCCAAAGATGCCCAAGGGAGAACACCAGTTGCTAGACCACCACCCAGTTTTCCGCCCCTAACCTGCCTACCCAAATGACCAAAGGTAAGCCAATCAGCCTAATAAACGCAAGCACCCCCTAACCGCACATCCATCATCCCAGTGTGGAATGGGCGAAAAAACGGCCCTGCGAACAGGCAGAGCCGCAAAAAATTCCCATTCGGCCCCCCCTAGGGGCGACCCACCTTAGCACACTGTAAAATCGGGAGGGAGGGCGGGTGTCTGCTTGTGGCGATGGTCCGGGCGAACAGGCAGAGCCCCGGGCCTGCTCGCCCTTAAATAGGGCGAGCAGGCCCCGCCCGGACCAATCAGCAGCCGGGCCTCTGCAGGCCCAACTCTCGGGCGATGCGAGACTTCGCCTGAGAACAAAGATGGCGGCCACCATGGGGTCCGGTGTCTTCCCGGCCCCTCCTGCAAATGCCGCCGGCGGGTAAGTCTGCCGGCGCTATTGCAGGAGAGGCGGAGTAACGACACGGACACAAGAGCTGGATTTAACTGGGTCATTTTTATTAAATTAAATTAGCATAATTTATTCAAATAAATTAGCATAAATTAGCATAAATTTGCATCACACACTATGACCCAAACAATGGACCTGCAGGGTCAAACAAATACTTCCAGGGCGGAAAAGTTACATCACATAAACTTCCTGGGCAACTTATGGGCGTAGCTCGATGCTAGTCCAGGTGAGGGACCCCTCCCCCACCTGAGACCCTGCCATGCCTTGCATGAGGGGGGTCACGCCGACTAACCCCTAACAGGGGACTTAAAGGTGCGTGACCCAAAGACAGGTTCCCCCCAACTGCTCAGGTCGCTTCCACCACAAGCTTGGAGAGAACCTGTCAATCATCCCCAAAGATGCCCAAGGGAGAACACCAGTTGCTAGACCACCACCCAGTTTTCTGCCCCTAACCTGCCACGGAGTGGGGGTCAGATCTCTATCTTGGCCCCCCGACTCCCCCCTCTAGCTGCGCCAGCTCACGCAGAGACCGCTGCAGGTCCTGTAAGAAAATGGCGTTCCCCTGTTCTGACAGGTGAACGCCATCGGCCCGGTAAAGCCACGGCCGATCTACAGTGATGAGGGGATGGGCCACTACAACCCCACCTGAGTCCCTGACTACCCTTCCCAGGGCCTTATTGCCTCTACACCTGACCCGGTGAATGGCCCTAAGGGAAATGGCGACCCACAAAGATCCCCGAGAGGATCAAAGACCGCACCACATGCATGGCGGGCCACACAGCGTGAAGCCACCGCAGGCTTCCGCAAGCCTGGCAGGTCCCCTCAGACCCCCAAGCAGTACCGGTCCTTGCCCGAAGAGCAAGACCAGCGACCGGGGCGCAGCAATGGGATGCCGCCCTCCCCAAACAACTGGGCGTAGCCATGGGATGCCACCCACCCAGCACCGCCTGGGCGCAGCAATGGTATACCGCCCTCCCAGTACCACCTAGGTGCAGCAATGGAATGCCGCTCTCCCAGGACCACCTGGGCGCAGCAATGGGATGCCACCCTCCCAGTACCACCTGGGCGCAGCAATGGAATGCCGCCCTCCCAGGACCACCTGGGCGCAGCAATGGGATGCCGCCCTCCCAGCCATAGCGGTAGAAACACCCGTCCCACCGCACACCCCTCCTCTCCAACCAGGCAACAATGACCCAGCCGCCGCGACGGCAGGGTCCCACTTCCCGGCGGTACCTTGTTGCTGAGTGGTCGGTGGAGCACAATGACCCAAAGCAACACCATCGGTCGCGTCCTGGCTGGGTTGAATAGAAGGGGACCAAAGGGAGCCCTGGCCTAAGATCTTACCCCGGACCCTCAACTGGCCGTTCGTACCCTAAAACAGGCCGTCGACCGCCAGCGGTCGGCATCCCCGAATCCTCTGTATCGAGAACGCCGTCACCGCACTAGAGGCGGCGCCACTACGGAACGAGCGTTCCCCAAGCGGCGGGTCCACGCTTGGCCTGGCCAAACCCTGTACTCCAGAACCCACCCGACTAAGGCAATGCGATGGAAGGCCGAAAGGACCTAGCAACCTGCGTTAAGGCCCTGGTCCAGCCTTCCCGCATCTTCACCATGCGGAAGTCACCATAAATCAACAAACCAGCCCCCGCTTTAGACAAAAGGCGAGGCCGGCCAACCTGGGCCTCAAAGTCCTAACTGAAAGGCCACACTGCCTAAGCTGGACATAAATATGGCCAGGTACACAAATGGGGCAGGCCAGCTATAGGGGTAACCCGTATCCTGCCTGAACTCCCCAAACTCTGCACTTGTCTGCTGCTAAGCCCCCAGAATGCCAGGCACCACAGGGAGGGCTGTAGCCCAGCAGACCTTTACACTCCAACGCTCGGGAGCCCGCCCAGGTTCCAAAGGTGGTCTAGGAATGCCTCTGGCGACTCTCGGGCCCACGGGGCCAGGGTCCGAAACCTGGACAACTGACCACGGGACAAGGCATCAACGACCCCGTTATCCAACCCGGGGACATGCCTGGCCAAAAACAACGTGTTTAGGGACAAGGACCTGTGCACAAAATGGCGGACAAGCCGCATGACCCTGTCACTCTTAGAGGACAGGGCGTTCACCACATGGACAACCGCTAGGTTGTCGCACCAAAAATGCACAGTCTTGTCCCTAAACTGCTCCCCCCAAAGCTCTAAGGCCACTATCAAGGGGAAGAGCTCTAAGAAAGTCAGGTCCTTAACCAGAGAAGAGGCACTCCATTCCGGAGGCCACGCCGACCAGCACCACTGGTCACCTAACACTACCCCAAAACCGCAAGTCCCCGCAGCATCAGAGCAGAGCTGCAACTCAGCTTCCAAAAGAAGCTCGTGCCTCCAAAAAGACAGGCCATTAAACTTGTCCAGGAACTCCCGCCACACGCGGAGGTCAGCCCTGACCCCCACGCAGAGGCGGGTACGATGATGGGGCAAACATAGCCCCTTCATCGCGTTGTACAATCTCCTTGAAAAAGCCCTGCCTGGGACCACCACCCGACAGGCGAAATTGAGTATCCCCGCTAGTTCCTGGAGCTGCCGGAGAGTAACCTTCCGGCAACCCAGAACCTCATCAAGCTTCCCTTTAATTTTAAGTAACTTATCGAGGGGCAATCTAGAAGATTGCTCCTCTGAGTCCAATTCAATAACGAGGAAGGTAATCTTGGTGGCGGGGCCTTCTGTCTTCTCAGAGGCTAAAGGC
Source organism: Erythrolamprus reginae (assembly GCF_031021105.1). Classification (NCBI taxonomy): domain Eukaryota; kingdom Metazoa; phylum Chordata; class Lepidosauria; order Squamata; family Dipsadidae; genus Erythrolamprus; species Erythrolamprus reginae. The sequence continues at coordinate 304,739,431 of NC_091950.1, read as the reverse complement.
ACCCCTAGCTGAGCACAAAGGGCTTCGAAGTCCCGCATTAGAGCAAAACATTGCTCCGAACACGCAGGCCCCGCCAACAAGAAATCATCAAGGTAGTGAACGACCGAACCCAGACCACTGTGCCTCCTGAGCGCCCATTCCAAGAAGGTACTGAAACTCTCAAAAAGAGAGCACGAGACAGAGCAACCCATGGGTAAAGCTCTGTCCACTTAATAACCTCCCTCAAAATGGAAGCCCAACAGCTCAAAGTCGTCTGGGTGTATGGGGAGGAGCCGGAATGCCGACTTAATGTCGCATTTACCCATAAGGGCTCCCACCCCACACTTCCTAACCATAGCCACGGCAGCGTCAAAGGACGCATACCGGACTGAACAAAGCTTGTCAGGAATGTAGTCATTCACTGACTCACCTTTTGGAAAAGACAAATGGTGAATCAACCTAAATTCACCACTCGCCTTTTTGGGGACAACACCTAAGGGAGACACCCTAAGATTCGGGAAGGGCGGCTCCGGGAAGGGCCCAAGGACCCTGCCCTCAGCCACCTCCTTCCGAAGCTTGTCTCTAACAATGTCTTCATGTCCAACAACCGACCTGAGGTTGTCGGACATGAAGGCCTTCCTAACCCCCACGTAAGGGATCCTAAATCCCTTAGAGAAACCTAGCAAGAGAGCAGCGGCTCTCGAGCGAGGGTGGTAGTCCTTTAACCAACCCTCAAGCACCTGTAAATTAATTGGGCTGGGCCCCTTTACCCCCAGCTGATGGGGGAGGCTTTGGTGGACCCCCACCCTTCTTTCCGCCCCCTTCTTGGGGCGGGGGCACACGGAAGAGGCATGGTTTTCCCCACAATTACTGCACGCATGCTTAAACCTGCGAAAGGGATGAAAACACGCCCCCTTTGCGGCAAACTCATGGCACGCCTGGGAAACCCCCTTTCCCGCTCCCCCCGCAGCCGCCTTGGCTGGCGTGGAAGACACAGGCTCCTCTTCCATGAAGTGACCGCTGTCGGTCCTGTCACAACCTTCCTTGCCGGACATATAAGTGGCCTGGAACCACAGGTCCGGGACCACCATATCCCAGGGCAAGGAGGGGTCATGGGCTATGCGCATCCGAAACCCCTTATCGTAATGCCTCCAAATGGTGCCACCGTACTCAAAGTGAGCCCTGGCAATCAAATCAATATATTTAAGCAGAGCAGCAGCCCTAACCGGCTGCCTCTGAATCACTACGGACGCGAAAGTCAAAAAAGCGTACAGCCAAGAGCTGAAACACTTTGTGACTTTCGTTTTCTTCACCTTTTCCCCGGGCATGACATCTTTGTCCTGCTTGGGGACCTCCCTATTTAATAGGGAGAAGAGGTCCACATACTCCCCCCGCCAAATTGCCTCCTTCACTGATGGGTGGAGGTGGTACCCTAAGGGCGTAGCGGGGAGTCCGCATGGGATGGCCCCAGGCTTGATGCTGGCGAACGGGTCCCACACGGTGGATACCCCCGTTCCCAGCACTCCTAGCCCCGGTGGATACACCAAAGGGGGCGGGGGCATAATAGCAGGCGCTGGAGGGATCCAACCCCCCACCCCTGCCCCAGATGGGAAAGCTACCCCCGGTGCTACTGCCGGCGGGGCCGGCAGAGCCCACACCTGACCACATGTGCCTGAAGTGGACCCCAAAAAACTAGTGCCACTCCCCAACGCAGGCGGGCTAAACCCCGGACCCTGCACGGGGAGGAGCGATGTAGTGGCTAAGTGTGGTGCAACCTCACCTGCCCCATATGGGGTGGAAGACATCCACGGAGGGCCCATCCGAGTGGGGCCCTGGAAAGCTGACACCTGCCCCGACTGGGCCATCTGCCCGGCCTGGGCCACCTGCCCGGTTTGGGCCATCTGCCCGGTTTGGGCCATCTGCCCGGTTTGGGCCATCCGCCCGGTCTGGGCCATCTGCCCGGCCTGGGCTGCTGCTTCTTCTGGGTCCCTTCCCCAGGCCGCCGATGCAGCAAAGGGGAGCCCGGCTGGGCCCGCCCCGGACCGCCAGCGCTCCAAGTCATCGAGCCTCTCAAGGACCCTGGCCCAAGAGAGAGAGGGAGAAACCTCGGGTTGAGGGGCCGTGGGCATAAATCCCACCGCCCCCTCAGACGGGACCACCCCAGGGGGCCCCTCCATACCAGCCAGAGCCCGGGCAGAAGGCCTCAAAGCCCTCCTAGGCCGCGCCACCGGTTGGGCCGGGGGGGGCCGAGCTTGCCTCTTCTTTGGGGCCATACCTTTACAGTTAATACAACTCTAATATTAAATCTGACCCAAAAAAGGCCCAAGCCGGGAAGCAAGGCTGGCCTAAGCACAGTAGGCCTCACCAGGAAGGCCAATCCACCCCCCCCCCAGCAGTGGGAGTAAGGCCTCACTGCCCACCGCTTCAGCAAGGGGACCTGGAGGAACTAGCCCACCCTAAGGGCTCCCTGTATGGCACGAAGAAATGCCCCCCAACCTCGAAGGGGAAACCAGGCCGCACCCCCAAAGGGCACACACACCCCCACGCCCCCGATCCTGGGGGCAACCGGAGGGTCAAACCGGAGCGGAGCCCAGCCGATGCTGGCTCCGCCACTGGAGAAGCAGCTCCTGCCACCCAAAATGCCGCCGACACTCCGAGAGGCCTTTTCGCCAACCAAGCAGGCCACAAAATGGCGGCCGCGCACGAGGCTGCACCCAAAATGGCCGCTGTGAGCAGAACTGACAAGCGTCTGCTCGTGGCGATGGTCCGGGCGAACAGGCAGAGCCCCGGGCCTGCTCGACCTTAAATAGGGCGAGCAGGCCCCGCCCGGACCAATCAGCAGCTGGGCCTCTGCAGGCCCAACTCTCGGGCGAAGTCTCGCATCGCGAGACTTCGCCCAAGAACAAAGATGGCGGCTGCCATGGGGTCCGGTATCTTCCCAACCCCTCCCGCAAACGCCGCCGGCGGGTAAGTCCGCCGGCGCTATTCTTTTCAGTTGCTGACTTCTGGAGACAATGCAAGGGAAAATGTGAAGGTTGAAAGGGCAGCTTCCTTTCCTCTCCCATGTTAATTCTCACTGACATTCAGCTAAGCTTTTAAAGCTTTTGATAGGCATGAGCCCGGGGGAAAAAATCTTTCAAAAGAATGTTATAAACAAGTTTATTAAAATAATAGGAGGCATACAATCCAAACAGCATGAAAATAATTACATCCCTTTCTATCCTAGCACGGCCTTGACTGAAGAATAAGCAAAAAGTAGAAGAGAAACAAAAGACAATACCAAAAATCTGTAAAGTAATATCTTTTAAAAAGCGAAAGTGGGATTTTAAGATCTGCTTGCCCTGAAAAAGAAAAAAGAAATTCTAGGAAATTTTGAGTCAACCTTAGGTCCAAGTAACGTTACTGCTCAGATTCTTTATTGTTTTCTGGAGTACATTCTTCTTTAGCTTGCAATTGTGTTAGTTTTTTTTTAAAAAAATAATGTTTTATTTTAAAATTATTTTAAAATTATTAGTTTTTAAATGGAATCTTTTTGGGGCTCTCTTCACTCCCTTGTGAGACTGACATTAAATTTGTATCCATGGTTTGGGGAAATTCCCAACTTTCCCAAAATACTTTTTTTCCTGAAAACATTAGCTGTACAATTGTATTGTGAGCAGCTCACCTATTAATTGTCAGATATCTGGCTCATCACCTCCCCCCCCCCAAAAAAAATAATTCCATTAAAATATATATTGGTAAGGCTGAGTAGCAGGGTGGGTCCTAACTTACCCCGCTGCTATTTCACTTCTTCCTATGCCGCATGGCCACGCCTCCTGACCATGCATGCACTTTGCCTGCACGTGCATGCACAGTGCTGAAAAAAATTATCCCCCCCAAATTAAAACAAGATGACAGCATATGCACAATTCAGCTTCTGCACATGCTCAGAAGAAAAACCCGGATTTTTTTTTAAGAGAGCGGCGTCCACAGAGTGGCACCAACCGAACCAATTCTGTGACTTCATTGTGACATCAGCAGCAGGTTGCTACTAGTTTGGACAAACCGGTCCAAACCGGGAGGGACCAGCCTCTGCCTAGGAGCATATGAAAGAGCAATGTTTTATATAAACCTTGGCCGCCAGAGGCTTGGTGGTCTCCTGAACTTTATATGGCCCTTAAACATTGAGAAAGGAACATCAGGCGGGATTGTCACTTAACAAGTGCCCTTTAATGAGATGATGCTAGTAGTTGAGGTTTGAAAAAGCATAATTTCAAAAAAAAATCATTACCAATATATTTAAAGTTTTTATAAGAAAGGTCATTCTGGGGAATGGTGACTCCTTTTCCCACATCCAAAATAGCTGTTACCCTAAATGAGGAATGGCGAACCTATGGCATAGGTGCCACAGGTGGCATGCAAGTCATATCTGCTGGCACGCAAGCTGTTGCCATAGCTCAGCTCCAACAGGAATGTGTTTGCTGACCAGCTGGTTTTTGGCTTGCCCAAAGGCTCTGGAACAGTGTTTTTGGCTTCCAGGGAGCCTCCGTGGGATGAGGGAAGGCATTTTTACCCTACTCTGGCTCCAGGGAAACTTTTGGAGCCATGGGAGGGTGAAACACAAGCCTACTGGGCCCACCAGAAGTTGGGAAACAGACCATTTCTGGCCTCCAAAGGGTCTCCAGGAGTTGGGGGAAGCTGTTTTTGCCCTTCCCAGGCATTGAATTATGGGTGTGGGCATGCATGATAGTGTATGCCTATGCTCTTTCAGCACCCAAAGAAAAAAAGGTTTGCCATCACTGCCCTAGGTTATTAAGTGAAGATTTGAAGGATAAAAGCAGATGTCATCTGATATACCTGAAAGGCATCATGTGTGTGTGTGTGTCTGTGTGTGTGTGTATGTAGGTCTTGGCATGTGTATCTGTGTGTATCTGTGTGTGTAACATTTGTTGATAATGAAAAGGAAGGGAGACTCTGCTCATCACCAGAGGAAGAATTCAGCAGTAATATCCAATAAGCAGGGTAGGAATTAGACATTCACTTAACTGATGCAGTACAGATACTTCAGCTTTTGAGTTTTGATCAGAATTCATGACTCCACTACAGTTCAGTAGACTTGATGCTACAGCAGTTACAAGTCTGTTTTGGCATAATGATCACACACACATACACACACACTTACTTTTCAATCTGACATGAAGACAAGAGTAGATTCTGCTGTTCGGTTTTTCTGGTGAAGCAAAACATTTTGTGTTTGGAAGTTTCTTTGGTAAAGATGGAGAACTTAAGAAATGTTGACTATCCCTATAATGTGGAAGGAAAACCTTTTAATATGTTTATAAATATTATTGCACTGAAATGTTGTTATAAGCCCTGGAGTCTTGATTTAATGAAGAGTCGGGTGACCTTATTACAATACTCATAGTTCAAGTAGTAAAAAATACAGCAGTGGTAGACTGAGAATCTCTTTTATTCAGAATCCTCCTTTTGACTTTTTTTTCTCAGCCTAAAGTCTGGAATAGCTTGGGGAATTGAAACAAAAGGCAGCAGAGAACATATTTAAAATGTATTTCTCTTCCTCTCTCTTCTGTTTACAGATACTTTCTTTGAATGTCTCTGTAAAATCTGTAAACATGCTCTTTTAAACCCACTTAACTTCTCATTCATGCTTCTCCGTTCTAATCTCCATATATTTTGGGAATCATTGTTGCTAGCAAACATGGGAACTCAGGTGTTGTGCAACGCTAATGTGCCTGTAAGGGAAACTCTTGAACTTCTTGATCTTCTGACTGAAATCTGGTCATTTGCATCACAAACTCCAAAACAGACTGAGCTCCTAAAACTGTTGCTACAGAAGAGGGCATTGCACCGGCGGCGGAATAAAAACACGGACACCAAGAGCTGGATTTAAAATGGGTCACTTTTATTAAAGTTAAATGAACTTTAAATGATTATCGTCAAATAACCAGGACCTGCAGAGGCCATTAAAAATTTTGGGGTGGGAATTATTCACAAATAAACTTCCTGGGCAACTACGGGCGTAGCTCCTTGCTGAACAAGGTGAAGGTACCACGTCTTCACCTGGATCCTGTCCATGCCCAGGCATGTGGGAGGTCTCACCATCCCATCCCCTTCCGGTTATTGGGATAGGTGAGTCCCAAGGGCAGCCCCCCTCCAATCGCCCAGACTGGTTCTGACACCATGGGCTCCTGGTAAGAGGCTGCCGATCATCTTTAAAGATGCCCAAAGGAGAACACAAAGTTGCTACCATCACCCAATTTCCAGTCCTAACCTGCCAACCACAGTGACCAAAGGGAAGCCAATTATCAAATCGCGACTAAATGTGCTACACTCCCTAACCAGGCCATCCTTACTCCCCAGTGTGGAATAGGCAAAAAAAGGGTCACCACTAAAATGCAGAGACTGCAAAAAAATCCTATTCGGCCCCCCGTGGGTGACCCTTTCAAGACACACTGCAAGATAGGGAGGGCGGGCGGGTGTCTGCTTCTTGAAGAGCTGGGGGCAAAGAAAAAATGTCTGTGGTGGAGCAGAATGCACAAAGCCCAGCAACAGTGATCTCGCAGTCACCCATGAGATCACGTCTGCCTAATTAGGCGGTTTAATGGGCCGTGTTCCTTCTGGCCCCAGGGCAATTTCCCGCTGGCCGTTAAAGTGACCATCCGTGCATTTCTAATATTCACTCAGTTCTAGCTAAGTGCCTTTATATCCCAGCAAACATTTTTGTTCAGGATACGTATACATTCCTCTCTCTCTCTCTCTCTCTCTCTCTCTCTCTCTCTCTCTCTCTTTCACACACACACACACACACACAAATTCTGCATTGTTTGATATTTTTGGAGTTATATTTTGATATTTTGAGAGAGCCACAATCAGTGTTCCCTCTAATTTTTTTTTGGGGGGGGGCGGAAAAGTATAGTGTCTGAGCGGCAGTCCCTTCGGGACTGGGCGGCACAGAAATAATAAATAAATAAACAAATAAACAAACAAATAAATAAATAAATAAACAAATAAATAAACAAACACACAAACAAACAAACAAACAAACAAACCCACCCTGTTTTGCCTCAGAGAATTTCAAAATAAAATACTGTACTGTACTGTGTGTCTATAACAGTGAGCTCATAATAGGGCAACTCGATCAATATCAAAATGCCACTTAAATAGTTGAGCTAGTTTCAAAATAGATTTTGATTTTCTTTCTCTCTTCCTTACTCCCATTCTTTTTCTTTCTCTTTTCCTTCCTCTCTTTTTTCTATCTGTTTCTCTCTCTTCCTCTCTTCATCTCTCTCTCCTTCCCTCTCACTCTTTCCCTCTCGGCTTCTGGGCAGGTTTGGAAAACTCTGAGTTGATGATGATTTTTAAGTGAGCGATTGCTCACTGCTCAGCTTAGAGGGAACTATGGCCACAATGAGTCAGTGGTTAGAATGCAGTATTGCAGACTACTTCTGCTGACTATTGGCTGCCAGCAGTTTGGCAGTTCGAGTCTCAGTGGCCCAAGGTTGACTCAGCTTTCCATCCTTCCAAGGTCAATAAAATGAGGATCCAGATTGTTGTGGCCAGTATGCAGACTCTTTAAACTGCTTAGAGGTGGGTGTAATGCATGGTGAAGCAGGATAAAAGTCTGAGTGTTATTGCTATTGCTACTCTTGAACTATTCTTGTACCATACTGTTCTCTATTTTATTATGCTCTAAGACACATTAAAATGCATATTTATGACTTAATCTCCATTAAAACTCTCAATAATGATTGCGTGCAATTGCGTTTATCCTTCTTTAAAAATTCAACAGAAAGCTCACAGAGTATGAAATAAAGTCACCCTTGAATGGCTGAGGCTACATAATTTCCCTAATAGCCATTCTTTCCTAATAGCCATTCTTGTCTATCAGGAAACTCATTGGAAACAGTGAAGGACTCACTTTAGCCTTGTACTTAAGGACTGTTACTCTTAGAAATCTTTTATTTATTTTTTAAAAAAAACCCTACAATGAGAGAGAGAGCTTTTTTCATAAGGACTATAAATGGCGGGTTAAGCAATCTGCTGTACAGATAATGTGCTACAGACATAAAAAAAGAAGAGGTTTATCACTAAGGATAATAGAATAGAATAAAATAGAATTTTATTGGCCAAGTGTGATTGGACACACAAGGAATTTGTCTTGGTGCATATGCTCTCAGCGTACATAAAAGAAAAAGATACATTTGTCAAGAATCATGTGGTACAACACTTAATGATTGTCATAGGGGTCAAATAAGCAATGAAGAAACAATCAATATTAATAAAAATCTTAGGATACAAGCAACAAGTTACAGTCTTACAGTCCTAAGTGGGAGGAAATGGGTGATAGGAATGATGAGAAAAACTAGTAGAAATAGAAGTGCAGATTTAGTAAAAAATCTGACAGTGTTGAGGGAATTATTTGTTTAGTAGAGTGATGGCATTCGGGAAAAAACTGTTCTTGTGTCTGGTTGTCTTGGTGTGCAGTGCTCTGTAGCAACGTTTTGAGGGTAGGAGTTGAAACAGTTTGTGTCCAGGATGCGAAGGGTCAGTAAATATTTTCCCTGCCCTCTTTTTGACTCGTGCAGTATATAGATCCTCAATGAAAGGCAGGTTGGCAGCAATTGTTTTTCTGCAGTTCTGATTATCCTCTGAAATCTGTGTCGGTCCTGTTGAGTTGCAGCACCAAACCAGACAGTTATAGAGGTGCAGATGACAGTGATTCCTCTGTAGAACTGTATCAGCAGCTCCTTGGGCAGTTTGAACTTCCTGAGCTGGTGCAGAAAGAACATTATTTGTTGTGCTTTTTTGATTATGTTTTTGATGTTAGGTGACCATTTTAGGTCTTGAGATATGATAGAACCTAGAAATTTAAAGGTCTCTATTGTTGATAGTGTGTTGTCTAGTATTGTGAGAGGTGGAAGGGTAGAAGGGTTTCTCCTAAAGTCTACCACCATTTCTACGGTTTTGAGTGTGTTCAGTTCTAAATTGTTCTGGTCACACCACAAGGATAGTTGTTCAACTTCCCGTCTGTATGTGGATTCATCATTGTCTCGAATGAGTCCAATCACTGTTGTATTGTCTACAAACTTCAGTAGTTTAACAGATGGATCGTTTGAGATGCAGTCGTTAGTGTATAGAGAGAAGAGAAGTGGTGACAGTTCACAGCCTTGGGGGGCACCTGAGCTAATTGTACATGTATCTGATGTGGTTTTTCCTAGCTTCACCTGGGAGTTGGAATTTACCTATGTGGGGGTTGCCATGATTGAAAATGACTTAGGAACACATCTACTCCTGTGGCTTATATTATTTTGATTATGTAGTGAACCATGAAAAAAATAAACAGAAACAGTTTAAACTGTTTAAACTGCTGAACATGCAGGGGGGTTTTTCCCATAGTATTCTGAATTGTGAAGTGGCAGCACATGTAGGCAGAATTACAATGTCCATCTGCATAGCAAACTATGAGCAACTGATTAAATTATGAAGAACCCATAATTCTATACATTTTTCAGTAGTACAGCTGAAGTAACTGACAATTTTTAGATAAAGGCAGCTTTAAGATATCAAACATAACAGCTGCTTAATAGTAGGTAAAAAAACTCTATTGAGAATACACAGTGCAAAGTAAGCACATTTAATTATGAGCACACACCAGTATAGCTGTCTCCGAACCACAATATTTATCAATTGCTTTTGTTGAAATGTTTTATTTTTCTGTAAAATAATTATGAAGGAATTGTGTTTGCTACTCCCTAAACCCTCTGAAGTACTATTTTCAAGAGATGTACAATCTACAGAATCTCATATTTTCTTACAAAGCTAGAAACCATAATCCAAAACATTTGTATCATACCAAAATACTTCTTGGATTCATTGAAAATGTTCCTTCTAGCCCAATATATGTTTGATTGTTATTTTTCTTCTAGCTAGTAATTGTTTCCTTCCCACTTCACAATTTCCTCAGTTAATCTATCTCATGCATCTTACCAAAATTAGATGGTCTGACTTTTGAAAACTATAGATTTCACTCTCGTGATTTTTTTCAGGAAATGGTTGTTCAAGAATTGCAGGACCACTGAATTGAGGATAGAGGCAGGAATATGGGTGAAATAGGAGGCACAATAAGAACAGATGAAGACAACTTTAAGCTATCTCAATAACTTATGTCATGATTAGGAAACACACTTAAGAAAACTACTTACTCTGATCAATGTTTCTGCACAGTATTGCTTTAATGTTATGCCAAGTGTCCAGTGTTTTATAAGGTATATCAAACAATATATTCAGCAGTCATAAATCCAATGATTTTGTAAAATTGTTTCCAGGATATAGCAGCATTAGTAGAATATCTGAGATTAAATTACAAGAAAGAAATCTTCTCAGATATATTTGATCACCTACACTGATAGCATTGTGATTATTGAGTGAACATAAAATACTACAAATAATTTTGCACCAAGTTTTCAGTTTGTGTTCTGTTTAAATCTTTAATACACTCACAAATTGTGCTGTGGTTTTTCTTTCTTTATAGTCTGCTTAATAGGTATGACCACAGACGTTCATCTCATTTCAAAATAATGCAAACATTTGGGTTTTTTACTTCATTTTCCTTTTATTTTTTTTAAAAGCTATTGTAATATAAGATTTATTTGTTTGGAGAGGGGCGGCATACAAATCTAATAAAATTATTATTATTATTATTATTATTATTATTATTATTATTATTATTATTTAGATTTGTATGCCATCCTTCTCTGAAGACTCAGGGTGGCATACAAATGGGGTTTGTACTTAACTCACTGCTGGTTCACTTCCTCCCATGTTGCGTGGCCATACCTCATGGGCAGCAGTTGGTTTCATTAAGAAAGTATACACAGCCTGCAATTTTATCATTTCCTAGTAGTAAATCTCAGTGAAATGAATGGGGCTTTGAATAGGCAATAGTAATACTGTGTACACATCAGCTGTGTAACTGATGGAATATGTAACAAGGTTAATCCAAAGATTAATCTTTGGGGGGAGGGGAGTTATTTGTTTGTTAGCTTTCAAATTGATGTTGATTCGTGGCAACGGCCTGGACTATTTCCTGCAATTTTGATGGCAAAGTTTCATGGAAGCATTTCCCAAGGTTGAGAGAGTATGACTTGGCCAACGCCACCAATCTTGCTTTGTGCCTGTTTTTCTTCTAGCCTGATGCCTTTAATCACTACACCAAACTGCCTTTCAAAGGTAGGGTTAAACAGTGATTATTGCTATTGGAATAATAACGTTCTGGGGGGGGGGAATTGTGCCATTAATTACATCCAAAGACTTTCTTTCATTTCATAACTGTAACATATTCTTTCATGCTTTCCCGTTGTGTGAAATAGTTATGAAAAGTCAGGTGTTCTTTTCTTCACCTTTTCTCTAAGAGATTTAGGCATAAGAGGCATATGTGAGCTGCAAAAACCTGCATGACTACTAAGTGGGAGGAAAGAATTATAGATTTTTGTGTTGGTTCAGATTTTTTCCAACCCACATCCCATATAGTCTAAACACTTAAGCGCATCTCATTTTCGATTCAGCTAAGCCCCCCAAGATGTCCACATTTGAAAGCTTTGATCTATAGTTCCCAACCAAATCACGGTTTGATTCTGGCCTGTGCTCACTAAAAAAAGCCCTCATTTCTCAAGATCTACTATCCGGGAAAAAAATCTACTTGAAAGAAAAGTTAAAGCTTTCAGACTCTAATTGGAAGGAGGAAAAGGGAACATGTGAGCATGAAAAACCATGTCTCTTAACTACTGGGAAAAATTTCAGCCTAAATCCAACTCAGTTGCACAATTATTGAAAAGATGAAATATTTCCTGGCATATGCAATTATAATGTTACAGACTCCATTTCTACAAGAACCAGATGTCTCCAAATAAAAAAGTATGTAGTGCTAATATTGATGTAGTATTGTCCAATTTTTTTAAAAAAAGTTCCTCTATTATCTCTTGATTCTTTCTTTCTTTGAAATCTCTAAAACAGAAGGCACACTGGGAACAGTTTAGGATAACATTTCACACTATTTTCTCTAAGGAAAACTGCATGGTCATGTCACTTTAATTAAAAATAATTTATATGCAAATATGCAAATGAAAAGAGAGACAGAGAGAGTGTGGGACACAGGACTTATATCTATATATCATGTAACTTAAGCTGCAATATTTATTGTTAGGAAACTAGAGAGGCATAATTATGTGGCATTCTGATCAGAAACATTTATAAAATGTAGCTACTTTATTGGATAGTTCCTATGGCATCACTGAAGAAACAACTCTTCATGTTCACATACCATTTTTATATCAAGGCATATATAATCTTTTAATATTGTTTCCTTTATTTTGTACAGGAAGCAATATTTTCCAGGCAACTTTAAACTCGATTTCATTGAGGGTTGTGTTTGACCCCGCGGGGTGTGGGGGTGTGGCCAGGGTATGCATGGCCAGCTTGACATCACTTGTGTTGGGGACACTGTGGTGGCCTGTGTCAGATTATAGATGATAAATCACAGCCCACGTGAGCTACAATGAATCTAATCTGGAGGCGACAAATAAAGTTACAGAAAAGCTTCAAAACGAAGTTACTTTTATTAATAGAAAACAATAAATGCCTGATCACAGGCTCTTACGGCACGCCTACATAGCTAGAGAGTTAAAAGCAAGATGGAGATTTTCCTCCTTCTTCATCAGGAGGAGAGGAAGTGATGCTGGCTATCTAGACAGGATTTACATCATAGTGGGCGGAGCTAAATTAACATGTATTGAGTTAACTATTTAATTACTGAATGTCTCTGAATGTCTCTGGGGCTGGCAATACACAGCATGACAGCCTGAGTTCTTTGTGAATGAAAACAGCTCGATTTTCAGCTGCAACAGCCTCCCACAATCTTCTGCCAATGAAGAAAGAGCTTTGTTTTTTCTGGCAATGTCACCACAGGCCAGTCCTTCACTGTTTCGAGAGTGGCCCCATAAATCAGATCTAAGCACCCTGTGAGCTGGATCCAGCCCCCGGCCTTGAGTTTGATACCCCCAATACAGCTTTTTAAAAAGAATCCAAATAACTTCTTTCTAGTCTTCAGCAGTGCACCCAAGTCATCCTTCAAATCAACATATATCCTCTCTATTAGGGGTGAAATGCTCCCGGTTCACTCGTGCCTGTCAGTTGTCAGAGAGTTGGACACAAAGGGAGTGTGAGGCTCCACCCACCTGCCCGGTTGCCTCCATTTGGGTTCTTTTATCCTCTGTACATGTGCAATGTGTTCTGTGCATGCACAGAGGGTAAAAGAACCCAAATAGTGGCATCTGGGTGGGATGGGCGTAGCCTTGTGCTCCCTTCAGGACTGTCTCTCCAACAACTGACAGGCACGAGAGAACTGGGAGCATTTCATCTTTGCCCTCTATGCCAGTGTTTCCCAACCTTGGCCACTTGAAGATATTTGGACTTCAACTCCCAGAATTCTGGGAGTTGAAGCCCAGATATCTTCAAGTGGCCAAGGTTGGGAAACACTGCTCTATGCCATTTTCCTTTAAGGTATCCCCTTCTTTTTTCTAGTATGCTGTGGTGAGATAGGATATCACTGATATGACATGAGACAAGGCAGCCCAGATTCAAGCTTCAATTCTAAAAGGACATACACCCATTTTTAAGTGTTTAATATTTCAGTAAGTAAATAGGATTGCATGTAAAACTGATTGTACACACAACTACCAGTACATAGGAAATTAATCTAACTTGGACGTTTAAGATTTAGTAACTGCTATACCATTTCAGTAAATTATACAAAGCAGAAACAGATTAAAAACGTAGTTTGCTCTTCTATATGGAAAAAGAAGAGGCAAAAGAAACCAAAATATACCAGCCCAGTGATGGGCTCCTACGGGAACAGTCTGGTACGCAGTACCAGTAGCAAAATTTTGGTCAGGTACACAGTACCGGTAGCAAAATTTTGATTTTCTTTTCTTTTTTTCCCTTCAAGGCTCTGGGTATGCATTGCGCATGTGCCAAAGGGATTTCTAGGTACTTCACCTCAAGCTCCACAGTAATTTATTATGTAAAAGGAAATCTCTCCCTTAAAAATACTATAAATCCTTCATGAAGAAGAACAGAGGGAAAAAGAATCCACAGACATCAAAGAGAATCTAAAGATTTATGGTTTTAAGCAAAGAGAGAGATTCTTTCCCTATAACGAGGAAGTGATAAAGTGAGTACAATAAATCTTAAAATGGCGGAGGGAGGAGCAGATTCAAGCTTCGTGAAGATTGAAAAAAGCTGGATAGATTGTTAGACATTGTCTCAGGATTTGAGCAGAGATTTATTACAGTGGAGTCAACAATTGGAAATCTGGCTTCTTAAATTGATTAAAATCTGGAAATCTTAACTTGATTAAAAGGAGGCTGAGTTTTTTGCTGGAAAGATTCAGAAAGTTGAAAAACAAGTGAAGGATAGAATTGCTAATTTGGAGGACCGTCAAAGGAGAAGAAATTTACGTCTTCATGGATTCAGATCAGACTTTGCTTCAGGCTCAAACTTAAATGAAGCAGTAACTGCTTGGATTAATAAGCAAGCTGGTGTCCAAGTCGGCTCTGATGATATAATACATGCCCCACACAGAAATAGGGAGAGGCAAAGAGACATTGTTATGGCTTTGGTCAGTGAAAAAAAGCGGAGATCGTTTACAAGCCAGCCTTAAACAAGATGGGAATGAGATAAGATTTCTGAGGGATCTCTCTTGGGAAACTTTGAGAGCGAGAGCTGCCTTACACCCAATTTCAAGCCGTTTATATCAAAGTGGAAAAAGGTTTACTTGGGGGTTTCCAGCTGCTATTTTGGTGTTCCAAGAAAATAAGATGTACAGGGCGCGTACATTGGAAGAGGAAAAGCCATTATTGGATCAACTGGGGATTGGGTTTGAAGAAGCTGGAGCACAAGGAACTATGGGTGAGACAAAAGAAGCAGAAGAAGGAGAAGATTTTTTTGATGGTTGTAGTACTCCAGACGAGGAGGGAAGACAAAGAGAAGAGCAGCTGAAGGAGTTAACTGGACAGGTGGAGGCCATTAGAAGAGAGCAGAGAAAAACACGAGCTACGAGAAATAAATTGGAATCACTCTATAATATGTAAATAGATAATTTATTTATTTATTTTTATTTATTTATTAGATTTGTATGCCGCCCCTTTCCGTAGACTCGGGGTGGCTCACAATACAATAAAAACAGTTCATGACAAATCTAATAATTTGTTCTTAGCTTAAAGTGGGTTATATAAGAAACACCCCCGATATGGTGGTGGGGTATGTGTGTGTGTCGGGGTGGTGGACATTTTTCACTATGCACCTGTTTTATGTTGTGTGTATATTAAACTTGTTAAAAATCAGTAAAAGTATATTTTTTAAAAAAAAGGCTCTGGGTATGTTTTTCCTATTGCAGTAAATTAGGTTGAATGTGAATAATTTTAGAAGAGCTGTGCATGTGTGTGTGTGTATACATACACTTTATATAGTAGATAAACAGGGGTGGGCTACTGCCCGGATGGGGGGGAACGCAGTGGGTAGTGAAAATGGAGCTCCACCTCAGAGCCCTCAATTTGCACTGAAAGATGTTGAAACAAAATGCATAAGCCACGGCCACTGTGTGGTAGCAAAAATTTTGGTAGCCCATCACTGACCCAGCCATACTATAGTTGACAGCACCCACTGGAATATTAGCTACTGCTAATATTGCTTAGTCAGACATATTGGAGATCCAGTTTCAGGAGTATTGATCTGACAACTGTTATACTATTGACTACTACTCCTCGGTTTATTTTTAAAAATAGATTAAAAATCTGTGTTAAAGACATCCCTTAGGAATTTTGTGGTCACAATTGCATAGATTAAGAAGTATAACACACAAACATTCTCTAAATTAGGGAAAGTTGAGATTGAAAACAAGTTTTTTTAAAATCATTTTAAAGTGATGTTGAATCAAAATAGTGCATTACCTCATTAAAGTAGAAAATTATATATATATAACAGATTATATATATATAACAGATAATTAGATTTTTAAGAGAGAATACTCTGCAATTTAACTCACATTATGCTTTTTTTTATTGGCAATTATTTCTGTGATGTTTCTTTGCTACCAAACTAACATGTCAAGTTAAAATTCTTTCATAAAAGGATGTGGAACCAAAGATTGCCAGGGGAATTTATATTCATTAACTCGTTTTGGTCAAAGATAATAAAACATTGTTACAGTAAGTCTTCAAAGAGGGGTGGCATACAAATCTAATTAATAATAATAATAATAATAATAATAATAATAATAATAATAATAATAATAATAATAATAATAATAATAATAAACAACTCAGCCTGTAGTACAATAAAATAAATGGAGACTGGGGAAGTGAAATGGAAGTTTTGCTTGCAAAGTACAAGATATTTGTCATTCCTTGTGCAAAGTTTTTTTTAAAAAGGTTAGCAAATCATTAGGAAACACAAGTGTCACAATGACTGAACTTGAAATGAAGGTTAAGTCAATAGAGCAAAGTCCCATGAGAAAGAGATAAAAATAAGAAAAAGTTGTGCTAATGAAACCAAGGCTGTGAGATAGTTTACATTGACTATGAGCGTGTCCATTGAACACTATGAGATTTAGAGCTGAATACATTTCTGCAGGGTAATTTGAATCACTTTAGTCACTAACTTTAAAAAAAAAGATAAATAATTGTCTTCATTGGAGCAGCTTCAGGGCTTAAAATTTATCATCCAGCACACTAAGCTAACGATTTTTGAGTTAGAGTTGAAATCTAAACATGCCAAAGGGTAACTTCAGTAAAGAGGTTTTTCCCTGTCAGGATGATACTGTCACTGTTTCTGTGATGTACTGTTCCTTTAAATCTTATCACACTTGCTTCCGTATTGATTTTAGCCTTATGTGGTGCTTCTTAAATGCCTTGGGTTAAAAAACAGTAAGAAGACTTAGGCTTGCTTTATGGATGCTTAGCCCCAATCTCAAGACATTTTTGCATTGAACAGGGAGATGAAAATGGGATCTTAACATGTTTGCTTAACAGTGGAAAACAACTCAAATAGAAGATAAGCTTATATTTACCCACTAAATGTATCAGTAAAGATTAATAGACTTACATACCGATAGACTGCTATTTCATTACTACATTAGGTTTTGGATACTACTTATTGCTATGTATGAATGCTGCATTTGCATAATTTTCATTCACAGGTTAACCAAAAAGAATTAGAGTCCTCTAACCTCATTAGATTTCATTGAACACTCTCTAAAACTGTACCATTGTTACTAGAGAGGAAGACAGGTGCACCTGCACACGAGCTAAGGGAATGTTACTGGTCCAAGGTGGGCCAAGGGCTTTGTGCCTAAGGCATAATTAGAACTCACAGACTCACAGTTTCTATCCTAGTGCCTTCCCACTAACCAAACTGGCCCTCAGATTATGTTTTGCCCAATATTAAATAGCCAGGATTTTTCTATTTTGAATTGGTGTGTCCAACATGATTGTCCAGGCCAAACTGTAATGATTAAAACATAAATGTCTAACCTTGAGCTTGTAATCTCAAGGAAGATGAATGTCATGGTTTTTTAATCTGAAATCATATTTCAACCTGGGATCTATGGTGTGTAGAGGTGAAGCATTGAAAGATCCATTAATACATCATTCTGACCTACTGAGGAAAGCTGCGCCCGTTTGGGTTAAATAGAATGGACAGGTTAATGACTTCACTGAAGACATCATTGGAAAAGCATAGCACAACCTTAAACCTTCTCTATCAATTGGGCCTGATGGTCAATGTGCATATTTCCTAAAATGGCAGCGCCGGACTTACCCGGCGGCAGGCTTTGCTGGAGGGACCGGGAGACACGGTCCCTCATGGCGGCCGCCATTTTGGATCCCGGGCGAAGTCTCGCGATGCGAGACTTCGCTCGGGAGGTCAGGCCTAATTGGCCAGGCTCCTGATTGGTCCGGGCGGGGCCTGCTTGCCCTATATAAGGGCGAGCAGGCCCGGGGCTCTCCCTTTTCGCCCGGACTGCAGAGCCTCGAGCAGACATTTGTCAGTCTGCTCGCGGCGGCCATTTTGTGTGCGGCCTCGTGCGAGCCGCCATTTTGTGGCCTGTTTGGAGTCGGAAAAGGCCTTTTTGCAACAGCGGAGCCAGCATCGGCTGGGCTCCGCTCTGGTTTGGAGCCCCATTGCCTGGTTGGGGGTTGTGTGGGGTGCCGCCTTCTGGTGGCCTCACGGGCCCGCGGGGGTTCCTGGGTGGCCTGTGGCCTTGTGTATAAAAGGCCTGGTGGTGGGCCTTGCTACCACCGTTGGGAGGGGTGGTGGATTGGCCTCCTGGGAGGTTTGCACTACTGAGGCCTGCTGCTTAGGGCAGGCCTTGCCTAGTGGGTGCAGGGTCCTTTGGGGGGTTGGTCACGCCCTCTCCCCTTCTTTCTGGTTAATAACAGAATCACAAGTCAAGGTTAATGGCCCCTAAAAAGCGGCAAGCTCAGGCCCTCCCGGCCCAACCAGTGGTGCGGCCTAGGAGGGCTGCCAGGCCGTCTGCCCGGGCTCGGGCTGCGGCAGAGGGGCCCCCAGGGGGGGGTCCCGGCGGCAGGGGGGGTGGGATTTACGCCCACAGTCCCTCAAACCAAGGTTTCCCCTTCTCTCTCCTGGGCTAGGGTCCTGGAGCGGCTCGATGACTTGGAGAGGTGGCGGTCGGGTGCAGGCCCGGAGGGGCTTCCCATGACTGCCACCACAGCATGGGGCACCGACCCCGAAGAGGAGTCAACCCCAGAGGGGCAAGTGGCCCACAACACGCAGACGGCCCACACCGGGCAGACGGCCCACACCGGGCAGACGGCCCAGACCGGGCAGATGGCCCAGTCGGGGCAGTGGTCATCGTTCCAGGGCCCAACAAGGATGGGCCCACCGTGGATGGCTTCTACCCCTTACGGGGCAGGTGAGGTCGCACCACACGTAGGCACATCACCGCTCCTTCCTGTGCAGGGTCCCGGGTTTATCCCGCCTGCATTGGGGAGTGGCAACAGCTTCGTGGGGGCTGCTGCGGGCACATGCGGGCAGGTCTGGTCTCCGCCTGCCCCGCCAGTGGGGGCGCCAGGGGTATCTTTCCCACCTGGGGCGGGGGTAGGGGGTTGGATCTCTCCTCCGCCGGCCATTATGCCACCGCCCCCTTTTGTGTATCCTTTGGGGCTTGGTGTGCTGGGGTCGGGGGCCACCACGGTGTGGGACCCGTTCGCCAGCATCAAGCCTGGGGCCATCCCTTGTGGGTTGCCTGCAACACCTTTAGGTTATCATCTCCACCCGTCGGTGAAGGAAGCGATATGGCGGGGGGAGTATGTCGACCTTTTCTCCATTCTAAACAGGGAGGTCCCCAAGCAAGACAAGGAGGTGGTGCCTGGGGAGAAGGTTAAGAAAACAAAGGTCACAAAGTGTTTCAGCTCTTGGCTGTACGCTTTTTTGACCTTTGCGTCGGTGGTAATTCAGAGGCAGCCGGGTAGGGCCGCTGCCTTGCTGAAGTACATCAACCTTATAGCAAGGGCCCACTTTGAATATGGGGGCACAATATGGAGGCATTACGATAAGGGGTTCAGGATGCGTATTGCCCATGACCCCTACTTGCCCTGGGATGTGGTGGTTCCGGACCTGTGGTTCCAGGCCACGCACATGTCAGGGAAGGAGGGCTGTGATAGGACCGATAGCGGTCACTTTATGGAAGAGGAGCCCGTGACGCCCGCGCCGGCCAAGGCCGTGGCGGGTGCCGTCGGGAAAGGGGCCTCTTTGGTGTGTAACGAGTTCGCTGCAAAGGGGGCGTGTTTTCGTCCCATTTGCAGGTTTCGTCACGCCTGCGGGAGTTGTGGGGGGAACCATTCCTCAGCCGTGTGCCCCCGCCCCAAGAAGGGGTCTGAAAAGAAGGGCTGGGGTCCCCCAAAGCCTCCCCGCCTGCTGGGGGAAAAGGGGCCCAGCCCAATTGATTTACGAGTGCTTGAGGGTTGGTTGGGTGACTACCACCCTCGCTCGAGAGCGGCCGCTCTCTTGCTAGGATTTTCGGAGGGATTTAGGATCCCTTACATGGGTGTTCGGAGGGCCTTCATGTCTGACAACCTTAGGTCGGTTGTTGGTCATGACGACATTGTTAGGGAGAAGATTCGGAAGGAAGTGGCCGAGGGCAGGGTCCTCGGGCCCTTCCCGGAGCCACCCTTCCCGAATCTTCGCGTGTCTCCCTTGGGGGTGGTCCCCAAAAAGGCGAGTGGTGAATTTAGGTTGATTCACCATTTGTCTTTTCCAAAAGGGGAGTCAGTGAATGATTTCATTCCTGACGAGCTGTGTTCAGTCCGGTATGCATCCTTTGATGCAGCCGTGACTATGGTTAGGAAGTGTGGGGTGGGAGCCCTTATGGGTAAATGCGACATTAAGTCGGCATTTCGGCTCCTCCCCATACACCCAGACGACTTTGAGCTGTTGGGCTTCCATTTCGAGGGGGGTTATTACGTGGACAGAGCCTTGCCCATGGGTTGCTCTGTCTCGTGCTCTCTTTTCGAGAGTTTTAGCACCTTTTTGGAGTGGGCGCTCAGGAGGCGAAGTGGTCTGGGTACTGTCGTTCACTACCTTGATGATTTCCTGTTGGC
This sequence comes from Erythrolamprus reginae, assembly GCF_031021105.1. Classification (NCBI taxonomy): domain Eukaryota; kingdom Metazoa; phylum Chordata; class Lepidosauria; order Squamata; family Dipsadidae; genus Erythrolamprus; species Erythrolamprus reginae. The sequence goes on along the minus strand of NC_091950.1, from coordinate 304,718,780 downwards.
GGGGCCTGCGCATTCGGAGCAATGTTTTGCTCTGATGCGGGACTTCGAAGCCCTTTGTGCTCAATTAGGGGTGCCTTTAGCCTCTGAGAAGACCGAAGGCCCCGCTACCAGGATTACCTTTCTGGGTATTGAATTGGACTCAGAGGAGCAATCTTCCAGATTGCCCCTAGAGAAGTTGGTCAAGATTAAAAGGAAACTTGATGAGGTGCTGGGCTGCCGGAAGGTGACCCTACGGCAGCTTCAGGAATTGGCAGGCATTCTTAATTTTGCCTGTCGGGTAGTTGTTCCTGGTAGGGCTTTTTCCAGGAGGTTGTATGACGCGATGACGGGGCTCCGTTTGCCCCATCATCGTACCCGCCTCTGCGCTGGGGTCAGGGCTGACCTCGGCGTGTGGCGGGATTTCTTGGTCAGGTTTAATGGTTTGTCTTTCTGGAGGCACGAGCTTCTTTTGGAAGCTGAGTTGCAGCTCTGCTCTGATGCCGCGGGGACTTGTGGTTTCGGGGTGGTGTTAGGTGACCAGTGGTGCTGGTCGGCATGGCCTCCGGAATGGAGTGCCTCTTTGTTGGTTAAGGACCTGACGTTCTTGGAGCTCTTCCCCTTAATAGTGGCCTTAGAGCTTTGGGGGGAGCAGTTTAGGGACAAGACCATGCACTTTTGGTGTGACAACCTAGCGGTTGTCCATGTGGTGAATGCCCTGTCCTCGAAGAGCGACAGGGTCATGCGGCTTGTCCGCCATTTTGTGCACAGGTCCTTGTCTCTAAATGCATTGTTTTTGGCTAAGCATGTCCCCGGGTTGGATAACGGGGTCGCTGATGCCTTGTCCCGTGGTCAGTTGTCCAGGTTTCGGACCCTGGCCCCGTGGGCCCGAGAGGTGCCAGAGGAGTTCCCCGGCCACCTCTGGAGTCTGGGAGGGATCCAGAGTGGTGGAGAGACGAGGCATCCCGGGCAATCCCCTTGTCTGTAGCGCCCGGCACCCTTGGGGCATACCAGCGTGCGGGTAAGGAGTTTGGGGATTTCAGGCAGGGCAGGGGTTACCAGCTTAGCTGGCCTGTCCCTGTAGAGCACCTGGCCGAGTTCTGCATCCAGCTTAGGCAACGTGGCCTGTCAGTTAGGACGATCCGGTCCAGGTTAGCCGGCCTCGCCTTTCTGTCCAAGGCGGGGGGGTTTGCAGATTTTTCGGGTGACTTTCGCATCCGGAAGGTGCTGGAAGGCTGGATGTGGGAGCAAGCGGGGGCCCCTGGTGACACTCGTCGGGCTCTGACGGTGGAGCAGCTGTCTTTAATCAACGTGGTTTTTGGCAGTCTGTGTTCCTCATTGTACGAGGCCCGTCTTTTTTGGGCAGCGACTTGTGTCATGTTTTTTGGGGCCCTTAGGGTCAGTGAGGCCTGGCCTCATCTCAGGCTGACAATTCGCTCCGTGCCTTCCAGTACGCTGATCTGGCCTTTAGACAAGGGGGGGTGTCCCTTGTGGTAAGGCGGTCTAAGACAGATCAGCTACGCAGAGGGGTTACCATCTAACTTAGTGCGGCCGCCGACCAATCGGTGTGTACGGTGGCCGCCCTACAGCTTTATTGTGGTCTGCGGGGGTCAGGTCCGGGGTACCTGTCTAGGCATTGGGACAGTACCCCTCTGCCCCGTTTACAATTTTGGGCGTTAGTATCCAGGGCAATGGCCCAGGTGGGCATGGATCCCGCCGGTTATGGAACGCATTCGTTCCGTATCGGCGCCGCCACTAGCACGGCACTTTCTGGTTTCCCGGCCCAGTGGATTCGGGAGATCGGCCGCTGGCGGTCAGCGGCATATTTGGGTTATGTTAGGCCCGCTGAGGATCCTAGGCAGGGCTTAGGCTAGGTAACCTCTCTGTGTGTGTGTCCTCTTGCAGGTCCCCAGGCTAACATGATACCGACGGCGCTGCTGTGTGGCCACAGCATGATTTTCTGGGCCGGCCGCTTGGCAGCCAGGAGTGCCGTCGGGACCCAGCTGTCCCTGGGGCAGTGGGTCAGGGTTGCCTGGATGGGCCGGAGAGGTATGCGGTGGGAGGGTCTCCTACCGGCGTTGCTGGGTGGTCAGCATTCTGTGGCTGCGCCCAGCAGTATGGGGGGCGGCTCCTGGAGTCGTGCCCAGGTGGGTTTGGGTGGGCAGCGTCCTGTGGCCGCACCCAGGTGGCTGGTATTGCACTTAGGTGGCAATGACCTGTGCATGCTGGGAGGCCTGGCGCTGATCATCCAGGCATGCGAAGACCTGCGAAGGCTTCGTGAGGTATGGCCCACCACGCAAGTGGTGTGGTCAGAAATATTACCTAGGCTTGTGTGGAGGGACGCCTCTTCCCTTAGGGCCATTCACCGGGCTAGACGAAGGGTGAATAGGGCTATGGGTAAAACAGTTAGGGAACTAGGTGGGGTTGTAGTGCCCCATCCCCTTCTCACAATAGACCGGCCATGGCTTTACCGGGCCGATGGCGTTCACCTGTCAGAACGAGGGAACGCCATTTTCTTACAGGACCTGCAGCGGTCTCTGCGTGAGCTGGCGCAGCTAGAGGGGGGAGTCGGGGGGCCAAGATAGAGATCTGACCCCCGCTCCTGTGGCAGGTTAGGGGCGGAAAACTGGGGTGGTTTAGCAACCGCGCGTTCTCCCTTGGGCATCTTTGGGGATGATTGACAGGTTCTCCGCAAGCTCATGGAGGGAGTTTCTGCCTGAGCAGCTGGGGGGAACCTGTCTTTGGGTCCTGCACCTTTAATTCCCGGATTCGGGTTAGCCGGTGGGACCCCCCTCATGCACAGCATGGCAGGGTCGCAGGTGATGGTCTGGCCCCTCACCTGGACTTGCATCGAGATACGCCCATGAGTTGCCCAGGAATGTTTTTTGGCATAACGTCATTTCCGCCCCGGAAGTATTTGTTTGACCCTGCAGGTCCATTTCCGGGTCATAGTTGATTATGCTAATTTATGCAAAGTATTGAATAAATTATGCAAATTTATGTTAATAAAAATGACCCAATTTAAATCCAGCTCTTGTGTCCGTGTCGTTACTCCGTCTCTCCAGCAAAAGCTCTCTACAGCCATAGCTGAATCTTTGAAAAATCATTCAGGACCAGCTCACTACCAAAGCTATGGTTGCTAGCAATGGCCATCCCCATCTTCAAAAAAGGAGATCCCGGTCTGAAAACTGCAGACCAATTTCATTATGTTGTGTCACATGCAAAGTCATGGAATCAATCATAAACCAATCAATTATTCTCCACCCAGAAACTAACAACCTACTCTCTAACAAACAATTTGGTTTCAGAAAAAAATTATCCTGCAACCTGCAACTCCTTCACTGCAAAAACATATGGACTACATATCTCGATCAAAGCAAATCTATAGAAGCAATTTACATTGACTTCTGTAAACCCTTTGACTCTGTGGTTCATGACAAACTACTTCTAAAATTCAAATCCTACGGAATCTTAGGACTCCTCCATGGTTGGATAACTACATTCCTATCAAACAGACAACAAGTTGTCAAAATAGGGAGTGCCTTATCTAACCCTGTTCCTGTTAAGAGTGGTGTACCCCAAGACAGCATACCTGTACCAACACTCTTCATACTCCATATAAATGACATTTGCAATCACATTACAAGCAACTGCATTCTCTTCACCAATGATGACAAACTTTTCAACACCACTGATAACACAGCTGCTCTCCAAAAAGACATTGACTTTGTGTCTGGGTGGTCAAAGGGCAACTCCAAATCTCAACCAAAAAAATGCTCTGTCCTACACATTAGCAAAAAATAATCAGAACACCAAATTCAAGTTGAATAAAGAAGAGCTTCCAGACAACCCTCACACCGTTAAAGACCTTGGAATACCCATATCAAATGACCTAAGTGCCGAAGCCCACTGCAACAACATCACCAAAAAGGCTTCAAGGGTTGTTAACTTAATCCTATGTAGCATCTGCTCCGGTAATCTCACACTACTAATCACAGCATACAAAACTTTCGCCAGACCAATCCTTGAATACAGCTCATCTGTCTAAAACCCACACCACATTTCAGGCATAAACACCCAAGAAAATATCCAGAGATACTTCACTAGAAAAACCCTCCACTCCTCCACTCGTAAGAGAATACCCTACACAACTAGACTTACAATCCTAGGTTTAGAAAGCTTAGAACTATATCATCTTAAACAGGACCTAAGCATAGCCCATAAAATCATCTGCTACAGTGTTCTTCCTGTCAACTACTTCAGCTTCAACAACACACAACAGATACAGTTATCCACTCTAAACTCAACTGCAGGAAATACAAATTTAGTAACGGAGTAGTTGATGCATGGAACTCATTACCAGACTCTGTAGTATCATCACATAACTCCCAAAACTTTACCTTTAGATTATCCACCGTTGGCCACTCCTGATTCCTAAGAGGTCAGCAAGGAACATGCATAAGTGTACCAGAGTGTCTTCCATCCCCTGTCCTAATGTTTCTCTTTCACTAGTATCATATTTCTCTTTTACTAGGTTGTTAATTGGTGTACATTATCCCAAAGCAATTTACATTTGGCAATCTGGTATTCAGAAAGAGATCCTGGTATTAGGAAGGTTATAGAATGTTCAGTATATGAAGAAATTATCCAGAGCCTGCAGGTTTAACAAGAGAAGACAAATCCTAAACCAGTTTAATCATAATTTAGTTTCCAAAAAGTAATTTGATAAGTAAAGTGGTTACTAAGAATAGAGGTGTCTAACTCATTTATCTATCATAAAAGGAACCCTAATATTAGTTCTAGTCATTTAATGAATGCAATAAAAAGGAAGTATAAAATCATTTTTGGGGGGGAAGGGAGATGCAGTGGTATTAATTTGGCAAAAAATTATTAATTATGTGAATGACAAAGAATCCTCATCTTTTTAACATACTGCAATATGTTAATAAGTTTCTTTGATACAGTTTGTCACAGATATATTGTATCTATTAGTTAAAGCATGAAAGTTCCACTTTACTGGGGGGGTTGGGTTGGGTTATGGAGAACCTTGTACTGATTTCTACCCTTAGGTATATTGGCTGACCATCGATATATCTGGCCTTTGGTATCAATTTTTGAGGCCAAGCAATTAATTAATCAATAAAGGGGAGGCAAAGCCACAGGCAATGACTTTATCCTAGCAGAGCTAATACAAGGTAATGTTGATTGGCAGATCCTTGGCTTAGCACCAGTATTTTCTTTAATAGATATTTCACATATTTTTGGATTACTGTAGTGGAGCTAGAATTGTTCCTGTTTTTTTTTTAAAAAAGAAACAAATGATCTTACAATTATAGACCTGTGAATCTATTAAATGTAATCTGTAACTATATTACTATCTACCAAGGAAACTCAGTGATTGGCTTGAAATAGAAAATACTGAGAACAGGTGAGCTTTAAAGAAGATAGATTTGCAAAAGATAACTGTCAAATATTGCACCTAAAAATATATATTTTCAGTACAAACCTCCAAGCATCAGTTGCATTTGAAGATTTTAAAACAATCTTTGATTTAATATCAAAAATCTGTTTATGGGGAAAAAATCTTAAGAATTCCACCACTGACAAATACTTGTTGCTACTGGTACATAAGCTACAAACAGTGGTATATCTACTTACGGACTTAATTCGTTCCGTGATCAGGTTCTTAAGTAGAAAAAATTGTAAGAAAAAACAATTTTTCCCATAGGAATCAATGTAAAAGCAAATAATGTGCACCATTGGGGAAACCACAGGGAAGGGGGAGGCCCTGTTTTCTCCTAGGAGATTCCTAGAGAGGCCCCATGGAGGCTTCTCCACACCTTTTCCAACCCTGTTTCCTCCCAGGAGATTCATAGAGAGACCCCACTGAGCCTTCTCCCTGCCTTTTCCGGTTACAGTTTCGGAGGCTCCGGTTTGTAAGTGGAAAATGGTTCTTGAGAAGAGGCAAAAAAATCTTGAACATCTGGTTCTTATCTAGAAAGGTTTGTAAGTAGAGGCGTTTGTAGGTAGAGGTTCCACTGTACTGATATAAGATGTAGAGGCAGTTTTAACTGTACTGGACATTTTCAAATGCATGCATAACTGCTAAGAAGATAAAAGTTGCATCTTGACCTTGTTCTTCATAAATGCATTTATTAAAATTTGACAACACCTAGGTATACATCTCTTAAATTGTTTGAGAAATTAGTGCCTAGTGTATTTCAACAGAGACATAATTTAATCCCAGCTGCCATCGAATTATTTACTCTGCACAAAAGAGTCATAAAACTTTTATATGGAATGCAATTATATTTTTATTCCAACTGGTCCTTTTGAAATAATGATTTTTAAGATTCTTATTTAGATGCATCCCTAATTTAACCTTTAATGCCAAGAACGGCAAGCCATCTTACTAGCTTGGTTAAAGCTTAAATTGACTCTGCTGGGTTGGTTCCACTAATAGCACTTGATAACTATAAATCAAATTTGTGGGAAGCATCATAAGAATATTGCTATTCTAGGGTTTATTGCCCATGTATCTGATCTTAAAAAAAGCTTTTTAAAAAGTTACCAAGGATGCAGTACCTGAAAAGGTCTAAAACAAATCACAGGGATTTACCTATTATTATTATTATTATTATTATTATTATTATTATTATTATTATTATTATTATTATTATTATTATTTAATTATTTATTAAATATAGTTTTCTGCCATACTACTTAGGCTTCCTTGGTTATTATAAATATTACTGAACATTTTAATTTAAATTGAAGATATAACAATATTCCATCTCTTCAGAAGCTACCGGTATATCCTTGTGAATACAGAAAGGTCAAATCAATCGAACCCTTTTGTTTAACATTACAGATTTTATCCAAATTAATTCAAAGTTAATTCAGTCCTTTAAAGTTTTGGCCAGGCTATCTAGCTGAATTTTATAGTAATTATTTTTCTGGCCAATGTAGTCACCAATGTGACCAATATTGTCACAAAAATTTCATTATTAGGAACAAAAACTCTCCAGACTATGATAGCTTTAATGGATTTAGATTGAAAAAAGTCATAATGTTTAAAAATCAGTTACAATTTCATTACTTTTATTTATTTATTTATTTGTTTGTTTGTTTGTTTGTTTGTTTGTTTGTTTATTTATTTATTTAATTGGATTTGTATGCTACCGGCTCACAGCATATATAAAAACAACAATAATCTAAATCCTATTAATACTACAATTTAAAAACAATTAAAACTTATCAACCAAACATTCAGCAATCATACTTAAGGCATTCAGTGGTCAGGGGCAAGATCTAAAAGTCCCAAGCCTGGCGGCAAAGATGGGTTTTTAAGCTCTTTCAGAAGACCAGGAGGGTGGGGGCAGTGCAAATCTCTGGGGAGAGTTTATTTTATTATTCTATTTTATTTGTTCAATTTTTATAGCTCCCTAATTCAACCAAGTGACTCTGGGCAGCTCACTATTTTAACATTATAAAGCAAAATTTTCAAAGTCAGTGGATTGCTCATTGATAACTCACACAAGACCCATCATAAGACCTTCATCTAACAAACCCACACCTGAAGTCCTTATAAACAGAAGAATACTGACATTGATATCCTCTAAACCAAAGTTCTACAACCTTGGCAACTTTAAGACTTGTGGACTTCAACTCTAGTTGAAGTCCATAAGTCTTAAAGTTGTGAAGTTTGGAGAACCCTGCTCTAAACTCTGCTGAAGACATTATCTAGCCTGGTAATGAAACATTTGGAAATCAACCCAGAAGCTCAGAGAATGAACCTTTACCCTTATACATACATATAAATATTAATCACTGTCCATTTTGAAGCATATCAGTGCTTTATTTGTGCTTAAAAATGGAGCAAGAGATAGCAAAGCTTTTTAAACACAGCTGAGATATGCTCCTAATGACCAGTCTCAAATTAATAGCCTTGCAGCTATATTTTGGACTAAACATAATTGTTCCACAGTCTTCAAAGTTCCATGTGCAACTCATTAAGTGTAATTTAATTTGAAGGTTAGCAGAGATTTTTTTCTTGGCAAAGGTATATATATAAAGTTTCCTCTAGAACTGGAGATCTACACACAAAATTTTGTTTGTACAGGCTGCTGCTGCTAGCAACGTTGAGCAATTACATATAGTCTAATCACAGAAGTGGCTAGGCTTGCTTGTTGAATTTAGAAGTAGCATTTCCCTTAATGCCATGCATTTATCTGAACCATTATAATTAAAAGATATTTTATTCAGATCAAAAATAAAAACAACTGCAAAACTTCTCCTCCTACTCCATTTTAACAGGATTTGGTTATTACTATTTGTTTGTTGCTAAAGTGAAGTGGAATGCAGATTTATAATTATGTGATAAACTGATATATTTTAATAATCCTTCAAAACAGATTAGAATAATGCAATGTGAATACTACCTTGTATGCTAGATTAGCTGTACAATAAGGAAAAAGAGGGAATGTAATTCTAAATATGCATCTATTTTCAAAGTAAAAAAATGTACTGGGCTATACAGTATCAAAGTAAAGAGGGCATATTACTTTAGATAAGTTTATGGCCTAAATCATCAATCAAATACACAGAAATAGAATTTATCTGTGATAGAATTACATTGCAAGTCTTGCTGAATTGAGAAAATAAATTCTTCTTAACAGTAAATAGGATGGACACTTGATCAAGCTCAACCTGAGGTCTTCAGGAAATGTTCCACCTAAGCAGTAGCCAAGTCTGTTCCTAACTAGCTTTAGGGATAAACCATGATCAGCTGAGGAGAAATTCATACCTAAATATCACAGTGAAAGATTTTGCCAATTGCTGGATTCCTTTAAGACTTTTTAAAAGCTTATTTAGAAATACTGCATCATAGGAGATTTGTAGGCATAAAAGATATGTAGGCAGCCTAATCAATCCTTTTAATATTAATACCACCTCCTCCCATCCCTTGGTCTTACTCCAGGGAGAAGGATCAAAAAGGAAAATGGCTAAACACAGCATATTGAGACTTCAGGGGCTTCAGTGATTGCCAAATCATCTTGGACTTCAAAGCGGCGATTGGTTTGGCAGGTCATTCACTATGCCTCAGGGAAATACTGCCTTTGAAGGCTCAGCAGTCTTCCAAAACTAAGAATATACTCTGGCACATACTGTATTTGTGTTTCTGTATTAATTTTTGTATTGATGTGTTTACTGCTCTGGGACTAAGCTGAATGAAGATTTGTATAAGAAAGAGTTGTCATAGCCCTTTATAATGTAGATATAATAATTGCAGGATCCAGTCTGGGCTAGTCATCAGTCTTCTGAGCTTTCAGACTCTGGTGGAGCTCTTCCTTAGAGAATTTCTCTCTTTACATTTTGGTAGAGAGAAGTTCCAGTATGAGGCCTAAAGCTCCGAAGACTAAATCTCTGTTGATTGACCCACATTGGATCCTGCAACATTATCCACCTTTACCTCCATTTGTGATATACTAATTGCTTTCAATTTACACTTTTGGCAACTTTTTTAAAATGAGGGCTCTTGTGGATGCTTGATTAGGTTGTTTTTAAGTATGAAACTGCTGCTGCAGTACTTCATCAATTGTTGCTGCTATGGATTGAGAATAAATAATACTATTTGGTGAAATTAAGATTTAAGGCAGATGAACACCAATAATTATCAGAGGATCAGGGATGAGCTTATCATTAGGCCAAATGACGCAACTCCCCTAGACAGCTGATTTAGCATTTAATGAAAGGGCAGCAGGATGTTAGCTATCAAATTTGTCATTGCTGTATTTTATTTTATTTTTACTGCCAGGGATCAAAAGAGGATCTGTGGAATTTTTCTGCCTCGATGTCAAAACCATTAGGCTAGTCTTGGGTACAATGAGTTTTGTCGTAGGAGGATTGGGATAGGTAAGGGGGAATACATAAGGAGCGAGATGTCTAAATTTAGCAGAGACTAATGGGATTTTTAAAAAATCATCCAAATGATAGAAGGAGATTGTGATCCCGCTATATAGAGCGCTGGTGAGACCACATTTGGAATACTGTGTTCAGTTCTGGAGACCTCACCTACAAAAAGATATTGACAAAATTGAACGGGTCCAAAGACAGGCTACAAGAATGGTGGAAGGTCTTAAGCATAAAACGTATCAGGAAAGACTTAATGAATAGTCTGGAGGACAGAAGGAAAAGGGGGGACATGATCGAAACATTTAAATATGTCAAAGGGTTAAATAAGGTTCAGGAGGGACGTGTTTTTAATAGGAAAGTGAACACAAGAACAAGGGGACACAATCTGAACTTAGTTGGGGGAAAGATCAAAAGCAACATGAGAAAATATTATTTCACTGAAAGAGTAGTAGATCCTTGGAACAAACTTCCAGCAGACATGGTTGGTAAATCCACAGTAACTGAATTTAAACATGCCTGGGATAAACATATATCCACCCTAAGATAAAATACCGGAAATAGTATAAGGGCAGACTAGATGGACCATGAGGTCTTTTTCTGCCATCAGTCTTCTATGTTTCTAAATCTACTTGCCTTCCTTACTGGTTCAGAAGTCCATGCTTTGTGGCATGTGCTGTCATGCATTCTTTTTCATCCTCTGTGTATGCACAGAAAGCTTAATAATAATAATAATAATAATAATAATAATAATAATAATAATAATAATAATAATAATAATTATTATTATTATTATTATTATTATTATTATTATTATTATTATTTAGATTTGTATGCCGCCCCTCTCCGTAGACTTTGTGCATGCACAGAGGGTTAAAAAAAGAAAATGGCGACATCCGGGCAGGTGGTTTTCTGAACCACCAGTGGCTGCTGCTACCTGTACCGCTAAACTTTAGTATTTCACCCCTGGGTAGAACCAAAATAATGAAAATCAGAGTGCTCCAATGACAAAGTGTGCCAATACTACCAAGATGCAAAAGGGAAAAACAGTGATTATTACTCTGCTAAATTGTTCAATTTTCAGGGGGGAAACCCCCCAAATCCCTCATTTAACTCACAATTTCAGAGAAGTTATTTAAAACCACCAATTTAATTAGTCTAAATTCCCCATCAGATTGTGGGCATGGCAGGGAGATGAACAAAAGGTCCTTGAAATTATACTCCAGCTTCTATAGCAAGCCTGTTAAGTGTTAAGGAGTGTGAAGAAATCTCTGAATAGTCAAAGATATCCAGCTGATAGCCCAGAGATACTAGTAATAATTCAGTAATACAATCAAGATACATACAGTATATAAAATATTATTTACTTTGGCAAATATCTTAGTCAAGAACAATCCAAGTCATACACAATTACATCAGTCAATATCTCTCAATACATATACAGGTACAATACTATAAGCCTTACTTGTTCAGCTTACAAATACATTAAACCATCATTTGTACACACAGGTTTACAGCATAGTCACAAAGACAAACTACCAGAAAATAGCCAAGAGAGTGAATATCATGCTTCTTGCTCCCTCTTATGGTAATCTGTAACATTAGCTCTTAAAGCAATAGTGTTCTATTACATGTAAGCATACATGGTTGGTTTGTGTTATATATTGTCAAACCCAACTAGTTATGTACACAGTATTAACACTATTCATAGTTCATACATGATTAAAAAGAGGTATTATAAAATGCATATAACCACATTGGTAGGACTGCTTTAAAGCAGCCACATCTTTTGTGTAAATCAGAAGACATGGATACTGTAAAGTCCCTCACTTGCACTCTTTTGCATTTTGAAGTGCCTCTTGCAAATCTTTTTCAAAATATGGGATGCTCTGCAGGGGTGGGCTCCTTGATACCGGTGCACTGCACACACACACATTGCCATGTTTTTCCCCCATGCACACATAATAATAATAATAATAATAATAATAATAATAATAATAATAATTTAGATTTGTATGCCGCCCCTCTCCGAAGACTCGGGGCGGCTCACAACAATAATAAAAACAATGTTACAGTGGAATAAATCTAATATTAAAAGAGAAAATCATATAAAACCCTGTCATTTAAAACCAAACAACACATACATACCAAACATAAAGTATATAAGCCTGGGGGAGATGTCTCAGTTCCCCCACGCCTGGCGATATAGGTGGGTCTTGAGTAATTTACGAAAGACAAGAAGGGTGGGGGCAGTTCTAATCTCCGGGGGGGAATTGATTCCAGAGGGCCGGGGCCACCACAGAGAAGGCTCTTCCCCTGGGGCCCGCCGAACGATGTGCTATGTGCACGCAAGCATACATGTCTTCTTACGTGATTTCACTTCCTGCCCATGTGCAGAAGGAAAATCTCACGAGGGGATGCTCCCTCAGACACAATTTCAGTGTTTTTTGCTTCTTGTGCATGTGTGGAAGCAAAAAATCACCAAAATCCCGTGTGCAAGAGTGTCCCCTTGTGAGATTTTGTTTCCATGCATGTGCAGGATGCAAAATCAAGGTAAAAATTTCAGGAAAAAAGATGGAGTATGCGTCAGCTCAGCAAAGATGGTACCATTGTGCACAATCGGCGGGCCACTACCAGAACAGCAGAGTGGACTGCACTGGTAGGAACTCAACACTGATGCTGTAATATGTAATGTTGTAGCCAACATCAGTTAGCTGACTTTTAGAAGGCTTGCTGACATAAAGAAACAGCAATGAAGTTTTACCAGATAATTTTCACAGGATGGATATTTTTTTGAAGAATGTGTTCTCACTTTATGAAATAGGTGTCACTTCAAGAAGGGAATCTGATGAAAACTGGCATTCACTCTGTGAAATAGCAACTCTAATGATGAGAGTAAAGCTTCAACAAAAAATTTATTATTTGCAACATTGTGTCATGTCATTTAGAGAATTTTGTTGTTTATAATTGTTTGCTGATTGCTTATTTGTACCCTAGGATAATCATTAAATGTTGTACCGCATGATTCTTAACAAATATATATTTTCTTTTATGTACACTGAGAGCATATGCACCAAAGACAAATTCCTCCTGTGTCCAATCACACTTGGCCAATGAAGAATTCTATTCTATTCTATTCTATAATTTACAAACTAATCTCTTAAAGATTTGGGTAAATTTTCCCTATCAAATAGATGGGATTTAAGAAACGTTTAAATTATTTAGAATGAAATTATGAGCATTTACAACTTACCTCTGCCACATATGGTACATCTGTTCTTTCTACTGGAAGTTCTTAATAACCTCAGATTAATATTAATATTAACTTGATTGAACCAGTTCATGCATCTATGTAGGATCCGTTTCTATCTCTTCCAGCAAATAGGCCTTTGTAGAGAACCATCAAGATGGAATATAGCAGTTATCAATGTAAGAGCTAAGTCCAGGAAAAGAAGAGAAAAATTACAAAGAAACTTAACTTTCTTATGTATAAGAAGGAGGGAGATAAACTGTTGTCAGACTTTGAAGATTCTGTTACTAAAGGTTATATCAATAAAATTCCAAATTTCTTGTGGAATCTTCTTAAATTTCTTCATTGTTTTGCAAAATATTTGGGCATAATAACGAGGACAGGCATGATCAGAGAAGAAACAATGGCTTTATAGACAAAAAGATATCCGTCTTATGTTTCTCTCGTTTCCTGGTTATAAGCAGAAGAGCACTTAGAGGAATTTCAAAAACCTTTTATTCATTTACCCATAGTAGTCTGTTCACCTAAGTAATGTCAACCTCTGTTGGAGTATTCATACTTTTCCTTCAGAGATGATTAACTGCTGGTATATCTGACAATCTTATTTAAGGCTCTATCGTCGTTTCTTATAATTAAGCTGCTGCCTAAAATATCAGTCAGCATTACTTCTTGCCTGAGCGGTTTCTCCTGACTGCTTCTTTTATAGTGGTAATAGTATCTGCGGTGGTCTTCTCGAAGTTTCTGTAAAACATTCTTTAATAGTTTATTGTCAAGCTGTCTGTTTTTATGCTAGCTGTTATTTATTCAGAACTATGCTCACTGCGAGCAATGCTGCAGAGCCTTTGACAACACGAAAAGCTCTGCTTTCATTTTATTGATGACTTTGCCTAGCAGCTCTGTGATGAAAGAAGAGAAGCAATCATGCTAAGGGCTGCTCACAGCTCCTCAGCCACGTTTGTAATATTTTAACTTTGCTTCCCATGAGCCATAGAATTCAGCAGATACAAACAGAGACTCGGGATAATATAGCGAGGGGGAGAACAGGTGGGGTTTTCACCCATTTGGCTGAAAAACAAACAGAATATAGATGATCCTGGTGTCCATTTCCTTCCATTCAAAGGTACTCTACGTGTGCCATCCATCCCTCAACCAATCTTTTAACTTAGATAAACCAGGAATAGAAACCCCTATGGGAAAGAAGACCACAATCTGTCACTAGGTGGAATGCTGAGGGCACACTAAAGAAGAACCAAGAGAAATAAACTGATACAAAATAAATTTAAAACCTTTAAAAATATACCCCCCCTCCCAAAATTAAAAGGAGATAACAACAAGCATTGAGGCCTTAAAATGGCACGCCAGTTTTAGTAAAGTGCTCTGGCAGCAGGACAGGAACATCGATAGTTGTCACATATGATGCTGTGCTGGCCATAGTGACAGGCTAATAATCCCTCTCTTCTGTTAGCCAGTTTGTTAAATTTTAATGATGAAATCATGCTCTGTTGTGAGTGATTAATGGTTTTTATTTTACTCTTAGCAACTAACTAGATAGCTTACTCTGGCTTCAAAGGAGATTTATTGATATGTGTGGAATGTGTAGACCATTGCAGTATATGGAGAAAATAGAAAAGAGAGCAAAAAAAAAAAATACAAAGAAGTAGCTTCAAACTTTTTTTTTTTACAGCAGTTATAAGTACAGTTATAAATTTAATTCTCTAAAGTTACAACATATCTGTTCTGTTCTACCATGAAGCCCCCCAGGAATCAAATGCAGACCACCAGGTATAAATGATAAAGGGTTTGCTCTGTACAAGGAATTATTTACAAATAAAGTCTGTTCAAATGAAACTAAAGTCTCTAACTGGCTCTGACAGAATAAGCAGAGAGTCTTATCAGATGGCTAGAGTCCCAGAGAGAGATAAGCACGGTAATAATTACTCAGCTGTAATAATGGTCAGAAGCAGAGATGTACAGAAGTAATCTTGAAATCTGGAGCTCTTCTGAAAGCTAGGAATGTGTCGTTTTAAATACCCCCTGAGATTAGGATTGCCCCCATCCTCCCTGCCTTTCGTAAACTCCTTAAAACCCACCTCTGTCGTCAAGCATGGGGGAACTAAAATATCTCCCCCTTGCCCATGTTGTTTTGCCGTTTGATTGATTGACTGTGTGCCTGTTTTTTACATATATTGGGATTGTTTTATAAATTTTTTAAATTAAAATTGTAATTAGATTGGTGGGAATTGGATTTGTTACTATGTACTGTTTTTATTATTGTTGTGAGCCGCCCTGAGTTTGCGGAGAGGGGCGGCATATAAATCCAATAAATCTAATCTAATCTAAACTGAATTATCATGAAACTAGAATCCAGAATGACATGTGTTGTTCTCTGCAACAAAGCAGAGTGTGACTCACTCTTAAATACCCTGAAGATGTGGCCCATTAGTCAGCAGCGCTACTCCTGAGTAAACCTCTTCCTACCGAGCCAGTCACACCTGGTAGCTTCCCTGCATATTCTAGCATCAAGCAGAGGCTCCTCCTCATTTCCTGAGTCACTCATCTCTGGAAGTGCAGAAGGCCCTAATTGTTGTTCAGAGTTGACATCACTTCTTCTTCACTGTCAGTCTCAGGTGCCAGGGACACCGGATGCCTGTACCATGCCTCCATTGTCTCTGTGTCCTCTGAGTCCATGACTAATTGTACAGGATGCGAGTGAACCACAACAATAGCTCTCTTCTTTTTATTTCCTGTTTTCTGCAAAAACTCCATACTCTATCAGCTATACTATACTATAGTAAGTGCAGATACCTTATTCTATTTCTCCTTTGTCAATTTTTAAAGAAGAGATTAAGAGGTGTGACAGCCTATGTGGTTAGGATGTTGGGTTGATAATTTGTGAGCCTGTGTTGAAAGCCTGTGTCTGCCCTGTAATGCAGTGAGCTCCTGTCATTTGCTCTAGATACTACTGTTCTAGCAGTTTGAAAGTGTGCAAATGCAAGTAGATAAATAGGTACCACTTTGATGGATTCATTAACTGGGGCATTAAAGGTGTCCCTAATTGAGCATCCCCTGGACAAGAGTGATGTGACCAGCTAATCCTTTCACCATGGAAGCAATTCAATGCTTCTGACATGGAAATATAGTATAAGATGAAATTCAGAACTTTGCCAATAGAAATGATATTTATTTATTATTAGAGTTGAAAGGGACCTTACAGGTCATCAAGTTCAACCCCCTGCCTGAGCAGGAATTCCTACATCACCCCAGCCAAATGGCAGTCCAATCTCCTCTGAAAGTGTCCAAAGTTGGGGAGTCCACAACCTCCACTGGCAGGCCGTTCTACTGGTTGATCACTCTCACTGTCAGGAAATTATTTCTTATCTCCAGGTTGAATCTTTCCTTGGTCAGTTTCCAACAGTTGTTCTTCGTCCGGCCCTCTGGTGCCCTGGAAAACAGTGTGTCCCCCTCCTCTCTGTGGATATGATATGATTCTATGAAGCCCTTAGATCTGTGTATGGGCCTCAGCACTCAGGGAGCTCTCCTCTACTGGACACAGCTGGTGCAACTCTCATAACTGAAAAGACCCTGATTCTACAGCATTGGGCTGAGCACTTCCAATCTGTATTGAACCACCCATCTTCCATCAACAATGAGGTGATCAACAGAACGCCCCAAATGGATATCAACCACAGTTGGGCTCCCTGCCATCAAAGACTGAAACCCTACAGTCCATCAACCAGTTGTCCAGTAGCAAAGCCTGAGGCAATACCAGAAGAAATCTATAAGGATGGTGGTGCAGTGCTTGTCAACAAACACACTCAGCTATTCCAGTCTTTCTGGAATCAAGGATGTTAATAAGGAAAAGTAATCAGAGTTACCCCTGACCTATCAAGGACCTGCTTTTAGGAACAGACAAGCATTGCAGATCCTGGCACAAGTGTTGCTGAACTGCCTGACTCATCACCTGGAATAGGATCTATTACCCAAAGCATAGTGCAGTTTTCGCAAAAAGTGTGGCACTGTGGATATTATCTTCGCAGCCCAACATCTCCAAGAGAAGTATCAAGAGCATAATCTATATACTACCTTTGTGGATCTCACTAAAGTTTTTGACACTGTCAGTCATGAAGGCATATGGCATATCTTGTCAAAATTTGGGTGCCCTGATAAATTCATTGTGATGGTACATCAAGTTCATGATGATATGATGGCCCTTGTGCTGAACAATGGAGAAGCTTCAGAGGCCTTTTCTGTCACAAATGGCATCAAGCAAGGGTGCGTGTTGGCACCGACCTTGTTCAGCATAACGTTTTCAGCCATGCTGTCAGATGCCTTCCAGAACAGTTCCTTGGGAGTTAGCCTGAGATACAGGACCGATGGGAAACTCTTCAATCTGCAAAGATTCCAGGCTGTCACCAAGATAAAGGAGACTGTGCTATGTGACCTCCTCTTTGCTGACAACTGTGCCCTGAATGCTAGATCAGAACAGAAAATTGATAATTTTGCAGCAGCATGCAACAACTTTGGTCTCCTTATCAACATAAAGAAGGCCAAAGTGATGAATCATCTAGCTCCGAAAGCCAAATACCAAAAGCCCACCATCACAGTAAAGGGACAGAAGCTACAAGCAGTGGACCAATTTACATTAATTGGCAGCACCCTCTCCCATGCAGTAACAATTGACATTGAGGTCAACTGCACAATCGCCAAGGCAAGTTCTGCATTTGGCAGATTAACAACAAACGCGTGGGACCAATGTGGAATAAGCCTTACTACAAAGTTCAAAGTCTATTGAACAGTAGTGCTAACTGCCCTGTTGCATGTCAGTGAGACTTGGACTGTGTACAGGAGACATGCCAGGCAATTGAACCACTTCCACATCACCTGTCTCTGTAGAATTCTGAGGATCCAGTGGCAGACTAAGGTGCCACACACTGAAGTCCTCTCCAGAGCAGATCTGCCATCAATTCTGATGAAATCTCGGACATGCTGGGCAGTGTTAGAATGCCAGACCATTGGATCCCTAAACAGCTCCTCTATGGTGAGCTGTCTAAAAGAAAGCGATTGCATGGGGGACAAAGAAAGTGATACAAAGACATTTTGAAAGCCTCTTTCAAGTCCTTCAATATTGACACCACCCCCTGGGAAATCCTGACACATGGCACATGTTGATCACCAAGGCTGCCGGACATCTGAGGCCCGAACAATATTCGTAGCAGGAGAGAAGCAAGCACTACGCAAAGCCAGAGCTGCAAATGCTGTGACAATGGTGCCCACACATGTCTGCCAACATGTGGCAGAACATTTCGTGCATGTATAGGCCTTACCAGCCACCTCCAGACACATCGTGTGCAGCCCACAACCTGTTAGATGTCAAGCTCCTCTTCAAACACAATGGACAAACATTATCATAGTTTAAGAAGAGACTGAACAATCATTTGTCTGAAATGATATTGTACGTCCTGCACGAGCAGAGGGTTGGACTAGAAGATCTCCAAAGTCCCTTCCAACTCTGTTATTCTGTTATTCTATTGTCTAATTAAAGAAGTCATTTTGGCCATCTCAGAGAGTTCCTTCATCTTCACAAATCATTCTTGCATTGTAGGTATCTCCAAATGCTCCCATGTTGTCCCACATTGTTGTAGAAAATTCTCTCAGTGAACTGAGAACTGTAGGGAATATTGAAAACAAAACCTGTAGACAAGATAGTTGAAAATAAAAATTTAGATTCATGATAATAAGAATACAATCATAAAAAGAAAATAGCATACTTCAACCATAATAATTTTAAATAGAGAATAGAACATCAGTCACAGAAATTTTCTACAGTCTTATTACACATTTTTGTTGCTTTCTTTCCATTTATTATCCTCATGAGACTAGTCAGAATAAATATATTTTAAGCAATATGTGAAGATTCTGAAATTACTTCGAGATTCCAGTTCACTGAAAAATAGTTTTTCCCATGTGCAACCTAATTATGAATTAAATTTCATTAATCAAGCTTATATCTTTTAATATAAGTTTTCAGCAACAGAACCCTTACCAGCCTCTAGCTTAAACTCAAATCTCAAATTGCTTGATACAATATTTTCTGCTTTCAGGAAAACACAAAGTTAAATGCATCTATTGGGTTGGGGGGGACATCTTCAGGTTTGTTACATTTCTAATGTGATAGTATGCCCCCAGAACAAGAAAGAAACAGAAAAGTTCACTCTGTTCAGGAAAAGAAAAGTCATTTTAACCAATTTTATTGGTGGGCCTTTTTTTGTTTCCCGTCAACATGTATTTCTCCTTCTCAGAACTGGCTCCATGAAACAGGTTTATAGTTAATTACATTTAGATGTTATCTGAACCACTTGACATCTGTTCATTGATAGTCAAATGAGTTCCTGTGAAAGAGCAGAATGTTTACAAGGGCCCCAATGTTAATCAGGTAGGTGAAGATATCTCATGTATATCATCAAGTACTGTTTGTGGTGGAATATATTCTGATGACAACTGATTAAACAAGAATACACCGTAAGTCATTGTATTTGAACTAAAACAAGTGTGAGACATCATTCTGATCAATAAGATTAATTTGTGGTTTCATTAGAAAATCTACCACTGCATTCTCTGTTTGTTCCATAAAATCCTATTTTATCTTTCACAGTCACAAGAAAGATAGAAAAATGTGGTGTGTTTTTTAACCTGGCATTATTTTGTGATACATCTTCAAAGGTCATGGCTAAAATTCTTCAAATCAAATAAAAAAATGAATCTTGTTTTATGGTATCTTGCAAGATGAATGGGCAGCTGATCAATAATCCATTCTTGCATTTATATCAAACATTTACTTTTAAATGGAAGGCGCTTTGCTGGAGTCATTTGAAAGGTCTTCTAGTCTCAGTAAATCATTGATAATCTTTTCAAAACCAGAGCCAAACTATTAATATATCCTTTACAGGGACGGGAAAAAAATATTGGTTATCTTAACAGAAACTTTGGTTTCCAGATGAATAGGAAATTAAGAGAAAAATTAATCAAATGTTTTTTAATGTTTGCTGAGATGATCTGTGATAGGATATGCATCCTTTAAACAAAGGAAAAGCCTTAAGGGTATGTTATTAATTTTGTTCTGAAAACATTAGAAGTTCATGGAAATGATAAACAATAGATAACTACAAGAAAGGGCCTGCTAAATTAAAAATATGGCAGCTGGGTGCTTTTTGTGAAACAAAATAGTAGTAGGGAATGCCATAAAATTTATTCAAGGTATCATTGGACTCAATTTTGTTTTTAATAATATATTGCTTGGCTAGCTTGAACATCTACATACTACTACAGCTGTCCTTCCTGCAACCTTTAACTGGGCAAAACAGTGTACCATAGGGCAAATTGGCTAACATACAGAATGCATCCAAAATCCAGGATCCATAACAGGCAAACTGAAATTTGGCAAATTGTATAAAACATTTTATGATATAAATACTGTCATAAAACAGTCACAGAAGGAATTAAGTTCGTAAGTAGAGGCACCACTGTATTGAAACAAGTGAATAATGACAATTTTTCATACAACCATTGTATCATTCCCATGGTCATTTGATCAAAATCTAGAAGCTTGGTAGCTGGTTCATATTTATGTTGGTGGCAGTGTCCCAGGATCATGTGTTCACCTTTGGCAACCTTCTAGCAAAAGCAATGAAGAAGCCTGATTCACTTAACAACAACCATGTTACTAACTTAGCAACTGCTTTGATTCAACTGTAGCAAGAAAGGTTGTAAAATGGGGTAAAATTCACTAAACAACTGCTTTGTTTAGCAACAGTAATGTTGGGCTCATAAGTTAAGGACTACTTGGACTGAAAATGTGGGACCTATCAAGTCGCCTCAATAAACCTTTAAAAAGTATATACTAATCTAGGACTATTGATACATCCATTTAATACAATTAATAAGTAGCCTTTGATGAGGATCTATTTTGCAAAGGGTACTTCCACCAGCTCAGTGACTCCTAGATAAATATTTATGTTCATAATTAAGAATTCATTTCATTAATATTAAACAACTATATAGATAGACTGTTAATGAAAGTTAAAAATAAGCCAAATAGTATTGTAACATGAAATTAGATATAGAAACTTTCAGAAAAAGCTGTAAATGCGAGTAATCACTTTTTGTATTTGTTTTGATGTATGTATTTTTTGCTGCATTTTTATGGTTTGTTTGTTTGTCTGTATATCTTTTTTTAATGGAAAAACTTAATCAAGACTATTTTTTAAAAATAATTCATTTCATTAAGCAGTACTAATATCAGTATTGTATTAAATCTTTTTTTTCTGTCACATTAGAAATTTGATGCTAATTTTAGGAGATCTGATAGGAGACCTTTGATAATTTCTTGATCTCTGAACTTTTGGCTAGACTTGTAAATCCTTATAGGCAGGATGGGATAGATTTTACAAACTCCTGTAGCTGTACTTCAATAGAATGGACAACTCTCCGCAGCCAACTCACCACGAGATAACTCACTACGACCAACTCGCTGCAGGGCAACTCACCATGGGCCAATTTAATTATTTAAAATAAATTTAAAAATATTTAAATTTTTGTCATTTACATTTCATTCTGTCCCTTTTTTGCATTCTATCTTTAATTATTCTGTTCTACCATTTGGTATAAATATTGTCCCACAAGTGAGTTGGCCAGCAGCAAGTTGGCTAAGGTGAGTTGGCTGTGACAAGATGGCCATGACAAGTTGGTTGTGGCAAGTTGACCGTAGTGAATTGGCTGTGGTGAGGTTGGCCATGGCAAATTGTCATGCTTCAAATGGTGCAAGTGATTACATAATATTTGCGGACCAACAATAAACTGTTAGATGTCTACAAGTGAAATAGAAATGAGACGTATCTCTCTTTAAAACTACATTTTAAAATATTCATTACTTTTCTCCACACTCCAGTGAGCCGAAGTGTGAACTTCAATGAATAAGTTTTTAATCTTAAACATGAAACAAGTTGCTAAATAATAGGTGTTGATCAGCAAATTTATGTCTTGAAGAATTAAATATGAATAATTTGCATTAAGAAAAAGTCTCATGAGCAATTTATGTTCGTATTTATGTAAATTGGAAGAAAATTCCTAAAAAGACTGTGAGTTACATAATGTTACAAATATGAATAAATTTTACTTTTATATATGTTTATCTTCTTAAATCTGTCAGGAAAAAAAAACCAGACTGAAATATTGTTCTGTACTTTGGACATGAAGGCAGCAGCCTTCCACCAATTTGCATACTGGCTGTTACATATTAGTAGAAACTAGAAACACAGACACACACACATACACACAAGCACATATACAGTATATACAGTTTTATTTTTGTAATCAAATTGTAATTTGATACAGGCATACATATAACAAAAAACAAATAAACAAATTTGCTTAATAGAATAGTTATAATTATTGGCAAACAGCTATATTAGCCCCTTCCTACCTTTTCACCTGGCTGAAATAAAATATAAAATACTTTTGACATGATGTATTCACACAGAATAGAATGCCCTGCTGGCGACTTACCGCCGGCCCGGATTTGCAGCGGGGCCGGGGAAACATGGTTCCCAGCGTAGCCACCATCATGAATGGCCGGGATCTCGTGAGATTTCACGAGATCCTGGCCATGCCTGTCATTGGCATAAAGGGCTGTGGAGGCTCGGGGCTTCCTTTTCGCCCCAGACAACGAGCAGGCGAACACCTGCCCCCCTCCCTATCTTTCAGTGTGCTAAAGGGGTCGCCCTTAGGGGGCCAAATAGGAATTTTTGGCAGTCTTAGCATTTTCCTGTGACCGTTTTTTTTGCCTATTCCACACTGCGGTGCGGGACGGATGGTTAGGGGTTGTTTCGTTAACTGAATAGTTCTAATTGGCTTACCTTGGGTCATTGGGTTGGCAGGTTAGGGGCGGAAATTGGGAGGTGTTAGCAACTGCATGTTCTCCATTGGGCATCCTTGGGGATGATTGACAGATTCTCTCCAAGGGTTCATAGTGGCTTTTTAACTGGCCTGAGCAATTGGGGAGAAGTTGCCTCTGGGTCTCACCCATTTCAATTGCCTTTCAGGGATTGGATGGTGAGACCTCCCACATGCCTTGCATGGCTGGGATCCAGGTGAGGGCGTGGTCCCCTTCACCTGGATCAGCATGGAGCTATGCCCTGAGTTGCCCAGGAAGTTTTTACTACGTCATTTCCGCCCCAAATGTTTTCAGTTGACCTCTGCGGGTCCATGTTAGTTTTGAATTAAATAAATTTTAATTAATTAATAAAAATGACCCAGTTTAAATCCAGCTCTGTGTCCACGTTGTTATTCCGCTTCCGCTGCAAAAGGGTTTTGTATTGAAATGGCTACAATTTGATTCAGATCATTCATTCAAACCATTGGGTTTGATCATTTTCTGGATGGAGAAATCCAACAGTTTCTGAATGGAGAAATCCAACATAGTTCATTTGATTCAACTCATCAATTGATTTGAAAAGTAAGCTCAAACTGCAGTGTAAATATAAAAGCCACTAAGTCAAATCTAAGAATAGAAGCTTTATACATGAAGTTCTATTTTTCAGCATAGCTACCATCTCCATGTGGCATGTAACTGCAGCAAAAGGACAACAGATGGATTTTTAAATGAATTTTATGACAAATTTAACAAATCTTTATGGTTTTTTTTTTACTATTTTCACAATGATTCAACAATTGACTCATCAGCACTATTCTGACTCCAAATTTTGGAGGCTATCCAGGTCATCATAAATACTTTTAATCTGTTTTAACAGTATGTTTGCTCTTTGCCAGAAAGCATCTGTTATCTCAAAGCATGAGTCTTTCAGGAAGCAGAAATGAAATCCAATGTCGGGGGGGGGGGGGGGTTGACTATCTCTTTTTCTTGTTCATTGTTTTCAATGTTAGGAAAGTGGAAAAATACACTCCTGGACTTGTAATCCTTTCACGTCTAGTGTACATCAGCAGCCATCTTGCCTTATGCGTATTGTCCAAAGCAAAAACAACGTAACATCCCTGAGCTGACAGCTTTTGCAGGGAAAAAAAAAGTAACTGCATCTCTACAACTGTCCATTTTTACTGCTGTCCAGACTGATCTTTTCAAAAGGCATTCTTTCTGACCATCTGGCATAATCACATGTGCAGGCTTGGTATGAGTATCTGGGAAATTCTACTGTGAAATGATGTTAAAAGAAGAAGAGTTGTGAGATTTGTATTAGATGAATGAATTCTAGGCTGTATTGTAACAGTTGTCATTGTCAACCATTCGTGTCTGATCCTTGGCCATTCTATGGATCAGTATTCTTCATGACCCGCCTTCTTCAGATCCACCATGATCATCCCAGTGTTAATTTTTATCGCAGTGATGGAGAAGCTATGGGATAACTGCCAGCATGCAAGCTGTTCACCTAGCTCAGCTCCAGTTTGCATGTGTGTGAGGGCCAGCTGATTTTTGGCTCATGTGGAGGTTCTGGGACGGTGTTTTCAACCTCTGGGGAGCCTCCAGGGGAGTGGGAAGGACATTTTCACCCTCTCCAGGCTCCAGGGAAGCCTCTGGAGTCTGGGGAGGGCGAAAAACAGACCTACTGGGCCCACCGGAAGTTGGGAAATGTGTCATTTCTGGACTCTGGAGGGCCTCTGGATGGGGGTGGAGGAAGCCAGATTTCACCTTGGACCAGAGGGGGCGCAGTGTTGCTTGGTGTCTGTATCCCATGGATGGGGCTTTGCTTGTTTTTGCCATCCAGTTGCTGCATACTGCATGCTGCATACTGGTGTTGGTTCATAGACCAGGGTTAGGGACTCCTGATTTAAGATTAGGGTTTCCCTTAATTACTTGGAATTTTCCTAATTAGTGCCCAAATAAAGAGACTGTTAATAGATCCAGATCCTTTAGCTTTCGTATATCTGCATTCTTGATGGAGGAGTTTAAGAACATCCAAAGAAAAACTGACATGATCAAAAGTACACAGATTAGTCAATTAGTACCACAAAGTTACTACTGGTAATCACTTCTAAGAAAGGTTAGACTGGGAAGGGAGTAGATATCGCTGGTGATAATAAAATATAGGAACAATACATCGCCACAAAGGGGTTTTAAATTGGGTTAAACAAAAGCTTTGTGTGTATTTGTTGAATTTTACACTTAAAGTATTTAGAATAACTTTCAAAAGATGGATAGTTTATAATATTGCAATGCTTGAGGCTACTTTAAGTACAGGACTGCAACATTCAGCCCATATCCTAGGTAAAACTTGTATATAGTAGTTTAATTAGGTAAGCTCAGTTGTTGACCTCTAAGTTTACTATACAGTATTCTCTTTAACATGGAAATATGAGGCTAAGAACGGAAGACTTCCATGGCTTTGATTCTTATCCTTAGTATTCACAATTGAGGAACATATGGGCTCCTTTGGCACACTGCATTCACAACCATCTGTTCTCGGTGCATAAAATACAAATATGGTTTGTGCTGCTTGCAGTAAGATGAGCAAAATGATGAATGAGAACTTAGGCTACCAGAAGTGTCTTTTCTAGGCTTAAAAAAGACACACCAGCTATGAAGGAAGGATTTACATTATTTGTTTGTTTGTTTGTTTATTTATTCAATTTTTATGCCGTCCTTCTCCTTAGACTCAGGGCAGCTTACAATACGTTAGCAATCACACTTTTTAACAGAGCCAGCATATTGCCCCCACAATCCGAGTCCTCATTTTACCCACCTCGGAAGGATGGAAGGATGAGTCAACCTTGAGCCAGTGATGAGATTTGAACCGCTGACCAATGTTGAAATATACATACATACATACATACATACATACATACATACATACATACATACATACATACAGTACATACATACATACATACATACATACAGTGCATGCATGCATGCATGCATACATACATACATACATACATACATACATACATACATACATACATAATAACCAAGTCAGAAAACAGTTTATCATTGATTAACACAAGATTAATGATATAGCAATTGCCAATATCTATGTATACTCAAAAGTGTTATCTTTTCAGCTTTCTTAACAGAGCTGGAAAATGTTTGGTAAATGCAAGTAGATCACCCCAAACCAGAATTAACCACTTTTATTTGATCTACTTATTTGTTTCATTTTAGCACAACTTTCTTTCCTTGTAGTTTAAATTAATTCCAAGCTTCAGATATTTAACCATTTAATTTATATAGATTTGTACCAATCTTCTTTTATAACTATGACTAATTTCTAGAAATATTGGCATGATTACAGCTTAATACATTGTTTAATGCAAGACATTCTAGAAATAAAGAAACATATATTTCTTCAAGCAAGACATAGCATTAACTTTTTAACCTCTTGGTTAGAATAACAAAATGGGAATCTATATATCTGTCCCTACTGCCCTATGTAGATAGATGGGAAGGGAGGAAGGGAAGAAGAAGAAGGAAGGAAGGAAGGAAGGATAGCTGAATACAAGTTCCAATTCAAGGGAGAAATGGGTGTTTTAAAGAACAAACAAATGTTCCATTCATATCCTTATACCATGGACTATCTTTTTAAAAACAGTTCTGAAGCATTACATAGCTTTATAACACAATAATAAAATTATAACAAAAGAAAATCCTGAACAAGGTTATAAGTCAAGCATGGGGAAAGGGCAAAATGACACTTTTCACTATAGGGTTGTTATACTGCTTTTAGAACAAAGGACTAAACCGGATTATATGTAAACTGCATATTATCCTGGCTTGCTTTTTATAAGGAGCAGTTTTAAAAAGACACGAAAATGGATTAGAAAAGGATATATCAGGATCTGAATTAATGGACTGGAAATGGAACAAAATGATTTTATGTAAAAGGATTTTTAATATGAGAGGTTATAAGCAGGAGACAGTAAGCTAAATACTTAACCGAACTCTCTTGTTAAATTCAGTGGCACTTTAAATTACTTTACTTGGAGGATGCTTACAGAATAATATTCATCAGAATAATATTATCAGAATGATATAATCTCTTTGTCAACCCTGAAGCTGATCTAACTGGTCTCATCTTGAAGCTTCCGTATTGCCACAATGGAGCAGAGACATAGGGAGGGGAGATTAGAGATAGCTGGAATTGTGTAGCCAAAATAAAATACTTTCTCTTGGGAACCAAGGATGTTCTCACACCTGGACTGTGGAAGGAGGAGTGAGGTCACTGACAACGAGGCAGCATTTGATTGGACCATGTGACTGATTATTTCGGGTTGTGGGAATTAGGTAGAAACTGCAGGAAACTTCAGGAAACTTCAGAGTCAGTTTTCACCAGATCTACACCAATATGATATTTCCAATAAAGCTATTCTTTGAGGAATTCACCTGCCTCTGAATTCTGCTTGATATGGGATTATAACTTGGAACCAGTAGTGAGTTCTAAAACCATTTGCTAATGGTTCACGGGGAAGCATCCGGTTAAAAAATGCCAGTTAAACATGCACACAAACATCCCAGGTCGATGGGTGGAGCCTTCCACTGCTGGCGCTACCAGTTCACAGTACCAGGCCAAATCAGGAATGACCCTCCACTGCTTGGAACCCTGAGACCCTTTACAATTTTCTGAATAGCACTCTCATAAAGCACGCTTATATCCCATCGATCATTTTTGTTCGGGATAAGTATACAATCCTCTCTCTCCCTTCCTCCCTGTCTCTCTCTCTCTCTCTCTTCCTCCCTCCTTCCCTCCCTCTCTCCCCCTCTCTCTCTTCCAGATGTCATTCAAGTATAAAATTCTGTTATATCTTGCTGTCCAACAGACAAAAAAGCTATATAGCCAATAGCGAAAAGCATATTGCCCCGAAAGCGGAGTAAAGACGCTGAGATATATTGTGGATTAAATAAGGGTCATTTTATTAAATTAACATAAATTTAAATAACGTAACTTTAAATACATAAATTTAAATATTTAAATTCAACATAACTAAGGACTAACGGGGCGGAAATTCCTACCAGAAACTTCCTTGGCAACATTGGGCAAAAACTCCTTGCTGAACCAGGTGAAGGTAGCCACCTTCACCTGGATCCAAGCCACGCCCCTTCATCATGTGGGAGGAGTTCACCCTCCAATCCCCGTGGGAAATTGGATCCGGTGATTCCCATGGACATCCTCTCTCCAATCCCCGACGTTGTTCCAACCTCTAGTTCCTGGAGAGAGGCGGTCCATCACTCTTTAAAGGATGCCCAAAGGAGCATGCGCAGTCGCTTCTAATTGCCCATTTCTGCCACTAATCTGCCCAACCCCAGTGACTAAAGGGAGGCCTACACTAACATCTAAGTGCGCCGCACCCCCTAACCAATCCAGTCCGCACTGTCAGTGTGGAATAGGCGAAAAAACGGCCGCCTCTAAAGGGGAGGCTGCAAAAAATTCCTATTCAGCCCTGAGGCGACCTCCTTAGGACACACTGTTAATAGCAGAGGGTGGGCAGGTGTTCGCTTCAGAAGTGAAGAAAGCAAGGGGGAGGTCCTGTTCGGATCGCCCTTAAATAGGGCGATCCAGGACCTCCCCCAGCGACCAGCAGGCGGGCGCCAAACTAGCGCGCTGCCAAAAGCCGAACTTCCGGGTTTTTAGGAAGCCGGAAGTTCGGGGCTCTATAGAGCCGCCCGCAGCGTCCCCCTGCTCCGGGGGCAATTTCGGCTGGCGGTTTAAGCTGCTGGTCATGCATTTATATGACAATGTTCTTTCTTATCTTTCCATAATGTATCACACAGATTTGGCCGTGTTAAAAATTATCCTCTTTTGAGCCATCCTTTTCCAGGAAAAGGAGGGAAAGGTAAATATTTTGTTTAGCACATTTGAGACAGCAAACTAAAATAAGGGGACCAGAGATCAAAAATTGCAGCACCTCATTTAGTCCAACACTTTTCCTCTTTTCATTTTCTTCTTTCCCACTTTTCATTGCATTTTGCTCAGATATGCTTCTAAGGCAATAAAAGGTGGTCTTAACCTTTGAATGTTGAGAACTTTTCTTAGCCTCTCTTTCTCTCAAGTTGCTTTGCTCTCTTTGACAGCAAAGAAAGTTTTATCTATCTTTGCAATACCGTCTACTCATTTTCTAGACATTTGCAGGCCAGTTATGGTAGCTGGTCTAGTTGATTCATCAATAGTGTAATTTCCAAACAGAACTAACTTCAGAGAAATGCTTTCATTTCCTAAGGCTGCCACCTCATACAGCTTAATTGGCATTTAGTGAATAATTTAACCTAATGATGCGAAGGAAGAAAAAAAAAGGCAGGTGAAAGTATAATGGAATCATCCAGGGGAGGAAGAAAATTGGCTCAGAATGTTACATTTTCTTTTGCTTTAAGCACCTAAGTTCCTATCATAATTTTAAGTCATACAGTGGTAACGATCCATTTCTTAATAAATCAGTTAAATGCATTTTCTCTTTTTTCCCCTTAAATGGAGAAGAGAAAATTTGTAACTGCAGTCTGCCATGATTTGCCTTCCATTTGAGACCTGCACAAGTCAAAAAAAGGGCTGTGAAAATATTTAATGACTCCTCGCATCCTGAACACAAACTGTTTCAATTCCTATCCTCAAAATGATACTACAGAGCACTACACACCAAGACAACCAAACACAAGAAAATGTTTTTTTCCCAAACACCATCACTCTGCTAAACAAATAATTCCCTCACTGCTGTCAAACTATTCACTAAGGCTGCATTACTATATCGCCAAAAAGGCTTCTAGAGTTGTTAACCTGATCCTATGTAGCTTCTGGTCTGGCAATCTCACACTAGTCACAAGAGCCTACAAAACTTGCCAGACCCATCCTTGAATACAGCTCATCTGTCTGGAATCCATACCACATCTCGGACATCAACACCCTTGAAAGCGTCCAAAGATATTTCACCAGAAGAGCCCTTCACTCCTCCACTCGAAACAGAATACCCTACGAAAGCAGACTATCAATCCTAGGTCTAGAAAGCTTAGAACTACGGTGCCTAAAACACGATTTAAGTATTGCCCACAAGATCATATGCTGCAACGTCCTACCGGTCAATGACTACTTCAGCTTCAACCGCAACAACCCAAGAGCACGCAAGAGATTCAAACTTAATATTAACCGCTCCAAACTTGACTGTAAAAAATATGACTTTAACAATCGAGTTGTCGAAGCGTGGAACTCATTACTGGACTCAATAGTGTCAACCCCTAACCCCCAACATTTCTCCCTTAGACTATCCACGATTGACCTTTCCAGGTTCCTAAGAGGTCAGTAAGAGGCGTACATAAGTGCACTAGTGTGCTTTTCGTCCCCTGTCCAATTGTCTTTCCTTTATCTCATATATCATATATATTTTCTTCCTTTCATATATCTTCTCTATTTTTGCATATTATCTTTATATATATTACTTCATGTCTATTCTCTTCCATATGTATTGTGTATTGGAAAAATGAATAAATAAAATAAATAAATATTACTATTTTGATCGTTCCTATCACCCATCTCCTCCCACTTATGCAGTGCCACTGTAACTTGTTGCTTGTGTCCTTAGGATTTATATTAATATTTGTTGTTTCCTGGTTGCTTATTTGTACCCTATGACAACCATTAAGTGTTGTATCTCATGATTCTTGACAAATGTATCTTTTCTTTTATGTATACTGAGAGCATATGCACCAAAGACAAATTCCTTGTATGCCCAATCACACCTGGCCAATAAAGAATTCTATTCTATTTGTGAAACATTTCCACTCTAACAGTGTGACCTCTGTTTCAGCATACAAATCAACAACTTCACACAGAAACAGCAAGGAGCCTTTTGGTCTAGACAGAATGAGATGTGGGCATAGGTTGGATCTATTCCTGTGAAAAAGTGGCATTTGGAATGGAGAGAGAAATATAGGAGAGAAAACAAAGAGGCCCCTGTGGTTATATCATCATTGGAAACAACCCTGGTATCCAAAACTCATGAAATGGACTTCCTGGTGAAATCAGGCCAGCTCTTTGACATCTGTTTATGGATGTCACTTACTTGTTTTTTTAATGTCAGACAAAATTTCTCTTCTGGCCTTCTCATAAACTGCAGTGCCACTGTATCAGAGCAGGATATTAAAAGACAGCTTGGGCATAGAGGGAATTCTGACCAACTGTATATTAAGTGGATTTTATAATGTTGGAACCATGGTGTGATGAAGCAAAAGACACAATTAGTGATGGGCGAACCCAACAAAGTTCGGGTTCAGCGAGTGATGTTCGGGTGAGTTCGCCAAACCCGAACCCCGAACTCTTCTGGAAATGAAGCCACGCTTTATTAAAATTTAATTTATAGAGAGCTCTAGTGGCTTTTTCTTAGATAGAAAAAGGAAATGCAGAGAAAGAAGGTGTCCCTGTGGTTGACCCAAAATAAAATTTAGAGAGAGCACTAGAGACTTTAGATTAGATAGAAAAAGGAAATGCAGAGAAAGAAAGTGTCCCTATGGTTGACCCAAATTTAAATTTGAAAGAGGGTGAAGAGGGGGACGCAGAGTAGCAGGAGGAGGCAACAGCAGCCATCAGCTTTTTTCCAGCAATCCTGTGTGCAGCAGGCACCTGCTATTTTCAAGCAATCCTGTTTGATGGAAGGGCAGGTGCTCTGTGGCATGATCAGTCTCTGGCCACTGTGGTCAGTAGTAATAGCTTTAGGCTTTAGATTACATAGAAAAAGGAAATGCAGAGAAAGAAAGTGCCCCTCTGGTGGATCCAAAAGTACAATTGCCAGAGGTCAGCAGCGAGACAAAACTGACCGTCCACCCCATTTATTTGTTTGTTTGTTTGTTTGTTTGTTTGTTTGTTTGTTTGTCTGTCTGTCTGTTTGTTTATTTATTTATTTTTATGCCGTACTTCTCCTTTTTTGCACAGACTTTCAAGCAAGTTCGTGTTTGGGTTCGGCATGTCGAACACAGCAAAGTTTGGTACGAGCCCGAACTGTGCAAGTTTTGTTCGCCCAACACGAGACACAATGCATTTTGTAGCAAGCTATCCTTTAATATTAATCATAATAGAGCTGGAAGGGACCTTGCAGGTCTTCTAGTCCAATCCCCTAATCAAACAGGAGATCCCACACCATTTCAGAGATGTGGCTGTTCAGTCTTTTCTTTAAAATCTCCAGTAATGAAGCACCCATAACTTATGAAGGCAAGGTGTTCCTCTGGCTAATTGTCCTCGCTGTTAGGAAACACCTTCTTAATTCCAGGTTGCTTCTCTCCTTGATTAGTTTCCAACCATTGTTTCTTATTTTTCCTTCTAGTGCTTTGGAAAATAAGTTGCCTCCCTCTTCTTTTTGACAGCCCTTCAAACCCTGGGATACTGCTTCCATGTCACTCCTAGTCCTTCTTTTCTCTACAGTAGCCATGCCTATTTCCTGCAACTGTTCTTCATATGTTTTTGTCTCCATGCCCTTAATTATTTTTGTTGTTCTTTTACTCTTACTTGACGTATAACAAACATTCCCAAAACTACTTTCCACACTAGGCTGTGAAGAACTGAAGTGAAAGTACGTAGTTCCTATTTTATGTAGTTCCTGCATCTATTTCTACCTTTGCTGTAGGGTAGAGTGATGGTTCTCTTAAATGATGAACTTTGCATTTCATCAAAGTTCATCACAAAGTAATCACTTCATTACTTCCATACCATTTTTCTGCTCTATCAAGAACATTTAGCAGGTTGCTTCAATCTTTCAGAGTATCGGCTTGCCCATCTAGTTTTGTTTCATCGGCAAATGTGATAAGAATTTACTCCATCCTTCATCCTATACATTAATCAAACTATTTATGAGTAGCAGGCTCATTACTATGGTATATTGTTTGATACCTTCCTCTAGTTTGATAAAGAACCATTGATGAGGACAGTTTTCAAATCAGCAATTAAACTAATAGTCCATATTTACTAGCTTGTTAATCAAAACACCAACAAGGTACAGTGTCAAATACTTTGCTGAAGTCAAGGGAAATTATATGGATAGGATAGAATAGAATAGAATAGAATAGAATAGAATTCTTTATTGGCAAGTTTAATTGGACGCACATGGAATTTGTCTTGGTGCATATGCTCTCAGTGTACATAAAAGAAAATATAGATTTGTCAAGAATCATGAGGTACAACACTTAATGATTGCCATATGGGTCAAATAAGCAATGAAGAAACAATGAATTTCATTGTTATGAATATTATGATCAAATAAAACTGTCAAATCAAGCAGTCTCTCCGTTTTCATTTATTTCAATTGAAAAAGAAATAACCCTGTGTACAGTTCAGTGTAGAGTTCCATTATCATTGGGGGCATAGTGGTCTTAATAGATGCACAGCAGTTAATGGCATCTCATGATTTGCCATTTTCCCATATACTTTTTTTACAGAGTTAAGACAGAACATTGATGCAAATTGGCTAGAATAATAGTGTACTGCCACCAAAGCATTGAAATGCCAAATATGGACTATTAGCTAGTAGCAAAAAAGGGGTTCTCTTTCTTCCTGTCCCAATTTCAATTCATAGGTCTAAAATCAATCTAACAGCCATTAAATATTATGATGTTCACATAGGAAACAAATATAAGCATACTTGAAAAGTTTCATCAGAATGGTTAAGATGGTTGGGGTTCATCAGAATAAAACTCCAAACAGATCAAGTACTTTGCTCCAAATTCAGAACAAAAATCTTGGGATGGGCATGTGTAATTTCAGCTTCTAAACACATGATTAGTCTATTCCAAAACTGTTTAGCATTTTGGAACATTCAAATGACTGCCATTGAAAAAGGCCATGTTATATTCCAAAGTCAAAACAGACAAAGCATTTTGCTTCAATTTTAAAAGATTTCTCAGAAAATATAAGTATCATTTTGAGCTCAAGACTGACAATAAGTTGAAAATATTTTGAGCTTAAAAATATTGCATATCCTTAATAAAATGATGCAGAAAATTATGACAATCTTTCTACTTGTCCCGATTAGATTTTCATTCAAAGACTAACATGTCCCATTACATTCTATATGAACATATTTGTAGTTTAAACAAAAAAAATTATATTTGTTATATTAAAAAAATAACTTTCTCAACATACTCTAGATCTTTTTTTTTTTCAAAATGGACAGTAGTAACAATTATTTTTGCTTTAAAAGTGCATTGAGGAAGAGAGAAAGAAAGAAGCCAGACCAGGACAGCTCATAATGATATCCCAGTATGTCTTTCACAAATTCTAACAAAGAGAAATAAAAATAAGACATTTTTCTCAAAATACGATTTAAAAGCCAGCATGTCTTCTCTTGTGTATTTCAGTTACAAGAACAGTCATAGTGTGAGCTACAATAAAAGTGAGTGGTTTAATTGACAACAGGAAAAATACCAAAAAAAGGTAAAAAGAGTGGGATGGATAAGCAGGAGGAGTAACAAAATCAGGAAAAGGACAAAATATTTCCATCTGCTTTCAGGTCAGAGATCACTTAACCTACCGTTTTTTTGTTGTTGTTTTTGGCTCAAAAAGATTTGGTGCTTGTAGCAGGCATACTTCCATTTATGTGACATTTATTTAATGCTTGCTTATACTTTGGTTATTTAATGATTACAAAAGGAAAAGGAAATGTGGAATACGATGGAAGAAGGGATGTATCTCTTTGGAGGTGAGGTGTTGAATAATATCTAAGAAATTGAGCTTAAAATTGTCAAGATGTAGAGGAAAATAAACATATCCAATTTTCAGATACCCTAAGGCCTTGGGTTTAGCTCTGTATTATTTCCCGCCTATCATATAGTGTCAACACTCCTGAATAACATCCAAAGTCTGATTATCCTGTCAGACCTCACTGTCAATACCCACTTCCCATTTCACACAAATCCCACACATATATTCGTAGTTGTTCTGTCGGGCTCCCTGGTAGAATCCTCCCGAAAATCCAAAGGTACAAATTTCAGACACACACACATTTGAAAATTCAAAACAATGTTCTTTATAACGGAAATTCAAATAAACGAAGCACTCTTTTTGTATAGCAAAGAGCACTCGTCTCCAAACAACCTGGTAATTTATACAAGTCCCTTATCAGTTCTGTGATACTTAGCTTGCAGCTGTGAGGCAATTCACAGTCCTTCTTTCACAAAGTGAAACACACTTTGCTTTGCTTTGCTTTAGTTTCAAAGTGGGGAAAAATGACCACACAAAGGTCGAAGTCAGCAAGACAGGCACGAAAGACAACGATCAGATAATCCTCCACAATGGCCAAAACCACACGCTGCTTTTTATAGCAGCCTCACTAATTACCACAGCCCCACCCAACCACAGGTGGCCTCATTTTCTTTGATAATAATCTCTCAGTTGTTGTTGCCTATGCATCGCTCTCCGCATGCGTGGCTGTATCATTAACTCTTGTTCCAAATCCAAGGAGGAGCTAGATAATTGATCTCCTTCTGAGCTGTCTGCCAAACTCTCCTCCTCCCTGTCACTCATGTCTTCTTGGTCAGAGGAGCCTTCATCAGCAGATTCCACCAGGAGCAAAACAGGCCTCCAGCATGTAGATGTCTCCCCCACATCCACATTCCTTGGGGCAGAGCTAACCACAACAGTAGTCATGTATGATATCATGGCTCCCTAATGATTCCTTGTTTTTTACAATCAAGAAAGAATATCAGCAGCAGAGGGTGCAATTATCATATTTCCCTCCCTTTAAAAAAAATCCCTAGGGAAATGTATGATTTATCAAAAGACCAGTTTAAATGGTATACAAGCATAGTTCATCTTTGGACAACAAAATAACATGAATTCAAAATATTGAATAATGTACATGTTGTCTCATGGCTGCCTCAATCTGATCAGTAAATACATTACATTGCTGGATTTATCTGATGACTTCCCATTCAAAATTTGTTTTATCTCTTCTAGAGGCTCTCCAAACTTGGCAACTTTAAGACTCATGGACTTCATCACTGGCTGAGGAATTCTGAGAGTTGAAATCCACAAGTTTTAAAGTTGCCAAGTTTGTAGATCCCTGATTTATTCATTTAGACGTTGGGCAATACGTTGGGTAATTAGCATCTCCATTGTCAGTTCCTTTATTTGTAAGGGAAGGGAAGCCGCTGCCGTCACCACCGCTGCTGCCGGGAAGGAGAAAGTTGCTGCACAAGATGAAGCACTGAGGAAAGGAGCCCCCCGAAGCTGCCGGTATTGCAACCACCCCCACCCTTCCTGCACCTTGGAGAGGTTAGACTATAGAGACTGGGAGGCTGTTAAGCGGGCGGTAACATTTCGGATAACAAACAAAATTTTCTGTGGCTGTTCGGTATCCGAATTTTTGTTCAGATACCAAAGCAAATTTTTGCTGAAAATTTTGTTTGGTATCCGAAATGTACGAAAACCAAGGCGTTCGAGAACCGAGGTACCATTGTATATGTCATCAGAAATCCAACCACTGCAGATTATTTGCCAAGAGAATGGAAAAATAGGCAGTGGGAGTTGCAACAGTTTCATTTACAGTTTAGATGATAGCAAAATTTTCCAGGTGGTTATTATACAGAATATTGTAGACGTCCATGTCCAAAGGAATTTTTGTCCTATTTCATCACTCCCAAAATATGCACGCAAACTATAGACCAAGGTGAACATGTATAAAAGATCAATTGAAATATGCAGCAAATCCCTGAATAACTAAGTCTTCTGACTATGTCATCAATTTTAATTGTCTACATTTACAATAGAAATAAAATGATGGATGCCCTCACCATAATTTCCAGCAATCCGTGTCATTAGACCCTAAATTATGTCTGAAGAAGTTATTTTCTTCCTCTGGTAATATTTTTTTTAAAACCAAGTAACATGATTGTGGTCTGGGAATATATAAATTTATTTAAGCAATTTTACTAAATAATCAATTGTTTAATTGCTGATAGTATAGGGTTTTTTCCCCTCTAGACTCCTAACTCTAGTTGTTCCTCAACCATTTAATATATACAAAATACCTTAAGAAGATAATAAAACGTAACATGGCACTTTTCTAAATACGTTATGTGTACATTATGTGAATTCACAATAGACCAAGACTTTCACAAAGATAGATTGATAAATAATAACTATTTGTATCATTCATTAGAATGTAATTGAAAAGGGGAAGAGTACTAACTGTGGTAATAATGCAAATTCAGCTGACAATATAAGCTCAGTTCTGCTAGTTTGCAAAAAAGCAAACACTGATTTTATGTCACTCTTTTTTCTGCATACTTCCCAGTCCAAGAAAAATACTCATCTATAATTAATTGAATCTGGAATTCTTCAATCATATGTTACATCATTTTAATTTTGATGATGAAATGTTCATTTATTCCAAAGTCTTGAACTTCACCTTTGCAACTATTTCCATTTGTGGCTAGAAAGTGCAGTTTTACAATTTCCATTTTATACACCTTCAGAAATTCACAGCTCATTAAGATTTCCTAAGTAGTTCATAAACAAAGCCTTGTATTGTTATTACCACCTAATTAAACTACATAAAATGTGAATGTTTTATGGCATTTTATGAAGCTTATTCGGCTGTGAGATTATGCAAGAACTTATTATTCCAACTGCAGCTAATTGTACTCTTCCATGTTTAAGTCAGTTATAAATTAATCTAACAAACACTATGCTTAAATAATGCAACTGTCTCCAATTAAAGTAAGCCAAAAGTGAATTTGAAAACAAACAAGCAATGCTTCTTTTATTTATTTTAACACACAATTTTCTTACTCATAGTTATAACCGGAATCACAACTGTGAAGCATAAAAAGACTATCTGGCATTTTAAATTATTTGTCTTCAGAACAGGAATCAGTTTTTAATGCCCTATAACATTCTATGCACATTTGCTTATATCACATAAGTAAATAACATTGGTAACAATTTACCATCAAAGTTCAAATTGATCAATGAGTAACTCAATGGTGAAAAAAGTAAGGTTCTACATTTAGGCAAGAAAAACCAAAGACAGAAATATAGTATAAGTGGGATTCCCCATCTCCTTTTGCTTGTAGCACCACTGCGGCATCCTTTTCCATAAAAATAAAAGGAAGCCCCACCTCCTTGTTTATTTTTACAGAAAAGGACGCCACAGTAGCGCTGCTGCAGTTCGGGTTCGGGTTTGGGTTCAGCGAACCATCCGAACTTCACGGCAACGTTTAGGTGAGTTTGCCGAACCCAAACTTTGTTGGGTTCACCCAACACTAGACATTACCCTGCCAACAAAAGTGTATATAGTCAAGGCTATGGTTTTCCCAATTGCAATGTGAAAGTTGGACCATAAGAAAGGCTGAGCACCAAAGAATTGAGGCCTTTTAACTATGGTGCTGGAGAAGACTCCTGTGATCCCATAGACTGCAAGGTGATCAAACCGGTCAGCCCTAGAGGAAACCAACCCTGACTGCTCTTTAGAAGGTCAGATCCTAAATATGAAACTCAGATACTTTGGCCACCTAATGCGAAGAAAGGAGAAGAGCCTAATGCTAGGAAAGATTGAGAGCAAAAGTAGAAGGGGGCGGCAGAGAATGAGGCAGCTGGATGGAATCACTGAAGTAGTAGGCGTGAGTTTATTTTTTTTATTTTTTTATTGATTGATTTTGTCCAATACACAATGAAGGTTTTAGTGAATATACACACATTAAAATACATGAGGAAGGTTATAGAGGATATACTCATAGTAAAATATATCTAAGAAAGAATAGAAGAGAAGTTATAGGAATAGAACATATCAATGAAAGAATAGTAGAAGAGATATAGGAATAGAAGAAAGGTATAGGAGATATAGGAGAGCAATAGGACAGGGGACGAAAGGCACTCTAGTGCACTTGTACTCACCGACCTCTTAGGAATCTGGATAGGTCAACTGTGGATAATCCAAGTGTTGGGGGTTTGGGGATGACACTATGGAGTCCGGTAATGAGTTCCACGCTTCGACAACTCGGTTACTGAAGTCATATTTTTTAAAGTCAAGTTTGGAATGGTTAATATTAAGTTTAAATCTGTTGTGTGCTCTTGTGTTGTTGTGGTTGAAGCTGAAGTAGTCGCCGACAGCCAGGACGTTGCAGCATATGATCTTGTGGGCAATACTTAGATCTTGTTTAAGGCGTCTTAGTTCTAGGCTTTCTAGGCCAAGGATTGAAAGTCTAGTCTCGTAGGGTATTCTGTTTTGAGTGGAGGAGTGAAGGGCTCTTCTGGTGAAGTATCTTTGGACATTTTCAAGGTGTTGATGTCTGAGATGCGATATGGGTTCCAAAAGGATGAGCTGTATTCTAGGATGGGTCTGGTGAAAGTTTTATAGACTCCTGGGGATGGTAGAGGACAGGAAGGCCTGGAGGAACGTTATCCATGGGGTCACTATGGGTCATACACATCTTTGCAACTAACAACAACAAGGAGCAGTAAAGCAAATTCATCATGCTTAGTAGATAATATAGTAAAGAATTTTCTCTTTTAAAGAGTGGAATGACATCTATTTTTTGAGTACAATTATGTGTTTCATACTCTGCAGCTTTTCACAAAATCAGTGACTCTATGTATGTATTTGAAAACTATTTTAAAATTATGCTTGTCAGACATCAAATGGTAGGCTTGCATATCATAAAGACTTCAATGACATTTGACAAGCAGATAATTCCATGATGAATAGAATAGTCAAGTTGGATTCAACCAACTTTCATTAGATATGGTGATTGAGTCACATTAGACAACATAATTAGTACCAGCATACTACACGCTGTCTTATTTCAAATAGCAAACATTCCATTTTGAAACTCTTATTAAGAAGTGTTTGTTCTGTAAGTAGAAAGAACACATTTGATTTTTGCATGATATAGAAAAGAAATTATATGCCATGGAGAAAAAACCTCCCTCTCACTAAAGTAGGTAGGTAAGTAGATACGTGTGTGTGAGAGAGATAACAGATAAATGTGCCCCCTGTAAATTGTATGAATTGTGTTATCACATTTTGAGGTCATTCAGGTGGGTATTCTTCAGAGCATTCATCAGATTCTGAATTTAGAAGATCATAATGATACCATTTACCTTCCCTACTAGTTCGCATCATGTTGGAAGTGTGTGTTTTGCCCGCATGCTTCGGCTTTACTTGTGCACCTGTCTACATCACATCAGGAAATTGACCCTTTGCACATGTGCAGAAGTTTTTGTGCATGCAAAGAGGGTTCTTTGCCAGCTGTTTTCAAGGACCAGCAACTGGTGAACCGGTTCGAGGGTGTGGCCAGCCGGCCATCACTGCCGATTCAGCAAGTGGGGGGGAATTTCTGCCACCAGTTCAGGCAAAGAACCTGGGATGGGTGTGGGAAGAGACAGAGTAAGGAAGCAGATTGAAGGAAAGAGGCTATGGACATTTCTGCACTGTCCGGTTGCCCTGTTGTGAGTACAAACCACCATTTCTGGAGAACAGAAACAGATGACGTGCTACTCAACTCATCCTTTAACCTATGAATGGGACCTCAGTTCCTGTTTCCCTGTTTCTTGCTATATATATAGTTTCTGTTTTTATGGCTGGGTTACATTTGAGGGCTGGTTTCAAATGTAACCCAGCCATAAAAACAGAAACTAGACTCAGAACACATATTGCAAAAAAATCAAGTAGCCTGCAAGCTCCAACTACCCAGGATATCACGCCTAATCAACAACCATTAACTAATCAGCATACTTCAGCTACATCAACGACCCCAGATGTTACCCCACTGACTCACCAGGAAGTTTCTACACAGCAGGCAATTGCTGAGCCATGAAACCACACCCAGCCACCAGTATTTATAGAAGGAAGGCAGCTTAGGTCTCGCAGTGTTCGCCTTAGAACAAGGACAGAAACACCAGCCTGAAGATGATGAGTGGGACCTCATCGAAACGTCACCAGAAATTTCCAAATTCTACACGGGAAGAAACCCGAATATACCAAGACCGTCATATGTATATAACATTTGACACACACACACACACACACACACGAATATACCAAGACCGTCATATGTATATAACATTTCACACACACACACACACACACACACACACACACACACACACACACATATATATATATATATATATATATATATATATATATATATGTATATATATATATATGTAGATTGTTCTGAGTTCGGGTTTTGCCCCGTGTAATATTTTGAGTGTCTATGCGACGTTTCGGTGAAATCACATTCACCATAATCAGGCTGAAGTTTCAAGCTTCGTGCTGTTGTAAATATGGAATGTTTGCAACTGCCATTTCTTCCTTGTATATAGTGTTAGGGGTGGAGATTTGCTTTGAATGTAGCAAATAGATTGGGTGACTATGTTTTAGTGATCTGATTGGTTGGTGGAATCATAATTACTAGAAGGATTGACATGGTGATTCTTATGAAGTGTTTTTTTGTTTAAGGCTGGTTTCCAAATCTCTGGTAGGCGGGACGTATCATCCCTTTTATTCATGCAGAGGGGGTGTTTCTCAATCTCTATAGCTTCTAAAGTAATTCTTCTATATAAATTTTCTGTTTTGGAAAGTAATTTAGTTTTTTCAAAGTCAATTTCCTGCCCTGTTTTTTTAATGTGCTGGACAAGGGAGGAAGTCTTTTCTTCTTTTTTAACTGCATTCTTATGTTCTGCAATGCGTGCACTTACTCTTCGATTGGTTTGTCCAATGTATGTGGCTGCACATGTTTTGCAAGGGATTTCATAGATTCCTTGGTGTTCTAATTGGATTTTATCTTTTGGGTTCCTTAGGATATTTGATATTTTTTGGTTAGTGAAAAATGAAGTTTTGATGTTATGTTTGTGCAGAATTTTACTAATTTTGTCTGTGGTGCCCTTGATGTAAGGGAGGAGGGTGGTACCATTGTCCTGTTCTTGATCTTGATTTTTGGGGGGTGTCTCTTTTTTGATTAGGTTTGTGATTGTTTTCCTTTCGAATCCATTAGAAATTAATACATCTTTGAGTTTGTTCAATTCAGTTTTTAAGTGCTCATGGTCAGCTAGGCGTTTGGTTCTGGTGATGAGAGTTTTGGCCGCTGAGGTGATCTGTGCGGGGTGGTGGTGGGAGTGTGCATTTAGATAACGGTTGGTATGGGTTTTCTTTTGGTAGATAGTGTGTCCTAGGGTGCCATTGGGTTTTTTATAGACCAGTACATCTAGAAAGGGAAGTTGATCATTGATTTCTGTTTCCATAGTAAATTGTATTTTGGGGTGTAGGTTATTGAGATGTGTGAGGAAATTGTCTAGTTTTTCCCTTCCATGTGGCCAAATTACAAAAGTATCATCAACATATCTCAGCCAAAGTTTAGGTTTGTGTTTGGATTGCTCTAATGCATTATTTTCAAAATATTCCATATAGAGGTTGGCGATGACAGGTGAGAGGGGTGATCCCATGGGGGCTCCCTCTATCTGTTTATATCTTGGTTTGTTATAGATGAAGTATGTATTAGTCAGGAAGTGGTTGGTTAGATCTAGGATATATTTGGGGGGCTTGTGTTTGTCCTGGATAGCTGTTAAGGCTTCTTTAATAGGTATTTGTGTGAAAAGGGATACGACGTCAAAACTCACAAGTAGGTCACCAGGTTGTAGGTTTTGTTTTTTAATTATTTCTATAAAGTGGAATGAATTTTGTACATATGAGGTGATAGTTTCTGTATATGGTTGAAGATATTTGGCTAAAAATTTGGCAAGGTTTTGTAGAGGGGAGCCTATAGAACTGACTATTGGCCTGAGAGGTATTCCTTCTTTGTGTATTTTTGGAAGGCCATAGAGTTTTGGACATATGGAAGACTTTTCTCTGGGGATGATTTTTCGCTGGATTTCTTCACTGATGGGAGAGGCCTTAATTTTGGATTTGGTGGTAGGATCTGTGCTTAGAAGTTTGTAGGCAGGGGTTTGTAGTAGGATGGACATTTTTTCTTTTTAGTCTGATGTGTTCATCACTATTGTGGAGTTTCCTTTATCGGCTGGAAGGATGATTATATCATTGTCTTTCTTCAAATTGATAAGTGCATCTAAATGCACACTCCCACCACCACCCTGCACAGATCACCTCAGTGGCCAAAACTCTCATCACCAGAACCAAACGCCTAGCTGACCATGAGCACTTAAAAACTGAATTGAACAAACTCAAAGATGTATTAATTTCTAATGGATTCGAAAGGAAAACAATCACAAACCTAATCAAAAAAGAGACACCCCCCAAAAATCAATATGACGGTTTTGGTATATTCGGGTTTCTTCCCGTGTAGGATTTGGAAATTTCTGGCAACGTTTCGACGAGGTCTCACTAGTCATCTTCAGGCTGATGTTTCAGGAGTGTGTTCTCAGGCGAACACTGCGAGACCTGAGCTGCCTTCCTTCTATAAATACTGGTGGCTGGGTGTGGTTTGATGGCTCAGCAATTGCCTGCTGTGTAGAAACTTCCTGGTGAGTCAGTGGGGTAACAATTGGGGTCGTTGATGTAGCTGAGGTATGCTGATTAGTTAATGGTTGTAGATTAGGCGTGATATCCTGAGTAGTTGGAACTTGTTACCCCACTGACTCACCAGGAAGTTTCTACACAGCAGGCAATTGCTGAGCCATCAAACCACACCCAGCCACCAGTATTTATAGATGGAAGGCAGCTCAGGTCTCGCAGTGTTCGCCTGAGAACAAGGACAGAAACACCAGCCTGAAGATGACGAGTGAGACCTCGTCGAAATGTCGCCAGAAATTTCCAAATCCTACACGGGAAGAAACCCGAATATACCAACACCGTCATACCTGTACCCGTGAAAATCTATGAATATATATATATATATATATATATATATATATATATATATATATATATAAATATAATTGATTTTTATAATATAAAAGGATACACACAACACAAAACAATGCCCAGTTATATGTGCTCCCACCACCCAACAACATTCATTCAGTTCGTCCACCAAATGAGGGTGTACTAATTTATAATTTTTTAAAAAGCCAGGAACATCAATGTATTTACAAAGTGTAGAGTGATTCCAATTTGTTCTTTATGGCTCAATCTTGAATTCTACTAGCCATAAAGCCTCTGACCCTGTTCCATCTTCCCATCAGTTTTTTCCACTTTATTTTCATTGATCGTAATCATTTTAATTTCCATAATTTCAAAATGAATGTGTTCCACCATGTACCAATACCAGTTTTGTAATGTCCATTTTGTTGCTTCCAACCTATAACTATTACTGCCTGGGCACTTTCTATAGCTGCTTCTTTAATTTCTCTGAAATCGCCCATGTCCCTCCTCGTTATTAGTAGTGCCATCTCCTTTGTAATCACCCATTTTATATTCAGCATCCTACTAATCTCACCTTGCATCTCTTTTCAAAATTTCTCTATTACCAGACACTCCCAAAACATATGCATAAACAACCTTCTCTCCTGACATTCATGCCAACATAGTGCCTTAGCATTCTTACAAATATGTGCAAGTTGTACAGGTGTATAATACCACTTATGTAATATTTTCCTTCTCATTTCTCTAACCCTTGTATTCCTAATTTTCCTTATACTCTCCACTATATTCTTCATCTCCTGTGCATCTATTCGAAGTTCACTTTGCCACCAACTAGTTAATCCTTGAATTACAC
Organism: Erythrolamprus reginae; assembly: GCF_031021105.1. NCBI lineage: Eukaryota > Metazoa > Chordata > Lepidosauria > Squamata > Dipsadidae > Erythrolamprus > Erythrolamprus reginae. The sequence goes on along the minus strand of NC_091950.1, from coordinate 304,673,997 downwards.
AGCTCTCTACCTATGTTAACATCCTATATATATCACCTGCCTGTGACCTTATATTATCATGTTTATTTCTTAAAATTTTATCTAATTCTCTCTTCTCTTCATAGTACTTCTTTATTCTCTGTTTAATTCAAATATGCATATATTGCAATTGTCTGCAACCATCTCTGTTGCCCTAACCACTGTTGTGGTTGGCTCTGGCCCAGCTCCTGCCCCAAGGAATGTGGAGGTGGAGGAAACATCCACATGCCACAGGCCTGTTTTGCTCCCGATAGAAATTCCCGACGAAGGCTCCTCTGATGAAGGAAGCGTGAGTAGCAGGGAAGAGGGGAGTTTGGCAGACAGCCCAGGAGGAGATCAATCATCCTTATCATCCCTGGATTCTGAACAAGAACGTATGACAGATCCTAGTTTTGCTGTTTCCCTGTTCAAGATTGTGTGGGGACTTTCTGGACTTTGGAATTGAACTCAATTTCCCAGTTACTGAGTGAGAAATTGGATTGCATTTAACCTGTGTCTTGTGTGTACCAGAAAATCCCTTTGACATTTAAAAAGGGGTTTTTTTCTGCTTTTCTGTTGATAAAGACTTTTGGTTTTCTTTCTGTCGTGTGGTGTGTGTCTTTTTGGACCAATTACCCTGCAATTACGGGTGGTTGGGACATGCCAGCAGAATAACCACCATTCTATATGAGTTCTGCTAACTATTCCACCATTCTAATATAACTGTTTATGCCCTTGTTCTTCAACTCACCTATTATCTTATTCAGGTTTGATTCATTATCTCTATTCATAACATACAATGTTTAGAGCTTAGAATTACTTAATCTTATTGTCCCCTGCCACTTTTTCCAAATTTCTAAGGTCCCTTTCAAAGGGCCTATTAATTTATCTACATCATTTTTGTTGCAGCTTGTGAATATTAACTATCGATTACATATCCCATTTACCTCCTTTTCCAACTTAACCCATTTAGTTTCGCATACCTGTAACTCCATTAATCTTTCAATTTGAAATGCATCTCTGTAAGCATGGGCTTTGTTAGCCTCCATCTTTCTCCACTACCATTAGCCATTTCTTTCTTATTCTTGGTCTTTTATCCTCTTCTATCCAATAGTTTAGTCTTCTATCCCATTCTTTTAATTTCACCCCAGGTAAGACTCCTGGCATTACCTGAAACAAATACATCATCTTTGGGATTATCGTCATTTTTAATACTCTTATCTTTGCCATTTTTCTTACCTAGTTTCTTGTTTAGCATTTTTCAACTAACTGTCCAGTTTGTCCTGGTTTCTAGTAGGAAAAGCATTGTTCTTTGATTGGCTATTGTAAACAGTAGGAAAAACACATTTCTCTCAGTTCTTGCCCTGTAGCAACATTAAGGAAAAAAATTCCAGTAGGCCTTGATTGGTGACCATTGATAGTTACAACGGTGATTTTAAAAAAAGTAACTTTACAACTTGTCCTCACATTTACAGATTTTTCAATTCTATAAAGCAAAGAAAGGCTTTTAAGATCGTAAGCACAATTATGGTTTCACTTAGTGATCACTTGACCAACAACCGAGTTGCCAATCCCAATTGTGATCACCAAACAAAGGCTACTAATACTTTAGAAAAGATCTGCTTTTCAATCTGGTAATAAGAGCCTGCAGAATTTCTGACTCCTCTTCAAACTAACCAGTATCTAGTAATATTTCTGATGTTTATCACCACGTTCTAACACATTGTCATAATCATACACTCTTTTTGACATAACAAATTACTGTGGGGATTCATTTGTGCTAATATTTTGATGAGGATAAGGATTGCCCTAAATATAAATTGCCAGATTGTGAGAGAAAAGAGTTAGTAAACTTTTACATTTACAGTTCATACATAGAACTATGTTCAAGAGAGGCTTTCTCCTAGGTAAGTGGCAATTGATTGCAGTTATAGCGTGTATTTTCCCTTCAACTATTAACCCAAAATTTTTGTGCTTTTTAAAATTATCTTCTAGTCACAATTCAGTTTCTTAAATGCTTTTCTTTGTAAGGTATTCCTTTTGACTTCGCTCACTTGAGAAATTTTTCTCCCCTTCTTAAAAAGAAACAGTGAATGTATTATTACTTGATTCAGTTTTTCTTCTCTTGAGATCTCAGGAACTATAGCTAGAAAGAGATTCATGCTGAGTTCATTCCAAATTCTCAAATGTGTTTGCATTTCACTCTTGATTTCTCCTGCATTCTGTGGCTTGTGAAAGTCTAGCATAAAATAATGGTGCTGTTCAGCCGGTTCTATCCAGATCGGGTAAACTGGTAGTGCTGACTGTGGGCGACCCTGCCCATCCATTCGAACGTCAGCATGTTGGTGTTTTTTGGCTGTGCACATGCACAGAAGGCCTTGCACATGCATAGATGAGGATGAACATGCACACTGAAGTACTGTGAACTAGGAGGAAAGGTAAATGAATGCCAACCCTGGCATCAAGTTATGGAAGGTGGCAGTGAAGGGCCCAGTGATCTTACCTCCTACTAATGTGCCCACCAAGGCTGTTGCGGCCATGCGCATGCCCATATGGCATGCACGCACCCATCGGCATGAACTTTGGCTTCTGCCCATGCACAGCAAGCAAAATCTTACATGAAGATGCACGCGAGAGTGAGATTTTGGCAATTTTCACTGATATTTTTGCTTCCACAAATGCACAGAAGCAAAAAATGGGTGAAATTGGTCAAAATCTCACTCGCGCGAGCATCCTCATACATCATTTTACTTGTTCTGCATGCGTAGAAGCCATGGGGGCATGTCAGGGCATGCAGCTGCGCACACATCCTGGAATTTCCTATCAGGACAGAGCACCTGAGCGCATCAGCTGCTGCCCACCCCTGGAAGGTGGTGGCATCAATGACTTGTGCATGGGAAGGGGAAATAATTCCTTTTTCCTCTTGAGTAGCCAGCATCACCAATGCAACTCCTTGCATCTCTACTAACCATGTAGTGCATCATCAATCTACTGATGCTAGATATGCTCCCTTCCTCCCAAGTATTGATAAAAAGTTACGACTTTCATCTGTCTGAAACAACCATTTTTCTTGAGCGAGTCTCTTGGCTTGCACATCAGAAGCAAAGCATTAAAGAAGAACAGATGAAAACAGATTCCACCCTTCCGAGGTGGGTAAAATGAGGACCCGGATTGTGGGAGCAATATGCTGGCTCTGTTAAAAAGTGCTATTGCTAACATGTTGTAAGCTGCCTTGAAACTAAGGAGAAGGGCGGCATAAAAATCAAATAAATAAATAAATAAATAAATAAATAAATAAATAAATAAATAAATAAATAGATTGATGGATGGATGGATGGATGGATGGATGGATGATAGATAGATAGATAGATAGATAGATAGATAGATAGATAGATAGATAGATAGATAAAATCCTAAGAAAGGAAAAAAACAATCATAACTTGGTTGGTTTTACATGTGAGTTGGGCATAGTGAGTATGCCACTTGGTAATGCATGTCACATTTCTGATTACCAGAATGTACCTGCAAACCTACTCCCCTTGGAACATTAGAAAAAGGGACACTAAACATTTTTATGTCTGGAAACATGACATCGGGTATTCATAAAACCCACTTTTGATTAAATGAGCAGAGAGGGTAAAATATGTTGATCATGAGCGATAGAAGACTCATAAGATAGCATGGAGAATTATAATTTCCTCTGGCTTCTATAGCAAAATTTTACAACTTGGCTATCTGCTGGTTTTGGTTTCCAGCTATTCTGATTTATTCTCCAATCCCCTTCTTCTGTTTTATGGGATATTTTTTCCTAATAGCTAATATTTTGTCATCATGAAACATGTTTTACATTGGGCTATTCTGAATAGAAATTGTGTCCCTAAGGATTTTTCCCTTTAGATCTACTTTTTTTTTTCACTTCAGTAAAACTTAGGTCCTCTTAAAACTGATTATATTTCCCGTTTGTGTAGACAAGTTCATTTGGCTATACAATTCATGATACCTCACACTTTTACTAGGGAGCTAAAACCATTTCAGCACATTGTAAAGTCTATGTTGAATATTAGTTACCATCCATCTTAAGCCTCTGCACTGAAATGCAGAGTTCTTGGCTGAGGAGCGTCTGTGTGAATGGAGCAAGTAGTCAAAAAAGTCAGGATGGTAGTTATCATCATGCAATCTAAACTCTGTCTCTTTTTGTGCCATATAACAAAGTGGAAGGGCTTAGTGATGGTTGTGTTATTGTGCTGTTGTCGGGTCAAAAAAATGTAAGGAGGGTGAACCGTGAAGAGTTCTTCGGGTGATCAAAAAGCAATTTGAACAGCCTGCAAAAACACTTGATGCATTTCACATAAGAATAGTTGATAAACTGATTCAGGACAATCAGTGGATCGCTCAAAGGGAAATTGCTATCAAGCTTGGCATTTCACAGGAACATGTGGGTTATATTATTGACATTCTTCAGTTTCAGAATGTTTATACATGTTTTTGCATGCTGAACGATAGAGGTGAAGGCTTCAAGAACTGAAAATTGCCTGTAATTGTTGTCATGCTATGAGGAGGAGTTAGGAATTTACTTATAGTGAAACCTGGTTACGTCATTATGTACTAGAAGGAAAGCATCAGTCCATAGAATATCATCACAAAGGTTTGCCTGTAAGCAGGGGTGGGCAGCAGGCAGGACCGGGTGGAACACAGTTCCACCAATGGAAATGAAGCTGTGTGCCCAGCTTTAGCTGACCATCCCCCCTCCCATCCTCCTCCTCCTCGGAAAACAGCAGGGAGACCAGCACAAACAGGTGTTGCAGGGGGACCATTTCCTCCCCACTGTTTTCTCAACAACTGATCGACAGCCATTCACCTAGTAACCCAGCCTGAGGCAGGGGATGACCCAGGAAGGAGAGCACGGGAAACGCCAAGCAAATTGTTACCCCAGAGAGCGACACTGGTGAGGACTTAACAGTTCGCTTGAATGATGATGATCTTTCAAGCCACTCCCACCTTGTCACATGACCAGCAAGCCACTCCTACCCAGTCACATGACTATCAAGCTACACACACAGCATGGGAGTAAAAATCTTGGCTGCCCATTACTGCCTGTAAGGAAGAAATTTTAAAAAAACATGGTATAGCAGAAAACAAATCATGAATATATAAAAGCACTTTTTGTGTGTGCAGAAGCAACAGGTTTAATTAATTAATTCAACTCGAAAATTTTCACACAAGATGGCAACCATACCATCCTTAAATCTCTTGTTGTTTTTTAAGTTTTAAGTTTTAAGTTTTTTAAGTTTAAGTTTTTTAAGTTTTCAACTTTTCAATCCAAACAATATATTAAAAAAAATTAAAATTAAGATTTTACAAATTCACCAATATTCTTCCAAAATGATTTTTAAATGTTAACTTTTACTCCCATTCAAACAAAAACAGTAATTGTAGTATCCATTTAGCCGCTCTCCACAATTTCACGAGCTCCTTTTCCAGTAATCCATAAGCAAAAAATAACAAAAAGATTTCTCCCTCTGACAGCAATGCTCAACTTGACGATCAATTCTCCTTGCCACAACAACAGCACAAAACTTACATTCCATTTTCTTTTCCGGATTACTTCCAATTCTTCAAGCAATTCTTTCTAGCACACAGTCTCTTCGGCTAATGGCGGCTAACCACCTTCGCACCGCTGATGGTGGAGGTTCCAGGTCTGGTCAACCCTGGAGTTTGCTGACCCCAAACAGGGATCAAACCAAGTCCCCTTCTTCCTTTCCCCTTCAGGGAGGTTTGGGCCAATTCAAACTGAATTGGCACCCCCAAACAGCGGAGAACCGGCATTTCTCCATGGGAGTGAAAGAAACGTTGCTGCCACCGAGGCACTGACCACGCCTCTGTCCCTGCCCCTCTCCAATTCTTTTTCAATTACACAACAATCTCCCTTCTTGAAAATGGCATTTACCACATGTAGTTTTACATCTTCTCTCTGGCAGCTTCTTCTTCCTTTGCAACAACAATTCAAATTCTTCCCAGATAATATCCCTTTCTGAGCAACTGGAATCTAACTTTGAGAGGAGGCAAGTAATTTTGTTTTCAGGGTATTCTGCTAATAAGTCACTGCAGCCCCAAAATCTGTCCTTTCCTAAACCTGTGCAGGTGACTTTAAACATGACCATTAGATAGCCCCCTGCAGATATAGTAAGACAATTTCTATTTGCCATCCTTCTCACCACTGTGTCATTCACATTTATCCATATATTCATACCTAACAGGACTTCCACATTCTCTGTGAATGACCCTTAAGACATCTTTTTGATACTTCATCTGCAAATCCTTAGAAAATCAATCTATTCCCATGATAAACAGAGGCTACTCAGGGGCTACATTTAGAAGAACCGTAATTGCTTCTACATTCCAATTTCAGATGACACTTCATAAAACTGCCTTCCAGATTGCAAAGCTATTTTCTAAGCACTACCTGAAAATCAGTTGGAATCATCAGTTGCCTGAGGGAAATTAACTAATTGAGGCTACTTCCTTGCAGAGGTCTTGTGCTGCCAGTTAACCACAGTAGGAAGTGACCTTCCTTGGAAAGGGTATATTTGGCAATGTCCTCCTCCCCTCAGCATGTCCCAATTGCTCTGAGATATAAACCAGATGCAAAGCGAGCTTCTCTTTGTATCAGGCCTGCCATAGGACTATTTCAGGAAAGCAGCCTCAGGCACCACCCCTGCAATCTCATGACAGTAAGCTGAAATCATTATTACTATCAGCCTTGGGATTGTATTGCCCTTTTCTCTAGTTTGGAACACAAATTCAGAAGTAACAATCAAACCAGTATGCCTAAGGCTTTATTCTAAGGCAGCATCATAACATAACAGGACAGGACGGGAATCAAAGAATAAGAAAATTGTAGGTAGGTAAGTAGGTAGGTAGGTAGGTAGGTAGGTAGGTAGGTAGGTAGGTAGGTGGGTGGGTGGGTGGGTGGATGGATGGACGGACAGACAAACAGACAGACAGATAATCTCTCCTTCCTACCCTCTTTCCCTCTCTTGTGTCAGGGAACCCAAGAAAAGGATAGTGAGTAGACCCTTTCACATCTTGACAAATATGTAGTGCATGAGCATATGCCTAAGGGAAAGCAGTACACAGCACCAAATCGAACATGAGGTTGAATGATTTAGGCAATGATACTAGGAGAATGATATAACTGCAGTATCCCAGGTTTCTTTTATTGGCCTAACCACATCACACCTTACAGCTGCCTATGGAACGGATAGAGGTGATGAGTTTGTTTTGTTTTAAGACATATCCTTTTGGGTTCGGTTCTGTGGGGAAAAGGGCAGTAGCAGTATGGAACTGCTGAGAAAGATGGTTTAATGGAGGACGGCAGGGCCACTTGAAATGAGGTCCTGGGGAAAAGGGGGATTGCATGCCTTGAAGATGTTGAAGGAGAGAAAAAGGGCAGAGATGCTGAGAGTTCCTTGTTTTATGCCCTCTCTTGGGGCCTGTCCCAGGGGCCTTTTGCTCCTGTGCAAAAAATGCACTTTGATGGGCTGTCAGACTCCCATGGAGCCATGCAGGGTAACTCTGTAGCCTGACTGTTTTTGAGTTCAAGTTTGGCTGAGCCTTGCTGGATGATGGTGTAATGAAAGGGCTTTGGGCAATTCTTAATATGGCTCTGTCTGAAGGAGGTAGATCTTTGTTATATAGAATAGACTGGTCCTTGATCACAGGTGGAGGGGGATGAGTGAGCTGGGCCATTCCTTGATGGCCCATTAACAAAGGTGGGGGCTAACATCCTACAGTTTCACACAGAAAAAAGAAGAAAGCAGGGAACCAAATGTTTGGTTGTCTTCAAATATTTGTTACATAGAAACTGAGACAGAATTGTTCAGCGTTTTTCCAATAGATGGGACAAAAAACAGTATTTTTTTTTTAAAGGAAATGGATTCCTGAACATCAGAGAAAAAAATCCTAATGATAAGAGTTGTTCAGCATCTCAGAAGGTAGTAAATTCTCCTTTACTGGAAGAAAGTTGGACTGATGTTTAAACATATAAAATGGCATTTGGTGTGATTTCTAACATATGTGTGTACCGGATTCCTCTTACCCTTTCCTACCGATGTGCAGTGTGACGTTGCTACACCCATGCATGCATCCCCTAGCACAATTTTGCTTCTGCGCATTTGCAGAGGAACAATTTTACTTCTGTGCATGCCCAGAGAGCATTAGAAAAAAAGATGGCAGCACGCATGGACTGGCAAATACGGCACTGGAGCCAACATCCCAAAATTGCATAATCAGCAGTCTGGAGCAGTGCACTGGACTGCACCGGTAGGAACCTACTTCTGGTATGCACATAATTATTCATATGTGTATCACTTGTGCATATTTGGGAGAAGAAGCAAAAAAACCCTCACCAAAGGCAGGAATATACAGAAGTAATTTTATGTGAGAAAGGGTGAGTATTGTACAAATATTTATCTTTTTTTTCCTTTTGTGTTTATTTTTTCTATTGATTGTTCCTTTGGAAAGGTTACCTTAAATTCAGTCCCATCTTTCTCTAGATAAATATTGTATTACAACAAACCTCCTTCTTTAAAATTATTCTTTTTAAAGTATTAGAACTGATCATACAGAAAATAATATTTGATTTGAGTGTTTTTTCCAACAAAGCAGCCAAACAGAGAATATATTTATTCTGTTTTTCCATGCCGAGTAACATATTTCTGTTTAATAACAAAGCTTTCTTGCAATTTACCCAGAATGAACATTAAACTACGAGCCCTACAATTTCTTGGCTCTTGCCTAAATTGTTGTTTTCTATTGTTATAAGATTGGCTACTTTCCAGTCTCCAGATACAGAGCTTTTGAGTGGATAATAGCATTCAGATTTAGTGATTTGTTAATACTTATTAATACACCGAAAACTTTCATACCATTATCATTCTCCTTTTTGTAGAATACCTTCTGCTCCAAAGTAAGTTCATGCCCAGATGTCTGTCCTACATTTTTATACTAGGAAAAGAGAGAGAAGAATTCATTTGGCTTCTTTGCTATCTTTTAATCATGCTTTACTGAACCTGAACCCGAATTTTTTAAAAAAATCATGCTCCAGTTTGGCGTTTGTGCCGAGCACCGTGAAGCGCCACTGCCAAGCTGTCATCTGCTGAGAAGAGGAGGAAGAGCCGGGCGCTGATGGCGGCGGAGGAAGGCAAACACTGGGGAGCTGTTGGCCAGTCAGGAGGCTGGGAGGGAGGCACAAAAGGAGTTGGGGAATCCCACAAAGGGATTCCGGGGGCGGAGCTTTAATGTCACGTTTACCGGCAGGTTGCTAAACACAACAAGGTGATCACTTCCTGGATTCCGGGGGTGGCACTAGAATAATGGAGGGAGGATGGAATCCAGGAAGTGATCACCTTGGCGTGCTTAGCAACCTGCCAGTATATGTGAGGTCAAAGCTCCGCCCCTGGAATCCCATCGTTTTTTATTTTTACGGATTTTTTATTTTTATTTATTTTTATTTTTATTTTTACGAAAAAGGCCGTCGCAGCGGCACTACAAGGAAAGAGAGGTCCTTTCACATAAAAATTTTAAAAAATATTTTTACATGAAAGGACCTCCCTTTGTTTGTGGTGCCGCTGTGGCGTCCTTTTTCGTAAAACTAAAAATAAATAAAAATAAAAAATCCGTAAAAATAAAAAATGATGGGATTCTGGGGGCAGAACTTTGACGCCACGGACCGTTCGGGTTTGGGTTCGGCCAAACTTTGCATGAAGTTCATCCGAACTCGCCGAATCCGAACACTGTTGGGTTCGCCCATGACTATTCCCTTGTCATTTAACCATTCAACCATTTGACCAATTCTGTGGTATTTTTGTAAGAAAGGGAAAGGAGGGAAGAAAGAAAATGCTTTGCCTTATTTTAGATATTCAGTTGATTGTCAGTCAATATCTTTAGTTTTCCATATAGAAAATGAAAATATTATTGCTAAGTGGTACACTTTTATTATTGTTTCTGATGTTATTGTTGTTCTGTTTTCTTGTTGATTCAATAAAAACTATGGTTCTGCATGACTGCATGTAAAACTAGTGTTATTTTTCCTCTTGCCTAGCAGCAGCCTTCTTAAGCGCCTGGACCTGATTGGAGTCTGAAGTTCAAGTGTCCTGGACTTTTAGTGCTGGAAATTTTCAATTTCAATGCCTTAAAGGTAGAGACTTAGGGAATTCATTATGTCATAGATCCCATGACCATGAGATTCTCCCAGATGATTTCAGCTTGACTCACATAGGTAGGTATACACACTAGACCTGATCTTTAACATTGGACATAATATGGAAGACATTTTTTGCCATGGCCTGATTGGCTTTTAGCCAATGGATTATCCTGCACCTCTGTGAGGGTAGCTTTATTAGGATGGCCTACCCTAAGTAAAGGATGAATTCCGAGGACACTGGTACAATTTCCCAATGATCCGGCAGACAATTCTGTTTCACAGCTGATCAACTTCTGGTATAAGATGTCAATCAGAGAACTGAGTAAGGTTGCAAGACCTTTGTAACTGTCTATCCCTGAGGTCACTTCATTTATTAAGGTCCCTTGTGAAATAAATTAAACAAAACAATGGTGGTGAAAGGCTGAATGAATATGACCAAACACAGGTTCCAGACTATTTCTGGTCAAACACAGCGACTGTGAAAATGACAAAATAAGTCCATGGCTTCTTGGTCAGACCTGGATTCTGATATGGAAAAGCTGACATGTGTTTGTAGAGTGTTATGTTTTGTTGGACAAATACATTCATTTGTATTCATGTTAGACTGGATGCCAATTGGACTGGCATGTAAGGTGATTAGGGTTACTCTTGATCTGAGAGTCTTATGTAGTACAAACTCTACCATCTGTGATTAGACCCATCTTCAATTTGGTTTATTCATCTGGCCTGAAGGATTTCTAATCCAATCTGGCTAGATCCAAGAGATGATGAATGCCTTCTTGCTTGGCACCAGTCTTGTCTGGATAGCAATGCACCTTTTCTTTAAAGGACTCTTTCTTAGACATATTAGATTATTTTTGGCCAGTTTCCAATCTTCTTCTGAAAAGATTTAGGAGACTCAACTACAAAGTTGAGGACCTCGGAATACTAATAACTAAAGATCTAAGTGCCAAAACCCACTGCAACAACATCGCTAAGAAGGCCTCAAGAGTTGTTAATTTAATCCTACGTAGCTTCTGCTCTGGAAATCTCATACTACTTACCAATGCTTACAAAACTTTCACCAGACCCATCCTTGAAGACAGCTCATCTGTTTGGAATCCATATCGCATTTTAGACATTAACACCCTTGAAAATGTTCAAAGATACTTCACAAGAAGAGCCCTTCATTCCTCCACTCGAAACAGAATACCCTATGAAACTAGACTTACAATCCTAAAATGCCTTAAACATGGCCTAAGTATTGCCCACAAGATCATATGCTGCAATATCCTACCTGTCAAAGACTACTTCAGCTTCAACCACAACAACACAAGAGCACACAACAGATTCCAGCTTAATATTAACCGCTCCAAACTTGACTGTAAAAAATAAGACTTTAGTAATCGGGTTGTTGAAGTGTGGAACTCATTACTGGTCTCTGTAGTATCATCCCCTAATCCCCAACATTTTACCCTTAGACTATCCATGGTTGACCTCTCCAGATTCCTAAGAGGTCAGTAAGGGGTGTACATAAGCACACTAGGGTGCCTTCCGTCCCCTGTCCTATAGTCTCTCCTATATCTTATATTTCTTCTCTCCTATATCCTCTATAACCTTCATTGTGTATTATTGTGTATTGGACTAGATAGATAGATAGATAGATAGATAGATAGATAGATAGATAGATAGATAGATAGATAGATAGATAGATAGATAGATAGATAGGTAAATATGAGCCTAGATGAAGTATATTATTTTGACCCCTTTCTGCAAATGGGATGAACATGACATTTGTTTCTTAGATGATTTTCCTTCTTTTCCAGTGGTTACTTTCCTGCTTAATGGGTGGTTATAGTCAGTAGTTATAGGAAGGAACTGTCATTTCCATGGTTTTTCCATCATGAAATGCCACAGTACTAGGGTACCTCTCATGACAATACTGAGAGAGTGTATCTACTTGGGAAGAGCTGCCATCAGTATGCTAACAGTCAGCTATGTATAAGCTATTCCAGGACAGGACAGAGATACTCTAGAAGTACGGGTCTGGTGTTTGGACATTGTGAGGGATGTGATGGGACAAAACAAGTTCAGATTAAACTCAAGCAAAAGAAAAATACTATTTACTAGTAAATATCAAGGCTATCCAGAAACATCAGTACCATAGATGGCTGTAAAATGGATGTGTGCTCTGATGAAGTAGAAGGCCCATGAGTGAGGGGTCCTCCTAACCTCACTGCTCATTCTAAGTAAGCAAATGGAGGGCATAGGCAGGGGAGACTTTGTGCAGCTTAGATTGGTGCAGCAATTACAATCTTCTTTGGACCTGGAGACCTGCCCGGGTGACTGTGTCCCATATCCTCATCATCACATAGCTTAATATGGAGTTCACTTTGCTAATGCTGACAAACAAACTATAGGAGCCGGGGTGGCGCAGCAGGTAGAGTGCAGTACTGCAGGCCATTGAAGCTGACTGTAGATCTGAAGGTTCAAATCTCATCACCGGCTCAAGGTTGACTCAGCCTTCCATCCTTCCGAGGTGAGTAAAATGAGGACCCAGATTGTGGGGGCAATATGCTGGCTCTGTTAAAAAGTGCTATTGCTAACATGTTGTAAGCTGCCCTGAGTCTAAGGAGAAGGGCGGCATAAAAATCGAATAAATAAATAAATAAAACTGGTACAGATGTGCAATGATCCAATGGCTGGGAGGCTACTTACTCATTACCAATAGGCTTCTGGTTCCTAAAAATATGGTTATCACTGTTAAAATCCTTTAAACCAGGGTTCTCCAACCATGGCAACTTTAAGACTGGTAGACTTCAACTCCCAGAGTTCAGCAAAGCTGGCTGAGGAATTCTAGGAGTTGAAGTCCATAAGTTTTAAAGTTGCCAAGGTTGGAGACCCCTGCTTTAAATACATCTCTGGTTAGTATCATTGGCTTAAAATGATTCCGCCTAGTTGTCTGCTGATCTAGAAAGAATCTTTTTGAAATCTTATTCCTCTGAGAGGTGAAAAGATCATGGACCAGAAGGCTTTTTTTTTCTCTGTGATTGCTCTGATTCTTTAGAACATCTTTTCTCAGAGGCTGCTGGTCCACTTGTTACTGTAATTTCAGAAGATTCTAAAAACAATCTGATTGGAATGGGATTCTGAAGTTTATTGTGGGCTCTGCTGTCACTATTTCTTTTGCAAGTTTTTATTGAGGAGTTATTTTACTTCATATTGCGAGGGTTTATGATGCTTTTATAGTATAGACTATTTTTATGTTTTTCTACTCAGCCCAGAGTGGTGATAGAGGCTGTATAAAAATGCCATTAATAAAATTATACAATATAAAATACGTTTGTAAGAATAAAATAATTACGGACTATAAAGCAATTGCTCTGAAAGATTTACTATATCAATAGTAATAAGCAAATGTTTCTTCTAAATCTATTATCTTTACAAAGCCTGAATTCACAAATTGAATAATCTGCTGAAGCTACTAAGCTATAAACCATTTACTTTGTTCTATATTAATCTGTTTTGTTAGCACATTTTATGCAGCTTTCTCATGTTTTAAAAACTTCGACATAGTAATCAATAGTTTTCCAGCTCTCTTCTTTTATTTGATATTTCAGTTATTTTGGTTTCTCATCTATGTTAAGAATGTTTCATTTCAGAGACTGAATTTTCTGCTACTGCATATGGGAAGGCAATGCTCAATATTAAGTGCTAGGTTGAAAGAATGATGAATTAGATCCCTAACATATTCACCTGGGGATCTTAAAAGCTTATTTGCATTGTTGCAAACACATGATTGATTGATTGACTGATTGATCCTATCTTGAGGCTGCCCAACTGCCAAAAGACTTCTAAGAGATTTTTTCATTATAATTACTGGAATTATCAAAGTATAAGGTGGTTTCTCTACAACTAGGTTTTGGACTTTCCACCCTCCCCCCCAAAAAACATATACACAAATAGCAAAATAACTATTTTGAACATTGAGAAAGAGTTCCAGGAGTCAAAGGGGGGAAAGAGTGTAAAAGGCCCTCCAACTATAAACAGTTATGAAGTTATACATAACAGCTCATACAGGTGATCAACTTAGTCATGAAAAAAAGAAGCAAACTTGAACAAAATTGTGAGTTCTCTAGTAATGTTATAGGCATGGAAAAGAAAGAACAACTTCAAGAGAATTCCACATAAAGAGCTGATAGATAAATTAGTGAAGATTGGACTTAATCCCTGGATAGTTCAATGGATTTGCAGCTGGCTGAAGCGTAGACATCAGAGAGTTATTGTTAATGGCGAGTATTCTGAGCAGAGTCAGGTTACAAGCGGTGTGCCACAAGGATCTGTTCTGGGTCCTATTCTTTTTAATATATTTGTGAGTGACATAGGGGAAGGTCTGGTAGGGAAGGTTTGCCTATTTGCCGATGACTCTAAAGTGTGCAATAGGGTTGATATTCCTGGAGGCGTCTGTAATATGGTAAATGATTTAGCTTTACTAGATAAATGGTCTAAGCAATGGAAACTGCAGTTTAATGTTTCCAAATGTAAAATAATGCACTTGGGGAAAAGGAATCCTCAATCTGAGTATTGTATTGGCAGTTCAGTGTTGGCAAATACTTCAAAAGAAAAGGATTTAGGGGTAGTGATTTCTAACAGTCTCAAAATGGGTGAACAGTGCAGTCAGGCGGTAGGGAAAGCAAGTAGGATGCTTGGCTGCATAGCTAGAGGTATAACAAGCAGGAAGAGGGAGATTATGATCCCACTATATAGAATGCTGGTGAGACCACATTTGGAATACTGTGTTCAGTTCTGGAGACCTCACCTACAAAAAGATATTGACAAAATTGAACGGGTCCAAAGACGGGCTACAAGAATGGTGGAAGGTCTTAAGCATAAAACGTATCAGGAAAGACTTAATGAACTCAATCTGTATAGTCTGGAGGACAGAAGGAAAAGGGGGGACATGATCGAAACATTTAAATATATTAAAGGGTTAAATAAGGTCCAGGAGGGAAGTGTTTTTAATAGGAAAGTGAACACAAGAACAAGGGGACACAATCTGAAGTTAGTTGGGGGAAAGATCAAAAGCAACATGAGAAAATATTATTTTACTGAAAGAGTAGTAGATCCTTGGAACAAACTTCCAGCAGATGTGGTAGATAAATCCACAGTAACTGAATTTAAACATGCCTGGGATAAACATATATCCATCCTAAGATAAAATACAGAAAATTGTATAAGGGCAGACTAGATGGACCATGAGGTCTTTTTCTGCCGTCAGACTTCTATGTTTCTATGTTTCTATCTTCTCAAAATTATCCTGCTTCTTGCTCATAACTCTCAAGTATAGAAGAAAACTTCCATTCCAAAAGAAGTAGGGATTAATGAAAATCTAAATACTTCCAGAAAATCATAGAAGACAAAACTATGTGGCTACAAATGAATGCATGTAATTATCCATGTAGTCATCGATCCTGAAAATGTTTATGTGTACACAAACACAAACACATTTCACAAATGGAAAAAAGCTGTTTACAGATGGAGGTTGAAGCTACAATAACACAGTTCACAGTAACTACTTACATAGTTAAAGCCTGAAAAAGGAAAATACAATTTTCTTTTGCTATAGTGTTCAACATTAGGTTTGTGGAGTCTATGATGTGTTTCTTCATTTTATGACTCAGAAAACAGGATAGATAGATAGATAGATAGATAGATAGATAGATAGATAGATAGATAGATAGATAGATAGACAGACAGACAGACAGACAGACAGACAGACAGACAGACAGACAGACAGACAGACAGACAGACAGATGATACCATGTTTTCCCCAAAATAAGACCCTGTCTTATATTTTTTTGAAATGTGAAATAAGTGTTTGGCCTTATTGTCATGTACCCAAAAGCCCGATGGGGCTTATTATTAGGGGATGTCTTATTTTGGGGAAAACAGGGTAGATAGATGGATAATGATAGATGATAGATAGATGATAGATAGATAGATAGATAGATAGATAGATAGATAGATAGATAGATGGATGGATGGATGGATGGATGGATGGATGGATGGATGGATGGAGGGAGGGATGGAGGGAGGGATAAATAGATTATATAGAGAGATATTATAAATAGATAAAAGGAAGGAAGGAAGGAAGGAAGGAAGGAAAGAAAGAAAGAAAGAAAGAAAGAAAGAAAGAAGGAAGGAAGGAAGGAAGGAAGGGTGATTTAATTTTTTTATTCAGTCCAACTCTTCTTAAGAAGACCTTTATTTTTGCATAAGCAAAAGGCTGTCTGACTGATCAAGTTGATGCAGGAGCATCCAAATAAATTCTGAAATTAAACATAAAATTAATGTAAACAATAGTTTAAATCAGTCAATTGTTTTCATTCAGAAATTTAAGCAAATCAACTTCAGACTGTGTCTCTGAATTCAGATTGTGCAATAGCAGGGGTCAAAATGGTCACTGGGAAACAATCCTGAAGAATCAAGCATAATCACAGAAAACTGATTTTGGAGGAGAGTTTGAGGATGTTGATGAACTCCAAATCTGTTAACTATTCAATTGGAATCAGTGGGACAGTTTGCAAAAATCATAGACATGGGTGTCAGTCTGAAGCCATTTTATTTGGGAACTTAGGCATGCCACACTTGATACTATTTTACTATGCATTTTCTACTGTGAGAAAATGGGAGGGGGGGTTGCATGTTATGTAGCCATAACAAATTCTTTCTAGAAAGCCAAGGTCATCCATTGTCTTTGCACCCCTGCACCTGCACGGGAGGAGATGAGTGGACTCTGCCAGCATGGTAGTAGAAGATTGGACAATGTGATGGATTTGTGGGAAAGTTCAATGGTGGTGAAACCTGGAGTACTTCAGATTTGGGTTTCACTCAGATGTGCCAGCATGGCTCTTAATAAATTGGGATTTGAGGAATACTTTGCCTTGGACACATTTAATTTTGGATGCTATTTGGAACCCTGACACGTACAACAGAAGAAAACATTTGGTTTAGCTTTCTTCTATACAGAAAACCTTTCCTAAATTGAAGCTGAGCTCAGCTCCAGATCTGCTTATCCTCTGTGGCTCCAATTAATTAGCCAGCTACAATGAGAAAAGGCATACTGTAAACATTCTCTGTGAAATTATGAAAGCATCTACTGTCAAGTTCTCTCAGCTTAAAACGCCATGACACATTCCTGTTCCAGTTCCCCCTTAAACTGCATTCCCCATCTGCACCTTGTAATCAGGTGCTCTTTCTTTCGGTAATTGGGTGCAAGCAAGCATTTATCCATTTTAATGAATGACACCCTACTCACATTGCCTGAGGAGAAGTAGACAGGTTTTTCAGCGACTGTATTACTTCTATGTTAAAATGGCTTTCTGGAATCACCTATGGGAGGAACAAGTGAAACATATCCTGAAACAGGCCCCATCAATATCTTCTGCTGACTCCCAATTCCTCAAAGTACAACGACAATTTTTCCCTTTTTATGGTGCTTTGCCTCTAGGTGACTTTTGCAAAACCCAGAGATTTGGTGCTACATATCCTTTGAGAGATCATTGATTCTCTGCTGTTCACACCGTCATAATCACAGTGTATTTCTTCCCAGATGGTATTGTTGCGATTTGAAGTTGAAAAGAGAGAGAGAGAGAGAGAGAGAGAGAGAGAGAGAGAGAGAGAGAGAGAGATGGCCATGTCTCAACTTTCCTCACAATCAGATAACCTCAAGGTGTTTTTTTCAATCAGAAGCAAATTAATGACACATCTTGTATTTGACAATATTGCCAGGTGATCCTTTTAAAATATCTCCCTTGAGGGGGAGAGTGGCCAACCTCAGCAATACCGGTGTCTCCCGCATGCCACAGGAAACCCCAAACCCCAGCTGTTAGGAGACCTGGAACCAAATTGGAACCAGGTCAGATCTGGGGGGGGGCAGTGCAGAAGAGAGGCACAAGTCAGGGATGGGGGGGGACTTGCAAACCTCCCAGAGAGCAGCCAACAGCTGACAGAACGACTCAGTCGCCATAGTTGAGATTTATTTATTAATTATTTAGATTTATATGCCGCCCAATACCATGAGACTCAGGAATGGCCATGATCAGATTGGTTGATTGGAGAGATCGTGGATTACCTGGGTGACAAGATCTAAGTGTTGGTGCTGGAGAGAAATGAAGAAGAACTGAACTGGGTGAGTGTTTGACTGATTTAACAATAAAGAAGAAAACTTTAAATTTAAAGGAACTAAAAATGGCTTCAAAATGAAGGGAGCAGCTATCTAGCAATTGGAAATATCATAGAGAGACTTAAAGGAACAAGTTCAAAAAGCCCAAATTTGAGGATATTTTTATTAATGGATTTGATGGGAGTGAAAAAGAAAAAGAATAAGAATTAGAAGAAAACATTTCATAATTTACAAGTGGATTAAAAATACAGAGTTTCTTATTAAAAAAGAAAAAGAAGGGGGGCAACGACAAAGAGATGTCTTGGGAAGAGACATTGCCATCTGCTGGTTAAAATAATTACAGCAACAGATTGGGGAAAGTAATCTTCTGATAGCTGGAGATTGACCTTGCCTGTGAGATAACTAGAAATCTGAAAGTCTGTGTCTTGCTATTCTGCTTGATGGTTTACTGTTTGTTGAAAGAAGATAAAAGGACTTTGAATTGAAAATGATACACAAACTTATGATTACAGTGGGATTTACAGTGATAAGAAAAATGAAAAGAGAATTGAAAACAAACAGATTGATTATTACATTGGGATTTACAGGGCCATGCAAAGAGCGGAGAATTGGTATCAGAGGAAACAATTTAAAAATAAGAGGAGTAATAGGGAAAAGAGATTAGGAGGAACTAAGAGCAGATGTATGCAAATAACTTACATAAAAGAAAATAATTTGGAAGAAAAGGAATTATTGGTATAGCAATAATTGATATATTAATGTGTTATCAAGGTCTTGGAACTCTTAGTGTGTAGCAGCCTTTTGGGGTGCTGCTAGGTACTGATTCTTTGACTCACCCACCTTCTGTAGTCTTTGGTGAAATTCATACCATCTCACCACCTTAGAGGGTACCGAATTGTAGTGAGTCTGTAGCATGTTCTGAGGTGCCTGCTAGGGGACTGTCTCCAATGACATTGGTTCTGACAGGGATTTGCCATGTCAAATACTTTGTGGCCACAATGACCAAGGAAGAGTGCTCTCTTCCTATTGTCTGTCAGACCCCTGAGGTCATTGGTCTCCAGGATTGAAAGGTGTTGGTGGGTGGAATGCTGACAACTTGGCTTATGCAGTTTGAATTTTGCCGCACAAAATGGCTGCCATTCCTCTCTGCCACCGGGCTGGATCTTTGTTTAGATCAGTTTAGATCTATGGATATGATCTGTTTTATTGGAGGATAGGTAGATTTATCTGCATTTAAATACATTGTCAATATGTGGTGAGGACAAAACAGAAACACAAGTTTGCGAAATGCTCTCTTAGAATTAGAATTCAATCTGGGCTGGATACCAAGACAAGATGTTTAGTTTTCCAAACTTTAGACTTTCTATCTTCTATCTTCAGGGAACTGCACTCTACCAGAAGGTGTGCTTTGTGCTAGTCTGTGCATAATATTTATGTAGTACCTGGTTGTATGTGGCTTTTTATTTGTTAATTGATTTACCACCAGCTTATCAGGTACTTAGGGACTGAGAACTTTGCAGCACAATAAAACAACAGCCAACAACTTATTAGCGTTTAATAATAATATTTATTTTATTTTATTTTCAGAAGTGCTGATGATGAAAAGTAACAGCTCTAAAGGTACATATTTTTTGAGAATTTTTCAAGAGACAGAAGTCTGAATAATTGTACGGGAAAGACAGGCTACCTGTTATGACCAGGCTACAATCTGGTCCAAGGATCTCCACGTGATGGGGGGCACATATGTGTCAAAAATAATACAGTTGCTATCTTAACATTTTTGACAGACAACCATAGTTCCCTCTAAGCTGAGCAGTGAGCAATCGCTCACTTAAAAATCATCATCAACTCAGAGTTTTCCAAACCTGCCCAGAAGCTGAGAGGGAAAGAGTGAGAAGGAAGGAGAGAGAGAGGAAGAGAGAGAAACAGATAGAAAAAAGAGAGGAAGGAAAAGAGAAAGAAAAAGAATGGGAGTAAGGAAGAGAGAAAGAAAATCAAAATCTAGTTTGAAACTAGGTCAACTATTTAAGTGGCATTTTGATATTGATAGATTTGCCCTATTATGAGCTCACTGTTATAGCCACACAGTACAGTATTTTATTTTGAAATTCTCTGAGGCAAAACAGGGTGGGTTTTTTGTTTGTTTGTTTATTTATTTATTTATTATTTCTGTGCCGCCCAGTCCCAAAGGGACTGCCGCTCAGACACTATACTTTTCAGCCCACCCCCCAAAAAATTAGAGGGAACACTGCAGACAACCCCCCTGCATCCCCTGGACATCTGGCATTTAATTAATTGACTGGACATGATACATCTGCTGAGATTGCAGACTATAATACTTCAAATATGATTTTAACATTGTCAAACTACAAGCCAGGTACCTATGACAGCAACTCCTTGCTAATTTTATCTGCCCCCTTTTCTGCTGTAGAAGCAAAGAGGATTCCCTACCAGCTTTCTGTGGGGAAAGAAAAAGAATCAAGAAAAAGATCAGCGAAAGAATAATAATAATAATTTATTAGATTTGTATGCCGCACCTCTCTGAGGACTCGGAGTGGCTCACAACAATAATATCAATACAATACAAATCTAATGTTAAAAGACAAAGTTAAGAAACCCACTATCATTAAAAAAAACAGGCAAGCTACACAATCACACCACACACAAGTCCTACTAGTCAGAAGGGGATAGGCATCAATCCCCCCATGCCTGGTGACATAAATGGGTCTTCAACATCTTGTGGAAAGCGAGGAGGGTTGGGGCAGTTTGAATCTCCGGGGGCAGTTGATTCCAGAGGGCCGAGGCTGCTACGGAGAAGGCTCTTCCCCTAAGCCCCGCCAGACGACATTGTTTAGTCAATGGGACCCTGAGAAGGCCAACTCTGTGGGACCTAATTGGCTGCTGGGATTTGTGCAGCAGAAGGCATCCCGTAGGTATTTTGGTCTGATGCCATATCGGGCTTTATAGGTCATTACCAACACTTTGAATTGTGTCCGGAAACTAATCGGCAGCCAGTGCAGGCCACGTAGTGTTGACGAGATGTGGGCTTATCTAGGAAGGCCCATGATTGCTTGTGCGGCCACATTCTGCACGATCTGAAGTTTCTGAACACTCTTCAGAGGTAGCCCCATGTAGAGAGCGTTGCAGTAGTCGAACCAAAAGATGATGAGGGCATGAGTGACCCATTTGTCCCATTTATCAATTTTTGTTAAATCTATGCGTTGAAAGTCATGAATCCCATCCTTCCACCTGGCAATCACTGGACAAATGTAAAATAGATATTAAGTAGATAAGGGACTGGAAATGCTTAATGCTCATAAATAAGGTATGTTTACAAAAATTGAAAACAAATTTTAGTGTGCACATGTCTGTCAAAGTTTTAGAAAAGTTGTTTCCTAACAAATATATTTAAATTTTAATAGAACATATACAAATGACAACTATCAATCTATCTATAATAAGAAAAGAATGGAACAAGTTCTAGATAGTCATAATTCTTAGAACCATGGGCATTGGAAAAATAAGAGATTCAACATTGACTGATATACGGTAATTGTCAAACCCAAACAGCAGGTTTGAAAGAGGAAAGAAGGAAATATGGAATTTGGAACTGTACAATGGTTTGGAGAGATAGTAAGACTGGTCACAAAGAATATAATATAATTACAGAACAGAATACAGAATTGAGAATAGCGTTTCAGTATTTAATTATCTAATATTAAACAAATAATTTAATGTATCTAATATTTAATACAGTATTATTTATCTTCTGTCTACTTTGAATCTTTCTGGTAACTGTAAATAGGAAAACCATTGTCAATTATGTCTCTCTGCCATCATGGACGTGTGTCGTTTTGGCTCCGGAGTGAGTCAGCTTATTCTTATTCTTTGTTATTTCACAGCTATTTCTGGTGGTTTTGAACTACGGTGTATAGACATACATCTTAAGATAAGCCGCCCCGAGTCTTCGGAGAGGGGCGGCATACAAATCCAAATAATAAATAAGGGAGGAGGCATGGAGGAATGTTTGTGTGCTCTAATTGCTAAAGATAAAGAGAGAGGAATGTGACTGTCTGTAATGCATTTTGAATACGGAGGAGAGGAGAATAAAGATGGAGTTTTTGTTTATGAAATCTTGCATTCAGTAAGCATTATTCCCAATGTAACTGAGGTTCTACCAGAATCCAGAACAGACAGGGGTGAAATGTTATCAGTTCGGACCAGTTCTTCCAAACCGATAGTAAAGCAATGGTACCGTTTCAGGTGAACCGTATTCCCAACGATCAGATGGTGCACATGTGCAAAGCGCACTAAGTGCATGCTCAGTAGAAGACTCACAGAACTGGTAGCAGACTTTAGAGAATCTCACTGATGGGAATAGGGTCTCCTGCTGGAACATGGGGTTGGACTAGAAGGCCTTCCAAGGCCCCTTCCATTCTGACTAATAGATTAATTTCATCATCATCATCATCATCATCAGAAGAAGAAGAAGAAGAAGAAGAAGAGGAAGAGGAGGAAGAAGAAGAAGAGGAAGAAGAAGAAGAAGAGCAACAGCAACAACAACAACAACAACAACAACAACAACAACAACAACAACAGAGTTGGAAGGGACCTTGGAGGTCTTCTAGTCCAACCCCCTGCTTAGGCAGGAAACCCTACGCTACTTCAGACAGAGGGTTATCCAACATCTGTTTAAAAAAATTTCCAGTGTTGGGGCATTCACAACCTCTGGAGGCAAGCTGTTCCACTGATAAATTGTTCTGACTGTCAGGAAATTTCTCCTTAGTTCTAAGTTGCTTCTCTCCTTGTTTAATTTCCACCCATTGCTTCTTGCTCTACTCTCAGGTGCTTTGGAGAATAGGTTGACTCCTTCTTTGTGGCAAACCCTGAGATATTGGAACACTGCTATCATGTCTCCCCTGGTCCTCACATAAAGAGCTGATAGATAAATTAGTGAAGATTGGACTTAATCCCTGGATAGTTCAATGGATTTGCAGTTGGCTGAAGCGTAGACATCAGAGAGTTATTGTTAATGGCGAGTATTCTGAGCCGAGTCAGGTTACAAGCGGTGAGCCACAAGGGTCTGTTCTCGGTCCTATTCTTTTTAATATGTTTGTGAGTGACATAGGGGAAGGTTTGGTAGGGAAGGTTTGCCTATTTGGCGATGACTCTAAAGTGTGCAATAGGGTTGATATTCCTGGAGGCATCTGTAATATGGTAAATGATTTAGCTTTACTAGATAAATGGTCAAAGCAATAGAAACTGCAGTTTAATGTTTGCAAATGTAAAATAATGCACTTGGGGAAAAGGAATCCTCAATCTGAGTATTGTATTGGCAGTTCTGTGTTAGCAAATACTTCAAAAGAAAAGGATTTAGGGGTAGTGATTTCTGACAGTCTCAAAATGGGTGAACAGTCAGGCGGTAGGGAAAGCAAGTAGTATGCTTGGCTGCATAGCTAGAGGTATAACAAGCAGGAAGAGGGAGATTATGATCCCGCTATATAGAATGCTGGTGAGACCACATTTGGAATACTGTGTTCAGTTCTGGAGACCTCACCTACAAAAAGATATTGACAAAATTGAACGGGTCCAAAGATGGGCTATAAGAATGGTGGAAGGTCTTAAGCATAAAACCTATCAGGAAAGACTTCATGAACTCAATCTGTATAGTCTGGAGGACAGAAGGAAAAGGGGGGACATGATTGAAACATTTAAATATATTAAAGGGTTAAATAAGGTCCAGGAGGGAAGTGTTTTTAATAGGAAAGTGAACACAAGAACAAGGGGACACAATCTGAAGTTAGTTGGGGGAGAGATCAAAAGCAACATGAGAAAATATTATTTTACTGAAAGAGTAGTAGATCCTTGGAACAAACTTCCAGCAGATGTGGTAGATAAATCCACAGTAACTGAATTTAAACATGCCTGGGATAAACATATATCCATCCTAAGATAAAATACAGAAAATAGTATAAGGGCAGACTAGATGGACCATGAGGTCTTTTTCTGCCATCAGACTTCTATGTTTCTATGTTTCTATGTTAAACTAGCCATGCTCAGGTCCTGCAACCGTTCTTCATATGTTTTAGCCTCCAGTCCCCTAATCATCTTTGTTGTTCTTCTCTACACTTTTTCTAGAGTCTCAATATCTTTTGAGAACACAGGGGTTAACAAATGGAAATGGAATCAACTGAACCTTTATTTCCATAAAATTTCATGAAAGAAAGAGAAGGATATAAAGTATAGTAGGCTACTCTTTCAGTATGCTTTGTGACAACTGTTGTTGTTAATCTATTAAAATGCCTTGAATTCTGCACATTGGGACATTTGTATATCAGAATATTTATTTCTTTAATGCAGGATAAATGCACATATTAATGTGTGCATTAATGGCAGCCTTTACAAAGGGAAAGACTCTGAAATGATATGAAGTTCATCAGATAACACTGACTTTCTTGATTTTGTTTGGCTTCTGTCAACTGCACAATTTGGGAATTATTTCAATTGACTTCTTCCTTTTCCACCAAGAATTGGAAAGTGATATGTTGAAAAATCATATTTGGGACAGAAGTACCAGTATGGGTATGGGCATGAGGAAAACAATTAAAGGAGTGGAAGCTAATCCTTTGACAGCTCAGGATTCAAACAGAGAATAAGGAAGGAAGGAGATTCACATCAGGAAACCACCATAACAGCAACCACTCCACACAGATGTGGGGGGGAGGGGAAGAGCCTCAAGAGGTTGAGTTTCCTTTACTCACTGGTTTCAGGACTACTGCATTTCTTAGAAAATTCCTCAGAAACGGTTGCCTCATTTCTTGAAAGCCCCTGACAATTTCTCCTTCCTCGTTATTTCAGTCCTAAAAGTAGCAAGTGATATGCACTAGAGTAGAGCCTTCAAAACAGTTTTTTAAAAGTTTTTATTTATTTTTCAGAACTGTTGTTCTTGAGGGGGAAAAGAGCTTTTACAGTTTAGAGACCTGTATTGGAATGACTTTCCTTCTAGCTCTAGGCTAGCCTAAACCCTTAGACTCATTCGGACTATAGGTACTGCAAAGGGTTATTGTATATGCGTCAGTGGCTCAACAGCAGACAAGTAGAGATGGATGAGAACCACATTTTTGTTAATGTTTTGTTTTGTTTTAATAACTTACCAACTTTACCAAATTCTTTATAAATGGAACTGAAAGAAACTGAGTCTTTTCAACAGAGACTGGAGAGCAGGATAAAGCAAGACTTGTAGATTTCAAACTCAAGTCAAAGGGATTAAAAGTCTGAGTTTAAACCCCTTTAAACCCTGGTTTAAAACCCATTTATAGAACTGTTTGTGGTTAAAGTAGCAGGCTAGAAACCAGAAGTTGTGAGTCCTAATACTTTCTTGGACATGAAGCCATCTGGGTGATCTTGGGCCAATTATTGATCTCGGTTCTAAGATGGAGGCAATGGCAAACTACTTGTGAAAAATCTGCCAAAAAACCCTGCAGGGACCTTTCCAGGGAGTTTCCAAATATAGGACATAGTTGAATGGAAGAAAAGAAAAAAATTCAAACAAGTATTAAACAAGGCTTCCACCTCCTTTTTTGACAGACTCCTCATCTTGTATGGCAGTGATGTAGGCAGATAGAAAATGCATCTCTTCAAATTGAGAATAGTTGTACCTGAAGAATGTGGATGAGGATAAAACTTCATTCGATGGAATTTTTTGTATAAGAACTTCCTTGTGAAAATAATGGAACACACTTGAGATTTAATAAAAATGGATATGGAACAAATTGAAATGACAGACTCATATGTCCCCAATCAAAAACAGAAGAATACTGAACATTGAGGTGGCCAAATGAGATGACCCATGAGACAATACTCATTGAACTGAAAATTCACAGTGAAGAAATAGCTATTTCTGTAGTCAAGATTTAACCATTAATGGTTACTGACAGATATCTGACAGAAGATATGGGGCTCTTCCATATGTAACTCTTCATCTCATGGAAACAGATTAATGTAGTAGAGGTTATTTTCAACTGAGCAACTTTTTAGAATGTCCCTTCCTCATTCCTCTTCCTCATTCCTTCAGCTCTTTCTATGACTTCAAGTAAGCTAACCTTTAAGTCTGACTCTTTTAACAGATTAACAGTTGGAAGGGATTTTGCAGGTCATTTCGTTCAACCCCCTGCCCAAGCAGGAGACCCTACATCTTCCTCTACCTAGGATTGAACTCACAACCCCCTGATTGTGAGACAAGAGCTCAACCCTGCCCCTTCCAATACTTGTCATTGGTACATTAACCAGAGCACTATCAGGACAATTATGAGGGTTATCTGGAAAGTAAGGTTACAAGCCATGTAGCTCTCATGGGGCATGTTTGCAGGGAAAGTTGGTATGTAGCAAGAAGCCAGCGAAAGAGAACAAGCAGTGCCAGTGCTCAGTAGATCATCAACTGACATTGTGATGAAGGTTAGAGATGAGTGTCCTCATTTCGTTTCCCTCCAAGTGTGAAGTGCACATTGTAATACCCTACCTGAATGCTAAGGGCATGAACACTGCCGTGGTGGGTCCCCAAGATTTTTCCTGCTGATTGCTGAATTTTGAATTTTGAATTTTTGGAGTATGATGATAAGCCCAAGTTTCATCTCCTATCATTATACAGTTGAGAAAAGCTTTGCCTTCAATCTCAAAATGGTCAAGAAATTCTCAGGTGGCTCTGATTCTGTTGCTTTTGTACACTTCAGTAAATATCTTGGGCACCCATCGTAGCAGCCTTTATGCCCTTAGTGTTCAGGTAGCATATTACACCGTGCACTTCACACTTGGAGGGAAATGGAATGAGGACACTCATCGCTAACCTTCACCACAACACCAGTTGATGATCTACTGACCACTGGCACTGCTCGTTCTCTTCCGCTGGCTTCCTGATACACGATAGTAATACCAACTTCCCACACAAACATTCCCTACGAGAGCTACTTGCCTTGTAACCTTACTTTCCAGATAACCCTCGTAGGACGAAGGCCATCAACATTAAAATTTAATCTATGTTGTGAATACTTTTTTTTTCCCCGAGAGAATAAGAAAGGCTGACACAGCTTTTCAGGAAGTATTCTTTCTAATATTACATGACATGGACAGATATTTCAAATTCATTTCGGTTTCATTGCCTTTTTCATTCTTACTCTGCTTTAAAAGTTATGCATGATGTGTTATTCCATACAATGATTACTCCCAGCATGAATAATTGCTTCTAAAATTATATTGAGTTGTGTTCCAAACTAATATGCATCAGCTGTGCTGTTCAAATTATTATTTCTGCCAATTAAAATGGTATTGTTTTCTATTAAATAGTGATAATGTTTAGACTATATAAATATTGGATTTAAGGGATTTTAATAAGGGGACATTTTGTTCCTTATGAAATGTATAATATCTACACCACTAAAATTAATATAAATATTGACACAGAAGCTAAAATAGAAGAGAAATAGTTATTTGCTAAAGTATAGTTTTGTTAGATGGAATAATATCAATTTTGTTTTAGCTAGTGCTAGTGCAAAAGAAATATATTTTATGGTGCTTTATCAATAATATCGTGATTCTGATCTGCACTGTCAGGCTAAGTCAGAAGATAAGCCAGCATGATTCCTAGAAGAATAAAAGCTAAAATGTAGAAAGCAAGAACATCACTAAATCTGAAGATAGGATTTAATCACAAACTTTAAAGAGTGGACTACAATAATGCCATAAATAAACTTAACAATAGGAGAGCAATAGGACAGGGGACGGAAGGCACTCTAGTGCACTTGTACTCGCCCCTTACTGACCTCTTAGGAATCTGGATAGGTCAACCTGGATAATCTAAGGGTAAAGTGTTGGGGGTTAGGGGTTGACACTACATAGTCTGGTAATGAGTTCCACGCTTCGACAATTCGGTTACTCAATTGTGCTCTTGTGTTGTGGTTGAAGCTGAAGTAGTCGCCGACAGGCAGGACGTTGCAGCATATGATCTTGTGGGCAGTACTTAGATCTTGTTTCAGGCGTCTTACTTCTAGGCTTTCTAGGCCCAGGATTTAAAGTCTAGTCTCGTAGGGTATTCTGTTTCGAGTGGAGGAGTGAAGGGCTCTTCTGGTGAAGTATCTTTGGACATTTTCAAGGGTGTTGATGTCTGAGATGTGATATGGGTTCCAAACGGATGAGCTGTATTCAAGGATGGGTCTGGCAAACGTTTTGTAAGCTCTCGTAAGTAGTGTGAGATTGCCAGAGCAGAAGCTATGTAGGATTAGGCTTACAACTCTTGAAGCCTTCTTGGCTATGTTGTTGCAGTGGGCTTTGGCACTTAAATCTTTTGTTGTTAGAATACCGAGGTCTTTAACCGAGTGGGGATTATCTGTGATAATTTGATTATTCAGTTCGTATTTGGAGTTCAGATTCTTTTTCCCAATGTGTAGGACAGAGCATTTGCTAGTTGAGATTTGGAGTTGCCATGTGTTGGACTACTCAGAAACAGAGTTCAGGTCTTTTTGGAGAGTAGTTGTGTTATCGGTGGTGTTGAAGAGTTTTACATCATATACCTAATTCTTACTGCCTGATATTGATCAATACTTAATTCAACCTCTTGTATTCCGCACTCTAACACTGAAGAGCATCCCAAATGTGCTTTTTCAAGAGGCAATTGTGGGACCTAACTGGTCGCTGGGATTAAATTCTTTATCAAAATGCTATGCTGTGTTTTCAAGTCAAATGCAAATAATCATGACAATTCTTTTGAAAATAAGGAGTTTTAGAAGCACAGCAATTATCTTTTTAAAAAGATAATTAAAAGAGTAAGTAAATAAAGCCATTGCAACATAGTTATATGACTGTATAAGTAATTAAGAAAATAAATGTTTTTAAAATACTTTTAATAAGGATCCTCATCTAGAAATCTTAACCCATCTTGTTCTTTAAAATAATGTTCAGTTGGTAAAAACAAGATCTGACCTTCACCAATATTTAAAAAAGTCATATAGTAGTTAAAGTATCTTGACAACTTCAAACCATTGATTAAATGTAGCTTGTTAGATAATCGGCATCCAACTCTTCATAAATTAAATGAATAATATCATTTGGTATCATAGCAACTGTACAAATAAAAATGATATGTCAAGAGCTCCAATTTTGTTTTAGTGTCACACTTAGTGTCTGCATTGCAGGTCTCCTCAACCCTGGATTTTATTTCACATCAACTTGACTCAGACTAGATTTGAAAGAGATATTATATTTTCATCAATGCACATTGCTTGCCAGTGTGGTTGATTTAAAATTGTCATTAGCCTCAAACGAAGCAGATTCAGAATGAGGCCCCTGCAAACAAATAAAATATAATCACAGCTTTGGAAAGCTAAATTGTGACTTGATTGAAATGCTGGACTTAATAAATGTAAGATTATTAATAGATGTTTGGAGTTAAGTAAGCACATAAGTTCTTTTTCCTTATGCAAAAAGGGTTTTGCTGCCCTTGACCAATGTGGTTGAGTTAGCAAATTTGTAAAACACGCACACAAAAACTAGCTTAACATTTTCCTGACAAAAAAGTTTTAGAAACTACAATTTGTGTGCAGAAGAAATCAGATCAGAAATCTCTATAAATAAAGACAACCAGTAGAATTTAAACAAAAATTCACAGCATGTCTCTAGCCTGCAGCACAATTGTGCTGCCAAAGAATTTGTAACCAAATGCTAACTCAAACCTTTCCAGCAAGCACATTGATCCTATTCATGCAACATGCTTATGAGTCAATCACTGATCCAATGATTTTTTTTTTTTACTGGTGGCTCTGACAGCAACAGCGTCTGTCTGCCTGTCCATCCGTCTGTATGTCTGCCTGCCTGTTTGTTTGCTTACTTATTTATTTACTTAGCCACCCCGAGTTCTCGGAGAGGGGTGGCATGCAAATCTAATAAATTATTATTATTATTATTATTATTATTATTATTATTATTATTATTATTATTACTACTTACTTACTTACTTACTTACTTACTTACTTACTTACTTACTTACTTACTTACTTACTTACTTACTTATTGGATTTATATGCCACCCCTCTCCGAGGACCCGGGGTGGTTTACAACATATAGAAAACAATGCGAACACCTTAATCCAATTAATTTTAAAATTAGTTAATTACAGACTTACTTACTTATAGACTTATTTACTTGTTTGTTTGTTTGTTAAACATGTATAAAATAGTAGTAGTTTGTATAAACACAACATACTTTTTAAAAAAGTAACAATAAAAGAGTACAATAACTCTACAGAATTTTGGGGCCACTGAACCATCTCTTTACTTAAACTCGGGGCCATCTCTGGAAACTTCAATGATTTCTTCGGTGGGGAATTTTGATGCAATAATGTTGCAAACTGTTGTGATTCAGCCTGAGGCTCCTCAGGGAACGGCTGGAACTCTGCCGGATCCATGCTCAGAGGGGGAGGACGATGAACAGGAGGGGGAGGACCAGGCAGAAGAGGAAGAGGAGGAGGGAGAGCAGCCTGAGACCCCTGGGGGGGGGCTCTCCCCAGCGAGTAGCCTGGATTCATTAGATGAAGATGCCCAGGCTATCATAGATATGAGGCAGAGACGGGCAGCCCAAAGAAGGGGCCAATTAGCAAGGTATTTCCATCCCTGAATTGGTAACAGCTGGATTTGGGTGTGGTTCTCCTCAGCAGGGTTGAAAAGGCAGGCCCGCCCTTACTGTATTGTGGAGAGTTATCAATTGGGAGTCCTGTGACCTTGCTTCGATTCTTGGCGTCTCTGATCCTGGCTTGTGGCTTCGAAGGCTGAAGACTTGGGGGAGGCGTGGGTTTTATTACCTCCAGTGTTGTTTTTGCCAGCAAGAATCCTGTTTTATTGCCTGGCCGTCGTGAAACCTCTGTGAAGCTTCATAACGTTCCTGTCTGTAAGAACAGTTTTTGTTACCTGTGGTTGCTTTCAAATATATAAACTGCCTTTGCTTTTTACCAGTGTGTCTGATACTCTTTTTAGTTGGTGTTGGCGTCTGGGGGGACCCAGACAGAAAACAAACCTGATCTATATTAGGTTCATTTGTGACTTCAAGCCCAAATAGAGTAGCATTCTTATGTTTTTGTTCCTGTTCAAGGGCGTCTTTGATGAGTAAGGATATATTGTATGGTTCATAAATGGTTGAGGTAGTGGTTGTTATGGTTGTGAATGTGGTTGAGGTAGTTGTACTAGGTGTCTGCTTCAGTCGCCATCTTAGAAAGTTTAGTGGGTCAAATACAGACACACTAGTCAAATACAGACACACTAGTCACTTTCTCTAGAAAGATAGCAAAGTTTAAAGTTTGTGCAGTCCATATATGACAGGCTATATAAATTACATAAACAATTAAACTGCCTGATTTTTGACTGATACATGATTTATATATTTATGTACAATATTTATAGTATGTACTCTGGGTAGCAGAGTACAGAGCAGGACCTGTTTTAAGATTGATCAAAAGACCTCACTTTAATTCCACATAAAGGTCTATTTTGGATTAAAATGTCCCTTCTTATCCCACAGCTGGCGCTATCTGCTTCCATAACTCAGAAAAGAGGAGGAAGGGAGAGAATGAGGGAGGGAGGGAGGGAGGGAGAGAGAGGTATGTCCAGTCAACGAAGCAGTGGAAGTGATGTGCCGGTGCCTGGAGGCTGTTGGGGCCTGGATGGGTGTCAACAAACACAAACTCAATCCAGGCAAGATGGAGTGGCTGTGGGTTTTGCCTCCCAAGGACAATTCTATCTGTCCATCCATTACCCTGGGGGGGAATTATTGACCGCCTCAGAGAGGGTCCACAACTTGGGCGTCCTCCTCGATCCACAGCTCACATTAGAGAAACATCTTTCAGCTGTGTCAAGGGGGGGCCGATTGCCCAGGTTCGCCTGGTGCGCCAGTTGCGGCCCTATTTGGACCGGGAGTCATTGCTCACAGTCACTCATGCCCTCATCACCTCGAGGCTCGACTACTGTAATGCTGTCTACATGGGGCTACCTTTGAAAAGTGTTCGGAAACTTCAGATCGTGCAGAACGCAGCTGCAAGAGCAATTATGGGCTTCTCTAAGTATGCCCATATCACTCCAACACTCCGCAGTCTGCATTGGTTGCCGATCAGTTTCTGGTCACAATTCAAAGTGTTGGTTATGACCTATAAAGCCCTTCATGGCACTGGACCAGAATATCTCCGGGACCGCCTTCTGCCACACGAATCCCAGCAACCGGTTCGGTCCCACAGAGTTGGCCTTCTCTGGGTCCGGTCGACTAAACAATGTTGTCTGGCAGTACCCAGGGGAAGAGCCTTCTCTGTGGCAGCTCCAACCCTCTAGAACCATCTCCCCCCTGAGATTAGGATTGCCCCCACTCTCCTTGCCTTTTGCAAACTCCTTAAAACCCACCTCTGCCGTCAGGCATCGGGGAACTCCCCCTTGCCCATGTTGTTTTGGTGTTAGATTGATTGTGTGCTTGTTTTTTAATATTCTGGGGTTGTTTTTTTAATGAATTTTTTAGCTTAAAATTGTGATTGGATTGGTGGGTATTGGATTTGTTATTATGTATTGTTTTTACCTTGTTGTGAGCCGCTCCAAGTTTGCGGAGAGGGGCGGCATATAAATCCAATAAATCTAATCTAATCTAAATCTATAACATATATATAACTTCACTTTCCTTATGCGTGTTTTTGCATAACACCAGTATAAATCTAATTCTAAATGTACATGATTCAGATGAGAGGAGGGAGTGAGGGAGGAGGAGTGAGCAAGAGGGGGGGGATGTACATAATACAGTGGTACCTCATGATACGAACCCCTCATCATACGAACTTTTTGAGATATGAACCGAGGGTTCGGAATTTTTTTGCCTCTTCTTACGAACTTTTTTCACTGTCCTGTCCTGAACCTTTTCTCCCCTCTTGATCTCCATGGGTTCCTCCCATTTTTTCCCACCCTGTCCTGCACCTTTCTCCCCTCTTGATCTCCCCTCCATCATGAGGGGAGAAAGGTACAGGACAGGGTGGGAAAAAATGGCAGGAACCCATGGAGATGGAGATCAAGAGGGGAGATCAAGAGGGGAGAAAGTTGCAGGACAGGGTGGGGAAAAACGGGAGGAACCCATGGAGATCAAGAGGGGAGAAAGGTGCAGGACAGGGTGGGAAAAAATGGGAGGGACTCATGGAGATCGAGAGAGGCTCTTTTCGCCTTGCTTCATTGGGACTGCCACCTCTTGCCACCTCTCACTGTCCCTCCCCCCACTCCGTTCACCTCAGCTTCGTCTGCCGGCAGCTTTTTTTTTTTTAAGCCTTAATGTTTGGGATTTTCCTAATCGGCTTGCATGCATTATTGGCTTTTCCATTGATTCCTATGGGAAACATTGTTTCATCTTCTGAACTTTTCACCTTATGAACCTCGTCCTGGAACCAATTAAGTTCATAAGACGAGGTATTACTGTATATATAAAACTTCACTTTTTGTATACATGTTTGTGCATAACGCCAGTGTAAATTTAATTCTAGATGTACACACATGAGATGGCAGATGGTGGTTTGCAGCACTTCAGGAGAATCTGTAGCTAAGATTCTGTGCAGTCCAGAGAAGCCCCAAATCCCACTCCTGGCTAGCCCTATCCATCCCACCCTGTCCCTCCCAGAAGTCCCCACACAGCCTGTTTTAGATGTAGGTAAATGCAGGGTGCACACGGAGGCTCAAGGAGGGTGAAAAATGGGCCTACCGAAAGTTTGGGAAGCCTCTGGAGCCTCATGAGGCTATTTTTGCCCTTCTGGAGGCTCAAGGAAAGCATCTGGAACCCAGAGAGGGCAAGAACGTCTCCACCACTGTAGTGCAGGAAGACAACTAGGCCATGCCCACCATGCCATGCCCACCCAGCAGCTGGTTTAGGTAGTTGTACTAGGTTGTTGAGGTAGTTGTATTAGGTGTCTGCTTCAGTCGCCATCTTAGAAAGTTTAGTGGGTCAAATACAGACACACTGGTCACTTTCTCTAGAAATATAGCAAACTTTAAAGTTTAAACCCCTTGCTTAAAATTTTGAAGCCCATCTCTGAATAGGTCTGGTTTCCTCCAGAAAAAATCAGGAACACGCACCCATGGTGGAAGATTAATTTTTCTTCCTAGAAAAGACGATAGGAGTCAGTTATGCCATCTCTCTGAGAACACTATGACTGTCTTCACAGAGTTATAAGGAAACTTGCTTGATGGGAGCCTTTACCTTTCTATATGCAGGACTATTGCTTCAAATTCGAGGCAGGCAAAAATAAGCAGAGGCAAAGATTATTCCAAAACCTGTTTCAAAACATTGCAGTTGCTTCAAACCAATCCTTGAAGTACACACAAGGAAAAGCGAATCTTCTCCCTGCTTCTTTTTCAACTACACCCTAATAGGTTCAGCAGTATTTTTCTGCAATCTCTGTTCTGAAGCCGAGCGATTTGTCTTCACCCCATGTGTGCTTAGTACACAGGTAAGAAACTGGTGGGCTCAACATAAATAATGCTTTTTCTAAGGAATAAGAAACAATGCCAGGCAGACTGCTCCTGCTTCTCACCCTTTAATGGCTCACCACTAGCAAGGGGGAAATAAATAAGAGCTATAAAAAACACAGTAGCAGTCTGCAATTGTCTCTTCTGATGATGGTGAGACTGCCTGGTCTATTTATTGCAGCACGATATGGATCTCCTTTCCCCCGTGGTTTTTCAGAGTTGGCATAAAAGCACTTTTGGATTATTGCTTAAATATTTTATCTTCTTCCTCATTCAGTTTTAGAATTTTGAATCATTTCTGTTGCATCGAAACTGAAAGCAAGACATCTGTACTCATTCATTCATTTATTTACACAAACAAATACCCTCTGGTATTTTCATATTTTAAATTAGTTAAATTTTCAGCATAGCTTGGATTTGAAAGAATAAGGGTCAATTTCAATAATTTCTTTGGGCCTGAATGATCTTTGCTACCATGATGAAAACTGAATCATCCCATCTGCCTTCTGCTCTTGTCTTGACTCCTCACTCCTACCCATGTTTCTATGTCCCTGTAAAGTTCATATAAGAACAAGGATGAATAGAGCAATGTCCCAAAAATCTATGATACACCATCTACTGAGTGTACGCTTATAAATTCACATATAGAATTTATGTCATATATGTGAATATAGGCATAATATTTATTTGTTTAAGTGTTTAGAGACCAGAGTATCATCAGGAAAGCGGGAAAGCAAAATTTCATCTCATTTCTCTAAACCAGGCAGACTTGGTATCATCAGCACCCATGCAACCCATGGACCACTGTAATGTTTAAAGTCTTGATAAAGTCTGGAAAGTTGGGAGCACTGATGTGTGGATCCTGGAGGGATGATGAAAAGTTGAGGACATTTTTGCCTTTAAAAATTGGACAGAATACAATGTGCACCATGTTTTCTGGAGCTTCCAATTCACTGGTTTATTTTTTCCAATCATTCACAGATATACTGGGTTGGGGGGGACACTGAAAAACAAATTCTACATAATTATTCACATATTTGCATATTTATGTGCATATTTGCATATTTTAATCCATTATATTAAAGTTTATTATAGCAGTATACTGCTTCATAGTGCTTTTACAGCCCTCCCTAAGCGGTTTACAGAATCAGCATATTGCCCCCAACAATCTGGGTCCTCATTTCATCCACCTCGGAAGGATGGAAGGCTGAGTCAACCTTGAACCTGGTGAGATTCGATCCAGTGATCAGCAGAAGTAGCCTGCAGTACTGCACTCTAACCAGTGGTGGCTTGTTGCTGGTTCAGACTGGCAGGAATTTGACCCTGCTCACTGATCAGCAGTGGTGGCCCACTGGCCACACCTCCAATTCAATTCAATTTATTAGATTTGTATGCTGCTCCTCTCCGTAGACTCGGGGTGGCTCACAACAATAATAACAAAATATATAACAAATCTAATAATTAAAAGTCATTAAAAAAACCCTTATTAAAAAGAAAACATACACACAAGCATACCATGCACAAACTGTATAGGCCCGGGGGAGATGTTTCAGTTCCACCATGCCTTGTGGCAGAGGTGGGTTTTAAGAAGTTTACAAAAGACAAGGAGGGTGGGGGCAATTCTAATCTCCAGGGGGAGCTGGTTCCAGATGGTCGGGGCTGCCACAGAGAAGGCTCTTCCCCTGGGTCTCGCCAGACAACATTGTTTAGTCAACGGGACCCGGAGAAGGCCAACTCTGTGGGAGCTAACCGGTCGCTGGGATTCGTACGGCAGAAGGTGGTCTCGGAGATATTCTGGCCCAATGCCATGAAGGGCTTTATAGGTCATGACCAACACTTTGAATTGTGACCTGAAACTGATTGGCAACCAATGCAGACTGCGGAGTGTTGGTGTAACATGGGCATACCTAGGGAAGCCCATGATTGCTCTTGCAGCTCCATTTTGCATGATCTGAAGTTTCCAAACACTCTTCAAAGGTAGCCCCATGTAGAGAGTGTTACAGTAGTCGAACCTCGAGGTGATGAGGGCCTGAGTGACTGTGAGCAGTGACTCTCAGTCCAAATAGAGCCGCAACTGGTGCACCAGGCAAACCTGGGCAAACGCCCCCCTCGCCACAGCTGAAATATGGTTTTCTAATGTTAGCTGTGGCTCGAGAAGGATGCCCAAGTTGCAAACCCTCTCTGAAGGGGTCAATAATCCCCCCCAGGGTGATGGATGGACAGATGGAATTGTCCTTGGGAGGCAAAACCCACAGTCAGTCCATCTTATCAGGGTTGAGTTTGAGTCTGTTGACACCCATCCAGACCCTAACAGCCTCCAGGCACTGGCACATCACTTCCACTGCTTCACTGACTGGACATGGGGGTGGAGGTGGAGATGTAAAGCTGGGTATCATCAGCGTACTGATGATACCTCACCCCATGCCCTTGGATGATCTCACCCAAACTGGTCCTCCATTCGCCGTTTCATGAAAGCAGCTTGGATAGAATCTATCCTCGTGTGCAGAGGATATTCCAGCTTCAGGATATTTATTACACCATAAATAGACACATTGTCTGCTGGAACATCAGGATCACTGAAAGCTTCCCCAAGTGATTGAAGTGATAATAAGGCTGTTGTACGGGTGATCGTGACAGGTTACACAATGAGACATAATGAAAATAAGCAAGAAAGTGCTTGTTCTTTTCTTTTGAAGAGGTTCCCTGGAAAGGAGGGTGCCACAGTTCCTCATGATTAGTTCTTGTGCTTCAGATTTCATAATTGTGCCATAGATTTATGCTGGGGGATTTTTGCAGGAAACAAATGCTGTGATAAGAGAAAAGATTACAGCCTGGAACAGAATATAAAAAGATAGAAGAAGCTCAGTAACGAAGCACATTCTTTGGCAATGGGGAATCCTCTCATTTTGTTCTGCCATTCATTTCAAACTTATTTATTTGTTCTGTCTCACCATAAAATCAAGTAGAAGGCTCTCATGTTTTCTCTAAGATACAGTCAACACTATGAAATCATTTTGTAAAAAATAAATGAATAGGAACAAAGTTTAAAGGAAAAGAATAAACCAGTACCTAGTGTGATAAATAGTCCTTGATATCCAGACCCACATTTGAAGACCTGAATCTGAAGTCCATTGGCAGTGAAATCTATGCAATGCTATTGAACTGATTTGATATATTTGCCTTTGTAATATGCAGCTGTTATTTCCATGGATGTTTCTCTCAGGTAGAATATTACCGAAAGGACTAATGCCTTGAGAACTAGTCATAGCAAATTTTCACTGGCTTGTCTTTATAAGCAAGATTGGAGGGGGGGGGGGAGTCAATCAATGAAAATACTACCAAGGAAAAAGTGACCGGACTTCATCTAAAAAATGTAATTCATTCTGTAAAGAGTAAAAACTCCCCAGGTGCTATGGTTCTGAAAAGTAAAAACAGCAAAACCACTTGGGAAAAATACATTTTCGCTTTCAACTTTTGTTCTTTCTAATTCATGGGGTAAAAATCATAAGATGTGTTTTTTGAAGAACTGGGGGAAATGCAATGCAAGTCATAAGCAGAGCCAAGGTTTAAAAATATCAAGTTGGCAGCCAGAACTGTGTGATTGTGACACACATACAAAGGGAGAGAGCAGGAATGTCAACCTCACCTCATCATGACCACATCACATGACGTAATGAGACTTTTCCCCCTTCGCTAAACCGGGCGTCGGCATGGTCAGCATGTGACACATCCAGCCTGTGGGGTGGGAGTTTGACAGGCCTAGGATAGGGCTTTGACTGCACAGTTGTGTCTGCCATCTTGAGGTTTTTTTTAACAACCCCAAGCAGACATAACTTTTATTTCTGTTTATTACTGGGTCATATGACATGATTGAACTCAAGGTAAATCTTTCATTCTCCTTTGTATTACCTTTTAATTTGATAAATCTATATATTCATGTATTACAGTTGGATACTGCCTATATAATAAAGGAATCAAAATAAAGTACTGAGAAGGAATTTGAACCTGAGCCTTCCTGGTCCTGTTGCAATACTGTTCTCCTTTCCATTTGCAGTATTGTGTATTTGTAGCCATCCTTGCATCATGGGGTAGTCCAAATGTCAGAGGTACGGGCTGCTTAAGGGGTAAATATACATTGTATTTGTCATCCATAAATATTATTATTATTATTATTATTATTATTATTATTATTATTATTATTATTATTATTTAGATTTCTATGCCTCCCTTCTCCGAAGAAAATAACCATTTGTTGAGAATTTATTACTGCTATCTATTATATAGACAAGAATCTAGTCAACTAATGGTCAAAGTTAAAATGATGCCAGAAATTGATGTCAACAGAATTCACGGGGGCTGGATTTGGAGCTCTTGTGCAATGCAATTACTCCAAACTGATGACATGTTTAACTCCTCTTCCCAGGTCATATGGCTGTTCTCCTACAATATTATGACCCCTGGTTTGGTTATTAGTGAAACCTATCCAGTCTTATATAATTTTGGCTCTAGCAGTTAAGGCACCAGCTAGAAAGCAGGAGATTGTGAATTCAAGTCCCACCTTAGCCATGAAAGCTAGTTGGGTGACCTTGGTCCAGTCACACTCTCCCAGTCCAAGTCACTTCACAGGGTTATTGTTGTATGGGGAAAGGAGGACAAGGAAAGTGTATGGTTATGTTCATCACCTTGAGTTATTTCTAAAAATAATAAAGATGAGATACAAATAAATAAACAAATAATTCCTGCAGAAGGAATCAACACATCCCACTGTTCAACTCAAGAACAAATGAGTTCCATCCTTAGAAGATTAAGATAATGGGCTCAGAAGGCCATAATCTCAGCTGCAGACTCATCTCTCTGGAATACCCTAAATCCTACAAGGTCCCGAGGTTTCATTTCATTTATTTATTTATTTAATAAATAGTTCATTTACTTATATGACTTGCACATGACTTCTGCAGTCCTTCAGAGAGCTAGCTTTTTAGCAGGGCACTAAGAGTATATAGCAAGCAGTATGGTTATTTTTAACCCTTAAATTATATTTTAATTAGATTCCGCTATTCTTATGTTGATATCTTCATTATTTTTTTACATGTCAGTTAAATTCTTTGGAATTGAAGGAGTTACAAATATTAGTTAATAAGTAACATGTGACATTACTGCAGACCACTGAAGCTAACTGTAGATCTGTAGATCAGCGGTTCAAATCTCACCACCGGCTCAAGGTTGACTCAGCCTTCCATCCTTCCGAGGTGGGTAAAATGAGGACCCGGATTGTGGGGGCAATATGCTGGCTCTGTTAAAAAGTGCTATTGCTAATATGTTGTAAGCCGACCTGAGTCTAAGGAGAAGGGCGGCATAAATCCAAATAAATAAATGGTACTGTCTTGCCCTTTAAAATAGCTTTTCTAATTTTGGCACTCTGTTCAGAGGTAGTAAAATGGGGAATCATTTGTTTCTTTTGGAAGGAAAAGTAAGCTATCTCCTTGTAGCTCACAAGAACTATTATATAATAGCAATCAAAAATTGTGAGAGTGTAAAATTGCTTTAAGCTAGCGTATATTAAAAGCGGTGCCAGTAAAACTGAGATGGGCTAGCAAGGATTCAATTCATTCCCTATCTTCTTCATTTTTAACTTCCATGGATGCATTTATCACCTTGTGTGCATTGTTCCTTAATATAAAAATACTATATAAACTAGTTCTGTGTGCCATATTCTACATATATCTTTATCTTTTCTTAATATAGGCATTCCTATTTATGAAAGTATCTCATATATTTCAGTCATCCTATTCTCTAGCATCAGAGATGATAAAAATACATTAGCAACATTTTATTGACTCTATTGCAGTACTACTTATCCCGCACAAACTCTTTTTGTGTGGGTGTAAAAATATATATATTTATTTACTCATGCAAACATACAGACACAATAAGACAAAGGCAGGTAGCTGCACAAAAGATTGTCTCTTTCAACAGGAAAAATCTGATCAGGTTGACATAATGGAAAG
Organism: Erythrolamprus reginae; assembly: GCF_031021105.1. Classification (NCBI taxonomy): domain Eukaryota; kingdom Metazoa; phylum Chordata; class Lepidosauria; order Squamata; family Dipsadidae; genus Erythrolamprus; species Erythrolamprus reginae. The sequence continues at coordinate 304,633,107 of NC_091950.1, read as the reverse complement.
GTTTTTATTTTCCCTACAGGCCAGTAGAATGCAGTCACATGTTTCCTATACATGGAGATAGAAATGGCGTTTTTGAATAACTACAGTGTTTTGTGGGCTGGTTCCCCAAGGAAAGATTGCTGTCAAAAGCTTTTAGGAGGCCCTGAGAAAACAAGCACTGAGAAAAGTTTAGCACTGCTTCCCAATTGCTTACAAGAGCTTCTCTCCACTTTTGCTGGAAACTTTCTCACTCAAAGACATGGAGTTAATTTGTGGGGAGAAAAAGCAAATTTCTGCCCAATTACATGTGCATCACTTACCGAAATGGGGGCAACTCATGTCAGATGATCCTGTAGATTTGTAGTTGTAGCTACTAAGCTTCTGCATTGTTCTGTCGGACTCTCTGGTAGAATCCTCCCAAAAATTCACAGGTACAAATTTCAGACACACACATGTTTGAAAATTCAAAACAATGTTTTTTATACTGAAAATTCACTTAAACCAAGCCCTCTTTTGGTATAGCAAAGAGCACTCGTTTCCAAACAAACTGGTAATTTGTACAAGTCCCTTATCAGTTCTTTGATACTAAGCTTGCAGCTGTGAGGCAATTCACAGTCCTTCTTTTTTCACAAAGTGAAACACACACTTTGCTCTGGTTTAGTTTCAAAGTGGGGAAAAATCAGCACACAAAAGGTCAAAGTCAGTAAAGCAGTCACCAAACACAACGATCAAATAATCCTCCACAATGGCCAAACCCACAGGCTGCTCTTTATAGCAGCCTCGCTAATTACCACAGCCCCACCCAACCACAGGTGGCCTCATTTTCTTTGATAATAATCTCTCAGTTGTTGTTGCCTATGCATCACTCTCCGCATGTGTGGCTGTATCATTAACTCTTGTTCTGAATCCAAGGAGGAGCTAGATAATTGATCTCCTTCTGAGCTGTCTGCCATACTCTCCTCCTCCCTGTCACTCATGTCTTCTTGGTCAGAGGAGTCTTCATCATCAGATTCCACCTGGGGCAAAACAGGCCTGCAGCATGTGGATGTCTCCCCCACATCCACAGTCCTTGGGGCAGGAGCAGGGTCAGAGCTAACCACAACATGCATGTGGCCATGTGGCTTGCTTTTAACAGCAAAGGAACTAAGAAACTGTTTATACTAAATCAAAACATTGCACCCAAGTGTTAGGCCACTGAGTCCAACCTTTTGCTTCATACGAGGATTCAAATTAAAGTATTCCTGGCCAATAGCTGTCCCTGCTTGGCTTGAATACATGCAGTGAAGGGAACTCAACAATCAAATAATTGATTCACTGTCAGACTGCTCTTACTCTTTGGATATAAACGCTCTGGTGGAAGAATAAAGTCAGAGACGCAAAAGTTTATTAATGAGATGTCACATCAAGAAGCTTTATTTTTCAGAAAAGAAGTGATTGTGAGATCAGACTGGTAGACCTCTGGTCAAATACTGTTTTTTAATCGAAGTGAACTTACTCTTAAGTCCGAAGAAGAGTTGGAGTCAGAAGAATGTGTCCATCACTAGTTTACATATTTACAACTGAAAGAACGGTTTAAATTAAATAAGTTACAGGTCTGACTTTGTTAAAAAAATGAATTTGAAATTGTACTGTAGTATTGCCAAAGTTTATACATTGTTATCGAAATTAAATTGGGAGAATAAATATGTGAAGCATTGCATGATTCAAAGTCTCAAAAGTCATCAATTCCATATTGAGCCTTTATCCACTCTTTCCTGAAAGGTAAAAAGATAACTGGTAATTTTACTATATTTTCTAGCTTCACCAAGCACTTGCATGCTCATTAATATTCTAAATCTTTTCTTTCTTTCTTTCTTTCTTTCTTCCTTTCTTTCTTTCTTCCTCTTTTTCTTTCTTTCTTTCTTTTTTCTTTCTTTCTTTTTTCTTTCTTCTTTCTTCTTCCTACTTTCTTTCCTTTCCCTTTCTTTCTTTCTTTCTTTCTTTCTTTCTCTCTCTCTCTCTCTCTCTTTCCTTCTCTTCCCTTCTACTTTTCCTCCTTTCTTATGGCCTTTCTGTTCAGAGTTCATAAATTTCTTGCAAACAAAGATTTATGGTGCTTTGTTTTGAGGCATGTCAGCTTCTGTGATGATGATAAAACAATTAAAGTCAAGTGGGGCTGAAAATCTAGTGAGATATCTTTGGTTAAAAAGAAGGCCTTATAACTATAATGTTAATGCTACCTGATCTGAGTAAACTGAAGATCACACCAGTAAACTGAAGATCCTATTTTGAGACCTCTTCATGTACCAAAATGTATCAGCTATTCAAGGGCATGCATAAATCCCTTGCCCAGGTGTAGAATTTTGAGCTATTGATTTGATTTTATAGAAAGTCAACTTAGAAATACATTCATCACCACCTTGTTGGCAATCTGCTTTTAAGATGATAGAGCATCTAGCTCTAAAGTGAGACTAGCCAACTCATTTATGATCATTTTTCCTACACAACCATATTTGCAAATGTAGAATTATAAAATGGTAAAATTGTAAAATGAGACACGATCCTGCATTATATATGTTATGAATAAGCCTATTTCTTTTTACTGAAAGCCATAATAAGAAAATAATTTTACTAAAGAAAATAGGATTCAATAAGAGTGAAGAAAGGCCAATTTCATTCTCTGCAAATGAATCCCCCAATTGGTCTCCAATTATTTTTAAGCCATTAGGAAAGATTGCAGAAAAGCTTTGCCATCAACTACAAGCTTTATTTGAGCAATTGTCCAGTATGCCTACATCTCTGAAATAAGATTTAAATTTTATTGAATTCTGAAGGTTTTCCTACTCCGAAGTTATGCAAATTGCATACATTAGATACAAGCCAGGCACTTATTAGAGACAGAAAAGAATGAGGGAGAAGAGGAGATGGATGGATGGATGGATGGATGGATGGATGACAAAGGGCAGAGAGAGATAATAGTAGGTAGAGAATAGAATGGAATTGAATAGAATGGAATGGAATAGAATAGAATAGAATTCTTTATTGTGATAGAATTATGTTTTATGATTGCCAGGTGTGATTGGACACACAAAGAATTTGTCTTTGGTGCATATGCTCTCAGTGTACATAAAAGAAAAGATACATTTGTCAAGAATTATGAGGTGCAACACTCCTAGGGCACAAATAAGCAATCAGGAAACAATCAATATTAATATAAATTGCAAGAATACAAGCAACAAGTTACAGTTATAGAGTCATAAGTGGGAGGAGATGAGTGATAGGAATGATGAGAAGACTAATAGTAATAGTAATGCAGTCTTGGTGAATAGATGGACAGCTGTGAGGGAATTATTTGCTTAGCAGAGTGATGGCATTCAGGAAAAACTGTTCTTATGTCTAGTTGTTTTGGTGTGCAGTGCTTTATAGCATCATTTTGAGGGTATGAGTTGAAACAATTTATGTCCAGGATACGAGGAGTCATTAAATATTTTCACGGACTACTTTTTGACTCATGCAGTATACAGGTCCTCAATGGAAAACAGGTTGGCAGTATTTTTTTTTCCTGCAGTTCTGATTATCATCTGAAGTCTGTTTCTTCTTGGGTTGCAGAATTGAACCAGACAGTTATAGAGGTGCAGATGACAGGCTCAATAATTCCTATGTAGAACTGTATCAGCTCCTTGGTCAATTTGAGCTTCCTGGGGGGCTTGCCAGCACCCCCCCGAACCCCGAACCCGGGTTCGGGGGGGTGCTGGCAAGCCCCCCAGGCCGGCTGCGACCTTTTAAAAGAGCCGTGCCGCTTCCCATCTGTCTCCTGAAGCCGAACGCTAAAGCCGAACTTCCGCGTTCGGCTTCAGGAGACAGCTGCGAAGTGGCGCGGGTGTTTTAAAAGGTCGCAGCCGGCCTGGGGGGCTTGCCAGCACCCCCCCGAACCCCGAACCTGGGTTCAGGGAGTGCTGGGAAGCCCCCCAGGCCGGCTGTCACCTTTTAAAACAGCCGGAAAGCCATTTTTTTGCGGGGGGGGTTTTGGTTGCACTGATTAATTGACTTTACATTGTTTCGTATGGGAAACAATGTTTCGTCTTACGAACCTTTCGTCTTACGAAACTCCCCCCGGCACCAATTAAGTTCGTATCTTAAGGTACCACTGTATTTTTTAAAATAAACTTTAATAAACAAACATGGTGAGTAATAACCTAAATGGTTGCTAAGGGAATGGGAAATTGTAATTTAGGGGTTTAAAGTGTTAAGGGAAGGCTTGTTATACTGTTCATAGCCAAAAATAGTGTATTTACTTCTGCATCTCTACTTCGCGGAAATTCACCTTTCGCGGGCGGTCTCGGAACGCATCCCCCGCGAAAATTGAGGGAACACTGTACTTCAAAAATTTGGGGAAAAGTTTTGATCCCAGGATAAATATTAAACATAATTGTTGTCATTTAACATTCTGTAAGTTCTCTCATTTATGTTGCTGCTACCATTTAAGAAATAATTCTCAGAAGATTTGGGGAAAGAGATATGTATACAGTATTCTAAAACTTATTCTTGAAGGGAAAGCTACTGTAGATGCATATGTATGTATTAAAGGAAAACCACTGGAGGAAAGTATGGAAGCCTGGAAGAAAGGAGAAACCCCCACTGCATAAAATACTTTAGAATACTCATATCAAATGACCTAAGTGCCAAAGCCCACTGCAACAACATAGCCAAAAATGCTTCAAGTGTTATTAACCTAATCCTACATAGCTTCTGCTCCAATAATCTCACACTACTAACCAGAGCATACAAAACTTTTGCCAGACCAGTCCTGGAATGCAGCTTATTTGTGTGGAACCCACATCGCATTTCAGACATGAACACTCTAGAAAATGTCCAGAGATACTTTACTCTACTCACAACAGAATATCCTACACAACTAGACTTACAATCCTAGGTTTAGAAAGCTTAGAACTTTGTCACCTTAAACACAGCCTAAGCATAGCCCATAAAATCATCTGTTACAATGTTCTTCCTGTCAATGACTACTTCAGCTTCATCTACAACATACATCCTGGAAACCCTCTCTATGAACCTGGCTACCTGTTCAGGAAAAATGGTAGTGTGTCTATTTACTGAGCTAATTTCCTCAAGACTAAGAGAACATGCCATACCAATATTGATACTCTAATCGTCTAATCTGTAAAGTATAGGACCAATATTTTAGCATATGGGAAATAACAATTGACATTCCCATTAATAAATCTCAAAACCATACAATTATTTTTCATTAAATTATACTAAATGCTTTAAAGTTCCTCCAACCAAGCTCTAACTATATGGTGAAGGGAAGAATTGTGTTTTCTATTATTATTCTGCTGTCTGTTTTAGAGGGTTGTTTTTGTTTTTGAATGTCATTTAATCTCTAATTTTCTGTAATAAATTATATTGTATTGCCCCTCAGTCTTTCCATGTAATACTGGGTGATGCAGCTAGATGTTGCTCCTGGGACAGCATTAATAGTCTTTTTGTCCTTTCTATAGAATGATTTTAATAAATATCTCCAAATAACTGGAACATTCAGAGTGATGGTGGATAAAATATTGTTTTAAATTAGCTTCAGCCTGGGCTGGCCTCCTGGGACCACAGTCTGCCGCTCAGCATGACTATTGCAAGAGAATAACATAGCAAGAGGCAACTAACTGGTCTGAAAAGAAGTTATAGAATAGATTTGAGGTTCAGAGGTAGCAAGGTGTCTATTGACCTGAGATTCTCACTTATCCAGGTTATGGTTGTCACAAAGGTGTTTTTTCAAGAGGCAACTGGTTATGACATCATTTATCTCCAGTCTACAACAGAGTCCTTTCAACAGTTCCAAGAAGGCTACACAATTATTTGCACCACTCAGGTGACACTGATGACCCAGATAAATCTCCAGGTGGCCTTAACTACTCACTAAAAGAATGCAAATGACCAACTGCCTATAAGGAGTATAAATCCCATCAGAGCTTGAGAAGCTTCTTGGATGACAAGTGAAATGTCTTCAAGGAAAAACCAGAAAAACCAGTTGCCTCTTCAAAAAGTACCTTTGTGAGAAAAAGCGAGTGATCCTGCTACATAACATTGATACATTTAATAATAATAATAATAATAATAATAATAATAATAATAATAATAATAATAATAATAAATTTATTAGATTTGTATGTCGCGGCTCACAACAATAACAACAATGTAACAAATCCAATATATTTAAAAGATATCTAAAAAACCCATTATTAAAACCATGCAACACAATCATACCATACATAAAAAATATAAGACCAGGGGTATCTCAATTTCCCCATGCCTGACGACATAGGTGGGTCTTCAGTAGCTTACGAAAGGCAAGGAGGGTGGGGGCGGTTCTGATCTCCGAGGGAGTTGATTCCAGAGGGCTGGGGCCACCACAGAGAAGGCTTTTCCCCTGGGGCCAGCCAGATGACATTGTTTAGTCAATGGGATCCGGAGGCCTACTCTGTGGGACTTTATCGGTCACTGGGATTCGTGCGGCAGAAGACGGTTCCGAAGGTATTCTGGTCAGATGCCATGAATTTCTTCACACTAGCTTGTGTGGAGCAATTAAGAGGACTTTAGAGGGAATGGAACTTGTCAGAAAATCCATTCTTTGAACTGGTATAGCTGTTTACCACCCACCCTTTCCAATACATACTAGCTTTTGCTACTGGTATGATAATCAGTCTGAAGAATGCTATTTGAGATTAGTCTGATTATTAGATGTGGCTAAGATATAGTTGGAAGTTAGAGGACTCTGTGCCTGGAGGGATCTGGAGAACTGAGCTAGTAAGAATGAAGGTTGGCTTGAACAGCTTTTCAAAGCTGATATTCATAATCAAAAGAATTTTTGGTAAGCAGATAAACAGTATTAAATCTGTTTATGTGTTGGAGGTCATTCAAAACGACTTTCCCTCAATGTCCACTTTCAAAGTCTTGCAATTGTATCCAATCCTGCTGAAAAAAGTATATGAATAGATATCTCCATTAAAACACACACACACACACAAGCTTTTACAATGATGGTGGCAAAAAAAATCCATCTGTCACTAATTTATTCAAAAAGCAAAAATGTTAAGCTGGAAGATGTTTAAAGTGACTCAGAAACAAATATCTTAAATGAGTGGTTCAAATTGAAAAAATCCATTATCAAGATCATTGTTCCAAATAATGGTTATTTTAATGTGGTATCCAAAAATAATGCTGCCCACACTGTAAATCATCCTTTGTCTGACATTTATGTCTGCCAAATAACAGGTTAATGTTAATGCTAGCACATCAAATATACAAGCGGCTGTAATCTCAGATCAGTAAATATGACCTAGAGTTTCTTGCCCAGACTCAATGATGTCCCACCTATCCATGCTGAGCTCATGTTGTCACAATGGATCCTCCACTTTTACATTGGCCATAATCCAGCCTAACCAATGGATATCCCTGCTACCAAATGTGGTTAGAATTTCTAAAGTTGGCTTAAGAAACAGCTTGGAGCAATATAGGAATCATGCAACTTAGGCTGTCATGTGGACTTGATTTTATTGGCTTCCACAAGGTCTAATCCATCAGCTTTGAAGACTAGATTTTTCTTCTCAGGCTGATTCGTATTGCTAGTCCACAAAGAATAAAAACTATGCCTCTAAAATATCTTTTCAGGAGCCTCTAAATTGCATCCTGAAATCCCAGCATGTGCAAATCCATGTATAGTTTGAGTGAATTGAACTTTGCATGAAATCCTCAATCAAACATTTTCAAAAATTACCACACTGAAGGAAGTAGGTGTCAATCAATGCTCAGAACAAGCCATGTAAGACATGTGATTATGAAATGCTTCTTTCATTCACTTAATTGGTTCTGATTGTAACACTTTTGTGCTTCCAGATTGTACTTCCAGATGCCAATCTCAGGTGACAAGAAGGAAACTGTTTCCGGAAATAGCAACCTAGTGAGAATATAGCATGTCAAGCCATGGGAAACAGAGCTGCTTTCTCTTGCAGTGCTCAGACAGAAAAGATAGGAAAAGATAAGAAAAGTTGTCAAAAAACACCAACATGAAGAAAATAATATTAGCATCTCCATCCTTGAGTTGATGGAGGAACCAGAATGCACCACAGAGATAATTACTTTTCAAAAGTGCATAATAGGAACCCAAAAAGCTAGACTTGTGAAAGGAAGAGGGAACTTTTGACATTCAATATTCTGAATTAATTCTTTTTATGGCTTGAAGAATTATCAGAAGTTGGGTCCTAAAGACCAGGAGCCACTTACCAAAGACACAGAGAAATCCTTGGATAGTAAAAAGGAACAGCATTGAAATGATTAGGAGTGAGTGAGCTTTTTAAAAATTCATTTTAAAAATAATCAATTTAAAATTATTTTTAAAAAATAAATAAATGCCTGACATCTTACAGGATTACCAATTTTTTCAAGATTTAGACAATCTTAACCCAAAATCTTGGGAAAAATTAGAATACTTTCCCAAGTCTCCTGTGATTTCAAATTGTCTTCAAATCCTCACTGATTTGGAGATCACAAGATCCTGACCATTTTTCTCCTTTTATTTTAATATGTGATGATGGTGATGATCATTATGATCATGATGATGGTTTCATGATAAGGATTGTGATTACAAAGCTCAACAAATTTGCAGTTGCTTTGGTACTTATAATTATTACATTTCTGATTCTGCTATATTAGAAATCCAATGTAACAGTTGTCTCTGCCACCCTACCCACCTTTCTTTTCCCCTTAACCTCCAAAATTAGTCTTAAAGTTCTAGCATTATATAACTCAAGCACTCCTAGCCATAGAGTGAAGAAATTGAAAACCTGCAATAAAACATCTGTGGTCAATTATCGCACACAGAGGAAGCGATGGAATATAACGGTTGCCCTTTCCTCGCTCCCCACGCTCTCATATTATGTTGCCTCCTCCACTTCATTTCCTTGGGTGAGCATTACTCATCTGTCCTCTAGTAATCCAGTATAGCATGGCTGAGGAAATGTGACTCAACAGAATGAATATGCATAGTGTGGCCATGCAGAACTTTGCTTTGCTTTGGTCATGCTGCACCTCTTTGAAGTGCAGTATGATGCAATATTTATTTATTTATTTATTTATTATTACTTACTTACATACTTACTTACTTACTTACTTACTTGCTTACTTACTTACATACTTACTTACTTACATACATACTTACTTACTTACTTACTTACATACTTACTTACATACTTACTTACTTACATACTTTCTTACATACTTACTTACTTACTTACTTACTTACTTACTTACTTACTTACATACTTACTTACATACTTACTTACATACTTACTTACTTACTTACTTACTTACTTACATACTTACATACATACTTACTTACTTACTTACTTATTTATTTGATTTCTATGCTGCCCTTCTCGAGGCAACTCAGAGCAGCGTAAAACATTAATATAACAATATATAAGAAATCTAATATCTCTAACATATGAAAATTTACTTAAAAAAAACATTTAAAAGATCTCTTGGACACTCGCATTCATTCATCCAATCCAGTCATATCTCACATCACCTGCAGACAGTCTCATCAGTCACAGCCCCCATGCCTGCTGGCAAAGGTAGGGTTTTAAAGCTTTACAAAAGACCAGGAGGGAGGGGGCAGTACATATCTCCAGAGGGAGTTCGTTCCAGAGAGCCGGGGCTGCCACAGAGAAGGCTCTTCCCCTAGGCCCTGCCAGTTGACATTGTCTGGCCGACGGGACCTGGAAAAGGCTCTGTGGGACCTAACTGACCACTGGGATACATGAGGCAGAAGACGGTCCTGAAGATAATCTGGTCCTAAGCCATGTAGGGCTTTATAGATCATAACCAGCACTTTGAATTGGGCCCAGAGACCAATTGGCAACCAGTGCTGCTCGCGGAGTGATGTTGAAATGTAGGCAGATCTTGGTAGTCCCACTTTAGCTCACACGGCTGCATTTTGCACAATTTTTATTCTTTGAACAGTCTTCAAAGGCAGCTCCATGTAGAGAGCATTGCAGTAATCGAACCTCGAGGTGATGGCATTGGACCAGAATACCTCCGGAACTGCCTTATACCGCACGAATCCCAGTGGCCGATAAGGTCCCACAGAGTTGGCCTTCTCCGGGTCCTGTTGACCAAACAATGTCGTCTGGCGGGCCCCAGGGGAAGAGCATTCTCTGTAGTGGCCCCGGCCCTCTAGAATCAACTCCCCCCAGAGATTAGAACAGCCTCCTCCCTCCTTGTCTTTCGCAAATTACTCAAGACCCAACTATATCGCCAGGCATGGGGGAAATGAGACACCTCCCCCAGGCTTTTATATTTTATGTTTGGTATGTATGTGTTGTATGGTTTTTTAATTGTTGGGGTTTTATATATCTTTTTCTTTTAATATTAGATTTGTCTTACTGTTATATTGTCTTTTACTATTGTTGTGAGCCACCCCGAGTCTTCGGAGAGGGGCGGCTTACAAATCTAATAAATTGTTGTTGTTGTTGTTGTTGTTGTTGTTGTTGTTGTTGTTATTATTATTATTATTATTATTATTATTATTATTATTATTATTATTATGGCATGAGTGACTGTGAGAAGTGAAATAGCACCTCAGCCCCTTTTCTACTTTGCCCTTTCCACACAGGACAAGAAACAATGGGTGGAAACTAGCCAATGAGGGAAGCAACCTGGAATTAAGGAGAAACTTGCCAAATGTGAGAACAATTAATCAGTGGAACAACTTCAGAAATTTCGGGTGCTCCATGACTGGAGATGTTTAAGAAGAGACTGGAGAGCCACTTGTCTGGAATGGTATAGGGGCAGGGGTGTCAAACTCAAGACCTGTGGGCTACAAACACTCTGTGGGGTGCTTAGATCTGGTCTGTGGGGCCGTCCTGGAAACAGCAAAGGACTGGCCCATTGTTCCTCTGACAGAAAAAATATTTTTCCATGCCTCCCTTCCCCCCGAGCTCCATTTTCACTGGCAGAGAGCGGAAGGAAGCCATCACAGCTGAAAATGGAACCCTCGAGGGCCGTATATGGCTCTCCTAGTCTCCATTTTCACTGGCAGAGAGCTACAGGAGGCCATCACGGGTGAAAATGGAGACTGGGAGGGCCACATGTTGCCCTTCTGTTCTCCTTTTTCACTGGCAGGGTGCTAGCAAAACAAACTACTAGCAAAAGTGAATTCTCCCCCAGCCCCACCTGGCCCACCAGAGGTACCCACAACACGACTGATGTCCAGATGGTCCACCTACATGTGCCCATCTGGAAATGCCCATTCAGCCTCCTGAGGTTAAACACAACCCGGATGCAGCACTCAATGAAATTGAGTTTGACACCCCTAGTATATGGTCTCCTGCTTGTGCAGGGCGTTCAACTAAGAAGATGCCTTCTAACGCTATTCTATTCTAATTCTAATTCACTTCTAAAAGAGCCTCTGCAATTATAGGAGCATTGGAACACATTCACAAATGAATTGAAGCAACCCAGTTTTGGCCCAATAGGGAGGAAAGTGAGAAGAATTTTTAAAAAATGAGGAAGGGGGGGGGGAAGATGCAGCTGAAAAATGGGAGAAAATGACATATGTGGCACACTGTCCTTTATTCACTATACAGGGTTTTCTGATGTGTGAATGCATCAAGCACAAAGAAACTCATCCAGGCCTTTTCTGTGTCGATTCCAGATGATTCTACAAGGTTAAGGTAACCAATATGTTCTACCATGCTGTACCCTGACATAATTCTAACAGCCTTCTCTATAATTAACTTTCCTATTATCAGAGATGCAAGCAAGGTTTTGAACATTTTAGTAGCATGAGAAAATAATAGCAGCTATCTCGGAGAAATGGTCGTTTAAATATCAGCTTATGGGAAAATGATACATTTGTTCCCCTCAGAGATACTGCTCTTCAAATGTCTTTACTTATTTGCCCGCTGGCTGGTTTACTTAAAGTATTTGTACATCATCCTCTTTCGTAATGGCGGTTACAAAATAACTGACTAGAGATGATGGGAGCGGAATGTTCCTGAATATAACTCCAAAGCTGAGTTATATAGTCAGAAAACACTAACAAATGATGAGTAATTTCCAGATCGCACAACAGGTTTATGTGCCATATTTGACAAATATCTCTGCGTCATTAACAAATGAATATGTTCACTATTGCTTTGCTACATATTACGAGCCAAGAGTATCAACTAAATAGTGTGCTGTGTGCCCAGTCAACCTTCTGATAAATAATTTACTTTTTGGTTACCCATGCTGTGAGCATTTTGCTTCTCATGTTTCTTGCCCACAGGCAGAGCCTTTTAATAATTTTCATTCCCCTCTCCGGATTGTACATGTAACACTATTTTCCCCTAGCTTTCCAGAAGTGTAATTTGCTACTCCTTAAATTTAAGGGTGACAGGAATTGTGATCCCCGGATGCCTGTTATGTTTTTTCCCCCACATTAACAGTTCATAAGCAGAAAGAACATTTTCCACAGCTTTGTTGTTAGAGTTCCAAAGAAACCCATTTTTTTTCAGAAGCTACCAAACTATTGCCATGTGTAATCTCCTCATGCACCACAGGGGTCCATTCATCATTCTTTGGACATGAGCAATAAGCAATGTACCCATCTGGGTGAATATAGGTCTGGTTAATGTGTTGCTAAAGCATTCTGGTAATGTATAGGTATAAAATTAACAATCTGAAACATCAACTAATTTAGGCTGTGTGTGTGCCCACACAAGTGTGTGCACTTGTGTGCAGTTATCAGTAAGGAGCAATTAATGAAATCAAGTTAAAAGAATCATCTTTATGAGGCTGAGATAAAACAATCAGGTAGGACTTCACCTCTTGTTCCCATTCACAATGGCAGCTTCCAGAAAAGATTACAGCCAGATGTTATGTCTGTCCCCGCTGATGTGGAAATTATGATGAGCAGCAAGAGCAGTGATGAAAGAATAATTTAAAAATAATTAACAAGAATGATTTGCACAGGGCCATGGGATAAAGGCTTTATTTTCATCAGCTGTACTAAGTGATGAGATTACTCCTCCTGTAAAAGCATTGCACATTTGGAGACTTTTTTAAAAAAGGGAGGAGGGAAATGGAGAAGAGACAGGACACGCTGGGTTCCATGAATACAGGCTTGGCGGTCATGTGATAGTGGGCATGGCTTTGTAGTCATGTGACTGGGGGGAGTGGTTTGGCAGTCATGACTGGGTGAGGGTTTGCTGGGTGATCATGTGACTAGTGTTTATGTGACTGGGTGGGCGTGGCCAACTTGACGTCACTCATGTCAAGAGTTAGGGTTAGGATGTTTGGCCTCTCCTGAGTTTTTGGCTTTTGAGGCTGGCCTGGTTTCCTTCTCCACCTCAGAGATACTTCCTCCCACTCCTGACTGCTCCTCCCTGTTGCTGCCACGAGAGACTGACTCTCTCTCTCTCTCTCTCTCTCTCTCTCTCTCTCTCTCTTTCTCTCTCCCCTCCCTCTCTCCCCTTCTAAAACAGAGGAGGCCTTGTATTAAGATCACTTTAATACGGAATGCATGCCAGACAGGCAGGTACAGGCTTAAGAAATCAAACAACACAAACAGAGTTATATAGCAAGCCTCGGCTGAGGCAGGAACCAATCATATATACAGTAGCTTTCCCGCTTACAAAGTAACTATGGAACGCGCCCTATCAGAACCTTGGATAGGGACGCCAATCGCACGGCTCTAACCCGCCGGCTGTTTCTAAGCAAACACAGCACTCCTCACCCCTTGATTGACACATACATAGTCCTTTAAATATGCCGGTTTGTAGCGCACTCTCTCTGAACGCCGGGGCATGCCCGCCTGCTCGGGAATCCTTCCCAAATTTGATTCTTGCATTCCCTCATCTGAATTCCGAACTTCCTCACCCCTTAAAGATTCCGAGGATGCGTTTTCCCCTGACAGTCTGACGGGCAGCTGTAACGGACTAAGAAACGATCCAGACTGCTCCTCATCTCCTTCCCTTTGCACATCGCTTGCCCTGTTAATCCGGATCTGGTCTAAGTGCCTCTTCCAAACCCTTCCATCTTCCAGTTCAATTTCAAAAGAGCGAGGCCCCAGCTCTCTCCTTACGGTTCCCCTTTCCCAATTCTGACCCCCTGAGTAAGCCCTGACAAACACAGTGTTACCAATTTTTACCTGCCGGGTTGGGGTTACTGGCCACTGCACCGTTTGAGAATACCATGGGTGCAGTCTGTCAAGAATGATGCGGAGCTTGCGACCCATCAAAAGTTTGGCTGGGGTTTTTCCTGTAGCCACACACGGGGTGGAATGTTGCGCTAGCAACAAATCTGCTAGCCTTTCCTGCCAAGAGCCCTGTGGCATCCTCTTAAGGGCGTCTTTTACAGACCTAACTGCCCGTTCCGCCTGGCCATTACTGGCCGGATGCCAAGGCGAGCTTAACGCATGTCTGATGCCAGCAGATGCCAAGAATGACTCAAAGTGCACTGCTGTGAACTGGGGACCGTTGTCCGAAACGAGAAGGTCGGGGAACCCATGAGTGGCAAATAAAGTCAGAAGGGCGTCTATGACAGCTTGAGCGCAAGTAGATCTGAGCAGGACAACCTCTACCCATTTCGAATGGGCATCCACGACGATCAGGAAGGTCTGTCCCATAAAGGGACCGGCTAAGTCAATGTGTATGCGAGCCCAGGGACCTGCAGGCGGCTCCCATGCCAGTGGCTCGGCTCGAGGAGGGAAAGGGCGACTTTCCTGGCAAACTGCACATCCAGCGACCCTTAACTCCACCGCCTTATCCAACCCCGGCCACCACACATAGTCCCGAGCTAAGCTCTTCATGCGCACGATGCCAGGGTGACTTCTGTGCAACATTGCCAACACCTGGCCCCGCAAAGTTTCCGGAATTACCACCCTGCTTCCTCGCAGCACCACCCCTTTTTCTACAGAGAGCTCTGACTGACATCTAAAAAATGGAACAAACTCCTCAGCAGGGGCTGTGGCTGGCCATCCTCTTAATACCCATTGCCTTATTTGGGACAGAATGGCATCTCGACCGGTCACTCCAGCCACTTCGGTTGCAGAGATGGGAATTCTACTCTCAGATAGAGCAAACACGGAGCACGTCGGAGCAGGGTCGACGAGAACATCAGGCAGCGGACATCTGCTCAGGGCATCAGCGTGTGCTATGTGGCGTCCAGGCTTATAGGTCAACGTATAACTATAGTTCGCTAGAAAGATGATCCAGCGTGACATCCTTGGTGATAAGACTACTGGACTCTGACGGCTTCCTGATAAAAGCCCCAGCAGTGGTTGGTGGTCTGTGACCAATTCGAACTGCCTTCCATATAAATAATCGTGGAACTGCTTGACCCCCGCAATAAGTGCCAGCGCCTCCTTGTCTATATGACCATAATTTCTTTCAGCTGGTGCCAATGTGCGAGAGAAAAATGCCAGAGGGGCTTCGGCTCCATTGGGCAGCCTGTGACTAAGGACAGCGCCCACCCCATGTTGTGAAGCGTCGCAGGTCAAGATTAATGGTAAACCTGGAGAGTATTGGGCCAGCACATTGTTGGACAACAGTAAGTCCTTGACCCCATTAAATGCCGATTCTTCCCTTCCTCCCCAGTGCCAGTTCGAATGCTTGTCCAAAAGCCGGTGCAAAGGTTCGGCCACCGACGCTTTATGCGGGATGAAGACCGCGTAAAAATTTAAAAGTCCTAAAAAGGCTTGTAACTCAGCCTTGGAACGTGGCCTGGGGGCATCCCTAATCGCCCGTGTCTTTTCAGGGGTGGGGTGAATTCCCTCCCCATCAACAATGAAGCCCAGAAATTCCACCCTTGGGACACCGAAAACACATTTCTTTTCCTTTAGCTTAAGCCCCGCGTCCCTGAACTTGGACAAAACCTTCCTTACTCGTTCCATCAGTTCCTCTGTGGAACTCCCCGACACCAGGACGTCATCGAAGTATGGCACCGTGCCATCGAGCCCATATAGTAACCTCTCCATCAGGCCTTGGAATAGTCCAGGGGCAATAGAGACCCCAAATTGTAAACGGTGACACTTGAAAACCCCCCGATGGGTGATGATTGACTGCGCCTCTGCAGCCAGGGGGTCAACGGGAAGCTGCTGATAAGCCTGAGATAAATCCAGCTTCGCGAACACACGACCCTTTCCCAAAGTGTGCAGCAGCTGTTGCACCACTGGCAACGGATATGAATGGTGTGCCAACGCTTTGTTAATGGAACATTTGTAGTCCCCACACAGCCTAATTCCCCCATCCCCCTTAAATGCAATGACCACCGGGGTTTCCCATTTAGCCTGATCCACTGGCTCTAGCACCCCTTGGGCGATCAGTCTGTCCAGTTCCTCATCAACTTTCGGCCGGAGGGGAATGGGCACCCTACGGGCTTTCAAACGGACTGCCGGTTCTTGTGGGTTTAAACCGAATGATATCGGGGTTCCCTTATAACAACCCAACTGACCATCAAATACGGTAGGAAACTCCCGCGCCAAAATCTCAAACCTCCCCATGTCATTTACAGCATTCACCCCAGTCACTGAGAGTCCCAAAGCCTTGAACCAGTCCAAACCTAAAAGATTAGAGAAAGGTCCATTAATAACAATAAGAGGTAATTTGCCCACGAAAGTTTTGTAACGGACTGGAAAACGGCCCTCCCCCACAATAGGTATTGGTGTCCCTTGATAGTCTTTCAGTTGCACAGAGCATGGAGACAGGCGACCTCTGCTGATAGCTGGAAAACAGCGCTTCAATGTTGCCCACGAAATTAAGGAATGGGCAGATCCAGTGTCCACTTGCATAGGGCACCTCGAAGTGCCCAACTGGACCTCCAACGAGATCTTTTCCGCTGAACTGGACATCTCCTTCACGAAAGTAGTAGCCATACGTGGCCGACTATAGATAGCATTGCAATCCTCACGCCGGTTGGAGGGAAATTTTTTCTGCCATCGGGGACTAAAACTCTGGGGCTCCCGTTGCTCTCGGCCAGTGGCTGTAGAAACTCTGCGAGAACGGCAAACCCTGGAAAGGTGCCCTTTGGCACCACAATGCCAACACACGGCCTCACGGGAAGGGCAGGAGGACCTCAGATGGTTGCCCCCACAGCCCTGACAAGGTGCCTGGGGTGGCCTGGGACGGGTAACAGGAGCGTCTCGGTTCCTATTCACAGCCAATTTACACACCTCCTCCTCCTCTGCTTCATGACTGCCATCCTCTTCTGGAAGAACGGTGGCCTTATCAGCGGCTACCACAGTCTTTCGGGTAACATTGACGGTGCTGTCCATGGCTGCCAGCGATTGCGTTGACAGCTCAAACGCACGAGCCTCCGCTAGCGCCGCTTGAAATGTCAAATCCCTAATGGCTAGGAGACGCCGCTTAAGCCGACCGTCTCTCACCCCTATTACAAGCCTGTCTAGGAGATAATCATTCAGGTCTGCAAATTCGCAATAAAGTGCCGCTCGGCGCAAGGCGGCCACATAGTCATTTATAGACTCTCCCTCAGCTTGGTTCCGCTGGTAAAATTTATAGCGCCTCGCACACCGAGACGGAGCCGGGGCATAATGATCTTGTAAGGTTTTTAAAAAGTCCTCCCAAGAGACATCGTGGATTGAAGTAGGGGCAAACAATGCTCGGGCCATTTCGAACATCTCGGGGCCACAAAACCCCAGGAAATAAGATCTTTTCCTGTCTCCGGAAATTTCCGTGTACCCATTGGAGATTAAGAAGCAATCGAAACGGGCAACATAGGAGTCCCATGTCTCCCCTTGGGGATTGAAGGGGGCGAAAGTAAGCTGCACTGACATTGTCACTTACGTCCAAAGTCCAAGCATAGAATTCCTGAAGGAATGGCGAGAATCCTCGTCGCCAGTAAAACAGAGGAGGCCTTGTATTAAGATCACTTTAATACGGAATGCATGCCAGACAGGCAGGTACAGGCTTAAGAAATCAAACAACACAAACAGAGTTATATAGCAAGCCTCGGCTGAGGCAGGAACCAATCATATATACAGTAGTTTTCCCGCTTACAAAGTAACTATGGAACGCGCCCTATCAGAACCTTGGATAGGGACGCCAATCGCACGGCTCTAACCCGCCGGCTGTTTCTAAGCAAACACAGCACCTTCCTTGGGTGGATCTGTGGGGAGGAGTAGGTTTTCTTAGTGGCTTCCTTGCTGGGCTTGAGGAGGGAATGAGGTGGAGTTGTTGTCCAAGGGCAGATAGTGGCCTTGAGAGAATCCTTATTTGGGCAGAGGCAAAGAAGAAAAGCCACCGCCCTCCTCCACCTATGGCTCCTGTCCAGCACTCTCTCTTCTCTGTCCTCTTCACCTCCCAGCACTTGTTTTCCAGCCCCAAAAAGCTCTTTCCCTATTTCCCACTGAGGAGGGCGGTGGCTTTTTTTGCCTTTTCTTACCTTTAGGCAGCTAAGACAACTTTGTTCTTAAAGGCTGCTCCATGCCTTTTGATCTTTCTCGGGCACAGAAAAAAGTGATCCTGTGAAGGGACTAAGTCTTCTGATGAACCTAGAAGCTTAGAGGCTTCTTTTCCTCCCAGTTGCTGGTTCAGGGCTCCCAAAACTCAGCTTCTGCACATGTGCAGAAGGAAAAAAAATGGGGGGGGGGGGGGAATCCCTGATTTAAAATAAAAAAAATAAAAACAATTTTTTAAAGATGGCGGTGCCCAAAGACCAGCACCAACTGATCCAGTTCAGTAACATCATCATGACATCACCAGCGGGTTGCTACTGGTTTGGGCAAACTGGTCCAAACCATGAGGAACCCACCCCTGTGCTGTATGAACTTTATTCAGTTTGATCACAGGATCAAACAGTTTAAAACAAATAAGCTGTTCTGAATCTCACTATTTTGGTAGCCAAAACTGTACAGGATCTGCCATCTCTAATAATTATAAAAAACTAAGAAGCAAAGGGGGGAAATGGGATTAAAATTAAATATAAAGAAATCCAAACAGATGACAACAAATGAATCACCAAATAATCCAATCCTGGGTTCTCACTTGAAGCACAATAACCAAACTCAAATTATCCTGCTTCACATAACTCTCATAGAAGCACTGAGACTAGGAAAAGTAGCACAACAGAAGAAACAGATAACCAGCAGGAAGTTGAATGGACTCATTTAGTTGTGATGAAAGACCCAAAAATAATTAGGAGCAGATCATCGTGGAGAAAATCTATCTATATAATCGCTAACAGTTGAAAATGACTTGACGACAAATAATCAATTAACAAAATCGATGGAAGAGTAGAATCAACAATGTTGTGCTGGTCAATGGCTACTATTTTTTTTAAAAAAGATAATGACTATCATCACCTGTTTCATTTCAGGAAGAATAAAGAGAGATCCCTTTCCTGTGTAATATGCTATCCAGATAAATCCAACAACTAGGTAATCAGTTTTCTGGGCTTAGATATAAAGGGTCCTATCTAATGGGTTATTAATATCACAGATGCATTCCAGTGACAATACAATACTGAGATGTTCCTGAGAACTTCAGGGACAACAATTACATGGTTCTTCTCTGTGGTTGTTTTAGCAGTATAATAGAAAGAGAACAAGAGCATATGCAGCATCAGAAGCCTCATTCTGTTTTTGCCTTCTGAGCCATGGGGGGGGGGGGGGATTATAGCAGGTTCATAAGTGATCCCGACATTAAAGTCTCCCTTTCAGACAGCTGAGCCTTCTTGGCTCTCATTATCTTCTAATTGGACAGGACAGTAGACTACCCTTATCTGTCATCTCTCTTCAGATGGTAAGAGTAATGAGCAGAATATGCTTATTTGCTACATGGCTTTCCTGTGATGAAGTCAGGCACATGGATAATCCTCCGGAGAAACTTTGGTGCAGTGTTTCCTCTGGCAATCATCCCAAACCCCCCCCCCCCTAAAAGTTAGCCAGGTTTTCAGTTTTCACTTCCTACACCTACAAAACTTCATGTTTATATAAGTAATCATTATGTATGATTATGTATGCAATATATTGGTGATAAGTGATAGATAGATAGATAGATAGATAGATAGATAGATAGATAGATAGATAGATAGATAGATAGACAGACAGACAGATAAACAGATAGACAAATTATAGAGTTGCACAAAAGCTTATTTTTCCAAGGTGATCACACTAGGCAGAAGATAGACAGAAGACGATAGTCTTTAAGTACAGTATCTACCAGAAAACATCTACCAGTAGAAGTATCTACTTTATTGGTAGGAAAAGCTATGGCAAATTCCCTAGCCCTGATCTTGCACAAAGAGTTCTCTATTTCTCTGTATACAGATATTCCCTTGTTACAAATGCCAAATATGTGTTGTATATTTCCTTTTGTAAAGAGAAACTAAGCGCAAATCAATATGGAAAAAAAGATGCTGATACTTCAAACTAGCAAAAGAGTTCATTGATTCGATTTGATTGGCTATCCATCACAGCAAGGGACTTTCGGCAGTTAACAATCTTAAAATAAATTAAAAACAAATTCTCATTCGAGATACAAATTATAAGCACAGCGTCTGAGGAAATATTATTATTAATGGTTGCTAATAGAACCAAGAGATAGGACCCTTTGCACTCTCAGGGTCCCACGCCTGGGTACAGAGACATGCCTTTAATGCTTTCAAAAAGTCAAATGGGTCGTGCCCTCCTAATCTCTAGAGAGACAATATTTCATACATCAGGAGCTACAGCAGAAAAACCATGTCTCTTGAACCCGACAAGCTGACATTCCCTGGCCAATGAAACCTGGAGCAGTCTTATCCTGCTGGACCTGATCAGACTGGAACAACTGGAAAAAAAGATGGTTCCTGGGGTACTGAGAAGGACCTTTAAAGATCACAATTGGCAACTTGAATTCCACTCAGAAGCAGACTGGCAACACATACAGCTCATGTAGTAGTGGTGTTACATGTACAAGTAACTAACGACATTTACCACATAATTTGCAGCAGTTGGAGCTTCTGAATATTGGATAAACTTTAAAAAATAAGAGAGTACTAGCATTGGAAGGACATGATCTACAAGCAGGGTGGCACTTTTTTTATGGGACAATAAATATAAAGCACACCAATACTTCCAAAGATACCACATTAGATTATCTATTTTAGCAGTATGGATAAAAATAAAACAATGAATATATAGGGGAATCCCTGTCTGGTTCTCATAATTAGAGACATTTGTACACCCAAAGTTCCTAAACCTGGGGAAAGTAATCACCTATAGAGAAATCTTAAATCAAGATGGAGAGATAAAAATTAGGAAAGAACTACTAGAGGATAGGATTGATTTGGAATGGTGAACATACCTTCCGATTAAGTCACAATATCTAAAAGATAAGAAAGAACTAATGGTAATATATAAAATCTTTCTAGGACCAGAGGATAAGACAATAAAGAAAATTTACCAATATTTATTGGAATACAAAATGGTAGAAAAACAAGTTAAAGAAATTTTGATTATTTCAGCACAAAATTTCAGGTACAACATTAATTTGGATAGATGGCAAGAACTATGGGGTAGGAATAGAAAATTGACTGGCTACAGCCTATAAAGAAAACCTATATTAATTTATTTATTATTTATTTATTTATTTATTGGATTTGTATGCCGCCCCTCTCCATAGACTCAGGGCGGCTAACAACAGTAATAAAAACAGCATATAAACAATCCAATGTTAAAACAGTTAAAAACCCTTATTATAAAACCAAACATACATACAGACATACCATGCATAAAATTGTAAAGGCCTAGGGGGACAGAGTATCTCAGTTCCCCCATGCCTGGCGGCAGAGGTGGGTTTTAAGAAGCTTACGAAAGGCAAGGAGGGTGGGGGCAATTCTAATCTCTGGGGGGAGTTGGTTCCAGAGGGCCGGGGCCGCCACAGAGAAGGCTCTTCCCCTGGGTCCTGCCAAGCGACATCGTTTAGTTGACGGGACCCAGAGAAGACCCACTCTGTGGGACTTAACTGGTCGCCGGGATTCGTGTGGCAGAAGGCGGTCCCTAAGATAATCTGGTCTGGTGCCATGAAGGGCTTTATAGGTCATAACCAACACTTTGAATTGTGACCGGAAACTGATCGGCAACCAATGCAGACTGCGGAGTGTTGGTGTAACATGGGCATATTTAGAGAAGCCCATGATTGCTCTCGCAGCTGCATTCTGCATGACCTGAAGTTTCCGAACACTTTTCAAAGGTAGCCCCATGTAGAGAGCATTACAGTAGTCGAGCCTCGAGGTGATGAGGGCATGAGTGACTGTGAGCAGTAACTCCCGGTCCAAATAGGGCCACAACTGGTGCACCAGGCGAACCTGGGCAAAGGCCCCCCCCTTGCCACAGTCGAAAGATGTTTCTCTAATGTGAGCTGTGGATCAAGGAGGACGTCCAAGTTGCGGACCCTCTCTGAAGGGGTCCATAATTCAATATATAAAACGTTCTATAGGAAGCACATTCCACCAACAAAAAACCTTTAACACAATGTTGGAAAGGTAAAATAGTGAAAGCGTTTTATTACCGT
Source organism: Erythrolamprus reginae (assembly GCF_031021105.1). Lineage (NCBI taxonomy): Eukaryota > Metazoa > Chordata > Lepidosauria > Squamata > Dipsadidae > Erythrolamprus > Erythrolamprus reginae. The sequence continues at coordinate 304,610,584 of NC_091950.1, read as the reverse complement.
ATGTGGTGGTTGTGTAATAAAGCAAGGAAATTTTGGAACCAGATTAAGATATGGCTAGAAGACATCTTAAGTAAGAACGTAGAAATGAAACCAGAACTGTTTTTACTAGGAACTATTCATGAAAAATATGAAAAAGGACAGATCTATATGTTTTTTTACCCATACAATTTGAAGTAATGTGTCATTCTTTTTATTTTCTTTGAAGAAAAATCTCATTTATTTTTCCATAAATTGCTGAAATTCTTTTTCTTTCAATAAGTCTTGATTTAATCTCCACCTAGCTTTTTTTTTGTCCTTTCCAAATAGTTGTGGTTATGGTTATGGTCAGCCCACATACCTGTTTCACAGGGGTCGCCTAAGACCATCAGAAAAAACATATTTCCAATGGTCTTTTTATTTATTCATTTGTTCAATACACAATGCATATGGAAGAGAATAGACATGAAGTAATATATATAAAGATAATATGTAAAAATAGAGAAGATATATGAAAGGAAGAAAATATATATGATATATGAGATAAAGGAAAGACAATTGGACAGGGGATGAAAGGCACACTAGTGCACTTATGTACGCCTCTTACTGACCTCTTAGGAACCTGGAGAGGTCAATCGTGGATTGTCTAAGGGAGAAATGTTGGGGGTTAGGGGTTGACACTATTGAGTCCGGTAATGAGTTCCATGCTTCAACAACTCGATTGTTAAAGTCATATTTATTACAGTCAAGTTTGGAGCGGTTAATATTAAGTTTGAATCTGTTGCGTGCTCTTGTGTTGTTGCGGTTGAAGCTGAAGTAGTCATTGACCGGTAGGACGTTGCAGCATATGATCTTGTGGGCAATACTTAAATTGTGTTTTAGGCACCATTGTTCTAAGCTTTCTAGACCCAGGCACCATTCCTCTCTCTTTCTCCAGGCAGACCCACCGACATTCAAATAAACTACTGCAAAATAAAAATCTGTATCATGGGAACTTCTGAGCATGCACATAATTTCTGGCATTGTGCATGCGTCGCCAACTTGTTTTTGGCTTTCTTTGCATTTTTTAAAAGAAATTCAGCACTGCACATGTGTATGTGTGCAAAGCACATGCACACCCATGAGCCGTCGCTACCCAACACAGGAGGAAGCAAACCGGCAGTCAGGTAAGTTAGAAACCACCCCTGAGTTTTCTAATAATTTTATTATTTCAATGGTTGGGAGTCACCACAACATGATGAACTATATGGTCACGGCATTCGGAAGATTGAGAACCACTGGTCTAGAGCAGTGTTTCCCAACCTTGGCAACTTGAAGATATTTGGACTTCAGTTCCCAAAATTCCCCAGCCAGCGTTCGCTGGCTGGGGAATTCTGGGAGTTGAAGTCCAAATATCTTCAAGTTGCCAAGGTTGGGAAACACTGCTCTAGAGGAATAAAATGTTTTGCTTCTTTGTTGAAAACTTTTCCCTCCATGCCTCAGATATATTTATTTCATCTACCATAGTAAAAAAAATATTTTGGCCGAATTTTTCTTAATTTCTTATTCTTTTTTGTCCTCTTATTGTCCAATTCCACCTCTACAATAGCATTAAAATATTTTCATACTTCTAATTCAATTATTTTATCATGTAGTTTATAATAAAACTTATCTTCACATTCATTTGGTGCATAAATTGCAACTAATAATATTTTTTGTCATTCATCATTATTTCAATCATCAAAATCCTACCATCTTCATCTGAGTATATACATTTTTTTCTGTCTGTATAATACAACCCCTCTTTTATTTTGATCTGCTAATGTCAATTATATATCTCCCAATCTTGCACATTGTAATAATTTTTGTGTTGCCATCTAATGTGTACTTCTTGTAAACATATTACCATATTTTTCGTAGTATAAGACACACCTTTCCCCACCGCATACACAAAAGAGACTGAAAATTTGGGTACATGCTATACTCTGAATGTAGCTTTTTCAAAGCTTTTTTTAAAAAGCCCTATTGAGGCGCTAATGATCTCCTCTGCTCTTACAGGCTTGCAGGCTTTTTCATTGCTTACTCCCTCCAAAGAAGGTTTTTTTCCAGCCCTAACGAGGTGCTAACAATCTTCCCGGCTTGCAGGCTTTTTCATTACTACTCTGTCTCTGAAACCTAACTGGGTCCATCAGTCACCTGGAGTGGACTGATCAAATACAGGTTCCAGCCTCCCTTTGGTCGGTGGCTGATGTCAGAGATCTGGAGATGCCAGAGAACTGGAAAGTCACCAGAGAGTTATCTCTGGAGGGGTCTGTAATATGGTAAATGATTTAGCTTTACTAGATAAATGGTCAAAGCAATGGAAACTGCAGTTTAATGTTTCCAAATGTAAAATAATGCACTTGGGGAAAAGGAATCCTCAATCTGAGTATTGCATTGGCAGTTCTGTGTTAGCAAAAACTTCAGAAGAGAAGGATTTAGGGGTAGTGATTTCTGACAGTCTCAAAATGGGTGAGCAGTGTGGTCGGGCAGTAGGAAAAGCAAGTAGGATGCTTGGCTGCATAGCTAGAGGTATAACAAGCAGGAAGAGGGAGATTGTGATCCCCTTATATAGAGCGCAGGTGAGACCACATTTGGAATACTGTGTTCAGTTCTGGAGACCTCACCTACAAAAAGATATTGACAAAATTGGTGAAATTAAGATTTAAGGCAGATGAACACCAATAATTATCAGAGGATCAGGGATGGGCTTATCATTAGGCCAAATGATGCAACTCCCCATGACAGCTGATTTAGCATTTAATGAAAGGGCAGCAGGATATTAGCTATCAAATTTGTCATTGCTGTATTTTTTTTTTTAACTGCCAGGGATCAAAAGAGGATCTGTGGAATTTTTCTGCCTCATGTCAAAACCATTTGGCTAGTCTTGGGTACAATGAGTTTTGTCGTAGGAGGATTGGGATAGGTAGGGGGGAATACATAAGGAGCGAGATGTCTAAATTTAGCAGAGACTAATGGGATTTTTAAAAAATCATTCAAATGATAGAAGGAGATTGTGATCCCGCTATATAGAGCGCTAGTGAGACCACATTTGGAATACTGTGTTCAGTTCTGGAGACCTCACCTACAAAAAGATATTGACAAAATTGAATGGGTCCAAAGACGGGCTACAAGAATGGTGGAAGGTCTTAAGCATAAAACGTATCAGGAAAGACTTCATGAACTCAATCTGTATAGTCTGGAGGACAGTAGGAAAAGGGGGGACATGATCGAAACATTTAAATATGTTAAAGGGTTAAATAAGGTTCAGGAGGGAAGTGTTTTTAATAGGAAAGTGAACACAAGAACAAGGGGACACAATCTGAAGTTAGTTGGGGGGAAGATCAAAAGCAACGTGAGGAAATATTATTTTACTGAAAGAGTAGTAGATCCTTGGAACAAACTTCCAGCAGACATGGTTGGTAAATCCACAGTAACTGAATTTAAACATGCCTGGGATAAACATATATCCATCCTAAGATAAAACATAGGAAATAGTATAAGGGCAGACTAGATGGACCATGAGGTCTTTTTCTGCTGTCAGTCTTCTATGTTTCTATGTTTCTATCTGATCATGATAGGAGAGAAACCCATATATCCCCAAATTCAGAATATTGTCTCATCTCTCTCTCTCTCTCTCCCTCCCTCCCTCCTTCTCCTCTGTCTTTCTGTCTGTCTGTCTCTCTCTCTCTTGCTACTGCTCCAACAGTAAAACCCTGTCAGGTGTATGAACATTATTACACGATAGGCCCTGGATAACCTGGGACAGGCCCAAGGCTGTCATGGTGGGCATGAACTTCCAACCTATCCAGACCAGGGAAGGAAAGCAAGCCAAAGTTACTCAAGGCCGTAAGCCTAGGGAACTCCATTGTTAACCCAGTGATGGAGTGAAGGAGATAGCCAAGGAGGTTGCTAGGCAGCAGAGTGGCTGGTAGAGTAGCAACAGTTTCAAGTGATCCCTAGAGCCAAATGTGATAAATTCTTCATTTAGCCAATTTGCAATGAACTTTTTAATGCAAACTTTTTTTTAATGTAATTGTGGATCTGCACATACATCATTCCTTTATTGTTTAACTAAAGCCATGAATTTTTCACAAGATTTATTTTAAGGATCTGGAGCATTCCTTGATTAAATTTGAATATTCTTGAGTTGAATATAAGCAGACAGACATTCCATGCCATGCCTACCTAGCAGAAGGTGACTACAACATGACCTGCAGGAATAGTGATGTTTATGCAATATCACGTGAAACTTCTTTATAGGTTGTCTCATTTCTCTCCTTTTTTTGCACAAACGTCTTTCATGCATGAAGAATTGAGCCTGAAATTCTAGGAAAAACCAGGCAAAGGTTTTCTGATCTTGCATCTATTTCTGTCATTTTGAACAATTGCTGCAGTCTAGCGATAGTCAGCTTTGGACAGATGCACCACATTACCTCATCCACAAACAACAACTGTTGCTTCATTCCCAGGGAGAGACAATCTGTCCCATAAAGGGACACATGCAAAACTTGTTTCCACCACTGAATTAAATTGAGCATTTCAATTGCAAAAAGAAGAGAGATCTATTTGCTCCTGGGGAATACACAAATCTTTGTGGTCACAAACAGAGTATCTGCACATGAGTAAATTGTGAAATTTTTTATAGGGTTTGCTGAGCAGCAAGTGGACATATTATTGTGCCTCAGTATCTCCAGTTTGGGGGTTTTCCTTCAGGTCTGTGGCAGAATATAGCTAATCATATTTTGCGCATAATGGAAAGAGAATATTGGTTTCACTGAACAAATAAAAGGGGGGTGGCTGACACCCATTTGTAGCTCTGTCTAAAATTCTGCTTATTTCCATAGCATTTTGATCCCCAGGCAACTGACCTGTTGAGAATAATGCCAGGCGTCTGTTTATCTGCTTTTTTTTCTTCTCCCTTTTGGCAGCTGTGCTGGTAATAACTGTCTGCTTTTATTAATATTGTTTTTAACTTGTGTTCTAACAGCTGCACCACCCAGGTGAAATGAAAGACATTTATTTTTGTCTCTAGCCCTTCTATGAGAAGTGGGGAGGGTGGGGAGAATCAATGTGCTGGACTCATTTGCCGAATAACTTCTCTCTCTCTCTCTGGGAAAAAAATGACCCTCAAGGGCCAGCATCCTCACCTGGCATGTGCAAAAGCTAATTACTAATTACTCTCCGTCTGATGTGGAATCGAGAGGCTGAGAGTGTGGTGGCCTCTAAATACTCAGGCCATAATGCCATCAGCAGAGATGCTTCTGATTATGTATCAGCTTCTCTGGACAAGAATATTCCTTCCACCAAACTGATCTATGTTTTCATAGTGTTTTGTCGGGCTCTCTGATAGGAGCCTCCCAAAAATTCAAGGATACAAATTTCAAGCACACACACGTTTGAAAATTCAAAACAATGTTCTTTATCCCAAAATTCAAAATAAACTCAGCACTCTTTTTGTATTGCAAAGAGCACTCATCCCAAAACAACCAGATAGTCTGTACAATTTCCCTTAAGTACTTAGCCAGCAGCTGTGGAGTAACTTCACACCCCTTCTTCTTCGTCCGAGGAACCTAAACTCTGATCTGATTCTGTCGGCAGTAACACAGGCCTGTGACATGTTGAATTTTCCCCTGCATCCACCTCCCCATTACCTGGGGCAGGAGCTGGGCCAGAGCCAACCACAACACATAGATTTATTTATTTTTTTATTTTTAGAAATTTTTTTATTTACAGTTATAAATACAGGGGGGGGAGACAATACATAGACACAACACATCAATAACACATAATAAAATGTAGGTGAGTACAAGACCAGTCTATATATTCTTTGAAACTGTGTATATTTTCTTTAGCCCAGTTATAGTTATTTTCAGAAATCAATTTATCTCTTATAGATAACAAAAAAAAATAGAAGCAAAACATATAAATAACATGGAAAACAAATAATAGTCTAACTTGATAGTTCATAATTTTTATCTTATTTGCTCTATTAAGCTTTCACCAGGTGTAATTTTTTTGCATGCTTAAGTGTACACAATGTACTTAGCGAGAATTTTTTCTATTTTCTAACCAGTGGTAGAGTAAATCATAAAATTGTGATTCTTCTTTACCTTTGATTTTAAGGGTCAATTTAGACATTTCTGTGCATTTGGATTTTTTTTTCTAATTCTAATTCTTGTTGTGGGATTTCTTCTTTTTTCCCCGTTTGGGCAAAAGCTAGTCTTGCCGCAGTGGTGATATGAATAATCAAATAAATGTAATTTTGATTAAACTGTTGGTGGATGATCCCTAATAAGAAGCATTGTGGTTTTTTTTCTAGATTTATCTCTAAAATTTCATCAATCCAAGTCCCAATTTTTTTTCCAGAAAATCTGGGCTTTTTCACACTGCCACCATAATGCCATCAGCAGAGATGCTTCTGATTATACATCAGCTTCTCTGGACAAGAATATTCCTCCCACCAAACTGATCTATGTTTTCATAGAAAGTGACAGAAAGTGGTCTGGCTGAGACGGCGATAGTGAGGCACAGTTTCTCTGTCAACAAACTGTTTCCTTGTTTGGTAGCACACCATTCCAACACACTTCTTTTCTATGTCAGGACTGGAATTCAGTCAAAGTAAATAAAACCTTCCAGTTTGTTTTTTTCTCTTTTTTTAGGGCTTGGAAATAAACAGGTACTATACGGATGATACAGTGATTCTTTCATAAGATGAAAATGAGTTATTTAGAATTTTTAGAAGATTTTCAATATTTTGCCAGTAAAAAAAAGTGTTTGTTTATTGAAAAACCAAAATTCTGATCTTCCAAAATTATTTGGAAGACTCACTTTTACAACCCTGACAAAACTGAGTGGTTGTGGGTTTTGCCCCCAAAGACTATACCTGCCCCAACCTCTAAGTGTTCCTATTTAAGGTTCACAGCCCAATATCTCAATGTAAGTTTTTGGGTTTATTTATTTTTTGTATTACCACGTCAAAAGCTGTTGAACTTCCATGCATAAACCAACTCAAAATGAAGCCAGCTTAAAGAATCTTTTTCTACTTAAGGGAAACTCTTCCTCCATTTTGACCACTCCTGTCCAAACTGTGTTCACCTTGGCTCCTGCTTCTTTATCCCTCCTGGGCTTGTGATGTCTTTTTTTAAAAAAGCATCACAATTTTACTATTCTTCCTGTGCCCTTAATCAGTAAGGGAGAAATGACAGGGTATACTTTTGCATGAGCTCAAGAATCTAGCAGTCCATCCCCTTCTCAAGAGGCAGTGTCTAGGTCTGACAAAGTTGGAGAACTTTGAATCTATTTTTGTGGGGGAAGATTGGAAAGAAGACTGTATGCTTTCAGATTCCTCCTGTAGAAAGAACAGCAATAACAATAGCACTTAGACTTATATACCGCTTTGTAGTGCTTTAGTAAAAGCAATTTACAGAGGCAGCATATTGCCCCCAACAATCTGGCTCCCATTTTACTGACCTGGGAAAGATAGAAGGCTGAGTCAAACTTGAGCCATTCAATCTTGAGCCAATTTTGAGCTCACTCACTCCTGGAGTGAGCAGTGAATTAGCCCTGCAATACCTCACTCTAACCACTGTGCCACCAAAGCTCTTTATTAGACTTCTTTCAGGCAGTTTTTAGGCCTGGGCGCAGTACCAAAATGTCATGTATTGTGCTTGATCCTTTGACTACACCATCAAGATAACCTTTTGAACAAGCTTGATGGAATGGGAGTGTGAGATACAGTATTCTGGTGGTTTTTTTCACAAGGATCTGTTACTTTGCAGATAAAAGACTATACTAAAATATTATATATTATATCAAAGCTGCTAAACTGAGACCTTAGATGACAGCAAAGGGACCATTAGATGGTTAGGGAAATTCTAGATAAAATGAAGGCAAGATCATCATGTAGGCCCTCTTGAGCTCCTGAAAGAAAATCAGGGTTTAAATCTAATAATGCAATTAATAAATAAGCATAAAGGCATTTGGATGAGTGTGCTTAGCACATTTATTTTAGTGATTCTAATTACCTGGCCATTATGGTCACAATGATTTTAAAGCAGGTCACTCATGTGATTGACAATATTTTACCACTTGTTTTTTGCAGTGGTTCTTGAGCAAATCCATATGGTTATTAAGCAAACCCATTCTTCACTGTAGGGAATGTTGTCAAAAACTGGAAGTAAATGCTGTTTTGGCACAAACATCAAAAACCATGGTCACATGACAACAGGACACTTCAAATGACTGTAAATGCGGGCTGCACCAAAATTTAATCATCATACTGCTAAAGGGGTGGGGCAGCTGTCAGAACTTCAAAAGAACAAGGTTGAATGTATCTTTTGGGTCAAGGACTAACCTTTACAGCTGACCAATATTCATGTTTTTTTTTCCAATTATTATAGTACGTTAGATTTACTGGTTAATTTTCAATTTCATACTGGTATGTTAACAAAAAATATCTACAGTGTGTTCATAGCAAGACAACCACTGTGGACAAGAACTACAGAAAGTTTAGATGGTGAGCTCTGACCTTCTTTCTATATATTTTTTTAATTTTCAAGTGTATGAGATACTTTCAGAAATAATCAATGGCAAAGCTTCAATTGAAAGCGAACATTAACCAAGCCAGATTTTCAAGCATAAGAGCCTTTGACAACTTCCTCTTCTTTTCGGCACAGGTAACCTTACCTTGTTCATACTGATGATTCCAAAAGGTAGAATAGCAACTGCTAATGTGTCCATTCCTCCATCAGTAATGCAAAGCTTTTATTTTCAGAGCAAATTAGACACTTTAGGTTTAGGACCTTGGATGTTTCTGAATATGAATGGGAAACATCAATGAATTTTGATCATTCTGAAGCATAACATGGAGATTTCTCCTGTGGGTATAGTTTCACTGAAATAAACAGAGGAAACAGACTCCATTCTTTTACAAGCTGGGATTCTAATCAAGTTTTTTTTTTAAAAAAATATCATGTACACATTTTTTCAGGATGGCAAATTTATGGGATAAATTCTGCTGATAATAATTCCTTTGGCACATTGTCTGTGTGCACAAATCCTTGCAAGAGCACATTTGCCTAGAAAAATGGCCATTTGCCTAGGATGGGATTTAGAAGGACCCTGTGAGGACCTCCAGCTCAATACTCGATGCATATTCTGCAGTCCTGAATGCAATGTAGCCAATCATATACCAGAATCAGTTTGTATAGCATAAAAAATGCTTAGATCTATGAATGATCCAAAAGATGCATGGAAATGTCTTATTGTTTCACAACAAGCTGTTTAGAAAACCAAACACAGCATTTGCAGAAAAGTGGGTGCTTCTATGCGGAGGGGGAGTGTGAATAATAAAGTCATAGGAGAGTCATTCATTACCATTTTTCTAGACTGGTAATCAACCGTAAAAGACTTGCTTTCTCTGAATATCTGGAATGTGTGCTGAGCACAATTAAAATTCACAAAGGTTTGCGAAATGCTCAAGCCAGTACATCCACAAATGGAAAATATATATAATGATGACCAGCCATGGAATGTGAGAAGGATGTTTTTGAATCTGATTGGGTATTATGATCGCTGCATTTCTGATACAAAAATTCCAGCAATGCAAAAATCATGTAGGATGATTTGTGTGTGTATGTGTGTGTGTGTGTGTGCGTGTCTGAGAGAGGGCGAAAAAGCATTTGTGGAAATGTATAATTAGTAGCTGGGATTCGAAGAAATTGACATTCTAAGACTGCTGAGTCCCAGCTCCCCCGTTCATTTAACTCTTTCCAAAAGGTTGGACTACCTCTTCTTACTTAAGAATAACTCTGCAGCGGGTGACCCCTATCTGAGACTCCATCAATACTAAGCGGAGAAAACCTCCCGCCGCAGCAGGGAAATCAGCTTCACATTTCTCTTAACACGTTTTGCTGGTTACAAGCAATCTGCCTGGCTGCATTTTGAAAATTAGATCTTGATTTCACAGGCACTTGATTAACATGATAATCCAGGAGGAGCATGAGTGAGAAGAAAGCCGAAAAGTGAAGGAGACTGCTGCTGAAAAGAGAAAATGCTTCCCTCCAGCAACAACATCTGTGCATGGAGTTGTTGGGGTTCTTTTTCCCTCTGAAGGAGGAATTAGAAAGTTTTTGGATAGCCTTCATTTTGACACAGTTCTAAAGGGGAACAGATGAGCCGCTCCTTTTTCAGTCACTTGCAAAAGAAGTAAAATGCTCATGTATTGGAGTTTATTTATTAAATATATATGCTACCCATCTCAATGTTGAATGACTCTGGGTAGTTTACAACATTATAAAAAAGAAATGTAACAGAATAACAGCATTGGGAGGGACCCTGTAGGTCATCTAGTCCAACCCCCTGCCCAGGTAGGAGATCCTACACCACTTATGACAGATGGCAATCCAGTCTCTTCTTGAAAGCTTCCAGTGATGAACCTCCCAAAACCTCTGATGGCAGGCTGTTCCATTGGTTGATTGTTCTCACCATCAAAAATTTTCTTCTCCTCTCGAAGTTGAATCTCTCCTTGATTGGTTCCATCCATTATTCCTTGTTTGGCTTTCATGTGCCTTTGAAATTACCTTGACCCTTTCCTCTCTATGGCGGCCCCTCAAATATTGGAACACTGTTATCATGTCTCCCTGACCCTTGTCTTCATTAGACCAGCCGTACCAAAACTTGCAATTCTTCATCATATGTTTTAGCCTTAAAACATTAAAATGTTAAAAACATTAAACAGTTGTTTTATTAGACAAAAACGTTCCAGTTGTGTATTGCCTATCTCCGTAATGTCTTAGTTCTTTATTTTCACATTTCCATTTGTTTTATAGTTTTATGTGTTTTTCGTGTGTGTCTGTGTGTGTGTGTGTGTGTGTTTGTTTGTTTGTTTGTTTGTTTGTTTGTGTGTGATTGTAGTATAGCAGCTTTTAAGTTCATCCTCCCTGTCTCCCCTTCCTACCTTTCAAAGTCCTCTTTTATGGAATTGATGGGTAGAATTCAATTAGGGCTATTGAATGTATGTGGCTTGCCCACCCACTTTTCTGAAGATAGAGTTCTTCCCACCATCTTTTGATTTTGCCTTAGGATGGTCTGTCCATTGGCTAACTGCTCCAAGACTTATAGGTCCTTTCATCCTGGGACTAGAATTGAGTTAGCTCCCTCCCTTCCTCCCTCCCTCCCTCCCTCCCTTCCTTCCTCCCTTCTACCACCCATCTTAGATACTTAACTCTGGGTAGCAAAAAATCCCCAGAAGAAACATATATAAAACTCCATTACCAGGTAAAAATCACTCTAAGTGAAATGTTTCTAAATGCATATAAATAAACAAAATAATACAATACAAGGGAAAAATAACTCAGGCTCTGCATAACAATTTTATAATATGTTGAGTTAAAAGCTTTTATTTCATCTTTTCCTGTAGTCTTTGTGGCCCACTTCTTTGTTGCTGTACAGACATGCACATTGGGTTTGTTGCCATTGGACACCCTCTTGAAGAAGCTGGGGTTGGTATTCTCATCTTGGGCAGCAATGAATATCTGGAGAGAAGGAAAAACCCCACTTCATTCCAAGCTCTGAGTTCAACCTTCTACATTATCCCAGCCCAGCAGTAGGTTCCTCCTGGTTTGGACCAGATCTTCCAAGCGGTAGCGACACGCTGGTCATGTCACTGAACTGGATCGACCAGTGCTGGTCCATGAGCACCATTATATCTCCATTTTTGCTGATTTTTAATGATTTTTAAAATTGTTTTTAAGTGTTTTCTTGTTCTGCTGCTTGTAAAAGGGCCATGCCACCCACCCCTGGGTCTATATCGACTTTTATTCCTTTGCTTGAAGCACAGTGATCAGCTACTCTGCTGTGTTTCAGGCTGATTTTAGCTATGAAGCATGTGTGGATGTAAAACTGCATGGGTGGATGTAAAACCGCATGAGTGGATGTGCACTTGTGCATACACGCAGCATGCATGCATGCATGAAATGTCACGATGCGAAATGTCGCAATGTGAAGCAGTGGCAATGGTAAGTGGAACCCACCCCTGTCCCAACCTGAAGCTTGCAAAGCCATAGCATTGAAGGCTGCACCCTTATAAGAAATGCACGACCGGCAGATTAAAACTGCCGGCCGAAATTGCCTCGGAGCAGGGCGACGCTGTGGGCGGCTCTTTAGAGCCCCGTACTTCCGGGTTGCGGAAAACCCGGAAGTTCGGCTTCTGGCAGCGCACCAGGTCGGCGCACCGCCTGCTGGTCGCTGGGGGAGGTCCTGGATCGCCCTATTTAAGGGTGATCCGAAGAGGACCTCCTCCTTGCTTTTTGGCTGTGAAGCGAACAGAGGTTTTTCTGTTCGCTTCGAAGACTGGGACACGTGGCGGGGCCTATAGGTCTCGCCCAGGTTTGATTTCGCTGAATCAGAGGCCGGCTGGCCTCTGATTCATTTTTTACTTAATTCAATTGTTAATTAATTTTATTTAAATAAGCACTTTGGGGAGTAGGCTTCGCTTGCTCTCCTTTGTAGTGGGGAGGGGGCCTTAAGCCACCACCCCCGTGACACCCCGGCTCGTGACTTTTCATTTTAATTAATTTAATTAATTTGCTGAATTAATTTCTTTAAATGTTTAATTAATTAGTTTTTATTAGGCACCGTGGGGAGTAGCATTGGCTTACTCCCCATTGTAGGGGGGGAGAGCGTTAAGCCCCCCCCTGGGACTTTTAATTGATTTAATTAATTTGTTTTATTAATTTAATTTAATTACCTATTTGATTTATTTATTTAATTCGGCTGTGGAGAGTAGGCTTGGCTTACTCCCCAATGTATTTTAATTGATTGAATTAATTTGTTTAATCAATTTAATTTAATTAGTTATTTAATTAATTTATTAGGTGCTGTGGGGAGTAGGTTTGGCTTACTCCCGGTTGTAAGAGGGAGGGAGCATTAGCCCCCCCTCCCCGGACTTTTAAATTTAGTGATTAAATTAATTGTTAATTAATTTACTTATTTTTTAATTAGGCTGTGGGGAGTAGGCTTGGCTTACTCCCCATTGTAAGGGGGAGGGAGCATTAAGCCCCCCCCGCTTTTCAATTTTAATGGATTAAATTGGTTTGTTTAAACAATTTAATTTAATTTAATTTAATTATCTATTTAATTAATTAATTTAATTAGGCACTGTGGGGAGTGGGCTTGGCTTACTCCCCATTGTAAGAGGGAGGGAGCATTAGCCCCCCCCCCCACTGGATTTTTTAAATTTCAGTGATTAACTTAATTTGTAATTAATTTAATTATCTATTTAATTAATTTATTTAATTAGGCTGTGGGGAGTAGGCTTGGCTTACTCCCCATTGGAAGGGGGAGGGAGCGTTATGCCCCCCCTCGGCTTTTCAATTTTAATTGATTAAATTAATTTGTTTAATCAATTTAATTTAATTATATTTAATTAATTTATTTAATTAGGCGCTGTGGGGAGTAGGCTTGGATTACTCCCCATTGTAAGGGGAGGGAGCATTAGCCCCCCCCCCTGGATTTTTAAATTTAAGTGATTAAATTAATTTGTTAATTTAATTATCTATTTAATTAATTTATTTAATTAGGCTGAGGGGAGTAGGCTTGGCTTACTCCCCATTGTAAGGGGGTGGGAGCATTAAGCCCCCCCCAGGCTTTTCTATTTTAATTGATTAAACTAATTTGTTTAATCAACTTATTTTTATTAATTATTTAATTGATTTATTTAATTGGACGCTGTGGGGAGTGGGCTTGGCTTACTCCCCATTGTAAGGGGGAGGGAGCATTAAAACCCCCCTGCCCCTCCCAACTTCGGGCTGGGACAGGGTGGGCTAGTAGGGGCAACCACCGAGGGTGAGGGCCTTTATACCCCCCTCCATTACCCCCCCCCTTTTTTATCCCACTTTGTGTGGTGGTTTCTCAGGAAGGGCAGTAAAGGTGGTGGGCCACCTAGGGCTATTCCCCTTAAGGGGATAGGACCTTAGGGGTAATTTTTAAATAGTCAGGCTGCAAGCAGCCTTTAGGGTTTTCACTGTGGGGGTTTTTTATTTAGTGAGCTTTTTCATTGAATTTAGCTCATTTTCGCCCTTTGTTAGGGCCCCCAGGACCCCCCACCCGGGAGGCTGGGGGTGATTTGGGCCTACTTTTTCAGGCCCATTAGCTCCATTTTGATTCCAAATTTTGGGGTTTTTTCTTTAGGGACCTGCTCCAGGGTGGCCCCCAAGAGGCGGGCCTCCACCCAAGGACCCCTGGGTTCTCGCCCTAGCAGGGCACGGGCTCCTTCGGTATGGGCTAGGGAGGCCAGAGAGGCATCTCCTACCCCCCGGGCACAGGCCCCTCCTGAACACCAGGCCACGGTAGGCATATCTGCCCAGTCATTTTCTGCTTTGTTCGATCGTCGTGCTGGGAAGCCGCCTTTGGAACACGCAGCGGATCAGGACCCTCAGCTTCGCTAGGAGTCCCCTCGGGCCCCGAAGGATCCCAAGACCTGGCTCCGGACCAGAGTGGCCTAGCAGCACATGATCCCGATTCAACTGCTGCGGCCCTTGGGCCCCCATTGGATGGCAGGGGTGAGTCAATTACCAACACACCCACACTGGGGCTACAGGGGTTAGCCACCCTAACCCCCCCCCGGCAGGGCCAACCAGTTTGGGCCCCTCTTTGGGGTACAACAACCCTGCGGTGTGCCCACAATTTTGGGGAGCCACCGCCCACCCGGCTCTGGTCCCGGTGGGGCGTCACAGGTGAACACGGTGCCAATGGTAGGGGGGAGTGGGGGTACTGGCTTCTCCGCCCAGAGGCTTCAGCTAATGCCTGGATCTTCATTGCCATTTATACTTTAGCGAGCACATCAGGTAGGGCAGGGACCCAGGCAGCTCCCGCAGCAGCAGGTGGGTCTCTAACTGTACAGGGGAAGGCCACCCTAGCTGCCGCTTTCACAGCGACAGGGACAGCTCGCATCTGCGTAGCTACCTCGACTGACCCCCTAGCGGCGACAGTGAGGGTGATCCCCTGTGGCCTCCCTTTTACTCCCTTGGGATATCATTTGCACCCCTCCATTAGGGGGAAAATCTGGCGAGGGGAATACATTGATCTGTATACCCTGCTTAATAGGGGGGTCCCCAAAAAGGAAAGGGACGAGGAGGCCTGAACTGATCGGGCCAAAAAAGTTAAGGTTCCGCGATGCTTCAGGTCCTGGCTTTATGCCTTCTTAACTTATACCACCATAGTTATGCAGAAGGAACCAGGCAGGGCCACGGCATTGCTCAAATACATTGACCTCATCGCTATGGAGCATTTTGAGGTTGAGGGAGATGCCTGGCAGAGGTACGATGAGTCGTTCAGGATGACGGTTGCTTTTGATAACACCCTGCCTTGGGACCGGGAGGTTCCCGACCTCTGGTTTCCAGCTCAGAAAAGTGGTACTGGACAGAGGACCGACGGCGGTCATTTGATGGAAGAGGAGGAGCCGGCCGCCCCTCGAACAGGTGTGGGGCAGGGTGTTCAACCCACCCAAATTTGTTTTGAGTTTAGCGCCAAGGGCTCTTGTGCACGCTCCTCCTGCAAATTCCAACATGCTTGTGGCAGATGTGGTGGTCCCCACACCACACATGCATGTACACGCCCCAATAGGAACAGGAGAAACGGGACAGGGATAAGCAAGCCTTCCCCGCGACTGAGGGACCCCAGCCCAGCCAAGCTTGACCGCTTGGACAGTCTCCTGGGGGATATCGACCGCCCAAGAGCGCGGCCGCTATCCTTCAGGGCATTTGGAGGGTATTAGGATTCATTACCAGGGTCCAAGCAGGGCTTCTTCTCACGGGTTTAGGTCAGTAACTGGGGATGAGGACCTAGTTGGGGCTAAATTAGGAGGCTGATGATGGAAGGAACCAAGCCCCCCCCTTCCCTCCTCCCCCCATACCAACTTGAGGGTATCCCCCCCCCTGGGTGTAGTACCCAAGATAGCACAGGGGAATATGCCACGCATTTATGGCAGCATGCAAGGGCTTGGGATCGCCACACCATCTGTGCGGCTCAATGCAGGGACTAGGGAAGAATTGCAAGTTGGCAGACAGTACTGGCCCACTTTAACAGGGCCCCCTTTAGGGCAAGATTTGCTTTTCCAAGCAGACTTGCATTTGCACTCCGAGGGGCCCCCTGGGCTTCGGAGTGATACTGGGAGATAGGTGGTGCCACTCCTTATGGCCGGCTGCCTGCGCAGCGGCCGGCAGTCACAGGGAACTTACATCCAAGAATTCTTTCCGCTGTAGCAGCAATGGGACATGCAGGATAGGTGAGGTTCCGGCCACCCCTAATAGGGATGTTAGTTTGCGCGCGCTCCAAGCGAGCGATGTGCCTTACCAGGAAATAGGTCTCCGTCCGCCTACGCCAGTCCAAAGGGACCAGATGGTTGCGGTATGGAGATTGCATTAGCACCAACAACAAACAAGCCAATGTACCCGGGGCAGCGTTTTTTTGCCTTCCGCACAGTCGCGGTGGAGGCACTTCTAGGGCCTACGAGCTGATAGGTTCAGATCCCTAAGTAGGCACCCGTCAATCCCGTATAAGTGCCGCCTATGCGGCTGCAGTAGTGGTGGGTGGACCACTGCATCATGGCCAGTGGCCACTGGAGGCCCACGGCCATTTTGTATAAGGCCCCCTCAATAGGGTCCCTGTTAGCGGCTGGTTTTTAATTGTTGCTTGTTTTTTCAGCCGTTTCTGGTCCCGGCCCGGGTTGGCTCTGTGGCCAGTTGTTTTGGGCTGGAAGGTTACTGGAAGTCTCCCGTTGGATCGCAGCTGTCCCTGGGCCTGGGGACAGATGTCATGGTTGGGCCACAGGTGCTGCATTGGGAAAGGCTTTTCCCCCTGGTTGTTGGCCAGTGCCGTTCTGAGAGAACCCCCCGGGTCATTGGTGAACCACCTAGGGGGCAATGCCTCGGTGTTTTCTGAGTGGCATGGCTGGAGCACCCAAGCCTGCAATGACCTGGGCCATCGCTGCTGTGTTTTTCAGACACACGTGTCGTGTGGTCTGTTTTTTCCCCAGACTGGCTGGCGGAACTCTGTATCGAAGCTGTTGACATGGCTAGGTTGAGGGTCAACCGAACCATGGGGAAGGTGCTAGGGAGTTGGGGGGAACATAGTGGAACATCCCCTGATTAAATTTGGAAAGCCCCGGCCCTACCGGGCCGACGGAGTTCACCTCTCAGATGAGGGGAATGCCATTCTCCTGTCGGACCTGCAGAGGTGCCTCCAGGAATTGTTTTAGGAGGCTGGGTGGGGGTCGGGGGGCCAAGATTGAGATCTGACCCCCCCCCCCTCCGTGGCAGGTTTGGGGTGGAAATGGGCAATTAGAAGCGACTGCGCATGCTCTTTTGGGCATCCTTGAAAGGGTGATGGACCGCCTCTCTCCAGGAACTAGAGGTTGGAACAACGTCGGGGATTGGAGAGAGGATGTCCATGGGAATCACCGGATCCAATCTCCCTCGGGGATTGGAGGGTGAACTCCTCCCACACGCAGGGGCGTGGCTTGGATCCAGGTGAAGGGGGCTACCTTCACCTGGTTCAGCAAGGAGTTTTTGCCCAATGTTGCCAAGGAAGTTTATGGTAGGAATTTCCGCCCCATTAGTTTTGGCCTCTGCAGGTCCTTAGTTATGTTGAATTTAAATATTTAAATTTACGTATTTAAAGTTACATTATTTAAATTTATGTTAATTTAATAAAATGACCCTTATTTAATCCACAATATGTCTCAGCGTCTTTACTCCGCTTCCGGGGCAAATGCACGACCGGCAGATTAAAACTGCTGGCCGAAATTGCCTCGGAGCAGGGCGACGCTGTGGGCGGCTCTTTAGAGCCCCGTACTTCCGGGTTGCGGAAAACCCGGAAGTTCGGCTTCTGGCAGCGCGCCAGGTCGGCGCACCACCTGCTGGTCGCTGGGGGAGGTCCTGGATCACCCTATTTAAGGGCGATCCGAAGAGGACCTCCTCCTTGCTTTTTGGCTATGAAGCTAACACCCGCCCACCCTCCGCTATTAGCAGTGTGTCCTGAGGAGGTCGCCTCGGGGCCGAATAGGAATTTTTTGCAGCCTCCCCTTTAGAGGCGGCCGTTTTTTCGCCTATTCCATACTGATGGTGCAGACTGGATTGGTTAGGGGGTGCAACGCACTTAGATGTTAGATAGGCCCCCCTTTGGTCACTGGGGTTTGGCAGGTTTGGGGCGGAAATGGGCAATTAGAAGCGACTGCACATGCTCTTTTGGGCATCCTTGAAAGGGTGATGGACCGCCTCTCTCTAGGAACTAGAGGTTGGAACAACGTCGTGGATTGGAGAGAGGATGTCCATGGGAATCACCGGATCCAATCTCCCTCGGGGATTGGAGGGTGAACTCCTCCCACACGCAGGGGCGTGGCTTGGATCCAGGTGAAGGGGGCTACCTTCACCTGGTTCAGCAAGGAGTTTTTGCCCAATGTTGCCAAGGAAGTTTATGGTAGGAATTTCCGCCCCGTTAGTTTTGGCCTCTGCAGGTCCTTAGTTATGTTGAATTTAAATATTTAAATTTACGTATTTAAAGTTACGTTATTTAAATTTATGTTAATTTAATAAAATGACCCTTATTTAATCCACAATATGTCTCAGCGTCTTTACTCCGCTTCCGGGGCAATCAGAGGATCTGGTCTATGCAAAACCACTGCCAGGTCTCAAAACCCAGAAACATCCTGTTTTGGGACTTCTTGCTGCCAACTCTTGGTGCCAATGATACAGATGGCATGCCTCTAAACCCAATCCGTGCTTTCAGCTGCTTCCCTGGCCACCTAATTTGAAAGGGTCCCCAAGGGCAAAGTACCATCTGCAGGAAAACTTTCCCCCTAATCCCAATTTAACTGCAGTAAACCAACAGCTGAAGAGTGGTTTGAAGTTTTATTGATCTGTGATCACAGGGTACTCCCTGAGAGTGGAAGACAAAAGTTAGCAAAATTTAACAAAGGCTCTTGTTTCATCTTTCGGTGTGCCCTGTGCTCCTTCCTGCTTATTTGCTTCCCTGCCAGCATTTTGCTTTCTGCATCTTATAAGCTATTACAATTGCTTCTAGCTTCCTCTATTGCTCATCTTAAAATATGGCTTGAGATACATTTGCTAATGCTTGGTGATTTTGGAGTCCTGGGCATCATTATCTTCCTTTGAAATTTAATTGAAATGTTGGAAACCGGGGAGGCCGAAAACCATTGGAAGGATAAAACTGAGGGAGAATTGCCTTGCTTCCTCATTTCCTTTAAAAAAAAAAAGCTATTATTGACTTTTATCATATTAGATGAGAAGAAACAAAAGAAAACAAAAAAGCAATATATAAAATGGTGCAGCAGAAACAACATGCATGCTTAAACAGCAGCACAGATGATTCCATGGAGATAATTAAAATCCCAGCTCAGAGTATCAGAAAGATTTAAGTTTTACATACTTTAGTAAATTTGTTTTTTTTTTAAAGAATTAAGATATAGATAATGTCTTAACATGTGAAATGAATCAGCATGATTTTCCTGTGAAGGAACCTAACTAGGTAAGATTTGATAAGGTTGTTGCATTAATTTGGCAAATTACATGAAAATGTTCCTATATTTTATCATCACAAAAACAGCACTGTGAAATTGATTATACTGAGCAAGCAACTAGAGAAAGGTTACTTGGTGAGATTCATTGCCTAGTAGAGACTTGTATCCAACGTTTCCCACTCCAGACTGGCACCAATTTTAATCTTACTCTTATCTATTGTTTTCCCTCTCTTATATGTGAGCTGCTATTACTGGGGTTACACAAGCTTTGAAAATGATTGAGAAAAAATCCTTTAAAACTCAAGAGAAGTACACATGATCCCCCAGCCCCGTCAGGCTCACATGAAAACCTAGAAAATATATATAAGCTTCTTTAATGAATAGCAGAAACATTGTGTTTGCATGAAGTCCAAAACATTGCTTCCTAACTGTTTTGGAAATATACAGAACTAATAATTACATAACAATAGGTTTTAATGGCATTCAGTTCTTTGTTCCTGTATAAACTATATTAGGACTATTTATTTTTATACCACTATGTATTGTCGACCGTTACATTTATGTAATAAAGTTCCCTGAAATAATATAGTATAATTTATAATTTATATAATTTACTATATTTTATATTTAAATGAAATAGTTGGAGTATCATGGGAAGTCTTTATGGATCTCAAGAGGCTCTGAAAGTAATTGTCTCTTCATTAAACCCTGGAGAAATGTTTTGCTTGTGAATGTTCCTTCTGGGGCTACTCCAGGAGTTAAGATCGCTTGAATAAGACTTGGATTGTATACAGGAGACATGCTAGGCAATTGAACCACTTCCATATGACCTGCCTCCATAGAATCCTGAGGATCCGGTAGCAGGATAAGGTGCCTGACACTGAGGTCCTCTCTAGAACAGGTCTGCCATCAGTTCCCACCCTGCTGATGAAAGCCCAGACACACTGGGCAGGCCATTTTGCTAGGTTGCCAGACCACAGCTGAAACATCTTTCAGCTGTGGCAAGGGGGGCGTTTGCCCAGGTTCTCCTGGTGCACCAGTTGCGGCCCTATTTGGACCGGGAGTCACTGCTCACAGTCACTCATGCCCTCATCACCTCGAGGCTCGACTACTGTAATGCTCTCTACATGGGGCTACCTTTGAAAAGTGTTCGGAAACTTCAGATCGTGCAGAATGCAGCTGCGAGAGCTATCATGGGCTTCCCCAAATACACCCATGTCACACCAACACTCCGCAGTCTGCATTGGTTGCCGATCAGTTTCCGGTCACAATTCAAAGTGTTGGTTATGACCTATAAAGCCCTTCATGGCACCGGACCAGAATATCTCTGGGACCGCCTTCTGCCACATGAATCCCAGTGACCAGTTAGGTCCCACAAAGTTGGCCTTCTCCGGGTCCCGTCAACTAAACAATGTCGTTTGGCGGGACCCAGGGGAAGAGCCTTCTCTTTGGTGGCCCCGACCGTCTGGAATCAACTCCCCCCAGATATCAGCATTGCCCCCACCCTTCTTGCCTTTCGTAAGCTCCTTAAAACCCACCTCTGTCGTCAGGCATGGGGGAATTGAGACTTTCCCTCCCCCTAGGCTTATAAAATTTATGCATGGTATGTTAGTATGTATGATTGGTTTCTAAATTGGGGTTTTAAATTAACTTAAATATTAGATTTGTTTACATTGTATTATTATTGCTGTGAGCCGCTCCGAGTCTGTAGAGAGGGACAGCATACAAATCTGATTAATAAATAAATAAATAAATAAATCGCAGCCCTAAACAGCTCGTCTATGGTGAGCTGTCTAAAGGAAAGCAATCCCATGGGGGACAGTGATACATTAAAAGCCTCCTTCAAATCCCTTGAGATAGACACTGTTGTGATTGGCTTTGGGCCAGCTCCTACTCCAAGGACTGTGGGGGTGGGGGTGGGAGAATCCTCACATTATCAGAGGCTGGTTTTACAGCTTCAGACAGTGAAACTTCTGTGTCAAGGGAAGCTTCTGGGAGAGAAGCAGCATCAGATGAGGAGGTAATTACAGGCAGCCCATTAGCTAATTACCCCATTAGTGAGTCATCATCATCGTCATTAGAATTAGAAGGAGAAGGATTCATAGATGCTTGCATGCGCAGGTGTGTGAAAAGAAAGGAATAACTGCGCAAGTATTATAGAAAATAAGGGAGAACACCTGTGGCTGGATCAATTAGTCTAATGGGGCTGCTGATAAATTGCCAGTGTTGTTGCCTCACGGCATGGGAAATTATTTGTTTTGTGAGAGAGAGACTTGTGGTTTGTTTCAAGATTTACAAAGACGTTTGTGAACTGCTTCAGGATTTTTCAAGGACTTTGTGAAACAATTCAAGTTAAGTACAGTGTGAGGACTCTTGAAGGGGGGTGGCTGTGACATCTTCACAGCTGCCTTTTATCTGCTTTGCTTGTGTTTTATGTTTTTCAGAGCATTCAAGGCTTGTGGGTTTGTGGGAGAGCATTTTGGCTGATTAAAAGTGTGTTTGGATAATATTTTCCTTTTGATAAACCAACTTTGTTTACTTTACAACTGTGTGTGTTTGAATTTCTACTTTGGACTTAATTGAGGGTTCATAACGTAAAGCCCGGCATAACAGACACCACCACCTGGGAAACCCGGGCACAAGATCAGCCAATATGGCACATGCTGATCCACCAAGGCTGCCAAACATCTGAGGCCAGAAGTACATTTATAGCAGAAGAGATGTGAGCACTCCACAAAGCCAGAGCTGCAACAATGGTGCCCACACATGTCTGTCCAACATGTGGCAGAACATTTTGTGCCCATATAGGCCTTACCAGCCACCTGCGGACATATCACGTACAGCCCACAATCTGTTAGATGTCAAGGTCCTCTTCAAACACAAAGGACCAACATCAAGATCCCTTCCTTCAGTAATTGCTACTCCAGGGAAAAATCTCTCCCCCATCACTTCCATGGGTTGAATGAACAGTGGCAAAAGTTAAAATGAAAAGTTAAATACTGATGTTCCCAGATTACCTGAGTTTAATTTCTTATAGAAAAAAACTGTGTCCTTTAGTCCTAGAGAAAAGGAAAAGGGGTGATGCTATTCCATGTCACCCAACAACCAAATCTTAGCTAGGATTTTGACTCTCTGTAATAGGAAGCTACCTTACTGATTATAATAGATTTTCATCACCTTTATTAAACTGGTACTAGAATTCTCTTCTGAACAGAGGCAACAACTAGCTGAACTTTAGTTGATCTTTGGTCAATGTATTTTTAAAATTTCATTGACGTATTCCTTTGGATATGTTCTAATTTAATTTTTCATCTGGAAGAGAAACTGAAGAAGGGAGACTGTTACACCTTAGAGGTTAAAATAATGATTATACCTGACAAGAAAATAATTTGTTGCAAGTACCTTTAGTCTTGTGCAAATTTATTAATGAGCTTCATTTTTCCTTCCTGACACTTTTCCCTGTGAAGAATATGAATGCATTCTTGTAATTTAAGTAGGTTCTCATTCCTTTCATAAGCACTATGGAATATGCCTCTTTTAATCTGAATGCTGGAAAAAATGCATTAATAAAAATTAGCACTAGTGGCTCTACTGGAAGGCAAGAACTATTGCTTCATTTAGAATAATTTTAACCCCTGTATATTAAAGAATAGTTAAACTAAAACTTAGAGCTGACACTTTAAAAAAAAATTGTTTTCCATGTTTGCAATTGCCTTCTCAAGATATACTTTGCGTAAAGTGTGTGTGGGGGGTGTCCCCCTTGCACTTTTCTTGTCCAGGTTTTTCAGAACTCGTTTGCCATTGCCTATTTCCTAGGGCTGAAAGAGAATGACTGGCCCAAGGTCAGACTAGAATTCAAAATCTCCTGCTTTCTAGGCCAGGTTGTCAAACTGGCGGGCTGCCGGCTGGAAGCATCACACGCAGGCCATGCCCACCCCAGCTCCACAAAGGAGAAAAATATCATGAAACATCAAGTGAAAGCAACACTATTTGGACCGGGACTTACTGCTCACAGTCACTCATGCCCTCATCACCTCGAGGTTCGACTACTGTAACGCTCTCTACATGGGGCTACCTTTGAAAAGTGTTCGGAAACAGCAGATCATGCAGAATGCAGCTGCGAGAGCAGTCATGGGCTTCCCCAGGTATGCCCATGTTACATCAACACTCCGCAGTCTGCATTGGTTGCCGATCAACTTCCGGTCACAATTCAAAGTGTTGGTTATGACCTATAAAGCCCTTCATGGCATTGGACCAGAATATCTCCGAGACCGCCTTCTGCTGCACGAATGTCAGCGACCAATTAGGTCCCACAGAGTGGGCCTTCTCCGGGTCCCGTCAACTAAACAATGTCAGTTGGTGGGCCCTTGGGGAAGAGCCTTCTCTGTGGTAGCCCCGACTCTCTGGAACCAGCTCCCCCCAGAGATTAGAACTGCCCCTACCCTCCTTGCCTTTCATAAACTCCTCAAAATCCACCTTTGTCATCAGGCATGGGGGAACTGAGATATCTCCCCCGGGCCTATATAATTCATGTATGGTATGTTTGTATGTATGTCTGCTTAATAATGGGTTTTTTAAAATATTTTAAATTGTAAATTATTAGATTTGTCATGAACTGTTTTATTGTGTTGTGAGCCGCCCCGAGTCTACGGAGAGGGGCGACATACAAATCTAATAAATAAATAAAATAAATAAATAAAATAAATTATGATGTGAGTTTGACACCCATCTTCTAGGCTACTGCCTTTTAACCACAACACTGCTCTTCTTGAGCAGAATGCAACTGTAGTATTTTTAAACATTATGGTTCTTGGGAAAGCTTTTTTTAAAAAAACTATTATGAGAGAGGGTTTTCCTTTCTTTTCCTTTATAGTGGTAGTGCTGTAATAGAAAAAGATTAGGCTTAGAATCTAACACTGCTACAAGAGCTGCTTAACCCCTCTTGCTGTAGACCTTGGCTTGAGACCACCAACACCTTACAGCTCAAAAGCAAATAAGGAAGCCAGAATAAATATGCATAGTGGATAGCCTAGTTCCCCTGCATAATGGGGGCACTAGGCCATCTATTCCAGGCTCTCTCCAATCTTTCTATGCTTGCCTCATGTGTGTGTGTGTGTGTGTGTGTGTGTGTGTGTGTGTGCCTGTGTGTATATACATTTTATATAACATCTGGATGCACATTTGGATGTACATTTCCAGTCTTGTACAAAATTCTGCTCCCGTAGAACAAATGTGAACGTAAACTTTACTGTTCAATACTAAAGAGAAAGAGCCACCAACTTTGGTTCTGCATCCATTTTGTGCATTAAAATAGCCTGTTCTGATTGGATTATGCCCAGACTTCTGAGTTGATTCTAGTTCAGACTGTAATACAAAATACCAGTCTCTCGTGAAAAAGATTAAGGGAATTTTAATACCTGCACTGATAATTTTCTATTCTTATAATCTTTCTTATACCTGGAGTATATTGTTTTTCTGTATGTTTATCCTATAAGTTTGATTTGCCCAATTGAACAATTTGTACATTGTTTTGAATGCTAAAATGTAGGTTGCTTCTAGGTAACTTTTTGAATGCAGACTCCTGGGCCTTCTTTTATTCTACCCAAAGGGAAAGGAAGGGAGGGAATCAATGTTGGCAGAAGATGTTGATTTAAGACAGGGGTTTTGAAGAACAGATGAAACAAACTTTGGCTTAGGGTCAAAACTCTTAAGTATATTGGCTTTAGCTCTGCAGTGCTTGGATGAAGCTGCATGAGCCAGGCATAGCCATTCTCATATTGAGGCAGAAATGAAAATAAACACACCATTGGAGCTTTACATTATTCTTAGCAGAATAAATTGAATGGGTCATCTCTGAGATGTCCTAGGCCCACAGGTATCTGCAGAAACACAAGGACAGACAAATAATGAGACATGCTTTGTGAGTTGGGGACATGGACTCTGATATTTATATATTTAGGTGTGCCATTGTAATGCAGGTATAAAGTGACCAGATTTTAGCATTGGTAAAGAGGGACATCATTGGGGGGGGCCTTGGCAAAAAAAATTGCAAAGAAAATTTTCTCTTTCTTTTTTTTCTCTCTCTCTCTCTCTTCCTCCCTCACTTTGTCTCTCCTTCTCTCTCTTTCTCTCTCCTTCCCTCCTTCTCTTTCTTTCTTTCTTCCTTCCTTCTTTTCTCTCTTTCTCCCTTCCTTTCTCTCTCTATCTTTCACTCTCTCTCTCCCTCCTTCCCTCCCCCACTCTCTCTTTCTTCCCCCCTCCCTTTCTATTTATCTTTGACTCTCTTTCTTTCTTTCTTTCTTTCTTTCTCTCTCTCTCTTTTTCTTTCTTTCTTTCTTTCTCTTTCTCCCTTCTTTTCTCTCTTTTTCTCTTTCTCTCTTCCTCCCCCTTTTCTCTCTATTTCTCCCCCTCCCTCCCCCTCTCTCTTTTTTTATCTCTTTCTTTCTCTCCCTCTCTCTTTTTTCTCTCTCTTTCTCCCTCTCTCTTTCTCTTTCTTTCTCTCTCTCTCTACCTCCTTCTCTCCCTCTCACACTTTCTTCCTCACTCTTCCTTCCTCTTCTCCCCTCCCTCATCTTTCTCCATAAGGGCCTTCCCTTCCCCATGAACCCAGCCCCCTCCCAGGGGCTCAGTAGGCGCTCCTGGAAGAGAGACGCAAAGGCAGCTTGGTCCGGCCTCCCACACACACACTTTCCTCCCCTTCGGGTGAGGCCCTTTAACGGGAGGTTCCTTCCTCATGGGCACCCTTGGCTCCTCCCCCAGCTGCATTTTGCATGATCTGTAGGGCCACAACTGGTGCACCAGGTGAACCTGGGCAAACGCCCCCCTCATCACGGCTGAAAGATGGTATTCTAAGGTCAGCTGTGGATCGAGGAGGACACCCAAGTTGCGGACTCTCTCTGAGGGGATCCAAAATCCCCCCCCCCAAGTAATGGATAGACATATGGAATTTTCCTGGGGAGGCAAAACTCACAGCCACTCTGTCTTGTTGGGGTTGAGTGTGAGCTTGATGACCATCCAAACCCTAACAACCTCCAGACACCGGCACATTACTTCCACTGCTTCACTGAGTGGACACTGGCTGGAGATGTATAGCTTAGTGTCATCAGCATACTGATGGTAACTCCACCCATGTCCTCAGATGATCTCACTCAGCAGTTTCATATAGATATAAAGCAGCAGGGGAGATTAAACAACTTTACCAATCACTCTTTCTTGACAAATATTGTTGATTATTCTCTTAGTTGCACACCTATTGATAGCAGTTTTTCTGTTTCCGACATACTAGAAACAATAGGTAGGGAAAGCAAGTAGGATGCTTGGCTGCATAGCTAGAGGTATAACAAGCAGGAAGAGGGAGATTATGATTCCACTATATAGAATGCTGGTGAGACCACATTTGGATACCTCACCTACAAAAAGATATTGACAAAATTGAACGGGTCCAAAGACGGGCTACAAGAATGGTGGAAGGTCTTAAGCATAAAACGTATCAGGAAAGACTTAATGAACTCAATCTGTATAGTCTGGAGGACAGAAGGAAAAGGGGGAACATGATCGAAACATTTAAATATATTAAAGGGTTAAATAAGGTCCAGGAGGGAAGTGTTTTTAATAGGAAAGTGAACACAAGAACAAGGGGACACAATCTGAAGTTAGTTGGGGGAAAGATCAAAAGCAACATGAGAAAATATTATTTTACTGAAAGAGTAGTAGATCCTTGGAACAAACTTCCAGCATATGTGGTAGATAAATCCACAGTAACTGAATTTAAACATGCCTGGGATAAACATATATCCATCCTAAGATAAAATACAGAAAATAGTATAAGGGCAGACTAGATGGACCCTGAGGTCTTTTTCTGCCGTCAGACTTCTATGTTTCTATGTTTCTAATACAGTAGAGAAACCATCTTAGAACAATGCATGGATATCACAGCCACACGAGTTGTTGGTATATATCCTATATCACCAAATGTTTCCTGCCTTCAAGTCTTTCCAATTATTTCTGTTTGCCTCCTTGTGGACCTCCACAAACATTCCCCGAAAGGCTCACAGCTACAGGGCTGAGTGTAAACCAAAAATAATTTGCTGTTATTATAAAAATTGTAATAACTTTCCTCGCAGTGTAGAGGCCTCTCTTCTCCTCAGAGGTACTTGTTGGCGTCAACCACCCTTAAGCAGAATTCAAGGGCAACTCAGATAATCTCTTGAGGTCTAAATCAGGTGATTCTGTAAAATAAAATCCCATTTTCAAAAAAGTAATTTCTGAAAAACTTGATAAATCATAAACTTTGGAAAGGCTTTTTTTGTTTTTGTTTCAAAATCATTGCAACATCCCATGCAATTTTGGACAAAATCATAATCTCCATATCCCTAAAAAAACCTGCATCAATTTTCTGATAGAACATATGGGTTATTTTAGAACCATCTGAATGGTTAATGAATTGGTTATAGAAAATGTTTTTGTGGATTTAAGTCCATTTTTTCTGACATGGTTTTGTAATTGAAAAATAAGGGGACTAGAATTTTTTACACAGGGATATTTAGACAATAGACTTTAAGTGAAGATGATTTAACAATGCAGCCTATAACAAGTTATTAAAAGTCAAATGCTGATTAGCAGATTAAATTAAGTTCTGCTCCATTAGTCAGAATGCTATCATTCCTATTCTTATTACGAAACATTCTTATAAGCAACTCCTTTCATTGTTATTCAAGTGGGTGGGAAGGATCCAAGACCTGAAGAGAAAGTAGAGCATTCCATGTTCATATCCAAATGGGAGACTCTAGATAAGTTAATAAAAGTTGGATGGAACTTTTAAAAGATATAGTATAAGGAAGCTTGGATTGAAACACTCCATTGAATCAAAGCAGGCAATTGAAGTGGCACTCTTTTTTGAAGCCCTGGAATAGAATGGCCACTCCACTTTGATCGGGATACTTTTTCAAATTAAAAGGTCAACAGAATTCAGCCAATCCACTTGGGCACTTGATTTGAAGTTTCAAGCAGGAGCTATTGGATTTTCTAGGCTGAATTTCCTCCAATTACATTGTGTGACCATTTGAGTGGAAGTAGTTCCTCAAAAAACAGAAAAAGAGCTTTTTTCACCCAGGCTAATACAGGTAGCCCTCAACTTACGACCGCAACTGAGCCCAAAATTCATGTTGCTAAGTGAGAAATTCGCAAAGTGCTGTTTGCCCCATTTTACGACTTTCCTTGCTTCCATATTTGTTAAGCGAATCACTGCAGGTGTTAAATTAATAACACAGTTGTTATGTGAATCTGATTTCTCCATTGACTTTGCTCGTCAGAAGGTTGCAAAAATGACCTCAAGACACTGCAATCATCATTAATGTGAGTCACATGTCAAGCATCAGAATATAAATCCTATGTTCATGTGGGCGCTGCAAAGATCACGAGTGTGAAAAATTATTATTATTATTATTATTATTATTATTATTATTATTATTATTATTATTATTATTGTTATTATTATTGTTATTGATGTTAGATTAGATTAGATTAGATTTATTGGATTTATATACCGCCCCTCTCCGCAAACTCGGGGCGGCTCACAACAAAGTAAAAACAATACATAATAGCAAATCCAATACCCACCAATCCAATTACAATTTTAAGCTAAAAAATTCATTAAAAACAACCCCAGAATATTAAAAAAACAAGCACACAATCAATCTAACACCAAAACAACATGGGCAAGGGGGAGATGTTTCAGTTCCCCCATACCTGACGGCAGAGGTGGGTTTTAAGGAGTTTGCGAAAGGCAAGGAGGGTGGGGGCAATCCTAATCTCAGGGGGGAGCTGGTTCCAGAGGGTCGGGTTGTTGTTATTGTTGTTGTTGTTGTTGTTGTTGTTGTTGTTATTATTATTATTATTATTATTATTATTATTATTATTATTATTTAGATTTGTATGCTGCCCCTCTCCAAAAACCCGGTCATAATCACTTTTTTCAGTGCTGCTGTAACTTCAAATTGTCACTAAGTGAACAGTTGTATGTAAAGGGCTCCCTACATTTCCTAATTTTAATACAGCACTAGGAGATGAATGGCAAAGCCTAATCTACATGTAATTCAAAACAACAAGGTATAGATTGAAGGTGCGATTTTTGTAATATTGTGAAGTGTTATGTTTTGTTTTGTCCTTCCCATATGCCTTCCTCTTCTACCAGTGTCACAGCACCTGAAAATGGACCTCAAAGTGGTTGCAGATCAAGATAAAAGCCACTAGTGTTTTAATTCATCAAAACAGTTTTATTACTTTCAGACTTTTTATTAAATTTCCAATAATGCATGTAACTGCTTCAAATGGATAGGAAGGTTTGATAAAATTTGATAAAACATCAAGGATTCATAAGCTCTGGTCAAGTGAAGATTTGTCTAGAGCAAACTATTATGAGGACCTGTATTGTTGGGGGCAATATGCCGACTCTTATAGAGTGCTGTAAAGCACCATGAAGTGGTATATAAGTCTAAGTGCTATTACTATTATCTTTCTTTGGTGGAGCAATTAAAGTATTGAATTGTCGACAAATTTTTTGGGGAGAAGAGGTAATATTATGGTTGCTTTCTTGAGCTCCTGGAAAAGGAGGGAATAAATTATTTCAGGAATCAAAGAAAGAAAAGGCAGCTAGGGAAAATAGGGTAAGTAAGTGAAGAACATGGAAAGATCATTCCTTGAAAGGATGGCGGAGTGGGGGA
Organism: Erythrolamprus reginae; assembly: GCF_031021105.1. NCBI lineage: Eukaryota > Metazoa > Chordata > Lepidosauria > Squamata > Dipsadidae > Erythrolamprus > Erythrolamprus reginae. The sequence goes on along the minus strand of NC_091950.1, from coordinate 304,580,329 downwards.
TGTTTCTTGTCCTATTGCTGTAATTAACAGCAGCATCACATGTCCTCAAAGTGGACGGCTGTCTTTCTTGGCCCCAAAACCTTTGTCCATCTTTTCATTCTATGACTAGCCACATTGCAAAGGGGACTAAACCTCACTGCCAAAGTGAGAAGAGCATGAAATGAAAAGGATGCAAGGTAAAATGAAAAACTCACTGAAACATTGAACAAGCAACAAGCAATAGTAGCAGGCACCCACTGCCTCCATCAGAGTGAGGGAAATGGGGCAAGCACAAATTCCACCCCTTTTGAATGTTTGTTTGTTTGTTTATTTATTTATTTGTTGGTTAGTTGGTTGGTGTTGGATTTAGAAGGACCGTTACCTTAAGCAAGGTGCTCAGCCCGCTGGAACTGAGCCAGGACCTTCCGGAGGTGATGGTTATTAAAGTACAGACAGAGCATGTTCGAATGAACAATAACTTTTATTAGAAAAGTAGAAAAATAAAGTTTGTCTGAAGAGACATAAAATGGCACATCTACATGGTTAATGAAGATGAAGCGTAATGGAGATTCTCTAAAACTAGAGACCGCCTTCTTCTCCAAGAAGGAGCATGTGAGCAAACAGTTTACATCACAAAGGAGGAGCTACATTAATAAACAGAGTTAACTATCTAACTACTGGATGTTTCTCAATGTCTTAGGGGGCTGTCAAATTCACAGCGTGACACCCCTTCTTTGTCAGTCATCAGAGACATAAGGGACATCAGGACATCAAGGCATCAGTTCACTTAAGGCACATCTTGTTGGTGAGGTATTCATGTTGATCAGCTGGCAACGGCTTGTTCAGCAAGTCAGCGATCTGCTCAGTAGTAGGTATATACTGAAGTTTTACGAATCCTTCTTTCACCTTCTCTCTGGTATTTTGATACCGGATATCAATGTGCCGTGAACGAGCTCCAACAAATTCAGCTTCAGCAATATATGTGACTGAAATGTTATCCTCCATAATAACAATTGGTTTCTTTGGACTTTCCCAAATACTATCAATGAGATTAAAAAGAGAGGTTAACTCATTACAGCAATCAGAAACACATGCATATTCAGACTCACTTGAAGAGCAAGAAATAAACTTCTGCTGCGTAACTTTCCAAAAGAAAGGACAACCATTTAAAAACAGTACATAACCAGAAGTATTTAGGGGTAGTGATTTCTGACAGTCTCAAAATGGGTGAACAGTGCAGTCAGGCAGTAGGGAAAGCAAGTAGGATGCTTGGCTGCATAGCTAGAGGTATAACAAGCAGGAAGAGGGAGATTATGATCCCACTATATAGAATGCTGGTGAGACCACATTTGGAATACTGTGTTCAGTTCTGGAGACCTCACCTACAAAAAGATATTGACAAAATTGAACGGGTCCAAAGACGGGCTACAAGAATGGTGGAAGGTCTTAAGCATAAAACGTATCAGGAAAGACTTAATGAACTCAATCTGTATAGTCTGGAGGACAGAAGGAAAAGGGGGGACATGATCGAAACATTTAAATATATTAAAGGGTTAAATAAGGTCCAGGAGGGAAGTGTTTTTAATAGGAAAGTGAACACAAGAAAAAGGGGACACAATCTGAAGTTAGTTGGGGGAAAGATCAAAAGCAACATGAGAAAATATTATTTTACTGAAAGAGTAGTAGATCCTTGGAACAAACTTCCAGCAGATGTGGTAGATAAATCCACAGTAACTGAATTTAAACATGCCTGGGATAAACATATATCCATCCTAAGATAAAATACAGAAAATAGTATAAGGGCAGACTAGATGGACCATGAGGTCTTTTTCTGCCGTCAGACTTCTATGTTTCTATGTTTCTGTGTCACTTGCCCAGTCAGCATCTGCATAACAAATCACTTCAGGGTACTCAACATGATTCGGCTCGAGGTACAACTTCTTGTCCTTTGTGAGCTTCATGTATCTCAACAGTCTTTTTATGCAAGACCAGTGAAACGTGGTTGCGTTGCCAACGTATCGGGACAGTAAATTCACACTCAGAGAAATGTCAGGTCTTGTCCAACTGCTGATGTACAATAGCGATCCAATCATTGACCGGTACAGTGTTTTGTTGTCAAAAGCAGGATACTCTTCTCGGGTTAACCTGTAAAAATCAGTCTGCATAGGAGAACAACAAGTTTTCACATCAGACATATTACAATTCTGCAAGAGCTGGTCAACCTTACTTTCTTGTGAAAGAGAGAACCCCTTCTCAGTTTTCTCAAACTGAACACCTAGATAATCATTAATATGCCCTAGGCTTTTTAAGGTGAAATGTTTCTCAAGACCCTTAGCAAAAGTTTTACTGGTGCTTTCATTTGGACCTATGTAAACAATATCATCAACATAAACAAGAACAATTTCATAAGTCTTACCTTGCCCTTTTGTGAACACGCATTCATCAGAGATGGACTTAATAAAGCCCATTGAATTTAGCTTTTGGGATAACAACTTGTACCACATAAGGGCACTCTGTTTGAGGCCGTATAAAGACTTGCTCAGAGACCAGACTTCACCTTCTTGGTCCTGGAACCCAGGAGCACCCTTGACGTAGATCTCTTCATTCAGATCAGCGTTCAAATAGGCAGTCTCTGCATCAAACTGAAAAACCTCTAAGTCCAAAGCAATAGCAGTGATTAGGGAAATCTTGACACTCTCATTTTTGACTGTGGGTGAATATGTGTCAGTGTAGTCATCCGGATAAACTTGAGAGAATCCTTGAGCTACAAGTCTAGCTTTATACAGTTTTCCTTCATTAGGTTTCTGTTTGAGCTTATACACCCAGCGTGTGCCAATGACTTTCTTCTTATTGGGAGGCTCCACCTGTTGGAACACCTTAAGTTTCTTTAGGCAGTCCAGTTCGCGTTCCATAGCCTCATACCATTTTTCTTGTTCAGATTCAGGCAAAAGTTTGATCTGGTGAAAATGATCAGGTGGAAGTGTTAGCATACCTTACTGCTTCGCCCCAGTATGAAAAGTCCAAGTTAGCATCCTCAAGGAGACAACGAAACATCGTCTGCAAGATCCCGTTACGGCGTTCACAAATACCGTTTTGAGCAGGCGTCGCAGGTGCTGAGGTCTGCTGGCGGATTCCATTCCTGGCCATCCATCCTTGGAACTCTTGGGACATAAATTCGCCTCCACGATCACTTTGAATTCGCTTGATCCAGACGTCGTGTTGGGTGAGTATCTCTGCAGCAAAGTCTTTAAAGACCTCAAACACCTCTGATTTTTGTTTTAACCCTGCTGTTCTGTTCGGGTCGTATGTGACCCGAAGCCAAGTTTGAGTCCCTGTAAAAAATTTTCCCTGCATATCTGAAACTTGAAATTTCATGACTTTTCATCATTTCAGGGGTTCTCTCTATGAGAATTTTTTTTGGGGGGTGGGGGGCTTAGTTTTTGCTGAGCAAAAAAAGTTCCTAATGTTATGTTCGGGTCACATACGACCCGGACCGAAAACACTTCATTTGAAGTGCTTATGTTTGGTCAATTTGAAAACCTTTTTCACTTGGAAAGTAGTCTGAACATTTCTGCACACAATGATATGAAAATTGAAATGAAAAAATTAATCCTTATTGGTTTATTTTGCACATAAATGTGCCGCCCCCCCCCGTTTTTGTGATTTTCTTTCAATTTATGGATAGTTTTGCTTGCAAAATCCATTCTATTTTACTGGAGTTGGTGTGGGATTGGTAGCTTGAACATTTCTGAATATAAGAAAAATATAAAGGAACTGAAAAAAATGATTCTTACTGGTTTTTTAACATCAGAAATAAGCCCCCCCCCCCCCTCGGCTGCTTGCAATCATTTTCACTTTTTATTTTTTTATGCTCCAAATCCGAAATATTCTTTAAAATCTTAGGCATTCATTTACTCAATTTAACAATGCTGGTCATCAAAAAATATTTTTGGGGTGGTGGCTAATTGTTTTCTGGGCAAAAAAAAATCATAACTTCAAATCTGTTTCTGTTCGTATATGACAGGACCATAAATATTTTTTTTAGGTACTTGAATTTAATCTTTTTGAAAACTTTTTCAACTGGAAAACTAGTTTGAACATTTATGAACATAATGATATGAAAATTGAACTGGAAAAATTGAGACTTACATTTTTATTTTGATCAAAAAGCCCCTCCCCCCATCCTTTTTGAATTTCGTGTCAATTTATATTTTTTAAGGCTACAAATCCCTAAGGAATTTTCCCCCAAAAGGTTTGATATACTAAATTGAACAATCCTGAACATAAGAAAAATATAAATGAACTGAAAAAAATGACTCTTATTGGTTTATTGTTTTATACTCGAGTATAAGCCTACTCGAGTATAAGCCTATTTGAGTATAAGCATGGGGGCCCATTTATGAGCAAAATAAACCAATAAGGATCATTTTTTCAGTTTAATTTTCATATCATTATGTTCAGAAAGGTTCAAGCTACCAATCCCACACCAAAATAGAATAGTAAAATAGAATGCATTTTGCAGGCAAAATTATCAATAAACTCAAAAGTTTTGATATACTAAATTGAACAATCCTAAACATAAGAAAAATAGAAATGAACTGAAAAAAAATGATTCTTATTGGTTTATTTTTGAATATAAGACCATATCATTTTATACTCGAGTATAAGCCTACTCGAGTATAAGCCTATTTGAGTATAAGCATGGGGGCCCATTTATGAGCAAAATAAACCAATAAGGATTAATTTTCTCAGTTCAATTTTCATATCATTGTGTGCAGAAATGTTCAAGCTACCAATCCCACACCAACTTTAGTAAAATAGAATGGATTTTGCAAGCAAAACTATCCATAAATTGAAAAAACTTTCACAAAAACGGGGGGGAGGCACATTTATGTGCAAAATAAACCAATAAGGATTAATTTTTTCAGTTCAATTTTCATTCCATTGTGTGCAGAAATGTTCAAACATGTTTCCAGGTGAAAAAAGCTTTCAAAAAGACCAAACATAAGCACTGCAAATGAAGAGTTTTCGGTCCGGGTCAGGGTGACCCGGGAACATAACATTAGGAACTTTTTTCGAACAGAACAGCAGGGTTAAAAGAAAAACATAGCCAAATCATGAGTAACTGTCAACTACAGTTAAGAAATACTTACGTTTACCAACAGTAGGCCGAAATGGACCGACAACGTCGGTGTGGACCAATTCAAAAATGTGTGAACACAATCGGACAGCAACCTTAGGTATCGGTGAATTTTTGGACTTGGCTGAGTTACAAATTTTGCAATCTAAGTAAACTTTGCAAGTCCCATCAATTTTGAAACCATCAACATATTCAGACATCTTTGCTAAGACGGGGTAAGAAGCATGCCCCAAGCGACAATGCCATCTGTGGACACACCTGGAATGAAAAGATTTGTTTGTTAATATATGTTTAACATTTGTAACAGTATTAGGAACCTCAGGGATTTCATTGGCTTTAGAAGCCTTTGAACTAGAAGTTGCTTTCGCCCATTGGAACGCTTATACTTACATCACCTTTCATTGGAGGTTTAGGTTTTAAATAAAAAACACCTTTAATGGGAATGGCAGTAGCAAGAAGTTGCCATCCTTGATGATGTTAGTGTCTGTGAGTTCAAAGTTTATTACAACCTTCAATTCTTCTCTCAGGCAATATCCACTAAGGATGTTGTTCTTGGCAGTTGGAACGTAGAAAACATTTGAGACAAGGGAGTCCAGTTCTTTGACGAAGACTTTTCCTTTTCCTTCCACCTTGGAGTGTAGATCCCCAAATCCAATCAATTCCTTGACATCTGTCTGGTGTAGCTCAGTGAAGAATTCCTTCTGGTACGTGACGTGCACCGCTGCTCCACTGTCTAGGGTCCATAACTCACGTATATCGTAGAGTGGACTCTTCTCAGGAACAGTGTTGAGGAGGATGGTACTAACGTAAGTAGCTTTCTCATCTTTGGAGTCTTTGGGAGTTGTCTTTGCAGTCCCAGAACTCTTTCCTCGGGATCCTTTCATCTGTGTGCCCTTTGGTTGAGTTGGATAAGGTGGAGGGTCAGATGTGCCAGAATGGACACTATGCAAATCAGCTGACTTGTGAGTGTCATCCTTCTTAGGTTGCTTCTGGCGTGGGTACTTTGGAGTACTGGTTTTCTGTTGACCGCTCTTTGCCAAGTTAGGTTTAAATGCTGCTGACATAGGTCTGAGGCCAGTGTGCAGCAATTCTTCTTCTTCAGTTAGCATGTTACAGAGTCTCTGTGTGGTCTTTTGGGCCAGTGGGAGTATACTGAACTTGTAAATGACTTCCTTCCGTTCAGGACCAAGGGAAGTTATGATAGCCGCATTGACTTGATTATTATCATAGCGGTATCCTCTTTCCTCTAAATCTCTATGCATGGTTAGCATCTTAGATAAGTGTGGAGCAAGTTCACCCCCAGTTGGAAGTTTAGTGTTTGTAAACTTGGATATCAGGATGTAGTTGCCTTCATCTGATACAGGCCTAAACATGCCGTCAAGTGACTCTAGTATCTCAGCAGAAGTGATGTCATGAGTGTACCTCATTGACAATTGTGAGTCTATGCTCATAAGAATGAGTAGCTTGGCTTTTATGTCAGCTTCTCTTTCTTCTTCAGTCCAGCACCTTACTGGGGGATTGTGAGCAATCCCATCTATGTCGTGAGCCAGGAGGTGCAGATTTATCCTGTGAAGCCACTTCCTGTAGTTGTGTCCATTTGGTAACAGCACGAACTCACCTTTCAATGCAGAAGATGTAATGGTTTGCCTTGTAGATGCAGTTGTCTGAACTGCTTGCAGCGGTTGGAGTTGGGCCCCAACCCCTGCTGGCAAACCTGGTGGCTGAACCATCTGGGGAAGCTGCGTTGGCATCTGTGAAGTAAGGACTGGTGGCCTCTGGAACTTGAGGGATTGGGTCCCTTTGCATCTGTGCGGCGAGAAAAGCTCTAGAGACATTAGGCTTCACATCATACACATTGGCTTCAGGAATAGCTTGTGTCTTTCAGGCATTCCATCCACTAGTGGCCGCTGCTGCGTAACTTGCTGCAGTGGGGGAATCTGCCCCCCCCCGCCACTCCCGGATGCAAAAGGCAAATGTTCCATTTTTTTTTCTTTGGGCAGGCTTGCCCACCCTTCTCCCCCCTGAAGGGCCTCTATGTTAGATAAGGCGTCAGGGTAGAAGTGAGTGATCACCGAAGCGTGTCCTTTGTGTGCATGTGTATCTTCGGCTGGACAGGAGGAGTACATTCCTACACTATCTGCTTTCTGAGACTGTGCGTACGTGGCTTCTTCCAAGGACACTGACTCCATCTTTTCTGTAATTAATTTAAGTTGGAGTTTCTTCAAAGATCTTAATTCAGTTCTGGCTTCATTAGCTTTTTCTAAGTAACTGAAGTAAATTTCTCTCTGCGCATTATTTTTCATAGTAGCTAAATTATCAAAGTGAAGACAGAAAGACTCTAACTGTTGGATTTCTCTCTCATGTTTTTCAATGATTCCCTCAATTTTCTCCAGATTCAGGGGTGTGCCCTTTATTCTAGCAGAAGTGAGAGAAATCAAATCATCATGATGCTTTGCTTTGGCTGACGCCTTTACAGGCAAAGCAGATGATTGAAATTCTTGAGATGGGAAAAGAGTTAACGTCTCGTCCTCTTCTTCGTCACTAGGCTGATTTGAAATACTGCCTGAGGGGCACCCTTGGGCAGATCTTATTTCTTCCTCCCAAATTCCAACCGGGTCAATTAGAAAAGAGTGACTTACGGTTTGGTGATTGCCGTCAGCCTCAGAGGGTTCCGTCTCAGGTTGCAAAGACATAATCGGTTTCCTTTTACTATCCATAGCATGGATAGTCTCTTTTAGTTCAGCAAGCTGCTGGCTTGAGAGGGAGTCGATGTAGGATTGCGTGAGAGGATTTCTCTTCTTCTTGGCTGGCATCTGGAGGACAGCTAGTGAGCTTACGGAGTGTAAGCAGCGTCTGTTTCTTTAATAATAAACCATCCTCTGCTACCATGTTGGATTTAGAAGGACCGTTACCTTAAGCAAGGTGCTCAGCCCGCTGGAACTGAGCCAGGACCTTCCGGAGGTGATGGTTATTAAAGTACAGACAGAGCATGTTCGAATGAACAATAACTTTTATTAGAAAAGTAGAAAAATAAAGTTTGTCTGAAGAGAAATAAAATGGCACATCTACATGGTTAATGAAGATGAAGCGTAATGGAGATTCTCTAAAACTAGAGACCGCCTTCTTCTCCAAGAAGGAGCATGTGAGCAAACAGGTTACATCACAAAGGAGGAGCTACATTAATAAACAGAGTTAACTATCTAACTACTGGATGTTTCTCAATGTCTTTGGAGGCTGTCAATCTCAGCGTGACAGTTGGTTGGTTGGTTGGTTGGTTGGTTGGTTGGTTGGTTGGTTGGTTGGTTGGTTGGTTGGTTGGTTGGTTTGTTCGTTTGTTCGTTTGTTCGTTTGTTCATTTGTTCATTTATTTATTTATTGTTAGAGTTGAAAGGGACCATGAAGGCCATCGAGTTCAACCCCCTGCCCAAGCAGGAACCCTATAGTACACCAGTCAAATGGCAGTTCAATCTTCTCTTTAAAATGTCCAGAGTGTTGGAGTTCACAACGTCCGCTGGTAGGTTGTTCCATTGGTTGATCGCTCTGACCGTCAGGAAGTTCTTCCTTATCTCCATGTTGAATCTCTCCTTGGTCAGCTTCCAGCCGTTGTTCCTCATCCAGCCCTCTGGTGCCCTGGAGAATAAAGTGATCCCCTCCTCTCTGTGACATCCCCTCGTATACTTGTAGACTGCTATCATGTCCGCTCTGGCCCTCCTTTTCTCTAGGCTATCCATGCCCAGTTCCCTCAGTCTCTCTTCGTAAGTCTTGGTTTCCAATCCCTTAATCATCTTGGTTGCTCTTTTTTGCACCTTCTCCAGAGTTTCAATGTCTCTTTTGAAGTGTGGTGACCAGAACATTGAGACATGTAACTATTGCCAGCTGAAAAAAAATCACAATATATCATTTGGCTCAATGGGGCTAGAATCGGAGAGTTTTTGCAAATCTGCAAAATCATATGCAGATTAGTTAAAGCTCCTTTTTTAAAAAAAATGCAATACCATCTTGGATTTGATCTGAGCAATGAATGACTTCTTTTGTACAACTCTAGGTTTCTTGTCAACAAATCTATTAAAAACGTCTCTCTCTTTAAAGAAGGAAATGTCGGAGAACAATGCTCAGAAACAAGAAGACACCAACAATCAACGATGAGGCACACACATACACAAACACACAGACTGTCTGAATGTAAGAGTGGGTGGGAAGCTATTAACCCTGGAAGTCAATAATACAGTGTAAGCTTAATAGCAAATGAAGCTTTTCAAAAGAGAGATCTCAACAGACCCATTTAAAAGTCTCAGTAGCATGCTATAGAAAACAAATATTAATCTAATTGATTGATTTAATTATTCTTGATTTAAAAAACCCTCTTGTCAACTTTAAGCCAGCATATCATTAGAGCTTCAAAATTTAAATGAAAACTGCTACATTGGTTTTAAAAAGGAAGGTTGTTTTGATCATTTACCTGTCAGTTCCTACCATTTTTATGGAAACCTACCTCAAAAATAAATTCCTCCTTTCACATCACAAAAGATTTGTCCATTCTGTGCTAACTTAGGTGAAACATCTTTTTTCACAAAAATGTACCTTGTCCATTTCCTGATAAGCTGGTTTTTGCTGTAAGCCATAATCCTACTTTTTCAATATGATTTCATCACCTCTCGCCTACTAAAAAAATATTAGTTCAGGGAATAGTATTTCATCAGTGCAAAGGGTATGAGTGACAAACAACCTTCAATAAAAAAGTGTAAAGTAACAGCTGCTTTTAACAAAACCTAATTTGACAATCCCTGTAAGAAAGACATAGTGAGGAGCAAGTATGACATTATTAAGTGTCATTTCTCTTTTAATCTCCTTGGTATTTAAAAAGCCTCACCTTCAGCTTTTTATATAACATGGATGTCTCCTTCTGACCTTGAATATCCATGAATGATGTAAGAATTGGACATTGCCAGTTAGCTACAGAGGAGACAGAGGAAATAAGCTATGGGTATTCTACAAGGGACAAAATCCTGCTATGAATGGGTTTCCAATACCTTTAATTAAAGCAGAGCCGAATGAACAGCCTGACTTTGAATTTCTGGAGAAATTTAGCTGCAGAGCTGAAACAGAGCAAATCCTAACCGAACCAACTTAAATCCAGTTGCCAATAAAGCCCATGATTCTGATGAAAATTTGTTGGCATCCAGAAAAGGTTTACATCAAGCTGAGGTTTACATTATTAAACCAAGAAAGGTATAATTTATTAGTATTCTTGGTTCAAACAATGACTGGAAACACTAGCTCTCAATTAGCTTTAAGAATAGATACAATCCACAGTTAAATCAGCTGCCCTATGTTAGGACAAACCATTAATGCTTCTAATGCATGATGGATTCAGAAGTAAGAAATCAAGAAATGAAAAGAACAGAAAGTATGAAATTAAGAGTTGTCAGAAAAGGATAAAAATAAATGCACAAAATATTCTGTTCACAAGACTTTGGGAATGAAACTTCAGAAAATGTAAATAGATGTCTATTTTGACTGTTTTGAGTATTGTTACGCTTAAGACTTAAAATATCCCTTCTCAGCACAACAACATTATGTTTTGAACTCAGCATACTACACTATTATTATTTTTATTATTATTATTATTATTTGCAAAAAAATACTTTTTATTCCTCCAATACCATAACACCTTAACCAGTATTAACCTATAATTATACATTATTATCAAATAAACAAATAATCTTATATATATCATCAATTTGCTCTTCTGTCCCTATACCTGTGATGGCACGCAGATCCATAACAGAGGGTATGTGAGATGTTGCATTATGTCAGCTCCAGCGGACATGTGCACGCTATCCAGCTGGTTTTTGGTGTTGGGGAAGGCCGTTTCACCCCTTGGACACTCCAGAAAAGCTTCCCTGAAGCCCCGGAGTGCAAAACATGGCCCAATAGGCAAACCGGAAGTTCAGAAAACAGACTTCCGTTTTGCACATTGTGCTGTTTTTTGCACAGTTTATAATTTCTATTGAAAATTTTGACTCATTATGATCCACATCATCCCCAGAATAATTGAAGGCTTATTCATTGATAAGTGAACCAAGAGCAAAATATCCAAGAAGAGTAGATCACCCCATCCTGGATAACTAGATATAACTATCTTTTTTTGTCTGACCTTGAAGAAATGAAAGTCTTTTTTTTTCCCCACTTCTGATTTATTAGTTAACTTTTTAAAAAGTTGTTTATTACTTCAGTTCCAAAGCTGCCTAACTTTGGGCACCTTAGAGATTAAAAAAATACATTGAGAGAAAAAAGCAAACTAAAACCTGTTCTGCCGGGCTCTATGGTAGGAGTCTCCCGAAAATTCAAGGGTAAAAATTTCAGACACACACCCACTTGAAAGTTCAAAAACAATGTTCTTTATCACAAAATTCAAAAGAACAAAGCACCCTTTTTGTATTGCAAAGAGCACTAGTCCCAAAACAACCTTGCAGGCTGTACAATCCCCTTAATCAGTCCTTAAGTACTTAGCTAGCAGCTGTGGTGAAGAAACATCACAGCCCTCCTTTTTCCACGAAGTGAGACACACACACTTCGGTCTGCTTTGGTTTCCAAGTTGTGAAAAATCAACAAACAAAGTTCGGAAACAGCAAGGCATGGTCCTGAAGAAACAGTGATCAGATAATCTTCCACAACAGCCAAGCCAGCACGCTGCTATTTATATCAGCAGCTCTAATTACTGGAGCCCCATCCAAAGACAGGTGGCCTCTCTTATCTCCTGTAATATTTCCTCAATTGGTCTCTTCTATGCATAATTCTGCGCATGCGTGGGTCTAACACTTCCTCATCCGAATCGACCGAAAATAATGGAGATTGGCTTCCTGGGCTGTGTGCCAAACCCCCCTCTTCCAAGTCACCCCCACCATCTTCTTCATCCGAGGAAACTGCACTACCTGACTCTGTCGGCAATAAAACAGACCTATGACATGTTGATGTTTCCCCTGCATCCACCTCCACATTCCTTGGGGCAGGAGCTGGGCCAGAGCCAACCACAACAAAACCAAAACCCAATCAGTCAATAACTAACTCACTTAAGTGGCTCAACCACCATTTTGGTTGAGGGCCTAGGAGAACAACCAAATCTAAGTAGTTTCTGAAAGCTGGTGATAATAGTATCAGTCTTCAGGAAGATACCATCCCACAGAAAATGAACCATCACTGAGAAGACATGTTTTCTGGGTGCCACAAGATGATACTGTTCAATAGATAAGGCCCAGCATATGCCCAGATATGTGACTGGACAGGAAGAAATATGTGAAGACAGGTAATCCTTCAATTAAGGTCTTATGCCATGTAGGACTTTATAGGTGATAACCTGCAATAACTGGATAATTGGGAGCAATATTCTGTTTGGAATATTTAAAGGAAATTTAATTGTAGTATTCTTTGGATTAAAAATTGCATTTTGTATCAAACTGATCGTGATAGCATTTATTTTGTATGGTAGATTGATTGTCACAGAAACATTGGCTATTCAATGTTATTCAGGAGCAAATATACTCCTGACTTTTAATATTTAAGTTTTAAATTATATGTCAAATGAAATGATGGAGTTTTCCAACTTCATAAAATAAAATCTTTTCATTGCAAGGAAACTAAATAGTCTCATATAAAATTATTTTTTAACCAGACACAAATATTTGCATTTGCAGTTTCTAAAATCTAGAATTTATTTATGAAATAACTATTCTCATTTCCTGTTTTACATTTTATTTTACACAGGTATTTTTTTTTAAATGCAGCAATTGTGGAAAATCCAATTTTGCTGTTGACTAGCTTCGGAAGACCAGAAATGAGTTCTGACAGTGACCTAGCTTTGCCTGGACAAGTCCTAGCAAATCTGTATTTTTGTGCACAAGTCCTCCAAAATATGTCATCCTACCTCACAACCCTTGAGAGGATAATCAAATTTACCCACAATCCAGAAGAGACAATAACTAAAAAGGAAATGAAAAGACCATAACACATCCCTACACCCAGATAAGCAGGGATTAAGACCAGAAAAACAATCAAGCAGAAAATAATACTCTAATCAAGAAGATATCAAGGTGAAAGCTACATCCTAACCAGCACTGGCAAGGCAACCTATTGTATATAAAACATGGAGCGAACTCCCACACTCATTAACACTGATGATGTTGCCTAGTCAGGTAATGATACATCCACAAGCCAACAACTCAGAGAGCACCAAGGACTTCACAGTTCAGTCATGACTTCGCATATTCTCTTCTGTTCAAATGCTTTTGGAGGAGAGGCGGAGTAACGACACGGACACAAGAGCTGGATTTTAAACTGGGTCATTTTTATTAAAATAAATTTGCATAATTTATTTAAATAAATTAGCATAATTAGCATAATTAACTATGACCTTAACAAGGACCCGCAGGGTCAAACAATTGCTTCCGGGGCGGAAAATGACGTAGAATAAACTTCCGGGGCAACTTATGGGCGTAGCTCCATGCTAATCCAGGTGAGGGACCACTCCCTCACCTGAGACCTTGCCATGCACTTGCATGTGGGAGGTCCCGCCAGCTGACCCCTACAAGGGGAATTAAATGGGTGGGACCCAAAGACAGGTTCCCTCCAACTGCTCAGGTCGCCAATACCACAAGCCTTTGGAGAGAACCTGTCAATCATTCCCAAAGATGCCCAACAGAGAACACGCAGTTGCTAAACCACCACCCAGTTTTCCGCCCCTAACCTGCCTACCCAAATGACCAAAGGAAAGCCAATCAACCTAAAACAGGTGCAAGCACCCCCTAACCGCTTATCCGTCTCCACAGTGTGGAAAAGGCGAAAAAACGGTCCTGGCTAAGTGCCCAGACCACCAAAAATTCCTATTCGGCCCCCTAGGGCGACCCTCAATGGCACACTGTAAGATAGGGAGGGCGGGCGGGTGTTTGCCTTGACAAAGTCCGGGCGAAAGGCTGAACCCCGAGCCTGCCAGCCCTTTTATAGGGCTCGCAGGCTCCGCCCGGACACGTCACCGATCAGACCACTCTGATCGGGTGATTGGCTGAGATCTCGTGAAGCCTCGCGAGATCTCAGCCGATATCCAAAATGGCACTGTGCCATGTCTCCGTGTCCCCCAGGCCTCCAGCAAAATGCGCCGGGGGATGAAGACCACCCACGGTATTTTGTAACAATATTTTCTGAAAATAATATGTTTATAAGAAAGAACTGTCTTGCTCCAATAGGATTGGCTTGCCACACTTATTTTGGCAGAAAGAGCCTATTGCTGATGCCATCAGCCAAGGAATTTCAACTGGTGAGGGTCTAGTTTTAGGAGAAGAGTGTTTTTTTGCCACAGCTTTCACATTTCAGAACATCTTGTTGCTGGAGGCGAGATCCTCCAAATAAAGGCGATACACATACATTAAAATTGTGTATCTCCTTTACTTCCTAAGAAAGTCTGTTTGGAATAATTGAATAAATTGAATTTATTCTTTGGTGTTTTTGTAGTTGTGACCAAAAGTAATATCTTTATTTTTGTTTTTTTGCTTGCACAACTGCAATTTACCAACCACACCATTCATTTCTATTCAATATTTTATTGTTAAGAAAACTACTATATGTTAGTTTTATTGGAATTAGTGTACTTTTTAAACATTTTTCAATCAGACTGATCTTTTCCGCCCTTCCACTTCTAAGTTGTCATCTAATTATTTCAAGATGTCCATATTTGAGTGTTTTGTGATAAAGAAGCTTCTTGAAGCAATAAAGGCACAAAAGAGAATAATAATGCTGTTTCAAGTTGATAAATGTATAAAGAAATTATTCTCGAAAGTAAATGTTTGGCCATTATTTACTACAAGATTGATTATTTCTTCACAACTCACTTTCCCATTCCTAACTGATGTTGTCATTTCTTATTATTAAAAAATTGCATTTATCTCTCTATATAAAGGAGAATTATTTTTTTCTATTCTGCTATACATATAAAGATAGTCAAAAGTAAAATCTAACATTGAATGGTGTGGCTGTAAAGTTTTGATATTCTAGAATTAAAAAGTACAGAACCCATTTTATTAAATGCCTCTACACACTTTCACAACTAGGGTGATAGAAGAATTAATAGGAAGAGGATTTAAGAATATATAATTCAAAACTAACTTTAATGAAGGTCTATCACATATAGAGCTTCATCAAGTAAGTTTTGAATATAGAGATTTATGCTTCAAGACTTTTTAAAAACAATATATTGATGTTAATAAAGGGGGGAAAGTGATAAAAATTGGGTGATACTTGAAAGATGAAAATGTTGTCTGCATGTAACATAAAATTACTATAATTATCCATGCCTTTTACATTCTTAAAAAAATCATTTGAAAGCAGCCAAATTGTCTATAATTATGATGGAATTGCAAGATTATTAGAATCTCACTCAGAGACATCTAACTAAAGTCAAGACCACCATATCATTTTTTTATAATGAAAGCAATGGCCTTTCTTTCAAATCTTGTTCTGAACCAGAATTTCAAAGGAATACATTTCTTGAAACTTACTTTATTAATACGAATTACATTTTTCAAAAAGAATGGTTTCAGAACAATCTATCACAAAGGTCCACTGTCCCCATATTTTAAACAAGGATGAGCACCATATATAACTAATTAAAAGGTCAATAATATGAAATCATTTAGTGCAAATCACTTATCTGAGTTAAATAGCCTATATACTATTTTAAACAGTGCTAATGTTGTACAGTTATTTCTGACCATCATGGTCACGGCATTAGAAAGGTTAAGAACCACTGGTCTAAGTGGTATTGTTATTGCTTCTTCTTGTTCCCCTAACCATTCCTAGCATCATTGCCTTCCCCAATGAATTTGCACCCTTGCAATGGCCAAAGTAAATCAGACATTGCTCATTTTGCAAATCATCAATGTCCAAAATAATTTTATTTTTTAAAAAACACCCGGGGGATCTTTGAAACTATATTTTATGTTCTGATGCTTTCAGAGTAGTACATCGCGCACAACATAGAGACAACATAAGGCTACACTCCAAATGATTCACACAGCTCCACTTAAGACACAGCTGATTTGGTTCCTTTGACATCAGTTCCGTTGTTCTTTTATATCTCCACCTTATATAAAATCAGGAATAAACTATCTCAAAAGAGAAAGCAAGACTTCTAGGTGCAAAGACCTGGAAGTCTTCTAGAAGAAGAGATTGAGGCCTCCAAGCTTTCAGACTCAACCAATGCTGCACCATTGTGGATATTCCTTATTTCTATTGTTTGCGAGGATCTGAGTTTCTAGAAGTAATATTATGAGAGGCTGACATCATTGTAATTTTGCATTATTGCTCCTGATGACATTTCAAATTTAAGCCCATTTTATTGATTTGTATTATTTATGAATTCATATTTTTTATTCTATTTCATTCACATATATGTCCACTTTACTAATTCAACATTTCCCATTTATTAAGCAGCCATTTTTATCTGTCCTTTTGTAATAGGTTTACACAAAAATTATGGAAGCCTCTTTGGCCATCACAGTAATAAATTATAGCTAAGTTATTTAACCATGACTTCTATGGTCATTTATTCCCCCATATCAATCTTTGGCTTTGTATTCTGGGAAGCTTTTAACCTTATTTCATTGAGCGTTCACATTTTTCATCCCCTTGTCATCATGCTACTGATAAATGTAGCCCCTCTAGAATTCTAATATTTGCTGGTCACTCGCACATTGTTTATATTATCTTGTCCCTTTGGGGCAATAGCAGATCAATGTTACAACAAGAAGCAAACCCTGATATGCAAATATGGGCCATCTGCTGGTCAAACTCTAAGTAACAGTATGCACATTAAACACTCATAGTCACTGTGTGCTTGATAATTCTTTAAATAAAATAGTTCAAAGAACTGTGGTCTACATCAGACTGCCCCCTCATAAATAAACTTTATGTAGTCAACTCCTGTCCACTCCACTCAAAAAATTAAAAATTAATTCAGAAACTTCTAAATGCAGCAAAAGATGTGAATAAAATACTTTATGGCGCCCTTACATATATATTTTTAAAAATATTTTTCAGCAGGGAAACTGTTTCTTTAAATCTTAGATCAATTACGTTTGCTTTAAGAAATAATTGTGTCAGGGATGTTTATTTTAAAATGTTGGAGAACAGAAGAGAAAGTTATGTACCATACCTTGACCCACTAGTGAAAGTTCTTAACAATAAAGCAGACAGCTTTGAGAGAGCTTTTTCCAAGAATCTATTTAAAAAGCTGAATTAGAACACAACTTTACTAACCCAGATAGTACAATTCTGCAGTTTTACGGAACATTCGTTCCAATTCCTTTTCTACCTCCAAAAATAGCAAGAGCAGATACTAGAGACTGAGATTTTGAAGTTCAGTAAATTTTGCTGCTGTTCCACAAAAGTTGTAGGCCTCCAAGATTCACGGCTGCCAAGGATGATTTATGGTCTGCAATTTTGGATACAAATCTAAGATTGCCCGTACAAATTTTCCTATCTTAAAAAAACCAGCAACAACATTGCTAATTGGAATTGGAATATTTACATGGGAAATATTCCCACCCTTCATTTATTGTGTTTATATCCTTATTAGCAGTCAGATTTATTGATAAAAAGGTATTTTGTTTGTTTGTTTGTTTGTTTTATTTGTTTTGTCAAGTATGTATTGGTGGTATATTTAGATATAATAATATTTATATACATGGTAGTAGTAAAAGAGAAACATTATGACAAGGGACGGAAGGCACTCTGGTGCACTTATGCATGTATTTTACTGACCTCTTAGGAATTGGGAGAGGTCAACAGTGGATAGTCTAAGGGTAAATAATAATAAATAATTAATAGGTCTAAGATACCAGACATTATATTCCTGTCTACTAGCATTCTTCCAAGAGCTTTCCAAGGGAGAAATTGTCACATTCATAAGGTCTTTTCTGTTTAAAAAGTGAGACATATTTTATCTTTTGGGTTCTCGTCATGGGTGCAAGTGAAGAAAAAGGTACAAAATGAATAAGTAATTGATTTTTTTTAAAACCCACACACCTAGCCACATAACAAAACAGTGTTATAAGCAGATCTTTCATTTCAATACTTCCAGTCTTAGAATAATATAGTCAAAGCCCAGAGTCAAGCAAGAACAAAAGAGATTATGATAAAACTGGGATGTAGTGGTAGGGGAGAGTGGTAGATATAATTTTAATCATGTTTCTTCATGGAAGAGGAGTCTTAGGTTTAATCATGAATGTGGTTGCACTTCTTTGTTCAGGATGGGTGCATAACTCAAAGTTTCCCTGTGTTTGCAGGTCCTGCTCAAAGAAGAGGGGGCAGATGCAAGCAGGAATGCCTTTGTATAGAATCACCAATTGCTTCCATTCCTGGACTGGTCACTCATCCCTTGGTCACCTGGCTTGTAGACTATTGCAATACATTCTACATGCAGCTTCATGAAGGCCATGCTAAAGCTGAAGCTGGTCCAGAATGCAGTGGCATGGGTAGTAATGGGTGTACCATTCCACGCCCATGTGACATCAATGTGTTGTGAATTGCACTGGTTGCCAGATAACCTCTGCATGCAATTTACAGTACTGGTTTATTCTCTATAAACCAGGCATGTCCAACCTTGACAATTTTCAGAATTGTGGATTTCAGTTCCCAGAATTTTTCAACCAGCATGGTGACTAAAGAGTTGAAGTCTTAAAGTTGCCAAGTTGAACACCCTTGCGATAATGTCTTTCGTGGCACAGGGTCTGACTGTCTAAAGTAGTTTTTAATCACCCTGTGTGATCAGACACAGTGGCCATGCTCTGGGTCACATTGATCAAGAAATGTCATATAATGAGAACCCTAAAAAACGTGCCTTCTCTGCTGCAATGCATGTATACTGGAATAACACTCGCCCAAATATTTGTATAATATAGTACATACATTAAGTTTATTTATTTATTTATTATTTGGATTTGTATGCCGCCCCTCTCCGAAGACTCGGGGCGGCTCACAACAAGTGAAAAACAATCCAATACAATCCAATTAATTAAAATATTATGAGTTTAAGAAAATCCCCTATACTAACATACACACATACAGGCATACCATATATAACTTCAGCGTGCCCAGGGGAGATGTTTAGTTTCCCCATGCCTGACGGCAAAGGTGGGTTTTGAGGAGTTTACGGAAGGCAGGAAGAGTAGGGGCAGTTCTGATCTCCGGGGGGAGTTGGTTCCAGAGGGCCGGTGCCGCCACAGAGAAGGCTCTCCCCCTGGGGCCCGCCAACCGGCATTGTTTAGTTGACGGGACCCGGAGGAGGCCCACTCTGTGGGACCGAATCGGTCGCTGGGATTCGTGCGGCAGAAGGCGGTCTCGGAGATATTCTGGTCCAGTGCCATGAAGGGCTTTAAAGGTCATAACCAACACTTTGAATTGTGACCGGAAACTGATCGGCAGCCAATGCAGACTGCGGAGTGATGGTGAAACATGGGCATACCTGGGTAAGCCCATGACTGCTCTCGCAGCTGCATTCTGCACGATCTGAAGTTTCCGAACACTTTTCAAAGGTAGCCCCATGTAGAGAGCATTACAGTAGTCGAACCTCGAGGTGATGAGGGCATGAGTGACTGTGAGTAATGAGTCCCGGTCCAGATAGGGCCGCAACTGGTGCACCAGGCGAACCTGGGCAAACGCCCCCCTCGCCACAGCTGAAAGGTGGTTCTCTAATGTGAGCTGTGGATCGAGGAGGACGCCCAAGTTGCGGACCCTCTCTGAGGGGGTCAATGATTCCCCCTCCAGGGTAATGGACGGACAGATGGGATTGTCCTTGGGAGGCAAAACCCACAGCCACTCCGTCTTATCCGGGTTGAGCCTGAGTCTGTTGACACCCATCCAGGCCCCAACAGCCTCCAGGCACCGGCACATCACTTCCACCGCTTCGTTGACTGGGCATGGGGTGGAGATGTAAAGCTGGGTATCATCGGCATATTGATGATACCTCACCCCATGTCCTTGGATGATCTCACCCAGCGGTTTCATGTAGATGTTAAATAGCAAGGGGGAGAGGACCGACCCCTGAGGCACCCCACAAGGGAGAGACCTCGGAGTCGACCTCTGACCCCCACTAACACCGACTGCGACCGGCCAGAGAGGTAGGAGGAGAACCACTGAAGCACAGTGCCTCCCACCCCCAACCCCTCCAACCGGTGCAGAAGGATACCATGGTCGATGGTATCGAAAGCCGCTGAGAGATCGAGGAGCACCAGGACAGAGGATAAACCCCTGTCCCGGGCCCGCCAGAGATCATCCATCAACGCGACCAAAGCGGTTTCCGTGCTGTAACCGGGCCTGAAGCCCGACTGCTGGGGACCTAGATAATCGGCTTCTTCCAAGGACCGCTGGAGCTGGAGTGCCACCACCTTCTCGACAACCTTCCCCATGAAGGGAAGGTTGGAGACTGGACGGTAGTTGTTGAGTACTGCTGGGTCCAGGGAAGGCTTCTTGAGGAGGGGGCGCACAAGCGCTTCTTTATAGAGTGATGGAAAAACTCCCCTCCCCAAGGAAGCGTTGGTAATCTCCTGGCCCCAGCTCCGTGTCACCTCCCTGCTGGCCGAGACCAACCAGGAGGGACACGGATCCAGTAAACAGGTGGCGGAACTCACAGCTCCAATGGCCTTGTCCACTTCATCAGGTTGTACGTTTTGTTACCCTGTCTGGATTGGGTGGATTCTTCTCAATTTGGACCAGTTCAACTGAACCAGTAGCCACCCGCTGATGACATCATTTATTGTTATTTTTATTTATTTATTTTGTCCAATACACAATGAGGGTTTTAGTGGGTATATATCAATATACACATAGTAAAATACATGATGAAGGTTATAGAGGAGATACTCATAGTAAAATATATCTAAGAAATAATAGAAAATAAGATATAGTAATAGAACATATCAATGAAAGAATAAAAGAAGAGATATAGGAATAGAAGAAAGGCATAGGAGATATAGGAGACCAATAGGACAGGGGACGGAAGGCACTCTAGTGCACTTGTACTCACCCCTTACTGACCTCTTAGGAATCTGGATAGGTCAACCGTAGATAATCTAAGAGTAAAGTGTTGGGGGTTTGGGGATGACACTATGGAGTCCGGTAATAAGTTCCACGCTTCGACAACTCGGTTACTGAAGTCATATTTTTTACAGTCAAGTTTGGTGCGGTTAATATTAAGTTTAAATCTGTTGTGTGCTCTTGTGTTATTGTGGTTGAAGCTGAAGTATCATCATGATATCACCAAGCCAGTTCGATTGGTGCCAGTCCATGGGCACCACCATCTTTTTAAATTTGTTTTTAAAATTAGTTTTTTACTTCTGAGCATGTGTAGATGCCAACTTCCGGCACTGTGCATGCGGTCCCCATTTTTTTGGCTTTGTTTTTTAAATTATTTTTTTTGGATAATAACCCTAACCCTATTTATTATTATTATTATTATTTATTTATTTATTAGATTTGTATGCCGCCCCTCTCCGAAGACTCGGGGTGGCTAACAACAATAAAAAAAGACAATGTAACAAATCTAATATTAAAAATAATCTTAAAAACCCCAATTTAAAGAACCAATCATATATACAAACATACCATGTATAAATTCTATAAGCCTAGGGCGGAAGGGAAAATTTCAATTCCCCCATGCCTGACGACAGAAGTGGGTTTTAAGGAGTTTACGAAAGGCAAGGAGGGTGGGGGCAACTCTGATATCAGGAGGGAGCTGGTTCCAGAGGATCGGGGCCACCACAGAGAAGGCTCTTCTCCTGGGTCCCGCCAAACGACATTGTTTAGTCGATGGGACCTGGAGAAGGCCAACTCTGTGGGACCTAACCGGTTGCTGGGATTCGTGCAGCAGAAGGCGGTCCCGGAGATATTCTGGTCCGATGCCATGAAGGGCTAACCCTGACCCTAACCCTGACTCTAAACAGTACATTCTTTTCATTATTGTGCATTCGCGCGCGCGTGCGAAGCATTGGTGCGCTCACATGGTGAGCCCACGCAGCATGACCACACCACACACCCACATAGCATGCCCATATTATTATTATTATTATTATTACTATTACTATTACTATTACTATTACTATTACTATTACTATTACTATTACTATTATTTATTAGATTTATATTCCGCCCCTCTCCGGAGACTCGGAGCAGCTCACAACAGCAAAACAGTACAAGTCTAATAGTTAAACACAATTTAAAACCCTTAATATAAAAACAGTCATATATCTCATACAAGCCATACGTAAAGTGGAAACAGCCCAGGGGAATCAATTTATAGTGCACCCATGCAGTGTGCCTTCATGGCGCCCCCACATGGCGCCCCCACATAGCGCAGGAGGGAGAGAAACGGCAGTGAGGTTGGAACCCACCTCTGGATATAATTCTTTCTTCTTCGCTATATAATTTTTGCATTGCTTTTATGCTATTCAGAATCAGTGAAGTTGGGCAGCCTTGTAAATTTGATAAATAAATCAATAACCAAATGACAAAGCCTCTTTCTTTTGTTAAACTGTAGAATTATTCAGGCATTACCTTCAACAGGGGATCAATACTAAGCAGTTCTTCCTCTTCTTTTCTCTAGTGCTGCTGGTGACATAACAGGGAGACTGTCCCTGGGCATGCAATGGGATTGCAGCAAAGAATTTAAATAAGCATAGGTGTCCTGAATAAATACATTAATGATCTTTAAATACCAATGGAAAGAAGTCACAACGGGACCCTGGGGATGTAAGTGATAACAAACTGAACATTTAACAACAGTGAGATTAAAAAAGTCAAAGAAGGGTTCAGTGCACACCAACATCCAATGTTAATGCAGTTTTAATTTCTCTTACTTTTAGGTCATGAGAATTCATCAGAATTTTACTTCATTCTACATTCCTCAGAGTCTGCATGGGGCTCCTTCCGGGAAAAGATAAGTAAAAAAAAAAAGTTCAAAACGTAGCAAGATGGAAGGATAATGCAGAAAAGAATTGGGTACAGTCAGCCCTGAAGAGAGATGTCTGAATGGATATAAATGAGCACTTGTTGAATATCTGAAAGCTGCTACGTGGAAGAAAAGACAGGTTGTTTACTGCTACAACACTCAAGTTTAAATCTAATAGCCTTAGATATTGATAGCAATATACACTCGTGCACATATACCACTTTCCAGCCCTCTCTAAGAGGTTTACAGAGTCATTTTATTCATTTTTACCAACCTCAGAATGATGGAATGATAAATCAACCTTGAGCTGGTCAGGATTGAACTGCTGACAGTGGGTAGAGTCAGCCTGCAATACTGCATTGTAACCACTGCACCACCATGATACATGCCTTTCAGACATTAGAGAAAATAAAGGAACCATCTAGAGCAAGGGTGTCAAACTCAAGACCCAAAACCGGATCTGGCCTGCAGGGTGCTTAGATCTGCCCCACCCGGGGCACAGTGAAAGACTGGTCTGTGGTGCCTCTGCTAGCCAAGAGGCTTGCAAGAGGCTATTGCAGATGAAAACGGAGCTTGTGAGGGCTGCATGTGGCTCTCCTGAGCTTCGTTTTCACTGCAGAGGATTGCAGGAGGCCGTTGCAGCCAAAAACGTAGCTTGGGAGCCTATTTTTGCTGGCAGAGCGCTCGGGTCACTTCAGGTGCAGGCACCTGAGGTCAAACACAACCTTGATGTGGCCCTCAATGAAATCTATTTTGACACCCCTGATCTAGAGATATTGAGAACTTTCCTACATTTTATGAGAATCCTGGACAAGCAACTATTGTGGACATTCTTATCAAAGTTTTAACAAATGTAAAACATACTTCTTTTTATTTAAGAACAAAATGAATTCAACAAAACATATTATTTGGTGTCGATCAGATTTCTCAAAGAACGTTTAAAAAGGCTTGGACATAGATTTTTTTTGTTGTCCTGGCATTGTAAGATATTTAAAGGTTCTTCAATGCATAAGATTTAGTCCTGTACAGTCACATATTTGTTTAATTTTATATCAAAGCAAAGGCTTGTGTAGCTTTGTAAATAAATATAATATAAATATTAATGTGTGGTTAAACAATATTCTTAAAATAGATAATTTGCATGCTATAGCAGTTTGACTCTACTGAACCTAAGGCTTGGCACAGTGGAAACCTTTATGTAAATGGAAAGAGACTTATTCCCCTGATGTTGAGGAATGGATTCAGGCTATGAACCTATTTTTAAACTTTCTATGTCCTAAAAATGAGAAGTTAAAGGAATACACTTCCATACGGTCTACATTTAATAAGCTAAATTGAACTAATTTTACACTGATATTAAATGGAGTTTATATGATTTTTTTCTCCTTTAGAACTGTAACCCTTTTTTTTCTTTTTGCTGTTTAGTTTATTACAATCATCACAAAACTGGTAGATTATTTTCCTCACTGTATAACCTCTACTATATTGTCATCTGTTGTTGCAATGGTTTTCATTTTATTATTGCTGTTATTGTAGTAATAGATCACCTTCCCTCTTTCTTTCCTTTTAGCTCAAGAAAGGGGAAAGAGGAAAAATTATCAATAAGGTACCAAACAGAAAGATAGGTTTATTTTTCTGTTTGGTACCTTATTGATGATTTCCTAACTCTAGGAGGCTGATGTTGATTTATTTTAATTTCCTAAATTGCCCAAGAAAAGTATAAAAAATGCCCTCTAAGATTCAGAGGAGAAGAGGGAATTTGGCTCAATTTTTCACTCTCTTTCTCTCTCAATATTACGACTTTATTCTTAATTTTATTTTTCTGTTCTCCCCAGGGATACCTAAATTTTCTGTATGTCCCATTAAACTGAATTGCTTCTCAAAATCCTGTCTTTGAAGTCACGCTTCAAAACTCTCCTCCTGAACTGAATGTATTAATTCTTCATAGATTACATTTTTGTTTCTAATTCTCATTTTAACTGCTTTATATACTAATCTCAAATAATCTTGTGTTTAGCCCCACATAATTTGCCAATTGCTTGCAGCTTGATAGCCTTGTTTTACATTATTTTCAAATATTATTTCACAATTGGTTATTAGTTATAATTTCGTTTTTAGACTTCTTAATGAAGATGCTTGCATTAAGATCCCAGCAGAACTGTCATGGTGGAAGGCCCCAATTTATTATTCATTATTTTTATTTGTTTACTTTGTCAAGTATGTATGAGAAAACAAGTACAGTGTTCCCTCGATTTTCGCGGGTTCGAACTTCGCGAATAGCCTATACCACGGTTTTTCAAAAAATATTAATCAAAAAATACTTCGCGGTTTTTTTCTATACCACGGTTTTTCCTGCCCGATGACATCATATGTCATCGCCAAATTAATACTTTTTGCAAATAAATAATAAAAAAATAATTATTGTTAATAAATAATTATGTTTATAAATATCAGGATCACTAAGTGTCTTATTCAATGGTGAGTACCAGTAATAATGGTGAGTAAATGGTTGTTAAGGGAATGGGAAATGGTAATTTAGGGGTTTAAAGTGTTAAGGGATGGCTTGTGATACTGTCCATAGCCAAAAATGGTGTATTTACTTCCGCAGCTCTACTTCGCGGAAATTCAACTTTCGCGGGCAGTCTCGGAACGCATCCCCCGTGGAAATTGAGGGAACACTGTATAAGTTAAATGTAACATATAAACCAGGGGTGAAATGCTCCCAGTTTGGGCATGCCTGTTGGTTATCATAGAGCAAGTAGCTATCACAGCATGAGGCTTTGCATATCTGCCCGTATGCCACCATTTGGATTCTTTTACCCTCTGCACATGCGCAGAATGGTTTGTGCATGCACAGAGGTTAAAATAATCCAAATGGTGGTGTCTGGGTGAGTTAGCAAAGCCTTGCACTGTGATTGCTACCAGCTCTATGATGACTGGCAGGCACGCCCAAGCTGGAAGCATTTCACCCCGATATAAACCTATAAGTAAAAACAGGTATAAGTGTAAGCATAAGAAATGAGGATGAACAAATGGGAACAATAGGAAAGGGATGGTAAGCACGCTGGTGCATTTATGCATGCTTATGCACACAGTTTGTATTAGCACATAAAGTCCATAAAATGCAAAGCTTACATTAAATAATAACCAGTCACATAAATTGCTACATTTTGTTGTGGTTAGCTCTGGTCCAGCTCCTGCTCCAAGGACTGGGGAGGTGGATGTGGGAGAAACATCCAAATGTTACAGGCCTGTTTTGCTGCCTCTGAAGAAGGAAGTGTCGGTGGGATAGATGAGGGGGGCTTGGCAGACAGCCCAGGAAGAAGTCAATCCTCCTTATCTTCATTAGATTTGGATGAGGAAATAATGATAGATCCACGCATGCGTAGAACTATGCATTGGAGAGAATAGCTTCAAAAGTATTACAGAAGATAATTGAGTCCACCTGTGTTTGGGTGGGGTTCAAGTAATTAGGGCTGCTGTTAAATTGGCAGGGTGCCGGCCTCGCAGTGTGGAAAATTATCTGATCATACTTGTTTGGACCGTGACTTGCTGTTTCAGGACTGTGCTCAAAACTCTGTTTGGATTTCAGGACTTTGGGATATAAATCATTGTGAGTTTTTACAACATCTGAAAAACAGTAGCTGTGACGAATTTCAAAGTTACTGGTTTATTGCCTGGATTTCTTTCTTGCCTTCGTTATCTTACTGTATTCAAGTGTGCTTTGTTTGTACCAGAAATACCTTTGAACTTAAAAGGGGAGTTTTGCTGCTCTTTTGTTTGGATGAAGAAACTTTAATTGCATTCTCCGGTGTGTGTCTGCTTTGGCTATATTTCCCTTTAATTGAAGGCTTGTGTCATAAGCTGGCTGAACACATTTAATGTATACTCAAATATCAATAGCACTTAGACAGTGTTCCCTCTAATTTTTTTGGGGGGTGGGCGGAGAAGTATAGTGTCTGAGCGGCAGTCCCTTCGGGACTGGGCGGCACAGAAATAATAAATAAATAAATAAATAAATAAATAAATAAATAAATAAACAAACAAACAAACAAACAAACAAACAAACAAACAAATTAAAAACCCACCCTGTTTTGCCTCACAGAATTTCAAAATAAAATACTGTACTGTGTGTCTATAACAGTGAGCTCATAATAGGGCAACTCTATCAATATCAAAATGCCACTTAAATAGTTGAGCTAGTTTCAAACTAGATTTTGATTTTCTTCTCTCTTCCTTACTCCCATTCTTTTTCTTTCTCTTTTCCTTCCTCTCTTTTTTCTATCTGTTTCTCTATCTTCCTCTCTTCCTCTCTCTCTCCTTACCTCTCACTCTTTCCCTCTCAGCTTCTGGGCAGGTTTGGAAAATTCTGAGTTGATGATGATTTTTAAGTGAGCGATTGCTCACTGCTCAGCTTAGAGGGAACTATGCACTTAGACCTATATACCACTCCATAGTGTTTTACAGCACTCTCTGAGTAGTTTATAATGTCAGCATATTGTCCCCAAAATTCTGGGTCCCCATTTTACAGGCCTTGGAAGGAGGAAAGGTTGAGTCAACCCTGAGCCCATCAGGACTTAACTCCAGATGGTGGATAGAATTGGCCTGCAATACTGCATTCTAATCACTGCGTCACTAGAGCTCCTAAAACTGATCAAATAACCTCAACATAGTAAAATGACCATTGATCTGTCAATTCCAGCCCTGAGCTACAAATATTTTCCATTATTGATAATTATCTATCAATTTGAAATAATCACATTGCATCTACACATTCTAGGCAAACTATGTTAATTATAGCTCTAATGCAAATATAACTGTGAAACAGAAATGTCTGCCTTGTGACATGTGTTTGTTTGTTTGATTGATTGGTTTTTACCCCTCCTCAATTCAGCTGGTGATTGTAATTTCCTTTGCCCTGAAGAGAAAGTAGCTGGTGTCACCATTAAAAAGGAAGACAGCTGTAAAATTTCTATTCTGGCAATCCTTGCAAATCTCCAGGAAAAAAGCTTTTCCAAGATGAGATGAGATGAATCAAAATGACGATGTTTATCTATGTTGACAGCAAGGCACCACTTACAGTAACCAGTTTAACTGTGCTCCAGGGAGAGACAAAAATTTGATTGATATAGACAGGCAGACAGACTGGCAGACAATACAAACAAGAGCAGACAAACAAAAACGTAGGAAAAGTGGTGGTGGGGAGAACTACGACGCCTAAAACACGATCTAAGTATTGCCCACAAGATCATATGCTGCAATGTCCTGCCTGTCAATGACTACTTCAGCTTCAACCACAACAACACAAGAGCACACAACAGATTCAAACTTAATGTTAACCGCTCCAAACTTGACTGTAAAAAATATGACTTTAACAATCGAGTTGTCGAAGCGTGGAACTCATTACCGGACTCAGTAGTGTCAACCCCTAACCCCCAACATTTTTTCCCTTAGACCAGTGATGGGCAACCTTTTGAGCTTGGTGTGTCAAAATTCGCCAAAAAAACGAGCATAATTCGGGTGGTGTGTCACCTTGAGAAAAAAAAACACTCACACTCTCTCTCACTCTCTTCCTTCCTCTCTCATCTTTCTTTCTTTCTCTCTCTCTCTTTCTCTATCTTGCTTCCTTCCTCTCTCACACTCTCTTCCTTCCTCTCTCATCTCTCTCTCTTTCTCTCTCTTGCTTTCTTCCTCTCTCTCACTCTCTTCCTTCCTCTCTCATCTCTTTCTTTCTCCCTCTCTCTTTCTCTATCTTGCTTTCTTCCTCTCTCTCACTCTCTTCCTTCCTTTCATCTCTTTCTTTCTTACTATCTCTCTCACTCTCTTCCTTCCTCTCTCATCTCTCTTTCTTTCTTTCTTTCTCTCTCTATCTTTCCCCCTCTTGCTCTCCCTCTCTTTTTCTCACTTTCCCTCTCTTGTTTTCTTTCTCTCTCTCTCTCTTGCTTTCTCTCACACTCTTTCTCTCGTTTTCTTTCTCTCACTCTTTCTCTCTCTCATTCTCTCTCTCTTGCTATCTCTTTCTCTCCCCCCTCTCTCTCTTTCTCACTTTCTCTCTATCTTGCTCTGTCGCTCTCACTCTCTTTCGTTCTCCGGAGGCTGGCGAAAGTGATTTTCAGTGTCGGGCACGCGGGCCGGCGCGCGCTCTCCCCATCGCCCTGCCAGCCCGCCCAGAACATTCAAAGTAAGAGTGAAGGTTTTTCTTACTTTGAATGTTCCTGGCGGGCTGGCAGGGCGATGGGGAGAGTGCGCGCCGGGCCACGCGCCCGACACTGAAAATCGCCTTCGCCGGCCCCCACTGTGAGAATGCCTGCTGCGCCTCTCTTGCAGCGGAGGAGAAAGAGAGGCGAAGCGGACGGGTGGGCAGGGGGCAGCGGTGAGTAGCCAGGGGTGCGAGGGGGCTAGAGGCGCGGGGGGCGGGATTGGTTCATGCGCGCCCTTGGAAAAGGGTGCGCGGGGCGGGCGGTGTTTTGGGGTGCGCTGGTGCAGGCATGCACAGGCTACAGCGAACGGTGCGGCACAATGACTGCTGTGGGCACCAGGGGGCCGGCACACGGTGGCGGGCCAAAACCGGGGTGTGCGGGCCCCCCCCCCAATTTTCAGTTTGGCCGGGCCCCTGATGCCAGTCCCGGTAGTACCGGCCTATCGGCGGCCCTGCTGTACCTGCTTGCAGTCGGTGGGAAATTGGAAAGCGGGGAGATTTGCATCTTGGCCATTCCCTAAAGCTCCCCTTTTCTCGGCGGCCGCGTGTCACCGAAAATGGCTATGCGCGTCAGTGCTGACACGCGTGTCATAGGTTCGCCATCACTGCCTTAGACTATCCACAATTGACCTCTCCAGGTTCCTAAGAGGTCAGTAAGGGGCGTACATAAGTGCACCCATGTGCCTTTCGTCCCCTGTCCAATTGTCTCTCCTTTATCTCATATACCTTTTCTTTCTTTCATATATCTTCTCTATTTTTATATCTTTTCTTCTATCCTTTTCTTTGTATATATTACTACATGTCTATTCTCTTCAATATGTATTGTGTATTGGACAAATAAATAAATAAATAAAATAAAAAACGTACAGACCTTGATTAAAAGGTATCCATCTTAAACTGCAATGCCAGAGTGCATCAGGAGCAATATACTATTGGACACACCCAGGGAACTTTGGATAAATGCTTCTTTGCACAACCTCTATGATAAGCCTTTAGTTAGAATTTTTCAGGACACTCTCAGAGAATGTGAAGTTGACAATCAAAGGCAGATTCATACCTTTCCATGCCATGCCATGCTGTACCATGCCGTACCCTACCCTACCCTACCCTACCATACCATACCAACCTACATACATACATATATACATACATACACAAACAAACACACACACACACACACACACATAGACAATATTTCTTTCACCTGAACAATGAATTTCATTTGTGAAAAGACTCTAGAGGTCTATGAAAGGTTTTGGTTGATTTTGTAGTCACTGAATTATGAATAGCATACAATTTGTCTAGGCTCAATTTGGAAGAATTGCCAAAGAGATGAAAGAAAATTGCACCGTGTGGAATGTCCACAGTGTATTTAAATTAGATTGCTAGTTGCTTTCCATGTGGTGTTAAGGACCACATGCTAGGTTTGAGGACACCAGCAAATAGCATTGTAGTTCTCCTGGCTTTGAAATACCACCATTAAATGCATACGCACAGCACCCAGAGAGGCAAGAAGGAGGGAGGGAAAGAGAGAGAGAGAGAGAGAGATTCTCTAGACAACCTTGGAAAAGCATATTAAACTTTAGGACATTCAAATACTTTTATTGTAAATTATAGAGTTACATTAATTCAACCTAAAAGGCTATTTCATGAGCTTGTGACATGAATCTAAGGGACAATATAAAGGATTTATTTACTCTGACATGTTTCATTTCTTGCACTCTCCTCCTACAATATAAATTCCTTGAAGGGTAATAAAAATAGAGAAAAATTAAATATTTACCTGTTTACCTGCTTCAAGCCTTAGTCTAGTTAGAAGGTTAAATCATAAGTATATCCTATAAAATAAATGGAACATATTAGTCATAACAAATAAAGTTTCAGTAACTTCAGCCAAGCTCAGATGTAACTAACAGCATTTATCTCTAATGAGTTAATAAATGAGTTATTAGCAAGTTCCTAAATGATTTATTCAGCAACTTATTTTTTCTAAATGGCCACTTATGAAGAGAAGGAAGAGAGATTGCCTCATTCAGGCTCACTAAGATTTTTGCTATAAATTTTTATTGGTGTGAACATTATACTATTTTAGTTTTAAATCCAAAAACATGAAGAATGGTAGCAGAGAAGACCTCTCAGTAGGCCAGTTGTGGTTCACTGATTGTTGGCCCATCTTTTAATCTAAGCCGTCTAGGTTACTAAAGGGATTACCCTTCTAACCAATCACTTCAAAAGATGGATTTCTGTCTCTCTAGCTGGATATAGCAAATTGGAAAATCATTAATTACCATTAACATTTCAAGCCAAGGGCAGTCTCAAATTTCCTGAGGTTTTAAATGTCTATAAAGAACATAGCCTGCTGTTTATATGAAATCTCAAGTAGATTATCTCTCTCCAAAAATGTTGTTTTGGAAAGAAGTATTAAATATGGATATTAAATGTATTTCTACTCAAGACTTTGTGTCTTCTGTAGTGGACATAGGTATATAATTCATTTTTGTTCTAAAGGATACTTTGGAAACTGCTTATTTTTAACTTATTGTTATTATTGTTGTTGCTGCTTCTGTTGTTATGGTTATTATTATACCTTTTATTAATTAAACATGAAACTCAGCCAAGTGAACATTTAAAAATGTTTCATAAATATAATTGACTGGTGCTGATAGTTGCTATGGGTTGTTACCAGCATCCTAGGTATCAATCAAGTATCTTCTTCGTATGATGTTCCAAGTAGCACCGAATTTTGTAATTCCACTGTTGTTATTGCAAGAAGCTGAAATTTCTTGATGTATTTTGTAAAATTCTTGGACATGGTACCAAGTGCCCTGATGGGTATCACTGTTACATGTTTCATCCATAGCCATGTAGTCTCGATGGCCAGGTCATGATATTTTGTCATTTTTCCCCACTTTTTTTCCTTCTACTCTAGCATCTCCTAGTATAGCGATATCAATAAACTGAACTCTTTTGCCCTCGGCCATCATGGCATCTGGCATCTTGTGTTCCAAATGATGATCTGTCTGTATTGGAAAGTCCCACAAGATCTTCCCCTTCAGTAACTTTTTCCACTTTGTGCTCCCATGACATTTTGGGTATGTCATATCCTGAAAAAGCACTTTTGAAGTAACCATGACCTGGATGGCTGAGAATTGCTACAGACCTTATTTCAAGACCTTTTTCCTCATCAGCCATCAGTAGCTCTTAGTTTGTATAAGCAGTTAGGATATTTGGTACCAATTTTACATTTGCTGACATTGAATGAATTCTGCTCTTTTGACACCCTCTACCTAATGGGAAGAAATCCCTTTGGAGCTCTCTGTAGCATCTTGTCATTTTTATCATTCTGAAAAATGTAGTGTAATAGTAAGCATGTCTATCCTACTATTCCCATCCAATTCCAGATCATTTATAAATATTTTGAAAGGAATAATCCTAGGACAGAATCTGAGGACATTCGTCCATTGTAAAATGTCCATTCAATCCTTTGTTTTCTGGCCAGTTGCTTATCTGCAAAAGGACCTGTCTTTATATAATGTGGCTGTTTATCTTACCAATAATTCTTTGATGAGGGATTTTATGAAAGGCTTTTTGAAATCTAAGCAGATTATGTCCACTGGCTTGCAAGTTTATTAACACCCTCTGAAACCGTAGATTAGTTATAAAGGACCTTCTCTTTGGTTGAGTTTTCTTGAGCAAGGTCTGTGTCTTCAGATTGTGAGTAATTTCATCTTTAATTGCAGTTTCTGCTATCTTCTCCAAACAGATGTTTAACTGTCAGGTGTCTATTTTTCTGGATCTCCCCGTGAAAATTAAAAAATTAAAGTTGTGTTGTCCACCTTAAAGTCTGTAAGGACAGGGAACAAGAATAGAGACAAATGCATATTTTAGTTAGAAGGTCCAGAAATCTCAGCTTTCAGATCCTTAATAACCCTTGAGTGGATGCCACCAGGGATGGTGACTAGCTGAGGTTCAATTTGTCAATAAGGTCTAGTACTCCTTCTCTTGTTATAACTATATGACTCATTCCATTTAATTCTCTTCCTGAGAACAGGAGTGTCCAAACAACACTGTGGGGAAATGCTTGGCAAATAGTGTCATGCCCCGAAGATCAGAGACCATCACTAGTACCAAAAAGCAAAATCTTCCGTCTCTTTTAGAAGAGAGCAAGAGACTTGCAAGATTGTTGTCAACCTCACTATGTAGACCAGGCGAAGAAATCAATTCTACAGGAAATCTAAAATTACTGTAATTAATATTAGTTGCAGACACAGAATCTTACAAGTTTGACCACACTTTTCTTTCCCTCCCCCAATTATTATTATTATTATTATTATTATTATTATTATTATTATTATTATTATTAATTTGATTTGTATGCCGCCTCCCTCCGAAGACTCGGGATGGCTCACAACAGTAATAAGAAACAGTGTAACAATGGGACAAATCTAATAATAAAAAATATATAAAAACCCCAACAATTAAAACCATACAGCACAATTAATAATCTTATGGATTAGGGAGGTAATCTCCTGGGCTCCTTTCATATTGCTTCTGCTTGGTTTGGGCTTGAACTATGTTTTTCATTTAGTCACCTTGGTAATTGAGCTGACCTATTTCTGTCAGTGTGGTTTTTCTTATTCTATACATTCAGGCTCAGGGATCACTCCTATTTTTTTTTTCTTATAAGGATAGAAATAACAACTATGTTAAATTTTTTAACCTTTAAGGACTCCAGTGACTCCATCTTCATCTAAGAGCCTCACTGGCTGGCTTTCTGCTTCTAATGAATTTGAACAATCTTTTATCATCTGCTTCACAGTTTTGGCAAGATGGTCCTGGAATTTTCTTGTTGCCTTCCTCACGGTTTCTTTGCATTTCTTTTGCCAGAGTTCATGCTCAAATGCTACTGAAACTGCATATAGAACTGAATTCATAATAGTAACTCAGCAAGATGAGACTCTTTTTATAGTAGCCAACATTTTGATTTCCCACAGTATCCCAAGCTATATTAGGATATTGTAGGGAATTTTAAATAATAGACAATTCCTGGAATCAGATGCTACACTGGACACCTGTAAAGAACATGAAGGTTTGGTTGATTTATACTTCATTTATTGCCATCATTATTTAGAAATAACCAATTTATGTTTTAAAGCAAAGCTGTAGCAGAACTGCACTTTGAAAAAAAGACTTGTGCTGAAACCCTGGAATGGAAACAAATAAATAAACAAGGTCATTGTACTTCCTGAACGGAATGGTATAAAAGAAGGATGTGTGCAGATACAATAAATACCAGGATAGGTTAGAAAAACATGTTCACTTCCTAGCTGTGTGTTCCTAGTCGTTATAATCCCTCCCTTGGTTTGGATTGATACCATGTCTTGACTTTGGATCGTGCCTCGTGAATCCTCTTGTGTTGTGGATTTAATTTTACCTGGAGGATTTGTCTTGTTTGGGAAACTTTCAAGGTCCTTGGGGGCTCTTTGGTGATTGCTCTGTGGATTGGGATCTGGACTTAATTGGGACAGTTCTGGGTTTTTGGGGAAGGGAAGTGTGGCAGAATATTAATAAACCTACTAAACCATGGTTGTATGTTTTTATGCGAGTGAGTGGGACAGCACATCATCCTATCACCACCACCAAAAGTAGTTATTTATTAGAAACACACAATAGCAAGAAAATAAACATATTTTTAGACTTCAGAAAAAGAATTAAACTTCAAAAGAGGAATAATCTAAGATAGTAATTAAGCTTCAAAGAAAAAAAATGCTTGAAGGAAATTGTTGTTTTGGGGGGGCATTCAAAATAAAACCAAACACTAACTCCATTGCCTTGGACGGGAAAAGAACACTCGGACACCAAGCTGGGTAAAATGGGTCACTTTATTAAATATTAACAGAAAGACCTGCAGGGGTCACTAAATGGGGCGGAGTTTCCTGAACACAACATACTTGGGCAACTTAAATGGGCGTTACTCCAAGCCTGGTCAGGGTGAGGCGTGTCCCGCCTACTCCCGACCCGAAAGCCACGCCCAGCATGTGGGAGGGCTCACCTTGCATGACCCGGAACCGGAAATGACGTAGGTGAGCCCCAAGGGCACTCCCTTCGCACCTCTCCGTCCGTGGAGGAAGCGTGAGTTGTGCAATGGGGGTGCCAATCATCTTACAAAAGATGCCCAAAGGAGAACACACAGTTGCTACTGATACCCTTTCCGCCCCGTTTCTGCCACAGCAGGGGGTCAGATCTCTATCTTGGCCCCCTGCTCCCTCCCTAAGCCTGCCCCAGCTCACGCAGGCACCACTGCAGGTCTGTGTAAAATTGCCACTCCTGACATCTTCCTAAATTGACCCAGTGAAAGCTAGGGGGGGGGTTTAAAAACACATGCCCGTGTGTCAGATCACTTTGCCTCCCCCTGCCATGTTAACCCATAACCTGGTCCCGTCAACAGCTGTTGGTGTGACGGCAACTCCGCGTCCCCTCCATGTGGGGGTATCAGAACCATACACCAGAACCACACACCACGGCCGTAGGCCCCGTACGACCGGTGGTTCACCATGACATGACATCACTGTGCCAAGTCCTTCACCGACACCAGGTCGTTGCCACCCGTGTGCAAGACCAACAATCTGTTCCATATGCTCTGCAAGCCCCGGGGGACTGCCACGACTTGACGCCACTGGGCCAAGTCCTTCACCACCACCAGGTCGTTGCCACCCGTGTGCAACACCAGCAATCTGTTCCATATGCTCTGCAAGCCCCGGGGGGCTGCCATGACTTGACGTCACTGAGCCAAGTCCTTCACCACCACCAGGTCGTTGCCACCCGTGTGCAACACCAACAATCTGTTCCATATGCTTTGCCAACCCCGGGGGACTGCCATGACTTGATGCCACTGAGCCAAGTCCTTCACCATCACCAGGTCGTTGCCACCTGTGTGCAACACCAACAATCTGGGTCCGGCCCATCACTGCTCCCGACTTTTCACAACGGAAGAGACCCGTCTCAAACGAAGACCTCCGAGCTCAAGCCTTTCCGCTGAAGCCCCAGCGACTCAGCAACCTCCACATTCCTGAAGATAATGTTGCAGCTCAATGTTCAGCCACCAAGCCACGCTGTGGCTGCAGTTCACTACTGTGGGCAACGGAAGGGCAGCTCCTTCGCACTTCGCACGTAACAAAGTGGAGCAGGGCCAGGACCTAGAGAAACGATAAGGATACAAAGACAGTGTTAGCCACCCGATCCCAAGAGTGCTTGTACTCAGGTGCTCTGAATCTACTTTATGAAAGCCACTGACTTCCATCTGCCACCGGATTCATTACTTTGCTGAGAACTTGTTGAAACCTGCATTCAGTATTGTTGAGGGAATACCACCCGATATCTTGCCGATCCTCCTGTAACGGCCCCTAACTGTTATTTTAAAAGGCACCCTTCCCTGGCTTCATCGCTTTACTTGCACTGAGTCCGTCATACCTCGGCATCTATCCTTGTTTGATATACCAGGCCAGTGATCAATCCACCATCTGCGTTATTGGTCAGCCACCATGTGTAACCAACGCGGCTGCTGCAGCCGCTATTTAACATCAGTTTGCTGGCCCAGGGAACCTTGCATGATCCACTACTATGAGATCATGACAGCACCTTGCAGACCTACCATGTCCCAAAGGCCATTTTTATGGCTGTCGTGTGAAACAGCCTCGCCTCGTTGAGTGAGGATCTGGGTCTCATCCAATGCCCGTTGCCCCTGAAACTGGGCAATGTATAGCAGCTTACTAATTTCTCCCCAATCTGAGTCCTTTCCTTGGACCATCTCTTGGTCATTCCCCCTATCCTCAAATAGTTTGACGCCGAGGTCTTTTGTTAGGAGAGCTAAGCCCACCTGTTGCCCCTACATGATGGCATGTAACCATGTGGTCCGACCTTCATTCCTTTGCTTGAGCGATGGCGCCGTCCCCCAATTCTGGGTACCCTGCGCCCCAGCCTATGCCATGTGGCTGCCAACCGCCTGCCCATGCACACATACTCCCTGTTAACAGACTGGGCCTCCTGTTGCTGGCTCGCTTCACTCCACTGATGGGCCAGCTGTACACCATAGTCGCAGTCCCATGTTCCTGTATTCCTCTCAGGAAATCATAATACTCTTCCTCCAGCATTAAAATGCCAGGGGGATTAGCCAATATGTTCCGTGGCCTTGCTTGCTAACCCAGGGAGTAAAATAATTGCAAGAAATTTATGAAGATAAGCAAAGGCCCATGCCAATGCTTTCTTTACCGTTAGCGCATGGATTAGCTTTACCAACATGACTTAATCAATATAACCATAATATTAATGGTACCATCCTGGCACCACGACTTCAATATTGTTTATGATAATAACATTTTCTGAATTATTCATTAAAAACAATTAATATAATGCTTAATAATTATATTAAGCTTAAAATCAACTCAAACGTGAGTTTGATTCAGATGACCTCAATGCTTAGCGTTCTTGCAAGCCCCCCATTCCGGTAAGTGACTATACCATTTCTTATGAAAAAACTAAAGGGGCTGAGATAAGCCGACTAATTTATTTATTTATTTATTCGATTTTTATGCCGCCCTTCTCCTTAGACTCATGGCGGCTTACAACATGTTAGCAATAGCACTTTTAAACAGAGCCAGGCTATTGCCCCCTCAATCCAGTTCCTCATTGTCTTACTCATGAGAGGATTAGCCAGAATTTGGGACATTACCAACCTTCAGCATGGTAATGACATGGGGATCTGCAGGCTGTAGTTATGGTATTAATAGTATCTTTCAGAAAGGGGGGGGGGGCTTGCTACCAACTACACCCGTACTGTTGTAGCCTCCAGTACAATAACTTCACATTTGGAAATGTGGCAAAATTCAGAATATTAGTAGCACCATTCAGGGAGACATAATGACTTCCATGCGCAACTGCTCCAGGATCTGGCACATCATGATAATAATAATAATAATAATAACAATACTAAATACCCAGGAGCAAGCACATAAGAAAACCCCCCTGTTACCAAGTACTCCTTTAGTGCAGTACATCACTAGTTAAGTATGGCCATAAAATTAACAAAGATAATTCCTCAGGGCATATTTGACCAGGAGGATTGCCATTAAGCCAACTTGAAAGTGAAGAGGAAAACATACCAAAGTAAACCTCTGGCCTGATAACATGTATATATTCTCAACAAAAGCTTTAATAAACAAATTTTTCTATGTAAGGTGTAGAACATGTTTCACCTGCCATAACAGTTTATATTAACACTGTCACCCTTCTTAAAGCGTGAGAGCAATTATTTATTTATTTATTTTAAATTGAGGGTAAGGGAGCAGCATGAGGCTATGTTTACTTACCGCCCAATAACCTAATTGCTA
The DNA here is from genome assembly GCF_031021105.1 of Erythrolamprus reginae. Classification (NCBI taxonomy): domain Eukaryota; kingdom Metazoa; phylum Chordata; class Lepidosauria; order Squamata; family Dipsadidae; genus Erythrolamprus; species Erythrolamprus reginae. The sequence continues at coordinate 304,541,633 of NC_091950.1, read as the reverse complement.
TTTTCAATGTGATAAAGAAACATATGCCAGACCTGTCTGCCAAACAGCTTCTTAGGTCCCCATTCCACCGTGCTTCAAAGAAAGGCCAAGATATATTTCTGCACAGTGCTCTCGGTAGGAGATCCTTACATAGGAAGAGACAAACCCTTTTATATTCAGCAGCGCTGTTCCAAATGGAGTGCAGGGATATATGTTTGATAAAAGTGTAATAAAGATTAACAGTCTCCCAAGTAGCAGAAAGCCTTCCTCATTTGTTGTACTGTTTCTGCTAAACCCGCTTCTGAGCAGAAGCCAAGGTTTTAACTGCAAAGTTGCTGTCAGAAGCCAGCTAAGTCCCCTGAAGCTATGATGAACAAAAGGGGCAAAGGTCTATAGTAAAGCTACCGTCTTTTGATCACTAAAAGCCATTTTTCACTGACAAGGCAGTCTTTCCATAGACCCAGTTGCTCAAAACCCCTAACCTGGTTTCATGGCTACTATCCCTGATTGATATTGTCCCTCTTTGTGAGAAAAAATGCCATAAGAGGGCACCATTATCCACTGGGTATGAAAGAACTGTTAACAAATGGTAGTGAGACCGGGTTGCTGAAAAGCATTTCCGAATATGAAAGTTTTACTCCCCCTACCATTTCTATGTCCACCACATTATGGCTCAATTATAAATCTTGTTCTAACCAGTGCTCAAAACCTAGTGGCTTGTTTGGCCTAAAGGGGGCCTTATTTGTCGCTAAAAATTGCCTTAAAGGAATGCTCACAGTGCCCTGTGGAATTGGTGGGGCGCGCAGAGGGGGGGGGGATTTGCCCACCAGCCCCGCTGTCATATCACAACCCATGTGTTGTGCCCCCCAGTAAATTAGTTTAATTGCAAATTAATTCATTTTAAGCGCACTCAATTCAAATATATTAACTTAATAAATTAAATCATTTTGATAATTCATTAAGCACAATCCATTCCCATATACTGACTTAATAACCTAAATCCTATATCTATATCTATCTATATATATATATATATATTGATCACTTTATGTTCAACTAATTCAAGTATAATCATTTCAATAACTTAACTCTTTTTAATTCATTCCACTTAGGATCAATTCAAGTATACTAGCTTAAATTAAATTAGATCATTTTGATTCATTCCTTTTATGCTCAATCAAAATCTACTGACTTAAATCGATTAAATTTTAATAATTTGATTCAAGCTCAATCAATTTCACTATACTGACTTAATAAATTAAATTGTTTTTACAAATCAGTTTATGCTAAACCACTTCAAGTGTACCAGTTTAAATAAATTACCGTAAATTGTCTGAAACGTTCAGTTTATGCTCAATCACTCAAGTATACTGACTTAAATAAATTAAATCATTTGATTCATTCCTTCTATGCTCAATCAATTCAAGTTTACCTGCTTAAATAAATTAAATCGTTTTAATTTGTCCATTTTTTTTAAGCAATTCAAGTATACATGTACTTAACTTTACAAGATTGAAACATTTCAATTCCACCATTTTATGCTCAATCAAATCAAGTAAACCAACTTAAATAAATTAAGGCATTTTAGGATGGATATATGTTTATCCCAGGCATCTTTAAATTCAGTTACTATGGCTTTACCAGCCATGTCTGCTGGAAGTTTGTTCCAAGCATCTACTATTCTTTCAGTAAAATAATATTTCTCACATTGCTTCCGATCTTTCCTTCAACCAACCTCAGTTCACTTTCCTATTAAAATGCTTCCCTCCTGAATCTTATTTAAGCCTTGAAAAAAGTTACATGTATTAAATGCCTCATGTGCCTTCAGATATGGCTCTGAGTGTCACCTATGGCGCACGTGCCAGTTTCCCCATAATAACATTTACCTACTTTAATATATCTGACAACTTATTTACTGAATGCAACAGCTCATTTGCATACTTGGGAAATCATTCTTCTAGGTAAGTTGCAACTTAACATGAGGTGATAGCTTTGAAAGTTTCCAAAATGCTGCTAATATAATTATAAATTTAAAGTCTTACTTCACGGCAGCCTCCCAACGTGGCAGCCCCCCGCCGCCCTGCGCGCGGAACACAAACCACGTGGGGGAAGGGGGAAAAAAGGCCTCCCCGTTGCCGCTGCTCGCTCTCAGCGCTCGCCTTAGTTGCCCGGCACCGAAACACTCTGGCGCGTTGCCAGCTGGGCCGTCAGAGCCATTGCTAACCTGCCCGGGCGGACCCACAGTCCCTGAAGCCGCGCTCCCAACAGGCAAGCCGGTAAAAGCCCCTGCATGCCCCGCCGCTACAAACACAAGGTTGGGGAGGGGGTGTTGGGGCCGTCAGCCCACGCTAGCCATCTGACCACCTCCCCCTTTCCCCAAGCAAGCAAACCGGGCGGGAAAAAGGGAATCTTCGAAGTTCCTGTAGGCGCCGTCCTGCGCGCTGCCGGCAATGAAGAAGGAGCGGCGATCCAACGAAGGAGGCGTTTTGCGGCGAGCTCGTCGGCAAGGGAAGCCAGGGGAGGGCAAGCAAGCCCTGATAAAGGGCACATGCCCCGCCCCTCGGCTTTCCCAGAATGCCCGAGCGGCCGCTGATTGCTCAGGGGCGTTCCCACGCTATCGCGGGGAACGCCCCCCAGCTGATGGGGGAGCCGAGTTGGTTCCCGCCATCGGCAATTTTCGTCCAGGCGATATTTCGCCTGGCCTTTCATTTCTATTCATTGCACCAAGAAGCCGGGGCTGTCTTTGGTTCTGGAAAATATTGCCTTATGACTTGTGGTGGGGGGACTTAACTTTTTCGTGTTCTGCAGGTGTTTCACAGATGTTCTAAAGAACCACCCCTCCCCTTAATTTTTTTTCAATGGAGGGGTGCACTTGCATTCCCAGCATCACCACTGTCTGCTTTGCTAAATAGCCAGCTTTTGGTGCATATCATCAAGAGAGACAAGGCTGCCTCTCATGAGTAATCAGGATGACCTTCACTGCTCCTGCTTTTTCTCTGTCCTACAGTATATGTTCTCAGCAGTGGTGTCATTCAAAACGTTTTTACTACCGGTTCTGTGGGTGTGGCTTGGTGGGCATAGTGTGGCTTGGTGGGTGTGGCAGGGGATGGATACTGCAAAATCCCCATTCCCTTCCCACTCCAGGGGGAAGGATACTGCAAAATCTCTATTCCAGGTTACTGCAAAATCCCTGTTCCCTCCACACCCCACTAACCTGTTTTCCAGCTCCATTCTCCCATGCAGGGAAACAAAAGAAGACCTATTCAATCAGCTGTGTCTCAGGAAGCAAATAAATGGGGCAGGGCCAGCCAGAGGGGAACTACACAAAGAATGCTGAACTACTCAAAATTTCTGCTACCAATTCTCCAGAACTGGTCCTCAGATCAATTGCAGAAAGCAGTTCATCTTCATAATTGTTAATCAGCTGCAGCTGCCTGCTTTCTCATCTGAAGCCTCAAGGCTGTCCTGCTACCGCTGTGCTTCAGGCAAATCACTCCCATCCTGTTATGCCAGGGACTGCTTCATCCTCCTCCGAACTGACATCTGGAGATTGGGAACACATTTGGAAGAGTCATCACAGGTGATCACATATCTCAGAAGACCAAGGCTTCTCTAGATTGATCATGTACAGATACTCCTTAAAACCCACCTCTGTCGTCAGGCATGGGGGAATTGACATGTTCCTTCCCTCTAGGCTTATAAAATTTATGTATGGTATGCTAGTGTGTATGACTGGTTTTTAACTTGTGGTGTTCTTAAAATTAATTTAATATTGGATTTGTCTTGTATTGCTGTTGCTGTGAGCCGCCCCGAGTCTGCGGAGAGGGGCGGCATACAAATCTGATTAAACTAAACTAAACTAAACTTATTTTAAGATGCCCCTGAATTTCTTATTTGGCAGAAAGGGAAAATATTTCTTGTATTACAGCTTAGTTCACGTAACCCTAACTCAGTGCTTCTCAATTATTTTCTGTTACACCTCCCCTAGGAAGAAGTGAGCTGCCCTGAGTCTGCGGAGAGGAACGGCATACAAATCTAATAAATTATTTATTATTATTATTAATAATTGGTTGGGGAAAGCCGCTCTACCCACATACCTGGAAGTAAGTCACACTGAATTCAGTGAAGCCTGTTTTCGGTTAAGCAGGCTCAGGCTACCATGATTTCTGACAGTCTCAAAATGGGTGAGCAGTGTGGTCGGGTGGTAGGAAAAGCAAGTAGGATGCTTGGCTGCATAACTAGAGGTATAACAAGCAGGAAGAGAGAGATTGTGATCCCACTATATAGAGCACTGGTGAGACCACATTTGGAATACTGTGTTCAGTTCTGGAGACCTCACCTACAAAAAGATATTGACAAAATTGAACGGGTCCAAAGATGGGCTACAACACTGGTGGAAGGTCTTAAGCATAAAACGTATCAGGAAAGACTTAATGAACTCAATCTGTATAGTCTGGAGGACAGAAGGCAAAAGGGGGACATGATTGAAACATTTAAATATGTCAAAGGGTTAAATAAGGTCCAGGAGGGAAGTGTTTTTAATAGGAAAGTGAACACAAGAACAAGGGGACACAATCTGAGGTTAGTTGGGGGAAAGATCAAAAGCAACATGAGAAAATATTATTTTACTGAAAGAGTAGTAGATCCTTGGAACAAACTTCCAGCAGACGTGGTAGATAAATCCACAGTAACTGAATTTAAACATGCCTGGGATAAACATATATCCATCCTAAGATAAAATACAAAAAATAGTATAAGTGCAGACTAGACGGATCTTTTTCTGCCGTCAGTCTTCTATGTTTCTATGATCGGGGCTCACTTTTGACACGGGGCCCATCCAGTTAATCAAGCCAATGTTTTAGGTCTACGGCCTAACCTATAAACACTGCCTCTGCCGGGCACTCACAGCAAATAGTGTTGAAGGAGGCTTTAGGGTGCTTTCGCCCAGCTGCAGAGGATGCTCCTCTTTGTCCAACAGCAGGCTGCCAAGAACAAGAAGAACCCATGTAACTGCCCCGCCCCACCTGGCTACCTTCTCTTCCAAGCTCAGAGCAGCATGCAACTGGGAAAACACTTCCTGTCTGGGGGAATCAATCGAGAGGGTCACACGTGCCCCTGTCATCACTCCATCCCCCTCAGGGGGACATGCCCCACTATTTTAGAAGGACTGCTCTAATTGATGAGTAGAAAAGAGGATAGTGGCAGCAAACACTAAAGTTAACTGCTGCTGTATTACCCTGAACTTATTAGGTTGGGTGGGGCAGACCCAGTCATAACAGAGCCTTAAGGATGCCTATTGTTGATGACCTGCTAGCAGCGGCAATGTTGGCTTTGTGCAAATATGACAGTGAAGGTCGATGCTAGCCCTAAGTAAGAGAGAGAGGGAGAGAAAAAGAGAGAAGGAATGGAATGGATTTCTTATGCAGATTCATCAGAATGATATTGTAAAAACATAAGGTGGAAGAATACAATCCATGGTATTTTAAAAACATAGAGTGGAAAAATCACAGTTTACAGTGGCTCGCCTCTGTGAAAAAGTTATGTAAGAGAAAAATAAAGAATGAAACTTATTGGAAATTATTTCACTAATGTGCAATTTCTTGCAAGACATTGTCTTTACAGAACTCAGCATTCAAATTGGTCACAGCATCTGTGGCATGCTGTGACAATAAATAAATTTATTGTCAAATTTAGCCTGTCGCTGGAATTCTTTTCCCCTCATTCTGGAACCTGGCCCCAAAATAAGTATCACATCTCACCATTTATACTTGTTTGGAGGGTGAGGATCAAAAATAAAATTTTTCATAAAAAGAGAGAGAAAGTACACTACTAAATGATAATAAAGCATTTTTGCTCTCTTAAAGTGCTATAGGAATTAATAAAAGTGGCCCAAGAATTTATTTATATTCAGCTAAAGGTTTTTGATAAAAGAAAAAGGTCATTTTTGTGATGAGAGGCTTTTATCAGATCAAAAATGTATATAAGAGAGATTACTGAACCTGAAGGAATGTTTTGCTGCGATAGGCAAGGCACTGCAAAAGATGTATCTTTCATTCTACCTTCAAATTGAAATAGGTAATCTAAAATAATTTGCATTTGATCTAAGAGCAAATCTGAGTATGAACATCAAATGTTGTACCAATGTAAGAATGGTAAATATGTATTTTACCATCCCAGTAGCCCAAAGGTTTGCTTGTTTGTTTGTTTGTTTGTTTGTTTGTTTGTTTATTTGATTTTTATGCCACCCTTCTCCTTAGACTCAGGGCAGCTTATAACATGTTAGCAATAGCACTTTTTAACAGAGCTGGCATATTGCCCCCACATTCCGGGTCCTCATTTTACCCACCTCGGAAGGATGGAAGGCTGAGTCAACCTTGAGCCAGTGATGAGATTTCAACCGCTGACCTACAGATCTACAGTGGCCTGTAGTACAGCACTCTACCTGCTGCGCCACCCCGGCTCTTACTTTAAACCAAAATAGAGTGTATTGAGCAGTATTGTAGTCTAGAAAGATCTATCAATTATTTTGGTAGATTTGCCAAGGGTCTATTTAGTTCAATTGGAAAGAATCATCAACTTTATGAGATATTTGGCAAGTCCAGCAAATACTGTATATTAATTTCTTTCCTCAGACATTCAGGACACTTCATAAAAAAATTACTTAAGAACAAATGCAATTACATATGCAATATACAGGGCAAAGTTGTGTTCATAATCCAAGTACAGAAGTAATATTATGATGTCACAATATGTGAGTGTTTATTCTGGCACAAACATGGTAAGGAAGAGATATATACATGTCAGACTCCAGTATACTTATGGTCTTAGAAATTTTCTTCCTCAGACAAGACTCTGAGGAAAAAATGGTTCTAACAGGTTCTGGAGAACTGATAGGGGACATTTTAAGTAGTTCAGAGATCTGGCAAATAACACTCTGGCTCACCCCAGAGTGGGGTGGGAATCAGTGAAGGGCTACTAACATTTTTACTACCACACTGTGGGTGTGGCTTATACAGAATGCCCTTCATTTTCTTTCAACATCTTTCAGTACAAATTGGGTGCTCTGGGGTGGAGCTCCATTTTCGCTACCCCACTGCGTTCCCCTCCATCCAGGCAGTAGGCCACCCCTGGTGGGAATCGACATTTTTTAAATTTTATTTTATTTATTTATTTATTTTGCCCAATACACAATGAGAATTTTAGTGGAGATATATATATATATATATATATATATATATATATATATATATATATATATATATACACACACACACACACACACACACACACACACACACACAGTAAAGTACATGATGAAGGTTATAGAGGAGATACTCATAGTAAAATATATCTATGAAAGCATAGAAAAGAAGATCTAGTAATAGAACATATCAATGAAAGAATAGAAGAAGAGATATAGGAATAGAAGAAAGGTATAGGAGATATAGGAGAGCAATAGGACAGGGGACGGAAGGCACTCTAGTGCACTTGTACTCACCCCTTACTGACCTCTTAGGAATCTGGATAGGTCAACCGTAGATAATCCAAGGGTAAAGTGTTGGGAGTTTGGGGATGACACTATGGAGTCCGGTAATGAGTTCCACGCTTTGACAACTCGGTTACTGAAGTCATATTTTTTACAGTCAAGTTTGGAGTGGTTAATATTAAGTTTAAATCTGTTGTGTGCTCTTGTGTTGTTGTGGTTGAAGCTGAAGTAGTCGCCGACAGGCAGGACGTTGCAGCATATGATCTTGTGGGCAATACTTAGATCTTGTTTAAGACGTCTTAGTTCTAGGCTTTCTGGGCCCAGGATTGAAAGTCTAGTCTTGTAAGGTATTCTGTTTTGAGTGGAGGAGATTTTGCTATATCCTTCCCCCAGGAGTGGGGAGGGAATGGGGATTTTGCAGTATCCTTCCCCATACCTACCAAGCCACAACATGCCCACAAAGCCATGTCCACAGAACTCGTTAAAAAAAATGGATTACACCACTGATTCTCGGTATGTATTCAGAACTAAACCACATAGCATTTTCATTTTGTGTGAAGGACTGTATCAACTTTCTCCAATCTGAAAACCTGGATAAGTGGTGAGATTCAAAAAAAAAATTGCTACCAGTTCTAGTGGGCATGGCTTGGCAGGTGTGGCTTGGCAGATATGGCAGGGAAAGGATACTGTAAAATCTCCATTCCCTCCACACTCCAGAGGAAGAACACTGCAAAACCTCCAGATCAGCTGAGACTCGGGTGGCAGAGAATAGATGGAGGTGGGTTCAGTCAGAGGTGGTATTTTTCAATTCTCCAAACTACTCAAACTTTTCACTACCAGTTCTCCAGAACTGGTCAGAACCTGCTGAATCCCACCTCTGCTGGAAATGTTTCAGAACATCATATCTCAGAATTCTCAAGGGTGCTGGACTGGTATCCTATCTCATTGTTTCCCAACCTTGGCAACTTGAAGATATTTGGACTTCAACTCCCAGAATCCCCTAGCCAGCGAATTCTGGCTGGGGAATTCTGGGAGTTGAAGTCCAGATATCTTCAAGTTGCCAAGGTTGGGAAACACTGTCCTATCTAATCAAGAAGTTATCACATTTTGCAGTCTATATACTTAAGGCTGGAAACCTTCCTTATACCACCGTGTACTTATCCGGGGGGGGGGGGGGGAGGGAGATATATGATGTTGCAATGCTTTTTCTCATTGCACATCAACTTAAGTTGCAATACCCTCATTTTAACAAGTCTGACCTTGTCTCTTTAGTTACATTTTGCCCTTACATTTAATTTCATCTGGAAATTGTAGAAATAACCATATGGGGTCTCGAATGAGAAGAAGTTTAAAAAGAAAAAGAAAAACACAAGAAAGAAATGAAAAATATTTTTGAGGATATCATTATTTTTCTTCTCACTCAGTATTTCCAGGAGAGAGGAGATACTGAACAAAACTAGGATTCAGTTAAAATGAAGTTGACCAAATATTGATTATATGAATTGTATGTGATCTTATATCGCTAGGTATGTCAGCACCTCTATTTAATTTTAGACTGCTGTGTCTCTTTCTCCTTACTTCCTTCTCTGCCACATAACACTATCAAAAATCTCCATCGTGCTTTGCTGGTTTTTGGTTTAGCAGCGAAGCAAATTGCAACAGTGACTCATGGGGAAAGTGGAAATGCAGTTTTCTTCCCTAGTTCAGTGGTTATAACCGCATGAGTTAAACAGACGTTGCCTTTTTTTTGATATTGCATTTAAATACTCAAATTCTACTCCACAGCATTCAAGGAAGAAGGCATACTCTACTTTTCTCCAAAGGGGAAATAATTTATTCAGCCCCACGTATTTATTGGGGTCTAAAAATACCTAAGTAAATAGCACCTTAAAAAAGGAAGCAATGGTGGTTCTGATTGGCTTTGAAGCAGAACGGGTTAATTATGCATGTCCATGTAAACAGAGTGCGCTAATCCATGACTCTGAAGTTGTGCCCAGAGAAATCCAACTGCAGGCTTTAGCAATGTCTCCCAGAGGAAGTTGGTAACATTTGGATTAATCTGCATGTTTAGTGGATAGTAATTCACACTAAAGAAGCTCCATATCCGCTGGGACACACAGAATGCTTCTGCATTGTAGAACATCACAAGCTATGCCCCATAAAAAGAAATACACACACACAAACGCAAACATACACACACACATCTTCATTTTTCCTACTACTAGCATGCCTTCCATCCCCTGTCCTAATGTCTCTCCTATAATTCTCTCTATATATATATCTTTTACTCCTATATCTTTTATTCTATTCTTTCATTGATATATCTTATACCTATATCTTTTCTTCTACTCTTTCATTGATATATTTTACTACGAGAATATCCTCTGTAATTATGTTTTGTTCATTATGTTTTGGACAAAATAAATAAATAAAATAAAAATAAAATAACTAAATAACACAGATAGTCCTGGAGTTATGACCCACAATTGAGCCCAAAATCTAAGTTGTTCAGTGAAACATTTGTTAAGTGAGTTTGCCTCATTTTATGACCTCTCTTGCCACAGCTTTTAAGTGAATCATTGCATTTGGTTGGTTGGTACGATGCTTGTTAAGTGAATCTGACTTGTTAAGTGAGTCTGCTTGTCAGACAGTCACAAAAGGTGGTCACATGACCCCGGGACACGACAACCATCATCAATATGATCCAGTTTCCAAGTACCTGAATTTTGATCATGTGACCATGGAAATGCTGCAGAAGTCATTAATGAAATGAAAAATGGCCAGTTAGCTTTTGTCAGTGCAAAGTTACTTTTTTCAGTAACTTTGAATGGTCACCAAATGAACCGTTGTAAGGCAAGGACTACCTGTACTGGTGAGTGTGTTACTGTTATTTTAGAAGGCTAGGTTTCATCCACTGAATAAGTATAAGCTTGCTTCAAAGGCATTTGTTCTGAAGCCACGAAATCCTCCATGTGGAAGACTTATATCAACACATCCACAACATCAGAATTGTTAGCCATATATTATCAGCAAATTTCGATGTCACTCTTTTGTAACCCACCCAAGACAATTGTTATTCAGACAAACAATATAATTGAGAAATAAAATTTCAACTGTCTATGAAACTATAATCCACATGGACCCATATCGGAGGGCACGCAAGGCGTTTCCATATGTCAGCTCCACCATGCATGCACACTCTAGCCAGCTAATTTTCAGCCTTGGGAAGGCCGTTTCGCCCTCTAGATGCTTCAGGGAAGCTTTCCTGAAGCCCCAGAGTGCAAAAAACTGCCCTACGGGCAAAATGGAAGTTAGGAAAAATGAACTTCCGGTTTGCCCAGTGTGCTGGGTTTTTTGCACTTACTGAAGCTTCCTGAAGTCCTGGAGTGTGAAAAACAACACAACATGGAAACCAGAGTCCGTTTTTCTGAACTTCCAGGTTCCCAGTTTGGCTGCTTTTTCACCATCCCAAGCTTCAGTGAGGACTATACACATGCGCAGGTAGGCAGGGGATTGTGTACATGCGCAAGGGCGGTGTGGGGTTTGTATGCATTGGGGGGAGGGAATGGGTATGGGCACATGTGTGCACGCTACCCCCTCACACACACAATTTTGGCAGATGAACCAAAAAAGGTTCATTATCACTCATATAGGATTTCTTGCCATAGATAGGAGGTTGGACTAAAACGACCCCAAGGTCCCTTCCAACCCTTTTATTTTATGTTGCATGACAATTAGGAAATGACTGGCTGACTTACTGGTGCAAATGTTGCACAGCAGCCAAAGGAACATAAAATTGCTGCCCCAAATTCTCCTGCCAATGCAAACTAGCCAAGGAAAACAAAAATCAACTTTGGTACCTATGATCTTGGTTAGGAATCCTGTTTAAGCCAAGAATCTGCACTAACTCCAACTGCTGCATATGTTTTAAATTTATGTTTTACCAACAAAGAAATAAAGGGAGACTAGTATAGATCTATTTCAAGCTATTTAGCTCTCATCAACTAGCCATAACCTTCTGGGATTCAAACCCGGACTGCTTACATATTACCGTACTTTTCAGTGTATAAGACGCACCTGTGTATAAGACACACCTAGATTAGAGGAGGAAAACAAGAAAAAAAGTATTCTGAACCAGATGGTGTAGTATTATATTGTTTAATAAAATGCCAGTGTAGCAGAATACCATGTATACTTTTTAAAACCATGTACACTTTTTACAAACTTCAAACTTGACAGCTTCAAGACTTGTGGACTTCAACTCCCAGAATTCCTCCACCAGTCATGCTAGCTCAGAAATGGGAGTGGACGTCCACAAGCCTTAAACTTGCCAGGTCTGAAGACCCTTGCACCCCTAACCCAGGAGTCTTCAAAATTGACAGCTTGAGGACTTATGGACTTCAACTCCCAGAATTCCTCTGCTGCCAGGATCCACCTCCAAGAGTGACTCGCCGCATTGCCATATCACAAAGGCCTGGCTCCGCATCTCCAAAGGGCCAAGGCAGCTCATCCTTATCCTCTTCTCCCAGCTCCTGCTAAAAACCTGACTGCAGCGCTTCTCTGTCGCTTGCCACTCCACATACCTTTCACCCTAAATGACCCTCAATTTTGCCCCCTCCACCACCTCTGTTGCCTGGCCTTGCCTGCTGCAGGTACTCTGTTCTCCTTCCCCCACCACACATGTACTTTCCTTCACTGCCATCCCCACCTCAATCAGGATCTTCTCCATAGCCCACCTCAGGAACATATTCTTTGTTTCCTTCCCTTCATACACGAGAGAGCACTGGAAGTGAGGAGAAATGGGGGAGAAGGAAGAGGATGAACTGGGGTGACTCTCCAGACTGGGATCCAAAGAGACTTCAGCCCAGGAAAGGAGGTCTCTGTAAACCAACTCGTCTCTTCCTCCTCTGTAAACCAACTTCTGTAAACTGTAAACCAACTTCTGCAGCAACCTCAAATGCTGCTGCCGCTTCCTCCTCTGTAAACCAACTTATTGTTTCCTTCCAACATGGAGAGGATGGGAGGCTGCTGCTTTCACTGCCACCATTGCTTCAAATGGAGGCTGAGGCAAATGGGGAGGGCTGCATTCTTGTCAGACCCGCTTCATCCTTCCTCCTCAGCCGCCCGGGTTTCGATTCCATCCTGAGAAGGTCCTGTATTGGGGCTGAAAGGCAAAAACAGAAACAATAGGTTCTGTCCCATAATTGGATAGACTGGGTTGTCCTGATAGACTAGCCCCACTAGAGAAAAAACATTTAACTGCTGCATATTTATTTTATTTATTTATTTATTAGATTTGTATGCCCCCCCCTCTCCGCAGACTCGGGGCGGCTAACAACAATAAAAAGACAATGTAAACAAATCTAATATTAAAAATAATCTAAAAAACCCCAATTTAAAGAACCCATCATACATACAAACATACCGTGTATAAATTCTATAAGCCTAGGGGGAAGGGAAAATTTCAATTCCCCCATGCCTGATGACAGAGGTGGATTTTGAGGAGCTTGCGAAAGGCAAGGAGGGTGGGGGCAACTCTGATATCTGGGGGGAGTTCGTTCCAGAGGGCCAGGGCATCCAGATTGCCAGAAATAGTGGGAAGCTGAAAAGCCATCCCATCTTCCAAATTAACAAAATCAGCTCAAAGTCAGCCTTTGGCTTCTGCCTGAGCTAATGCAAGCCACCATCATTGTTCCCTTGCAAACCTTCTCCAAAGGACTTTAGAACTTAGAATTAATGGGGCAGTAAATCAAATATCTAGAGAGGCAATTAGAAGACTTAGAAGGATTGTTGTCCATAGTGTTATTTTTAAGGAAAGGATTAGGTGAGATGAATTTTCTGGAGAAGGAACACTAGCTCTGTTTGGTTGCATTAATTCAGAGGAAGGTTAATTGCCATTTTCCTTCCTTTGTCTTTATTGTCTTTGCAACAGTTCATAAAATCAGGAAATATGCATGAGACAAATAGCCAGAAAATAGTTTACTTTATATGAAAATCAGACTGCTTGAAAAAGCTATTGCGGGCAGCTGCTACTTTGAAACTGACTTGAAGGTATTGGTGGATTAATTGCAAAGTATCCATGCCCCTAGGGGGTGTCAAACTCAAGGCCCAAGGGCTGGATTCAGCCTGTAGGATGCTTAGATCTGGCTCACGGGGCCACCCTGTAAATGGCAAAGAACAAGCCTGCGGTTTCTCTGCCAATGAAAATAGGCTCCTGAGGTCCATTTTCGGCTGCAATGGCTTCCGGCAGAGCTTATTCTTGCCCCTTTCTTCCAGCTCATGCAAGATCACATTTGCACAAAGTTTACAGCCAGACTTTATTAAAGTTTGTTGCAAACATCAAAACCAGAAGCACACACAGATGACTTATTCAGCTGATTCATTAACTTCTTTATAAACATAGTAATAGATGAATTTACAATACCACTAGCGGAATTCTTCAACCAGTTACAGACAGCAGAGAACAGTTCGTTTCATTTCAGCAGAGTTCAGAGAGGAGAGTGTAGAGCGGACTGAGTCATGCCCAGTTTTTAGATTCTCAGTTTTGATTCGCTGCACAGACTCAGAAGTGTTTAGCTACCATTGGCTGACTTCGTTACTATGCCTATTCATTGGCTGACCTTATTACCACTGGCTCTCCCAGTCATGAATATTCTAACAGGCTATGCATATGATTTTGATGAAGTGCAACGTTTTTGTATATGGAGAGGGGAGAAATGTGCAGGAAGTCAAGTGATCTCATAAGGAAAAATAGGAAATTATAATAGTTTGTTTTGGTAGAAATGCCACTACTCAAACATAGCTAGTCAATCTTCTTTGAAAAGGAATCTACTATTTATATCAGAGTAAGGACTAAAAAACCTTCCTTATCCCTAGGGGGACCATTGTTTTCAAAATAGAGTCTCTAACCATAAAGATTTAGCCTTTTGCAATCCCAAATTTAGACTCTGAATGATATCTGATTAGTGCTTCTTGGGCTCAGCTATTAAAGTGGTTTGTCTTTCACAAAGATCTCTTAGTTGCATGGGATAAATCTCATTAGCCTCCGTGACCTTTTTAAAGCACAGATTGTAAACAGATAGTCAGATTATTTGTTTCTCTGTGGTTATGTGCCATTCAGTAAGATCAATAGGTGGATCTTTATTTTGTTTTAATTGATTCACTCAGTCTAAGTAAATTTAGCCTTTATCTAACTAACTTCAATACAGATACTTTTTCAGGTTTTAGGAGTTAATAATTTCTAATCAAACTTTTAATATTTCATATTTCATAACATTGTGCTGAATGGTATGTGTTTTAGCTTTTTCAACCAGGCAAGAACATACTCTACTCTTGAATAAATACAGGGGTTAAATATGATCCCCACCTCGTATTCAATGTCAGACAAGAGGCCTGAGTCCTTTGACCTGGCAAGCAAAACTCTTAAAACCAGCTCTAGCACAAACATCCTATTTTAATATTCCTTTTTCAACTTACTAATATATTTCCTTCAAAGGCCATAGAACGTTTACCATTCTCTACAGGGGTCATGGCAATAGGATAGTCTTTTTATATATAACATTTATTGTTTTATCAATGTATGAAATAAAAATAAAAATAGAAAATTAAGGGAAGAAAAAAGAAAGGGGAAAGAAAATATGAGGTACAAGGGAAAAAATAAAAAGGCATTGACTCCTGACTCTTTTTAGCACAATACAAGATAACATAGCAACCTCAACTTTTTACTTTTGCTTTTAAAGTAGATAACTAGCCATTTCTATAACAATAAATCTATCTAATTGGCAAAACCAAAGTCAAAGATTCAAAACATTTTCATCACATCTTTGACTGTCCTACTGCGGCTTCCTGGACAACGCATTAGCCAATAGGTTCTTCCCTGTGGAGATGTGCTTCAGTTCAAATTTGAACCACCTGTGCCCATCGCACTTACTTGGGTGAAAGTTTCCTAAGGGCCCTTAGGCCTTGAGGTTCTTATGGTCCATCCATATCTCGAAAGGTATCTTGGTCCCTTCTGGGAATAGCCTCCAGGTTAGCAGTGCCCAACAAATGGCAAAGGCTTCTTTCTCCCAGATGGCTCATCTCCTCTCAGTCACTGTCAGTTTATTAGAGTTGTAAACACATGGCAGGCGTTGGCCTTCTTTGTTCTTTTGCAACACTACTGCCACAGCGATATTGCTAGCATCTGATTGAACGATGAATTGTCGTTCGGTGTCGGGATGCCGGCGGATTGGTTCCTGGGCAAAAAGCCATTTCAGTCTTTTGAGGGCTTTCTGGCAATCCATCATCCAGCCTATTGGCTGGTTTGGTGTTGTGGTTCCGTCTGAGGCCCCTCCGGGAACGGCTGACCTTCTGTCGGTTTCCAGCTCAGAGGGAGAGGCTGAGGAACAGGAGGTGCAGACAGACGAGGAGGAATCCCAGGCTGAAGAAGAGGGAGGACAGCCAGAGTCCCACCAGGGGGAGCTCTCCTCAGCAAGCAGCCTGGATTCCTTAGAGGAAAGTGCACAAGCCATCATTGATCTGCGACAACGAAGAGCTAATCAGAGACGGAGTCAATTGGCTAAATACTTTCAGCATTAAAGTGGCAGCAGCTGGGTTTGGGTGTGGTGCTCTTGGGAAAGGCTAAAAGGCAGACCCACCCTTCCTGGCTTGTGGAGTTTTATCTTTGAGAGTCGTGGGACCTGACTGTGAACTTTGGCGTCTTGGAATCCTGGTTTGTGCCTTTGACTATTGAAACCTTGGGGGGGGTGCCAGCAAGAAGCTTGCTGTATTGTCTGGACATCAGGACCCTGCTGTACCGTATTATATCCTGTCTGTTGGGAAGAACAGGTTTTCCTCTGTGCTTATTTTTTCCAGTTATAAACTACTTTTGGCTTTTACCAGAGTGTCTGGCTGTTTTTTCCAGTTGGTGTTGAGGTCTGGGGGAACCCAGACAGAACATTTGGTAGACACCGGGCTTGATTTTAGCAGCTCCGTCACTGGCAGGGCTACCTCAGCGAAGGCTGGGATGAATTGCCTATAGAAGTTCGCAAACCCTTGGAAATTTTGCAATTGCTTGCGAGCGGCGTGGGAGCTGCCAATCAAGTATTGCTCTCACCTTCCCCACGTCCATCTCGATCGTGTCCTTGCAGATACAGTATCCCAAATAGTCCAGTGAAGTCTTGTGGAACTCGCATTTCTATCATCATTCTTCATGTTCTTCTTAGTGCAGCCTTTGTATAGCCAAGAGAGAGGGAGCCTTTGTATAGTCAAGTCCTTATAAAGTTATCCATTACATATGCAACCACTTCAAGGACTCAACTGATTGTAATTCATATCCTCTGTTAGGTCAGAAGCACAGATCCCTTGTCCTATTATGATGTAATGTGTCCAATTGTCAGTCCATGCCCCTCTACATTTTCCTTGTTCAGTAAGAGGCCTTGGGTTAATAAGGAGCCTGTTGTTATTATTATGCATTAGGTCAGACTATTCAATTTGTACCAGCTGAAGAGCTGTTCTGAACTGCTAAGACATCTAGATTTAAATGCGCACTCAACAATAAAACTCACTGACCTTGAGTCTACCTGCTAGATTAAATATTCCTGGAGTGAAACATGGAAGATAATTTTATTAAAATCCATTTGAAGGCTTTTATACAGTTTATTCAAGCAAATGCTATATTCACCTATGATTGATAACCATCTGTGAGCAGTTTAGTTCTGCAGTAGCATGAAGAAAATGCCATGGGAGGACAAAGCCAGTTTGGTGTAGTAGTTAAAGTCACTAAACTAGAAAGCAGGAAACCATAAGTTCTAATTCTACCTTAGGCTGGATGACTTTGAGCCAATGATAACCAGATGATAGCAGTGTTCCAATATCTCAGGAGTTTCCACAAAGAAGGGAGAATCAAACTATTCTCCAAAGCACTTGAGGGTAGAACAAGAAACAATGGGTGGAAATTAAACAAGGAGAGAAATAACTTAGAACTAAGAGAAATTTTCTGAGTTAGAACAATTAATCAGTGGAAAGGCTTGCCTCCAGAAATTGTGAATGCTCCAACACTGGAAGTTTTAAAGAAGATGTTGGATAACCACCTGTCTGAAGTAATATAGGGTTTCCTGCCTAAGCAGGGGGTTGGACTAGAAGCAGGGGATTGGATTCCAGGATCCCTTCCAATTCTGTTGTTGTTGTTGTTGTTTTCTCTCTCTCAGCTCTTGAAAGAAGGCAATGGCACACCACCTCTGAAAATATTGCCCAAAAACCCTGCATGGATTTGTCTAAGCAGTCTGAAAGGCAAGGAAATTTGTATCCTTCTGGGCCAATTGGAGGAATTGGGAGTGGGAGGCACCATTTTATGGTGGTTCTCCTCCTACCTCTCTGGTCGATTGCAGTTGGTGTTAGTGGGGGTCAGAGGTCAACTCCCTTGTATGGTTCCTCAGAGGTCGGTCCTTTCTCCCCTGCTGTTTAATATCTACATGAAACCACTGGGTGAGATCATCTGAGGGCACGGGGTGAGTTGTCATCATTAAGTTGATGATACTCAGTTGTACATCTCCACCCCATGTCCACTCAGTGAAGCAGTGAAAGTAATGTGCCAGTGTCTGGAGGCTGTTAGGATCTGGATGGGTAATAACAAGCTCAAACTCAAGCCCAACAAGATGGAATGGCTGTGGATTCTGCCTCCCCCAGGACACTTCCATCTGTCTGTCCATTACCCTGGGGGGGGGGGTTTGACCCCCTCAGAGAGGGTCTGCAACTTGGGCATCCTCCTCGATCCACAGCTGACACTGGACCATCATTTTTCGACTGTGGCAAGCGGGGTGTTTGCCCAGGTTTGCCTGGTGCACCAGTTGCAGCCCTATCTGGACTGGGAGTCTCTACTCACAGTCACTCATTCCCTTATCACTCCAAAGTTCAACTACTGCAATGCTCTCTACATGGGGCTACTTCTGAAGAGCATTCGGAAACTACAAATTGTGCAGAATGTAGCCGCATGAGCAATCATGAGCCTTCCAAGGTACGCTCATGTTTCTTCAGCACTCTGCGGGCTGCATTGGCTTCAAATTAGTTTCCAGACATGATTCAAAGTGTTGGTTATGACCTATAAAGCCCTACACGGCATCAGATCAGATTACTTGTGGGACCACCTCTTGCCACATGAATCCCAGCATCCAGTTAGGTCCCACAGAGTCGGCCTTCTCCAGGTCCCGTCAACTAGACAATGTCGCTTGGTGGGGCCTAGGAGAAGAGCCTTCTCTGTGGGGGGGCCGGATCTCTGGAATCAGCTCCCCCTGGAGATTCGTACTGCTCCCACTATCCTTGCCTTCCGCGAGAATCTGAAAACCTATTTATGCCACCAGGCTTGGGGTCACTAGACCCTAGCCTCTGGCCAATAAGTATGTGGTATGTTCCTGAATCTGAATGATTTTTAATGTTTCAAGCTTTTTAGAATGGTTTTAGATTAGTTATTTATATTAATTGGATTTCACAGAGAGGGGTGGCATACAAGTCTAATAAATAAATGAATGAATGAATGAATGAATGAATGAATGAATGAATGAATGAATAATAAATAATAAATAATAAATAATAAATAATAAATAATAAATAATAAATAATAAATAATAAATAATAAATAATAAATAATAAATAATAAATAATAAATAATAAATAATAAATAATAAATAATAAATAATAAATAATAAATAATAAATAATAAATAATAAATAATAAATAATAAATAATAAATAATAAATAATAAATAATAAATAATAAAAAAATAAAAAAATAAAAAAATAAAAAATAAAAAATAAAAAATAAAAAATAAAAAAATAAAAAAATAAAAATAAAAAATAAATAAAATTAAAATTAAAAAAATTAAAAAATTAAAAAAATTAAATAAATAAATAATAAATAAATAAATAATAAAAATTAGTTAAGTATGTAAGAAAAGTTGGCCTTTTGCTCAATCAAGTCATCTCCAAGTCAGCCTATCCCAATGGCTCCTCTTTGGCCTTGCTCCTTTAAAGGTGGTTTGTTTCAACAACCAGGTTCTTAGATTGCTACTTAGCATTCTGTCTCTTTCAGCAGCATTAAAATGAATTATTATGTAATATTATTTTCCCAGGCCCCATGTGATTGCATCCTATTCCTGACAATAATTTTCTCCAATTCAATTTAGACATCCTTTCAGGAATTGTGGTCTTTTCCAGTTACCTCCCCAGTTCAGTGTCCACTAAGAAGCACTACATTTAGTGACTTTTGAGTGAACGTGCATAAGATTGGCCTGTTAGTCTTCATTTGATGGAGGCTGAAATAAGTGCTTTGCACTCATCAGATTAGGCAATCAAGCTGGGATCCAATTTCTTTCCCTTTCAACAGTATTATTTTACTCATTGCGAAATTGAAAGTGACACTGCCAAATAATGTAGGCCTTAGAAAAATGTATATAATAAAGCTAAGAGCTTAACAATCCCTATAGCTTCAAAAATGCTTTTTATAATGTTATAATCAAAGTGTTAGAGAAGACCAAGTGCTAAATAAAATTGTTTTAGATTGTTATTCTAAACAGTTTAAATTCTGAAGCTTTGATCCAATATGGATTGGAGTATCAGTATCAGTGAATACAGCTAAAGGGGATTTGGGAAAAGTAAATCTCTCATTGCTTCTACCCAGTCACTAGAAATTGGTATTATGTAGCTAGATTATTGGTAACATCTCTGATATCGTTGTTAAGCTTGAGTAACATTATCTATATTTCAAGCCGATTCTTGTTTGGATAATTCTTTTCCTAAGCAAATAGGACTGTAGCTATTTTGAAGCCTTAACATGTATGGTGAATAGTTTCAATATTTGGTGTCCTTAAATTATATTTATATATAGTTAGATATTGTGGGCAGGTCAAAAGACTCTAGATGACCACTTAGGATCACCAGGAAGATGTCTTTTTTATTCAGTCTAGATCACATAGATATCAATCATAAACTAGGTACCTTTTATAATACCAATTAATAGACTGAATAACCAAAGAAGATAAACCAGAAGTTGAAAACCTCTACTGTATGTGGGACAAGCAGGAAGAAAATTGAGAGAACATATCCCATGATTATGGACTAGCTTTCTAATGGACAACCCATATATAAATAATCATCAAGAGTTGTGGTAGTAGAGTGGTTAGAATGCAGTATTGTCAGCTACTTCTGCTGACTGTTGGCTGACTGCAATTTGTCAGTTCGAATCTCACCAGGCTGAAGGTTGATTCAGCTATCCAGCCTCCCAAGCGAGTAAAATGGGAACCCAGATTGTTGAGGGCAATGTGCTGACTCTGTAAACTACTTAGAGAGGGTTGTGAAGCAGTATATGTCAACTAGACAATGTCACTTGGCAGGACCCAGGGGAAGAGCCTTCTCTGTGGGAGCCCCAGCCCTCTGAAATCAACTCCCTCCAGAGATTCATGTTGCCCCCACCCTCCCCGCCTTCTTCTTATAATTCTTTTTATTATAATAATAAAATACATATACCAAAATACATAACAATAGTTTGTCCAATTAATATGCTAAAAAGATTCTTAAAATTTTAATTTTAAAATATTCATTCACATTCATACAATAATCACGCTAAAGACTCATTTATGCCTCCAAGCCTGGGGTCATTAGATTCTACCCCCTGGCCAATGAATGTCTTATTTGAACGGACATGTGTGTATGCCAATAGACTTTTTAATTCTTAATCATCTCGATGTATACTGTTTTTATATGTTGTAAGCCAACCCGAGTCTTCGGAGAGGGGCGGCATATAAATTTAATAAATAATAATAAATAACTATAATATATAAGTCTAAGTGCTATTGCTATCAAACTTCACCCTCGCCACCCCATGGACTGATAAAGTTATATAGCCTGGTAATCAAATGACAAAAGCTCACAGAACACTATTTGAACAATGATTCAACTCTGAGCTACATATATTCTCCACTATGGCAAAGAGGTAGCAGACGCGAGCATCATCAGTTTAAAAAGATCATTTAATCATATTGCATGAAGTGATTGAGACCCTCTCCATACCAAAGTGAAGCTTGTTCTGCAGGCACTGCCTAATTAAGTTAGGAGAAAAAAGTATGCATAAATTCAATGAGAATAAGCTAACTAGGGGTGGGTTGCTTACCATTTCCTACCAGTGCGCTTCATGCTCATCACAACATTTTGCGCACTCACACGCATGTGTCACCAGTGGAATTTTGCTTCTGCATATGCGCAGAGGGATAATTTTCCTTCTGCGCATGCTCAGAGAGCCGAAAATCGCAAAAAAATTGGAAAAAAAGATGGCAGAATGTATGGACTGGCAAAACCAGAGCAGAGCTGTTGCGCCAGAATTGTGCAATCAGCTGGCCACTACCAAAACAGTGTACCAGACTGCACCAGTAGGAACCCAGTAGGAACCACTGAGGCTAAGTGAGCAGAAAGCTAGTATCTACCACCAAGTCATTCCAAGAAATTCTTCTCATTCGCACACTCTATCTATATAAACTTTCTAACGCACAAAGGAGAGGAAAGAGAATTCTCTCTGAAGAATGGCTATTTTGAAAACTTCTGCAAATCAAGACTACAATCTTCTCTTCCTCTTTTGCTTAATAGGCAAAAGTAGAAGAAAAGAGAGCGTTCAAGAGAGAAAGTGAGAGAGAGGAGCAGGGATCTCGTTTTGGTTCCATCTCACTCCCTTCAACATCTTCCCCTCTGCAACCACTTTAGATAAGCTGTTTCTGATCTTCCACTACAAAGCCCAATAATGACAGCTCTAGGATTCAAAGTAGGGATGACTTCTCAGTGCTATGGGGGCTGCAGGAAAGCAACTGATTTGTTGCCAATTTATTGAATTTAATCCTGTTTCAAAGCAAATTCTTTACTTGAAGTTTTGTTTTCTGGCTTCTAAAGAGGGGAAATCTGCTATCACCTTGGGCATGTTGCGAATATTTTGAACATAAAATATCTAGGAGAGCTTTACAACAATAACATTTATGGAAAATGGAATACTCTTTCTACTGCCCACTGTGGTCTCTATTATTTCACAAGTTTGGGCTCTTTGCTGGAAATTAAGGCATTTCAAAACATTGCAGAATTATTATTTTTCCTAGCCTGAACCAAACTCTAAAGCAGCAATACCCTGGCAGAAATAATCCTGTCAGATTTGGCAAGTAGAAGGCACAGGAACACATCCAGGTCTTGTATTTTTTCATGCCAACTTTAGGACATCATTTGTCTGCCCCCTGCAAATTCATGCTGACTTGCGATTCTTGGGACTGCTTTATTATATTGAAGTAATAACGATGAAGATAGCAATTCTAACATCAAAGCTATGTACATGTATTAGTTTGATCCATTTTAAATGCTACCAAATTATGTTATCTAAATTATTTATATACAGTGGTACCTCAAGATACGAACCCCTCGTCTTACGAACAACTCGTGATACGAACCCGGGGTTCAGAAAAATTTTGCCTCTTCTTACGAACTTTTTTTGAGTTATGAACCGGCGTTCGGAGACTGCTGGGAAGCCGCGCGGCTGTTTTAAAAGGTGACAGCCGGGCGGCGGGGCTTCCCAGAAACCTCCCGAACGCTGGTTCGTAACTCGAACAAAGTTCGTAAGAAGAGGCAAAATTTTTCTGAACCCCGGGTTCGGTTCGGGAGGTTGCTGGGAAGCCCCCCAGCCCGGCTGTCACCTTTTAAAACAGCCGCGCCGCTTCCCAGCTGTCTCCCGGGTTCGGGGGGGTGCTGGCAAGCCCCCCAGGCTGGCTGCGACCTTTTAAAACAGCCGCGCCACTTCCCAGCTCTCTCCTGAAACCGAACGCTAAAGCCGAACTTCCGCGTTCGGCTTCAGGAGACAGCTGGGAAGCGGCGCGGCTGTTTTAAAAGGTCACAGCCGGCCTGGGGGGCTTGCCAGCACCCCCCCCGAACCCCGAACCCGGGTTCGGGGGGGTGCTGGGAAGCCCCCCAGGCCGGCTGTCACCTTTTAAAACAGCCGCGTGGCTTCCCAGCAGTCGCCGAAAGCCATTTTTTTGTGGGGGGTTTTTTGGTTGCACGGATTAATTGACTTTACATTGTTTCCTACGGGAAACAATGTTTCGTCTTACGAACCTTTCGTCTTACGAACCTCCTCCTTGCACCAATTAAGTTCGTATAATGAGGTATTACTGTATAGCAAATGAAAATATATGAAGGGAATGGGAATGGGAATTGGAATGGCAAGGCAAGGCGAGGCGAGGCAAGGCGAGGCGAGGCAAGGCAAGGCAAGGCGAGGCGAGGCGAGGCAAGGCAAGGCGAGGCAAGGCAAGGCAGTAAAAATCTAGTAATAGGAAAAAAACATAAATAAATTTTGCCAGATTGCTTGAAAATATTTTTTTTCCAAAATCAACAAAGAATATCACTGCTATAAGCCAGATAAAATTGCATCCTTATGATGTTGGGAAGTAATTGTTTTGACTAATTGTCCATTCATGCATGAATATCCATAAAGCTTGAAGCTTGGAT
Source organism: Erythrolamprus reginae (assembly GCF_031021105.1). Classification (NCBI taxonomy): domain Eukaryota; kingdom Metazoa; phylum Chordata; class Lepidosauria; order Squamata; family Dipsadidae; genus Erythrolamprus; species Erythrolamprus reginae. The sequence continues at coordinate 304,517,669 of NC_091950.1, read as the reverse complement.
TAGACAAAAAGAAGAAGAAGAAGAAGAAGAAGAAGAAGAAGAAGAAGAAGAAGAAGAAGAAGAAGAAGAAGAAGAAGAAGAAGAAGAAGAATTATTCTTTATTTGTCAAGTGTGATTGGACACACAAGGAATTTGTCTTGGTCCATATGCTCTCAGTGTACATAAAAGAAAAAGATACATTTGTCAAGAATCATGTAGTACAACACTTAATTATTGTCATAGGGATCAAATAAGCAATGAAGAAACAATTAATATTAATAACAATCTTGGGATACAAGCAAAAAATTACAGTCATACAGTCCTAAGTGGGAGTCTGTGTCGGTCTTGTTGGGTTGCAGAACCAAACCAGACAGTTATAGAGGTGCAGATTACAGACTCAATTATTCATCTGTAGAACTGTATCAGCAGCTCCTTGGGCAGTTTGAGCTTCCTGAGTTGGCACAGAAAGAACATTCTTTGTTGTGCTTTTTTGATGATGTTTTTGAGGTTAGATGACCATTTTAGTCTTGAGATATGACCTAGAAATTTGAAAGTCTCTACAGTTGATACTGTGTTGTGTAGTATTACGAGAGGTAGAAGGATGGAAGGGTTTCTCCTAAAGTCTACTACCATTTCTATGGTTTTGAGTGTATTCAGTTTTAGATTGTTCCAGTCACACTACAAGGTTAGTTGTTCAACCTCCCATCTGTGTGCGGATTCATCATTGTCTCTAATGAGTCCGATCACTGACAATCTGAACAAAAAAAACATGTCCACCAACAGCAATATCTGGGGAAGAACAGTATTTTATTTTATTTTATTTTATCTAATTTCATTTTGCCTCATCTTGACTGCACCCACTTTTAACATGGTGGCTCTGGGTGTGTCACCCAATGAGGCTGTAAACCTAGAAATATACTTCCTTAGTTTTAACAGCAACAATTCCATAAGAGCCTCGTTTGCTCCATGTTCTTTTAACCACTGAGATATGTCATGCTTATCTGTAAATATTGATAGAACTGAAAACTCATATACTTTCTCCAAAGATCACATTCTCTTATCTTTAATTAGGTTCTTATTTGTCTTCTTTGTTCCTCCACATGAAATTTTGCCAATCCGGAAATGAATTGGTGTTCTAAATCACAAGCAATAAGAAGAAGAGAGCTAGGCGCTGTTCACTTTTCAATTTTTGCTACTTTAAAAAAGGGCAACAAAAGCCGCACTGAATATGTAATGTTCTTACTAACACTGTAGTCTGTCTCTCATCTTTTCTAGTGATAAAAATACAAGAAATGTTTTCAGAGTAATGCTATTCTGGAATGGTAAAAAGAAAGAAAAGTGAACAAAAGAATGAGGGGGGACCCCTTTTATTTTAATTAAAGGGAGTACAGTGATACCTTGTCTTACAAACTGAATTGGTTCTGGGACGAGGTTCTTAAGGTGAAAAGTTTGTAAGACGAAACAATGTTTCCCATAGGAATCAATGGAAAAGCGATTAATGCGTGCAAGCCCAAAATTCACCCATTTGCCAATTTTTGTGCTGCTGGGATTCCCCTGAGGCTCCCCTCCATGGGAAACCCCATCTCCGGAATTCTGTGTTTTTGCAATGCTGCAGGGGAATCCCAGCATCGCAAAAACGAGCACTTTGCTGAAGTCCTCGAAACCCTACCTTCGGACCTCTGTGTTTTTGCCATGCTGCGATTTCACTGAGGCTCCCCTCGCTGGGAAACCCCACCTCCGGACTTCCATTGCCAGCAAAGCGCCCATTTTTGCACTGCTGGGATGCCCCTGCAGCATCACAAAAACACGGAAGTCCGGAGGTGGGATTTCCCATGGAGGGGAGCCTCAGGGGAATCCAAACAGCGCAAAAACGGGTGCTTTTATTTATTTATTTATTTATTATTTATTTATTTATTTATTATTTGGATTTGTATGCCGCCCCTCTCCGAAAACTCGGGGCGGCTCACAACAAGTGAAAAGACAATCCAATACATTAATCCAATTAATTAAAATATTATAAATTTAAGAAAAACCCCTATACTAACATACACACACACACAAGCATACCATATATAAATTCAACGTGCCCAGGGGAAGATGTTTAGTTTCCCCATGCCTGACGGCAAAGGTGGGTTTTGAGGAGTTTACGGAAGGCAGGAAGAGTAGGGGCAGTCCTGATCTCCGGGGGGAGTTGGTTCCAGAGAGCCGGTGCCGCCACAGAGAAGGCTCTCCCCCTGGGGCCCGCCAACCGGCATTGTTTAGTTGACGGGACCCGGAGGAGGCCCACTCTGTGGGACCTAATCGGTCGCTGGGATTCGTGCGGCAGAAGGCGGTCTCGGAGATATTCTGGTCCAGTGCCATGAAGGGCTTTAAAGGTCATAACCAACACTTTGAATTGTGACCGGAAACTGATCGGCAGCCAATGCAGGCTGCGGAGTGATGGTGAAACATGGGCATACCTGGGTAAGCCCATGACTGCTCTCGCAGCTGCATTCTGCACGATCTGAAGTTTCCGAACACTTTTCAAAGGTAGCCCCATGTAGAGAGCATTACAGTAGTCGAACCTCGAGGTGATGAGGGCATGAGTGACTGTGAGCAATGAGTCCTGGTCCAGGTAGGGCCGCAACTGGTGCACCAGGCGAACCTGGGCAAACGCCCCCCTCGCCACAGCTGAGAGATGTTGTTCTAATGTGAGCTGTGGATCGATTGCTGACAATGGAAGTCTGGAGGCGGGGCATCCCAGCGGCAGCGGTGGGTTTGTAAGGTGAAAATAGTTTGTAAGAAGAGGCAAAAAAATCTTAAACCCCAGGTTTGTATCTCGAAAAGTTTGTAAGATGAGGTATCACTGTAGATCCATGTTTGTATGAGATTATGGGAAGGATTGGTTCCCTTTTTGAACATTTGGGTAGTTCTAATTCTCTGACCCACCCACTCCCTGAAATGCATTAAACATACCTGAAGGCTTAACATGTGTTCTTTTGACTCCAAATGGAAATGCAGTGTTTCTCCAAAAATAAGACCTCTACCAAAAATAAGACCTCCCCTGAAAATACCATTTCCTCTAGTTAAGGTTAGGGAGACAGAGCTGGAAATCAGGTAAGACAGCAAAAGGAGCCCTGTGTTGCTCCACGCACCCCAAAATAATAAGATCTCCCCGAAAATAAGACCAAGCACTTATTTCAGGGTCCAAAAATATAAGATAGGGTCTTATTTTTGGGAAAATATGGTAGAATGTAGTTGAAGTGATTATATTTTAGTGGTATAGTCTAATGCAGTGTTTCCCAACCTTGGCAACTTGGAGATATCTGGACTTTAACTCCCAGAATTCCCCAGCCAGCAAACGCTGGCTGAGGAATTCTGGGAGTTGAAGTCCAGATATCTTCAAGTTGCCAAGGTTGGGAAACACTGGTCTAATGGGACTTTGTAGACTGCCAAAAATACACTTGGAAGTCTAAGTAGTGCAAGAACTCTGAGTTGCCTGTTGGAGGAACAGAGGCATCTGCTGAAAACAGGGTCAGATTTGTGCTTCATCACATCCACTGTGGCCTATTTGTGTGCACTTCCCTGTATAGCAGAAGTCTCTTATCTAACCTTTTCAACCACAGATCTCAGAGAATGAACACAGGACCTTGTACAGATAAAGCACACGCTTTATTGCTCATCTGAAGTTATTCCCTAAGAAAAAAAATATTTTAACACGGAAAAATAGTCTTTTTCTATGTGGTGCTTTTGAGATACACTTGGCAGAAATCCAGATCTCAGAGATATCACTACATGCTCTGATTAGCATTATCAGTTGCAAAGGCTAGCCAAAATAAATAAATCCATTATCGTAGACTGATTATTAATATTGTCAACTGTCAATTCCTTTAGCTTTAAGATCACAAGGTTCACTACAATAATACTCAAGCTAATTGCTCTTCAGAAAGATTGGGGACTGCAACTTTTAGCATTCCTGTCTTCTTACTAATTGGGAATTTGGGATTTTACAGTCTCAAAACATATGGACGGTAATGAGTTTGGAAAGAGTGTATTAATAGTTCAAGCCTAGTTCACTTTTTCTTTCAATTTCTTTGGCTGTTCATACTATTTCATACTAAAAACTTCCTTCTTATTTGTTTGTTTGTTTATTAAGATTTTTTTAATTATCTTATAAATAACTCAATGTAGAAAACATATTCTTTTGTCCTCCTGTTTTCCCCACAACAACATGTGGAAATGTTTTTGAGGAAAATTGGACTGAGAGATAGAGTGTGTCAGGTCGAAGCCTTCATTTGGATGGCTGACAGAGTGACTAGCCCAAAGTCACTAGGCTGGTTTTTATATCTTGGCAGAACTAGAGCTCACTGTCTCTTTGATTGACATGGCTAAATCAGAAAAAAAAATTCTTTACACAGTAACTTACTATTCTAATTAGTGTTGGGCGAACCTAACTTGCACAGTTCGTGTTTGTGCCGAACTTTGCAGTGTTCGGCATGCCGAACCCGAACCCAAACTTTTTTAAAAGTTCGGGTTCGGCATTCACTCGAAAACCGCGAAGCGCTTCCGCCTGGTTGTCATCTTCTAAGAAGAGGAAGAGGACCCGGGCGCTGATGGCGGTGGAGGAAGGTGAACGCCAGGGAGCTGTTGGCTGGTTGGGAGGCTGGGAGGGAGGCGCAAAAGGAGGCGAGGAATCCCATGATGGGATTCCAGGGGTGAAGCTTTGACATCATGGAGACTCCTTCCTGGCTGGCCGAGGAAGGAGAGTTGAGGAGGAAATAAAGCCATGGGCCAGAAAAGAGTCTCTGTGATGTCAAAGCCCGGCCCCCGGAATCCCATCATGGGATTCCCCACCTCCTTGTTTATTTTTATGGAAAAGGACACCACAGCAGCGCTGCAAGCAAAAGGAGGTGGGGAATCCCACGATGGGATTCCAGGGGCGGGGCTTTGACATCACAGAGGCTCCTTCCTGGCCTGTATGCAGGCAGGCAGGCAGGCAGGCAGGCAGGCAGATAGATAGAATCAGATGGGGGCTAACTAGATAACAAGGAGCCAGTGTTGACAGCCCAATAATACACCAAAAGCTACAAAGAATAGAGCTTGGGAGGAGAAGACAGCAATTTTTTCTGTGGTAGCAATTCTGGCTCTACAAAAGTAGCCTTTGTGTGCTTTTTCCTTTACTGGATAGATATATTTTCTCTATTATGATCTCCACCTGGTCTGCTTCTTCAGGCATTCCAATGGTGCACTCATCACTACTGTAACTGAGAATATTCGCCCTGCTGCTGGTCTTCCTCTTGTTTCTTTCTTCCAGCTTTCCCACACACTGCATAGATCCTTCTCCAGAAAGCTATGCCTTTACCAATAAAGGAGAGTATTTGTAGCTCAGGGTTGAAATGAGGCCTCCTGGGTGCTCCCTTAGCGTGCCTGTTTTCTTGCGGATGCTTCATTACCCTAACTCGGTAACATCATCAGTGCTAGGTAGGAGTGCTGTTGGCTGTTAGTTTATATTCTGGGGATTTTCCTGTCTCTGTGGGTGGGGGTGGTCTTAGAGATTCTTTGGTTCGGCTGTTTACTGATGGCTCTTCGGCAGTTTCTTGATTAGGGTATTCCTTACTTGATTGTTGGTCTGAAGTCTATAGATGTTGTCAATGGCTATGTGTCTATTGGTGGCTGATTTGTCAGAATGCCCGGCTTTTAGAAATTCCCTAGCATTTTTAGATTTAGCCTGGTCTAGGATTGTCACATTTTCCTAATTGAAACTATGGCTAATCTGTCTATATGTTTTGAAATTAAAGAATTTTCACCATGTCTTCTGACTGCCAGCTAGTGTTAATGGATGCGTTTGGCCAATCTTCTGCCTGTTTGCCATATATAGTAGTTATTGCAATTCTGACACTCTATGTTGTAGATGATTCCTGTTTTTATTTCTGGGATTGCTGGATCTTTTGATTTGCTTCAGAGATATGTCTTTGCATACTGTACCCAAAGAAGAATAACATAAGCCTGGTTCTTTGTTCCTTGAGTGAGAATTGTAGGTTGATTGGTTCAATGGTCCATTGGTTTGTTTTCTTGGCTGTCCATGATATTCTTTGGAATCTTCTCCAAACACCAAATTTCGGAGGCATCGGTACTCTTCCTATCTTGCCTCTTCTAAAGTCCTTTTGCACCATCATCTCTTATGGGACCTTCTGGTTCTAAACCTTTGGACTGCTTCAGATTGTTGTCATTTTTTGCTTCTAAATAACTCTTTTTTAATTAAATAATATTTTTATTTACAAGACTATATACATATAAACATCAATAGACAATATACAATAACAACGGAAAATACATTTAAAAGGTTGGGTGGGTGAATGGCAGATCTATGATAATAAGTTGTGCTATGAATATTCTCAATATCCCGATATAGTATAGTTAAATAATTACATTGTATATAAATAAGAGATAAAGTTGAGTAAGAAATAGCAGAAAAATTATAAATAGATAGGTTTTTGTTTTCATATATATCTTATTTCATTCTTTTACTAAAATAGAATAAACACCAGACTGTTATTTTTGTATACATACAATTACAATTGTTAATCAATCAGATTTTTTCTCTCTTTTTTTTTGACAAAAAACAACAACTCTTATTTAGAACTTATTAAGACTTTCTTGCACCCTGTCTAAATAGTTCCCATATCACTGGCTGCTGTTAAAAGATTTACAACATGACAATTCTTGGAGAGATTGTCAGACGTGCAATTGCATTGCTTTCTCTTTGTATTGAAGTGTGTACGACACTGATCCAAAGAGATCCCAGAGTGCTCAGCTTGAACCAGACATCTTGGGGATTCTCAATTACTGTGATGTGATCAAAGGAGCAGCAGCTTAATGTGCCACCGAAGCTACAAAGCCCTTTTACTTCTTCAATTAATATATTTTCCTGCAATCTGGCCATCATTTTATCATCTGTGCTGCAAGCGGAAAGGCTGAATTTGACCTTGGTAAATACATAAACATGTTTGGGGTTTTAAGAAAATAATGGAACAATGTGAGTTAAATAAAAATGGTAAAGGAAATTTTACTTTGGTAGTCATTGCCAACTGTAAGGGGTGGTGCTCCTCTCCATTTCAAGGCCATTCAGCCATCGCTATCCAAAGAGATTTCCATGACAACACAGAGAGCTGTTACCTTCCCACAGAAGTGTATGTGAAGATTCTTAGTCATCCAGATCATGCTTGTCCCAAAGGTGACTTTTCCCCCCCCAAATTATATGAAAAAGCACCTTTGAGATTCCCAAAGAAGTGATACCTGCTTATCTATTTGCATGCTTTCAAACTGCTAGGTTGGCAGGCGCTCGAGTGAGGATGGGAGCTCACCCTACCCTGTGATGCTCAGGTCTCGAACTTGGGCTGCTGGCTTTCCAACCAACAAGCCCAGTGTCTTAACCACTTACCTGACGGGAATAGGAACTCACTGAGAGAGATCAGCCTGTTAGAGCTGAAGTGAGGTTTCCCTGAGGTCGATGTAGGTAAGCAAGAAGCAGGCATCTTAGAACAAAGTTAACTTTTATTAGAAAAAGTAAAAAAGATTATATTGCCGGGAGCGGCATAAAAACATTCACATCTTAACAAGTAAGAAGAGAAGAATGGCTGCTCCTTCTCTTCCTGCGTGAGGGAGGAAGTGAGCAAAACAGTGTTACATCATAGAAAGGGAGGAGCTACATTAACAAACAGAGTTAACCATTTAACTACAGGATGTTTTCTTAATGTCTTTGGAGGCTGTCAACCCACAGCGTGACATTACCCACCATACCACTCTAATGTGAGTTAAAGCTATCTAAATAGAGAGCTTCCTGGTTTCAAATGCGTATTTTCAGAGTAATTATTACATCTTTATGAAAAGTGCAAATATCCAGGATTTCTCAATGAAAATTAGCAGCTCTTGTGACAATGGTGGTGTTAATTTCTCCAATTTTAAAGACTATCAGTCAGCATACATATTAATTTCAATAAGGCATTGAAATGAAAATGATATTGATTATCACTGTGGGTTGAACTTGAGAGTTATTATTTAGCATGATTGAGTTCCTGGCAAGTTCTTGGCTCAAGAACAGGAAGATTTTTTTTTCCAGTGAAAGTGATTAGACATATGTGGGTCTTATTGGGAAGATAATTAAATTTTGATTATAATTCTCATGAGAAATTGATGCTCTGGAATAAGTCTTATTTAGAAATAGCTGTTAATCCTTAACAAATAAGCTAAGAATGGGATAGTATGCAGCAATATTTTTAAAACTATTGTGACATTTTACAAAAACACTATAATTTGCCTAAACTACTTGAGAGACAGGATCCAGTTTGGCATTGTGGTTAAGTCTATCCTGATGGCTTAACTGCCATGTCTATAGAGATTATCGGTCATCCAGGTCCAGTTGCCTCATGAAAAAAGCACCTTTGGGACAATCATGACCTGGATGACTGAGAATCTCTAGAGACCTTTAGCTATACAGTTTAGGATGAACACCCTTTTAATGGTGTGGGAGTAGGAATGGATTTCCAGAGAAAAAAATTGCACTACTCAAGTGACCCCCGAGAACACAGATAAATCTCCAAGTGCTTCAATGACCCTGTAAAAAGATGCAAATGACCAGCTGTCCATGAGGAATATAAACCCTTCCATTCCCTATTATCTTGTCAGAGTTGAAGAAGCTTCTTGGATAAGAAGCGAAATGTCTTCAAATTAAAAACAAGAAAGATCAGTTGCTTCCTGAAAAAGCACCTTTGGGATAACCATGACCTGGATGACTGAGAATCTCTATGGGCATTTTATTTAAGCCCTCAGGCTAGAAACAGGGAGACTCATAGAAACATAGAAACATAGAAGTCTGATGGCAGAAAAAGACCTCATGGTCCATCTAGTCTGCCCTTATACTATTTTCTGTATTTTATCTTACAATGGATATATGTTTATCCCAGGAATGTTTAAATTCAGTTACTGTGGATTTATCTACCACATCTGCTGGAAGTTTGTTCCAAGGATCTACTACTCTTTCAGTAAAATAATATTTTCTCATGTTGCTTTTGATCTTTCCCCCAACTAACTTCAGATTGTGTCCACTTGTTCTTGTGTTCACTTTCCTGTTAAAAACTCTTCCCTCCTGGACCTTATTTAACCCTTTAACATATTTAAATGTTTTGATCATGTCCCCCTTTTCCTTCTGTCCTCCAGACTATACAGATTGAGTTCATGAAGTCTTTCCTGATATGTTTTATGCTTAAGACCTTCCACCATTCTTGTAGCCCGTCTTTGGACCCGTTCAATTTTGTCAATATCTTTTTGTAAGTGAGGTCAGTTTTACTCAGTTTTACTTTTGCCCAGGCACTAAGCCATCTGGTTGGCCTTGGACCAGTCATTCTCTTTCAGTCTACTAGGAAGTAGGTAATGGCAAACGACACAAATGTTGCCAAGAAAACTGCAGGTACTTGTCCAGGCAGCTGCTAGGAATCAGAACTGCTCCAAAGAGGAGAGAAAGATGCATACATCTTTGTGTTTGTTTGAATGGGAATGATTGATTTTTAAGGAAATTGGGGTTTAGATTGTTGGTTTTAATATTGATTGGATTTAGGAGATTATGTATTGTTTTTATAAGTTGTAAGCCGCCCCGAGTCCTTGGAGAGGGGTGGCATATAAATCCAATCACTCAATCACTCACTCAATCGCTCAATCGCTCAATCGCTCAATCGCTCAATCGCTCAATCGCTCAATCGCTCAATCGCTCAATCGCTCAATCGCTCAATCGCTCAATCGATCAATCGATCAATCGATCACTCGATCACTCACTCAATCACTCAATCACTCAATCACTCAATCACTCAATCACTCAATCACTCACTCACTCACTCACTCACTCAATCACTCAATCACTCAATCACTCAATCACTCAATCACTCAATCACTCAATCACTCAATCACTCAATCACTCAATCACTCAATCACTCAATCACTCAATCACTCAATCACTCAATCACTCAATCACTCAATCACTCAATCACTCAATCACTCAATCACTCAATCAATAACCGGTCCAAACCAGCAGCAACCCACCACTGGCTTGCCTTCCTTGTATTGTCACTGCAGTCTACACTGCACCGTACAGTCACTGCAACTAAGATCCAAAGGAACAGGGAAGCTTGTGGAAGGTTCACTCTGAAGATGTCACTGTCCCTTCTAATGCTAAGAACCCAACTGTTTTATTTTGGTAATGCCTGCCTACAGGAAGAGAATCTGAAACATCAAATTGTTTTTCCCTTATAGAAATTTAATCTCAATACTTGTACAAAATCCCATCCTCACCAACTTTATCAGGCTGAGAACATTGCCAGCATCCATGTAATTCTTTACATTTCAGATCAGAGTGAGCCGCACAGAAAATCAGTCTGCAGTTTCTCCTTTATTGGATGGCAACAATCATTTAATACATCATTTTCAAATAAATCACTTTCTCCTGTGCCTAGCAGACCATGATGGGGATGGGAAATCCTTCCAATCTTAAAAATGTTAAAACCACACCAGAGTATCGTTCAATCAAACTTCTGTACTTACCCATCTGTCAAAAATATATTGGGAAAACTCATTGCTCAGCTGAACCAGTTTCATAAAAGAGGTGCAAGAATTAATTTACTCTACTTGGATCTGAGGCCAGGTTGGATCTTCTGAATAATAGTCTTCCTCTGTTTCCAAAGCTATTAAAAACATCTCTACAATGTTAAAATTGCCAAATTAAAATGGCCAAATTTGTTACCAATGTAACTAATATGAGTCCCACCAAGTGGTTAGGTCCCACAGAGTTGGCCTTCTCCAGGTCCCATCAACTAGACAATGTCACTTGGTGGGGCCCAGGGGAAGAGCCTTCTCTGTAGGGGCTCCTGCTCTCTGGAATCAGTTACCTCCAGAGATTCATACTGCCCCCACCCTTCTTGCCTCCCGTAAGAGTCTGAAGACTAATTTATGCCATCAGGCTTGGAGCCATTAGACTCTAGCCCCCTGGCCAACAAATTTACTGTATATTAGAGATTGAATGGGAATGAGTGTTTTTAATGGCCCTGGGGTTTTAGATTAATTACTTTAAACTAATTGGATTTAGTATGTCTATATTGTACCTTTTATATGCTGTAAGCTGCCCCGAGTCCTCGGAGAGGGGCAGCATATAAATCCAATAAATAAAATAAATAAATATACATATATGTATATGTATGAAGGTCTTGGCATATTCAGGTTTCTTCCTGTGTAAGTTTCAAAGATTTCTGGCAACGTTTCGACGAGGTCCCACTCATCATCTTCAGGCTGCTGCTTTTCGAAACGTTGCCAGAAATCTCTGAAACTTACACTGGCATATTCGTGTTTCTTCCCGTGTAGGATTTGGAAATTTCTGGTGACGTTTCGATGAGGTCCCACTCGTCATCTTCAGGCTGGTGCTTCTGTCCTTGTTCTAGGGTGAACCATTATATATATATTATATACATAATCGTTATATATATATATATTTGTTTTCGTAGATGTTTTTTCAAATGAAAGCAAATATGTATATGTGTATGTGTGTGTGTGTGTACACACACACATACATACATACTGTACATACATACATACACACACACACATATTTGCTTTCATTTGCATAACTAAAGTGACATCCATCTAAGGCAGGGGTGTCAAACTCACATCGTCTGGGAATTGTCACGTGATGTATCATGACTTTTTCCCCCTTTGCTAAATGGATGTGGACCATTGCATGATGCATCCAGGACATGGGACATGAGTTTGACATTTCTGATCTGAAGGAAGGAAGGAAGGAAGGAAGGAAGGAAGGAAGGAAGGAAGGAAGGAAGGAAGGAAGGATACTTTTAACACATGAGTTTGCTCCCATGATTTTTTCTGTTTGATTACTAATATTTTTGATTGTATTAGTATTCAAACAGTAGTAGAATATTGCAGACTCTACGGTCACCATAAGTGGGAGGACTTGACTTTTTATCTTGTATTGTATGACTATGAAATTAGGTGATTAATGGTACTGGAAATATTCAAGCTACTTTTGGTAGAAAGGATCTGCTCTAGCTTGGCAGAATCTGCATCTGTAGCATTTTCCTCAATTAGATTCATTCATAGCTGCTATATTTAGAATACCAAACGGCACAACTTGTCCAATCTCACAATTAACTTTGTCCATATATTCTCTATTTCTACATTGTCATATGTTATGCTTGTTCTATCTCTTTAGCATTCTTTATTATGTCTTGTTTTGTTCTGAGCATTGTTCTTTGTTCTTTCGCCTAACAGAGTATTAGTGTCAACAACAATGCACAGCTTTAATGATATCTAATGGGTAAGAATCAGCGGATTGAGAAACACTGTAACTGTCACAGGAGACCTCCATTGTAATTGTTCATTTAGCCAGAAAACCTGCAGATTGTTTTCAACTACAGTGCAGTAGCTCTGCTATGTGTATAATCTTTGGATCATTAGAAACATTAGGACTATCTTTTTTGCCCTTTGCTATTTTGCTTGGCAAAACCAGTAGAAAAATGATTTATTAGTTACCAGCAGTTGAGATATGATGCTCATAGATCATCTCAGGCTGATGTTTTCTGCATTTTCTCTTAATTTATGATGCATCAAAAGAAGAGCGTGATTTCCATAGTTCTGAAGTTAGAGTGAATTCAGTTGACATTCTGCTTATCATTACAAAAAAATCAAGGTTGCTGCTATTCAGGTATCCTTTAGTTTTCTTCTTTCCTGGTCATATTCTTAAACCACCATTTCTCAACTCATCTGGGAGGGGGGCATCAAAATGAGAAAGTCTATTGTGCATAGCTCAACTAGAGAATTTCTTTTCTCAGGTATCTGGATTTTGAAATGGCCAATCCATTTTAGATCATAGTTGCAAGAGACAAAGGTTTATATGAGACCCAAATTGACAACAGGTGCATATAATGATATATTAAATAATTTGATGTGTTCTATTTGCCTTCAAAATGTAAAATACATTTTAGTCTGAACATTATATTACTGGGTATTTCCTCCTCCCTATCGCTAGCTAAATGGACTCTTCATACCAAAACAATCAGTAATACCAGAATATGAGAATATTTAAGGTATGTAATGTAAAGTATATTAAACTTTGAATATTTACTTCAATGACAGTCAGTACAGTAAGGTAGTAAAGTCTAAGACCAAGTTGAAATCCACATAAGTTTATATGAATGATATAACTTATATCCTATGCCTAACCTATCCCCATTGGGTTGTTGCTGTAGGGAAAAATTGAAAATGTGTGATGTTGTGGATAATGCTTTCAGTTCTTAAAAGACAGATGGGATGTAAATGTAATGTATAAATCATGTAAATCCCAAGATTTAAATAAAGAATCGTTTCTGAATAAGTATTTTTTTAACGGCTCTCGCCTCGAATGTGAATTATAAGGCCTTATCAAAATAATAAAATAAGTAAAGGATTATTAGCAATTAAATGCAGTTTTTCTTTCTCTTCATGAGCTGCAATAAAATTTCCCAGAACTATAAAGTTCAATTCACACTGCAGACAAAAATATTGTGCTGCAATAATCTAAATATTGGAACTTTAAAAAATCATCTGTATGGAACAAAAATACTCACCCTGAATGTTTATAAAGCAGAGATGGGATAATGTAATATGGCTATCCCAAATGCCTAGTGATAAAATCTTTATAGCTTACCAGACTTTGCAAGATTGCTATAAAACTTTTATTACTTACCGCTCATGTGAAATGAATGCATCAGATACCAGTGGAAGAACCACATGTTTGTTCTTCAACTCTTCTGTGGATAACTGTCACAGCTGAAATGCTCTGTGCCATTTCATCTTATTAAATAAATCTCAGGAAATCCTATTCATAATCATCTCGCTGGGGAGAAAGTACATCAGTGATCACATGGGCAATGGAACCATTATCATCACCATGCTTCTTTTACATATCTCCAAACTTTGAATAACATGTTAGATTTACATCAGAGTTGTAAAGATATCATTGAAGTTTAGAATGTTCTTGAGCATTGAATATATAGGGGAACCATAGTCATATAGGTGGTCCTTAACTTATGAACCCTACTGTACCCAAAATTTATGTTGCTAAGCTCGGCAGTTTTTAAGTAAGTTTTGTCCCATTTTATGAGCTTTTTTGCCACAGTTGTTAAGCAAGCCAGTAAAATTGTTCAGTGAATCATGCGGTCATTAAAGCAAATCTGTCTTCCCCCATTGACTTTCTTATCTAGAAAAGTTCTTAAGTAGAGGTATTCTTAAGTAGAGGTACCACTGTATAAGAAATTTATTATTTTCAGTTTGGGAAAAAGTAAAGACTAAACATTACTCAAAATACTTTGTTGGATATTGATAATATAGACCCTGATACACCCAAGTAGAATAGACTGGAACAATATTCTGAGATATAATGACATTCCGTCAAAGGCAGATAAGTTGAAATCCACAACAGAACTAGAGAAACAGGGTATAAAAATGGATTGGTATTTGAGGATGCAGTTACAAGCAAGATTTGAAAGGGGTAGTGAAGCAGAAGGAATTAATTTGGAAAAAACAAAACTTAACAGGAGCAGATGAAAAAGTTGACAAAGAAATTGTATAACTATGCTGTCCATTGAACTAGAATTTGAACAAGTGAAAGAGACGATGATAAAATGGATGACACATATAGGGCATACAATAGACATGAATACATGGCAGCAACTATGGGAAAGGAATTATGAAATGACAATGACAAAATCATTTAAAGAAAATATGTATAAAATGTTTTACAGATGGCACCTATCTCCAGAGAGATTAGCAAAAATGTTTAAGAATAAATCAATGAAGTGTTGGAAATGTAATAGCATACCTGGCTCCTTTTTTCATATGTGGTGGACTTGCACAAAACCCAAAAAATATTGGACAGAGGTTCAAATATGGATTGAGAAGATTTTGAAACAAAGTCTGGGTAGGTTAGTATGGAGGATAGACTGTTACCCAAGCAGCAGATCCTCCCTCCCCATGTCTCTAAAATAATCTAATGGAATGGCAAAAGCCAATGCGATTGGTTCCATCTACATCACAGGAATTATCAGAATGTGGCTCTACACAGTCACAGACTGCTTCCAGGACTCTGTCTCTGGATTTTGCCTCAAGGTTTACTCCTGAAGTCTTTTTCAATGATGGATATAGCCACAAGGCAGTGGAGGTTTTCAATCAGTTTCCCTTCTCCTACTGCTTCACCAGGGCATTATTTGTGTCTTACTGTGCTCTTAGTGTACCACACTGCTTGCAGAGACCGCCTTCATGACTGTTGACTTATTCTAGTAGGTTTCATCCACTCAGTCTGCCAAAATCTGTCTTCACATGCTTGGGATAGACAAGTTTAGCAAGCCTGTCAGAGCTGTTGCCTGGGTTGTAGTTGCTGTGCATGCTACAGCTACTAGGAGCCACAGGTGAGAGCTGAGTGACAGGTGAACAAGCTGCCCTAAAAGCTGCCCTAAATGAGCTGCTGTAAAAGGAAACAATATGTCCCTACATCATAGGTGCAACTCCTCCCTGAACACCCCTAGTATAGTTAGACCATGTATAATTGACAGACTGGGTTTTATCATATATTTTATCTGTTATTTATTATTTAATTCTAGAATTTTTAATTGTATATTATTGAATATTTTTATTTGTTCTGGACTCTGCTAATAAAAAAATCTATGAGCAATGATTTGCAAAAGATGTAAGGAAACATTCTTACAAAGTCTGTCAATTTTAGAAATTATTTCAGATTGCTGCACAAAAAACTTATGAGAAATAATGTGAGACTACTGCAATCTCCTGAGATTTGCTTATGTAAAATTTTGATTATTTAATTTTAATTCAAAAAGTACATGCAGTTATGTTTGTGGACATCTGGTTGCATGCAGGTAAAGACAGACCATTCAACTTATCTGGAAGTCTGCAATTTTTTTCATTGGCATTTTCCTGATGTGCATTTAGAATGTTGGGAATGCTAATACAGGGCATGAGAAATCTTTGCTCCATGATAGTCTGGCTGAGACTAATTCAAGTGAGAGAGTTGTGACCTGAAACACTTACCCATATGGTAAATTGCTTGCTTGATTCCTGATCATTATCTTTGATCGTTGGCCAACTCTTTCCAATTGAGTATCTAATTGAGCATATTACGATAGTCATGAAGATATATTGAAAGTGCCTCAGGGTTGTTAAGTGAAAGAACTTCTAGAGTTTTTTTTAAAAAAATGTTGAAAACATCCCTAAAACTGGACAATTACAAATTACTTTAGGAAAATTGATTCAGTCATAGGTTTAAATTAATAAAATTCTACATTTCACTGCAGTTCCAGCAAAGTACAAGGAACTGGTGACATGGCAAAATTGGACACCAAGCTATTTCATTTACTAGAGAAAAGGGAAGAATCTATAAAATTTACAACATTCTATTTGGGAAGTAGGAATATTTTGATTGAGTTAAAACCATTATGGAAATCTGATATTATAGGCTCTTTACTTCTGACCTCATAGTTATCCCATTGGCACAGAAAACTATGGAAATTAATTAATGTCATGAACGGCATGAAGGTCTTGGCATATTCAGGTTTCCTCCCATGCAAGTTTCAGAGGATGTCCCACTCGTCATCTTCAGGCTGGTGCTTTTGGATTTGTGCTAGGATGAACATAGTGTGACCAGAGCTGCCTTCCATCTATAAATACTGGTGGGTGGGTATGGAGTGCTGGTTCAGCAGCTGCAAGCTGTGTTTAAACTTCCTGGTGAGTTGGTGGGGTAACACCTGGGGTCATTGATGTAATTGATGTGTGCTGATTAGTTGATGTTTGCAGATTGGGGGTGATATCCTGAGTAGTTGGAGCCTGCAGACTACTCAGCCGTTTTGTAATGTGTGTCTGTGGTGTAATATCATGGATTATATATATTTGTATGTGTATGCATTTTTATTTTTACGTGAAAGGACCGCCCTTTGCTTGCAGCACAGCTGTGGCATCCTTTTTCGTAAAAATAACAATGTTTATTTTTACGTGAAAAGACCTCCCTTTGAAGGAGCTGGGGAATCCCTCCCACGAAGAGATTCTGGGGGCGGAGAATTGACATCACGTATACCGGCAGGTTGCTAAGGACGCCAAAGTGATCACTTCCTGGATTCCATGGAATCCAGGAAGTTATCACCTTGGCGTCCTTAGCAACCTGCCGGTATACGTGACATCAAAGCTCCGCCTCCGGAATCTCTTCATGGGAGGGATTCCCCAGCTCCTTTTGTGCCTCCCTCCCATCCTCCCGACTGGCCGACAGCTCCCCAGTGTTCACCTTCCTCCGCCGCCACCGGAACCCAGCTCCTCCTCCTCTTCTCAGCAGATGACAGCTGGGCAGTGGCTTTCATGGTGGCAATATCACAATAACAAAGAAAATAATTTTAGTTCACCTGGTTTAAGCATATTAATAGGCATCCACTATTGTCTGCCATCCACTTCTAGGTTTCTAGATAATCTAATTATTCAAGATTATATCTACTTGTGGTGGCAATGCAGGAGACCATTGTACTTCAAGGACTTAGGTGACATATTTTGATTTCTTCCTTACATTAAGAAAAAAAAATAGAGATCATTCTACCTGCTTGTTTTTCACTCTTGCTTGTGGAATAAAATGGGGGTGGGAGATCTCTTCACATAGCAATAATTTCTAATTTGTGAAAGTCTCACACTCTCAAATTATCTACTACATCTTCAAGGTTAGGTCTTTTATAAAGTGGCCAGATTATAAATTGGGTAAAGCGGGACACCATCGCGGGGGGAACGGGACTAAAAAATTTCTGCAGAAGTTTACCTCTCCCATTCAAGCCTTGCATGCTGTCCTGAATTCTTTGTTTTCCCTCTCCACCTTGAAATGATCTAACAGATTTGCTGGAATTGCTTCTCTCGAATCCCTTACCCACAGGGTAAAACCAGGATTTTCTCGGGGAGTGAAATCAACAGCAACAGTTGCCCTACACACAAACCCTGATTGGCTACATTTCAAAGATGATTGGCTATGTGCTGTGCGAATCTAGACCAGCTGGGAGTGGGGTGGGGTCGGTTGCTGCAAAAGTAAGGTGACCAGATTCGGCGAAGCCTAGGGAGGAGGGGAGTCTAGGCAGAGGAAATGGGAAAGGACTGCAACATCCAGAGGTCCAGTGGATGGTAGGTGTGTGCTTGCGTAATATAGAAAGCCGGTGTGCCCAATAAATTATGTGGGTTTTCCAAGTATGTGCCGAGTGGGGCATCAGGTGATCTGGGCACGGGGAGACCTCCCCTTTCCCTCCGCCTTTGCACCCTGATTGCTGATCTTCCCTGCTGGGATTAGCACAGGGGGGACATGGGGGGCCGGGGGAGGCAGCTTGATTCTTCCTTTCTCAGGACTGCAGGATTTTTTATTCCTTGCAAGAAAGTTGTTGGTTTCGGGAACAGGACAAAAGGCTGTTGCTTTGCAGGCGATCAGTAAAGGTAACGCTGATATGGGGTTTGGGGGCAGCTTGTTAGAAGTTTCAGCCCGCCGGAGTTCTGAAAAAGTTTTGTGCCACTTGTACTGGTGCAAAGAGAGGGAGGGATGAACCATCGCTCTCTCTCTCTCAGGCATGTGCACTGTTGGGCATGCGCAAAGGGTCGATCAAGTCAATAAAATAATTGGGACTTTTAAGAAATGGTGCAGGATGCAGGACAAATAGGTAAAAAGTGGGACTGTCCCGCCAAAAGCGGGACGTCTGGCCACTTTTCAGTCTTGTGACTACAGAGCAAGGCCTAATAATGATCTTTAAACAGGGAGCTTCTGCACTAAATCTGGCACTAAGAAAATAGGCTACCCTTGGGGTATCCTGCTGTTCATTATTAAGGAGCCTCTAATAGAATGTAAGAGATTTGAGTATCATTTTGCTGATTATGTTTTAAATCTGTTTGTTTGGATTAATAATAAACCTAAAATTTTCTTTATTTTTGATATGCTTACTGTCTCTGGATTCAGAAGAACCAATTGTCTAGGCACCTGTTTGGCACCCTGACCCTTAGCAATATACTGTTTTCTGTAATAATTATTAATAAAACAATGGGGTAGATTGTTCTTTTTTCCTAAAACAATGCAGTAAAATAAAACATAATTGGAATATTTTGCATCTCTTTCCCAATGCAAAGCTTCCTTTTTTTAACATATAATCCTCCAACCTGAAAACAGATTTTACTAGCTCTGCCAATGGATGAGGAATTAATGTAAACTCTGATCTGACGCCATAAACTCAGAGACATTGAGATGCAGTGGATGAGTAAAAAGACTTGTCTCATGAGACAAGTGGGAAGGTAGTCAGTTTATAAACTAGGTGAACTAAGATGAGGCTGTTATTTTGACCCATCAAGCAGATTCAGTATAAAAATACATTATCTGTTAAAAAAAAGTCATAGCTGCATGCAATAATCAGAAACGTTGGTGATAACAACTTTATCAGCAACAAAAAAAGTTTAATCCTAAACTTTTAAAATCTATAGTCCTCCAACATCTAGCTCAGCACTTGTCTTAAATTATTTTCTTTCTTTCTTTTTCAAATATTTTTTTATCCCCACATCCATACATATATTAAAAGACAAAATATCAATAGCATATATAATTACATAATTCTATCTGATCTCTTGTATTACAATAAAAATATACCGTTTTATATATCCGTGTTAAGTTTTGGTGCATTATTTGCCTACCTATAGTTGGAAAATGGAAATGTCCATTGCATGACAACTAGAGCCAACTAACAAATTTCATTATTATATTCGAATTCAGCATGTGTAATTCATTAAGAAATGGCACGTTTCATTTCTGAAACTAAAAAAAATATATGAAAATTTGTATCAATCTAACAAAACCATCCAATCCTGCAAATATCTCTGCAATTTAGTTTTACAAATCTCTCTCCAACCAAATTACATAAAAAATAAGCTTGGGTTTAACCCTCTCTTCAATTTATGCATGCCAGTTCTGGCCAGTGTTAGGGTTTATTCTATTTATCCTAACATAATGTAAAAAAAATCAGGTATCAGTTTTATAACAAAACATTCCTGCACTAGGCTACTTGATAGAAGCATATATATTTTTTATCAGACGCATGTTTCTGTCTCACTTATTTCCTTGACAAAAGAAATAACAATAAGTTGTAACTTTTCCTGTTTGTGGAACCTTAACTAATTATTTTCCTCCAAAACAAGTTGGTTCAGTAACTTTTTTTTTTTGGCTTTGGGGTTGCTGTCTTCTATTCTAGATGATTTATTAACATTTGTTTGCAGAGTGCAGGAAATACTCTGAAGGTCCCTTCTCGCCTTATGAAAATCTTTCCTGCCTTCTCAAAATGTAGTCGGACCAGTCTGGCATTGATTGTACATCAATCCCTCAAGGCACTTTTTCAGAGCAAGAAGATTTTTCCAGACCACAGCAGGGAGGATGGTGGGTGGAAAACGAATAGATCGTCATTAATCTCTGGGCATCTTAATTACATGAGGGAGAAGCACTTTGGACTCACCTTCACAGAGAGAGTAGGAGCCGGTCTGGAAGTCACAATCAGTTGGTGAACTGAGATAAGATGAGCAAGCCAAATTGTTCTTAGAAATTAATGAACAGCTAAGAGGATTCTGATCTTTTTGAATGTATGGTATTTGCCTTTCTCCCCACTTCTCTTTTGTGATTTGTGTGTAATTCTTCTGCTCTTCATGTGGTTGATATTTATTGCTAGACCTATCCAGAGCAATTTGGCAAAAAGACCAGACAAAAACTAGAGCCAATTCTTCTGACTTCCTCAAACTGTGGGATGATCTCTGCCAGACACTTCTTTAAATTATCTTGTTCCAGTCAGTCCCTCTGCCCCTGTTTTCTTTTTACTGTAATTGTATCCAGTTCAGTCCAGTTTTAATCAGATTGTCTCCATCCATACCTGAAGCACATAAGGTGGCTTAAAGCAAGTCAGCCCCTGTAAGTCTATACTGTATTGGCTCATATCATAAATATGAATTATGTGACAGAATTGCTTCTACACTGTGTTGCGGCAGAAGTTCCTGTGAAAGTTATGAGGCATACTGCAATTTAACTACTGCTACAATTTAATTTTGGTGCAATCTATATTTCAGGAGTGAGAAACTCACAGCTGTGCATATAATGCTGAACAACCAGGACAGCCAGTAATTCCAAACAGGACAGCCAGTAATGAAAGTTGCCGAGAATTATAGTTTGGCCACATCTGGAGGACTACAGTGTCTCTCCTCACTGCTACTATTTAAATAGGTGCTATGGGGTTAGTATTGATTCTTTTAAGAAAAGCTCCTCCAGGATGATCCTCCAGGATGATCTGTCTGCAAGATCATATGCGACTACTTCAGCTTCAACCACAACAGCACAAGAGCACACAACAGATTTAAACTTAATATTAACCGCTCCAAACTTGACTGTAAAAAATATGACTTCAGTAACCGAGTTGTCAAAGCGTGGAACTCAGTACCGGACTCCATAGTGTCATCCCCAAACCCCCAACACTTTACCCTTAGATTATCTACGGTTGACCTATCCAGATTCCTAAGAGGTCAGTAAGGAGCGAGTACAAGTGCACTAGAGTGCCTCCCGTGCCCTGTCCTATTGCTCTCCTATATCTCCTATACCTTTCTTCTATTCCTATATCTCTTTTTCTATTCTTTCATTGATATGTTCTATTACTATATCTTCTTTTCTATTGTTTCTTAGATATATTTTACTATGAGTATCTCCTCTATAACCTTCATCATGTATTTTACTATGTGTATATAGATATATACCCACTAAAACCCTCATTGTGTATTGGACTAACTAACTAATTAACTAACTAACTAACTAAATAAATAAATAAATAAATAAACAAACAAACAAACAAACAAACAAACCTGCCCCTTCAGGTCTCCCAATAGTGAGGTCATTGTTGCCTCCAACTTTTGCTTCTATAAAGTGTCACAAGGAAAACCTTTGCCTGCACAGTTATGACCTTGAAGGTATAGACATGGTCACAGCATCTGGATATTTTTTCCAAGGCTTGAATGGTTACTATTGAGAGCCAGTTTCATGTAGAAATTAAGACTAGAAACTAGGAGGTCATGGGTTCTAGTCCTACCTTAGGCACCCTCAACTGTGTGATGGTAGTGTAGCTAGTATAGTAGCCAGTAGTGGGTTCCTACTAGTACAGCTAATTGCACGCATCTGAATGGCTCTGGCGGACAAGCATGCATTCGAGCAAAATTTTGCTTCCTGCACCTGTGCAGGTAGCAAAATATCGCAGGGGACGCACGTGTGTGTGTGTTTTGGTGAAGTTTTTTGCTTCCTAAAAAAACCTTGCCGAAACACATACGCAAATGCGTCTTTATGCCGATTTCTTTGCTTCTGCACATGCAGAGAAGCAAAAAAAGCCCCAAAATTGCCAAAATCTCATGAGTGCGAGCATCCTCTTATGAGATTTTGCTTGCTGCACATGCGCAGCAGTGAAATCTCACACGGGGTGTGTCAGGAGTATGCAGTGGCACTCCCAGTCATACCGTCTGCAGCCCATTATTGGTTTACAGAGTCATCATATTGTCTCCAACAACTGGTTCTTCATTTTACCCACTTTGGAAGGCTGACTCGACCTTGAGTCCGGTGAAATGCAATCTACCAAATCATTTTACCCACTTTGGAAGGCTGACTCGACCTTGAGTCCGGTGAAATGCAATCTACCAAATTGCAGCAGACAGTAGTCAGCAGAAGCAGCCTGCAGTACTACATTTTAACCACTGGGCCACCACTTAAATATCTGCATTGCCGGTTTTAAGGCTCATTGCTATACTTATTGTCATTAGTTTGGTCTCCATTATGTTTAATTTATCCCCACTATACTTCATTGTCATTACTAGAGTTTTCAGATGGCATTTTCAGCTATCACAGCGTCAGGATCAGAGTAGCGCAGATCACTGATCCTTCTTCTTCCAGTTTTAAAATCATGCTTTTCTTCTTCCAAACCAGCTTCATAAATAAATATTAATCATGTACTCATGCTTTAATAAATAAGGGAATAGTATAGCCTTGTTTCTAGAGTTGTCTGCTTTTCTAGGTTCTGTCCAGGCTGTGGCTCACTGCCCTGTCTACAAGGTTTTGCATGATGATAAAGAGATCTTTTGGGGATTCCCATTTTCCTAAGCACATTCCAGAGCTTGACATGGTCAATGTGATTAAACAACTTTCCACTTTCAAAATGAGCATATTGAGTTATTTTTGGCATTTGTTGGTTTCCCAGATGAATAATTATCATTATTCATCAATAATGACTCTTGATCCTCAGCGTTTTCTAAAACCTGCTTGAAATTCATCATATCAATTTTCTTCTAATACTCTAATCTGCACCAGATGATCCTAAGGATTATTTTGACAGCATGTAAAATTAAGGCTATTGTAAAACAGTTTGCACAATCTTTTAAGTCTTCTTTCCTTGATATTGGTTTGTAAATTGCCCCCTTCTAATCTGTTGGCCAGTATGTCATTGTCCAGATTTAGAAATATAACCTTGACTGATTCTTCTTGTAGCCTGTTGCATTTATCATTGCTATTTGTTAACAGAAATAATCCACATTATAAGAAAGCTAGCAGAATATGCAATGTACATTTTAATTTTACTTTTATGCATCCTGCTTTTGGAAATATTTAAAGGGATATGTATGGAGGTTCTCAGTCATTAAGGTCACGGCTTTCTCAAAGGTACTTTTTCAAAGGGCTTGTGTGTGAAGGAAAAACAAAGTCCAGTTGGCTTTTGAAAAAGCACCTTTGTTATTCTGAAGAGATATGAACCATCATTATTTTTAGTTTGGACAAAGGGAAAGTCACTTTAGAGAAGTTCAGACCATCAGTCTGTTAAACCAATACTTACTTTGGTTTGTTGTTTCTTGCAGGAAAAGATAAATCAACTCTCTCCAACCAATGAATAAAACAATGGGTGGCTGCTTATACATGGATATCAAGAACAAATACCGTATTTTTGGAGTATAAGATGCACCTTTTTCTTCCCTGCATATTATACTCTGAATGTAGCTTTTACAAAGATTTGTTTAAATGCCCTAATGAGGCACTAAAAATCTTCTCAGCTTTTCCCAGCTTGCAGACTTTTTTCATTGCTTACCCCCTCCAAAGAAGGTTTTTCTACCCTAAGTCTTTGAAGGCTTTTTAATTGCTACTCCCTCCAAAGGTTTTTTTAAGCCCAAACAGGGGATAAAATAATGTGTTGAAGCTGATCAGACAAAGGACGCTAGCCAGATGAATAACTGGTGTTGTGAGTGCTCCTTGTCCACCTCAGGACATGTCAGATTCTAAGGAGGATGAGCCAGGCCCGTCTGGATACCCTGGGCCAGAGGGATTGCCAGCTGATTCAGAGAGTGAGACTGAGGGAGAAAGTGACCTGAGTGAACCTGAGGAACCACTAGGGGGGGCTGATATGACAATGGGGAAGTGGTTTCAGTCGGAGGATGAGGAAGACATTAGATGAGGAAGACATTAGAGTGGAAAATCAGTGCATAGACCCTCACTATAGGAGATTGTTGAGAAGGTGAGAGGAGTTGCATAGTAAAAGGTGTTAGTCTCAGCCTCTTTGGGATGCAATGTCACTTCCAGGCAGCCTTTCATGGCATCGGACCAGAATATCTCCGGGACCGCCTTCTGCCACACAAATCCCAGCGACCGGTTAGGTCCCACAGAGTTGGCCTTCTCTGGGTCCCGTCGACTAAGCAATGTTGTTTGGCAGGACCCAGGAGAAGAGCCTTCTCTGTGGCGGCCCCAACCCTCTGGAACCAGCTCCCCCCAGATATCAGAGTTGCCCCCACCCTCCTTGACTTTCGCAAGCTCCTTAAAACCCACCTCTGTCGTCAGGCATGGGGGAATTGAAATTTTCCCTTCCCCCTAGGCTTATAGAATTTATACATGGTATGGTTGTATGTATGAGTGGTTCTTTAAATTGGGGTTTTTTAGACTATTTTTAATATTAGATTTGTTTACATTGTCTTTTTTATATTGTTGTTAGCCGCCCCGAGTCTTCAGAGAGGGGCGGCATACAAATCTAATAAATAAATAAATAATAAAATAAAATAAAAAAATAAAATAAAATAAAATAAAATAAAATAAAATAAAATAAAATAAAATAA
This sequence comes from Erythrolamprus reginae, assembly GCF_031021105.1. Taxonomy (NCBI): domain Eukaryota; kingdom Metazoa; phylum Chordata; class Lepidosauria; order Squamata; family Dipsadidae; genus Erythrolamprus; species Erythrolamprus reginae. The sequence continues at coordinate 304,492,463 of NC_091950.1, read as the reverse complement.
AATAAAATAAAATAAAATAAAATAAAATAAAATAAAATAAAATAAAATAAAATAAAATAAAATAAAATAAAATAAAATAAAATAAAATAAAATAAAATAAATAAAATAAAATAAAATAAAATATAAAATAAAATAAAATAAAATAAAATAAAATAAAATAAAATAAAATAATAAAATAAATAAAGGCAAAGGGTTTGGGAAATTGGGTGTGGGATTTCAACATTGTCCAATGGAAGAGATGTGAGATTGGTGTGTGTGATTTAACAAGGCTTTAAAACCATAATTTCTGCCTCAATAAAGGACATTCTCTGCTGGATAAGCGTTGCCCGGGGCTTCAGTGAGCAAATTCATATGCTTACATGATAAATGGACTTTCTTATCTAAGGAATGCTGATCAGGCTGCGTTTGGTGCCTTTCCTGGACATTGTTTACGTTTAGCTCCGAAGAGAAATAACTCCTTTTCCCTTGACGTTTCAAATCTGCTTTTCGTTATGTGTGCTTTTCTCAATAAAGAGTTTGATTTTATCATAAAATAAGGGACTTTGAGTCGGTAGGTTCACTCCAAGGGCTGTGCACAGAACATCTGGTAGGCAGATTTTTTTCCGTTATTTCCCTCAACAAAAACTAAAGTGCATCTTATACTCTGAAAAATACGGTAATTTTTTTTTTAAGCAGTTGCCATGGCAGTAAGTTCCAGAAGACATTCATGAGAATCTGTTGCAATGAAAACAACTGAAATGGCTCCTGTAAAAGACATTTGATCCTCTTTTAGAAGGTCACAACTTTGCATGTTCACTAGATCACTAATGTCATACATAAACTAATTTTCTGATTCCCCCTACTTCACCTACAGTACTGGGTCAATGTCAGAGGTGGGTTCAGCTAGGCTTCAGGAGAAAGAATAAAGATCAGTATAAATCAGGGGATGGAAGGGAGGGTCGTCTTTCAAGCGGCAGAACAGGAAAAACCTTCCAAGAAGTAAAAAATTGAAAAAAAAATTAAAAGATGATGGTGCCCACATATCGGCACCGACTGATCCAGTTCAGTAACATCACCAGTGAGTCTCTACCAGTTTGGGTGAATTGGTCCAAACTGGGAGGAACCCACCACTTGTCAATGTGATATTTGTTATTTTTGTGTTATTTTTGTATATGCGGGAAAGCTAGATAATCAGTGTTGGGGTGTTCTGTCAGTGAGTTGAGACAGCTATGCATATCAAACATTCCATAACCAAGGCTCACATCACAGAGAGATTATAAAGACCAAAAAAAGCAAATGGATGGGGGGGGAATAAGAGTACCTTTAGTGCAAAATTAAGTCTAAAGACACCTGCAAACAAGATAGGGAAAGCAGGGCAGTGCTTCTGCAATTCTTGGCAACCATGTATTTATTTTATTTTATTTTATTTTATTTTATTTTATTTTATTTTATTTTATTTTATTTTATTTTATTTTATTTTATTTATTTTATTTTATTTTATTTTATTTTATTTTATTTTATTTTATTTTATTTTATTTTATTTTATTTTATTTTATTTTATTTTATTTTATATTATATTATATTATATTATTTTATTTTATTTTATTTTATTTCATTTCATTTCATTATTTCATTTTATTTTTATTTTTATTTTTATTTTTATTTATGTATGTGTTGGGGTTGGCTCTGGCCCAGCTCCTGCCCCAGGGAATGGGGAGGTGGATGCAGGGGAAACTTCAACATGTCACAGGCCTGTGTTATTGCCGACAGAATCAGTTCAGAGTTTAGTTTCCTCGAACGAAGAAGAAGGTGGGAGTGCCTCGGCAGAGGAGGGCTTGGCACACAGCCAAGGCAGTCAATCTTCCTTACCTTCTATTGCTTCAGATGATGACATTTTGGACCCACGCAAGCGCAGAATTATGTGTAGAAGAGACCAAATAAGAACATATTACAGGAAATAAGGGAGGCCACCTGTGTTTGGGTGGGGCTCCAGTAATTAGGGCTGCTGCTATAAATAGCAGCATGTGGGTTTGGCCATTGTGGAAGAATATCTGTTCGCAGTTTGTCAGGAATCTTGTGTCCTGGACTTTGTTGCTTTTTCACGCCTTTGAAACCAAAGCAGAGCAACGTGTGTGTGTGTTTCACTTCGTTGGAAGAAGAAGGGATGTGAAGTTTCTCCACAGCTGCTGGCTAAGTATTTAATGAATGCTTAAGAGAAATTGTACAGACTACCTGGTTGTTTTGGGAAGAGTGCTCTTTGAAATACAAAAAGAGTGCTTAGTTTATTTTGACTTTTGTGATAAAGAACATTGTTTTGAATTTTCAAACGTGTGTGTGTCTGAAATTTGTACCCTTGAATTTTCGGGAGGCTCCTATCAGAGAGCCTGGCAGAACATGTATGTATGTATGTATTTATGTCTGTCTGTCTGTCTGTCTGTCTGTATGTGTTTGTTCATTCGTTCGTTCGTTCGTTCATTCATTCATTCATTCATTCATTCATTCATTCATTCATTCATTCATTCATTTATTGATTTATTTATTTATTTATTTATTTATTGGACTTATATGCCGCCCCATCTCCATGGATTCATTTTGAGTAGTAACCAAGAGGTGTACGTATGGAAGAGATTTAAAGGCTGTCCGACTCCAGAATTACTCTGGGCAGCTTACCGTAAAACACAGAAAATTGTAAAAAGAAAATATTATGCATCCAGACAAACTGCATTCTATAAAACATAACACATAAAACACAACTGACGGGAGCCCCACAAACATCGCATCCCAAGGTGTTCTCCCACCAGCCAAGTTTTTAAAGACTTTTTAAATTTATTTTTTATTTATTTATTTTGTCCAATACACAATACACATTGAAGAGAATAGATATATAGTAATATATATAAAGAAAAGGATAGAAGAAAAGATATAAAAATAGAGGGGAAGATATATGAAAGGAAGAAAAGATAAATGAGATAAGGAGAGACAATTGGACAGGGGACGGAAGGCACACATCAGGTTGGGAGCCAGAGATCTACTATGGGGGTAGGGTATTATTTTCCCAATCAGATTGTCTGTCTGTCTGTCTGTCTGTCTGTCTGTCTGTCTCTCTGTCTGTCTCTCTGTCTCTCTGTCTCTCTGTCTCTCTCTCTCTCTCCACACTCACTGAGAAGCACTGTGTAGGTTCCATATGTTTTCTTCTGTTTCTCATCCCCAAGAGTAGAGGCCTCAGAATGAAGGAGTCAGTGGTACTCCCAGCTCTCGTTCATTCGCCTCTGCCTGTCAATGCAGGATTTGTTTCTCTGGTTCTATGATTCCATTACTGGATAGGCAAATGGAAAGAATCCCAAACATATTTATACACTTTCTTTTCCACATTTGGTTGGGCCAGGGGAAGAAAAACTCTCATAAACTCAGTAGGGAAAATGCACACATGGTTCTGAAATTCTTTCCAATCCTTTAATAATAGCATGAGAATGGAGGAGATGACAACATCCCAACACACTGCCCAATTGACTCTTCCACAGAAACAAATTATTAAAACCAGATCCTTCCAATTTTCTTCTCCCTTTCTATACGTTTAATTCCATTTTGCTCAGTTTTCAGAGAATTATTGTGGGATAGATAGGGTCTTAAGCTCCTTTACATTACTTCTTTTCACTATGCCATTGGATTGGGGAGGAAATGGAAAAAGAAATAAGCAAAAAAATTTGGAAAGCATAGAGAACAAGAAAAATGAGAAGACAAAAAAAGTCTTCTTGGGGCAGTATAAAAATGTATGGCATTAGGCTATAGCTATAAGATAAAAGAGGTTCAATGCACTAGCATCACTGTTCAGTTTTGAAAAGTAGCTGTCATACAGGGCACCTTGTTATTAAATTAATTCTAAGTATTCTTAGAATTAATTTAGTGCACTAAGTGCACTGAATCATGGTGATATTTAAGGGCCCATATTTTCTGCAATGGCAGAACAATTTTCGACTAGCCCTCAAAGTCAGCCACTCATTAGATCTGATATAAGGCAGCAATTGTTGAAGTCAATCTTTGAAAGCCTAGTATTGGGATGGAGGAAGAATCAGCAACTCTCAAACCAAAAACCTTGTGATGGTATTAAATTAATGACTTCCTTGAAGAGTTGAGCCATTTGGCCACTGAACTCTAAAGAAAATAAAACAGCACAAGAGAAAGGGGGAAGGGCAGTTTTAATGTAGGATGCCTCTTACATTTATTTTAGGTAACTGTCAATAAAAGAAGGCTTTCCTTTTTAAATTGCAAACATTTGTCATGGAAATAATTGAAAAATGATAAATGTGGCATCTCACTACTACATAATACTTCCTTCTTCTTTAACAGATTGTTAGTTTTCCAAGAATTTGATATTAACCTTATGTTTGCTGTTTTTAATCAACATCTTGCCCATTAAATTAAATCAGAAGATGTCATGTATATTATAAATGCCGCATTTTCTTGTGGGCACTCCCTTTAACTAATACTTGCTGAGGAGGATAATTAGTAGGACAGAGTTCCAAACATATAGATGGGGAACTCATCAAATTTGCAGACGACACTAAGCTGGCAGGAATTTTCAACACTCCAGAAGATAGGCTCAAGATACAGAAGGATCTTGACAGACTTGAACATTGGGTGCTGTCTAACAAAATGAAATTAAATGGTGAAAAGGATAAGGTTCTGCACTTCGGCACGAAAAACAAAATGGACAAGTACCACAGTAGAGGTTGTACTTCGCTCGATAGTAGTAACTGTGAAAAAGATCTTGGAATCCTAGGGGACAATCAGTTAACTATGAGCCAGCTGCCAAAAGAGTTAACATTGTTCTAGGCTGCATTAACAGAGGGATAGAATCAAGATCATGTGAAGTGTTAATATCACTTTATAATGCCTTGGTAAGGCCACATTTGCAATATTGCATTCAGGTTTGGTTGAAACAATGTAAAAAAGCATATTGAATACACAGGAAGCAAATTCTAAGGATCAATCATCCAGTTTCATGCTTATAACAAGATCCTGGGAGGATCTTGCAAGAAATAAATCTGGTATAGCCATACCCAATTGTTATATGTTACTAGAGTTTAAGTGTAGAGATTGCCATGCACACAACCAATCATTTGTTAGTAAAACTGTTTTTGTCCTCTGATTGTTTCTAATATATCCCCTAGTCCCATGACATTGCTGATGTCTTTTGGGCATGAATTTTTGCAGGTGGAAACTGTCTGTAAACCATGTTCTATAATTTGTCACAGTAGGTGGCAGTACATAGTTGAACTTGGCTATGATAAAAAAAAAACCCTTAACAGCTAGTATTTGAGTGAGAGATTATCAAGGACTGTAATTAAAAACAAAATTTCAGAAGAAAACAGTAATAGGCTATTTTCATATTGCTGTTATGAAAAATTACATGGGCGTATCAATAAATTATAATCATGAATTCTGCATTTTATTTTTCCTACATGTGGAATCAAAATAGACAAAATGGCTTCTTTGCCTTCTGATATGGCAGGAAGCAATATTTATTTATTTATTTATTTATTTATTTATTAGTTGGACTTGTATGCCGCCCCTCTCCGAAGACTCGGGGCGGCTCACAACAAGTAAAAACAGTCACAACAATCCAATTAATTAAAATATTTAACGATTTAAGAAAAACCCCATGTAATAGCAAACACACACACAAGCATACCATGTATAAATTAACATGCCCAGGGGAGATGTTTAGTTTCCCCATGCCTGACGGCAAAGGTGAGTCTTAAGGAGTTTTCGGAAGGCAGGAAGAGTAGGGGCAGTTCTAATCTCCGGGGGGAGTTGGTTCCAGAGAGCCGGCGCCGCCACAGAGAAGGCTCTTCCCCTGGGACCCGCCAACCGGCATTGTTTAGTTGACGGGACCCGGAGAAGGCCCACTCTGTGGGATATAAAAATTCATCCTTTGATTGTAGATTTGAAATTACCCATTTACACGTTACCTTCAATGAAAAGAAAGATTGATTTTAATATTTGACACAGTTTTAATTTAAAAGGGATTTAAAAGAAAATGTACTTAGAATAAAATAATTGTTAAAATCACTTTAAATATGGTTAAAATCCCTTGTTTTATCTAAGTAACTGTACTGTAATTGGCCAAAGTGTCACTTTCTTTAAATATAAATGATTAATTGAATTAAATACACATTATTTATGTCAGGAGGTGAAAATTAACAGGAAGTGTCCATGGAATAACCAATTGTAGTTATTTTGATTTCAATACTTAAAATAAGGGACTGGATATCTTTCTTCAATAAAATGGAAGAAAGTGGTAGAAATAGGTGCATTTTTATTAGATACAGCAAAACAGATATTTAGCAGTCTTCAGGTTACTTTCACAAATAAAGCCTATTACTGTTGATGCCTTATTGCTGGGAAATACCCTAAGTGATCCAATATATAGATTGGATTTCTGTGCTGGAAACTTTATGAGTTCATATGTATTCCTGAAATATTGTTTGAGGATCTGAATTTAACAATTATTAATATATGTGCATATTTAATATGAAAATAAGTGGATTTCCCAGCTATTTCTAATGGAAAGCCTTTAAGAACTACTCTATTTTTTAAAACAATAGGAATTCATGATACCAGTTTTATATAGCATCTTTTCAGTTTGCTGAAGTTCTACAACTCAGATCTCTGTTCAATCTATGCCATCTCCTCCATGAAAATGATGCAGTTGTAAATTTGGGTTTAAGCTGTATATAAAAGAATTATATTTACATACATTGCTTTAAATCAAATGTGTGAATATTAGCTTTTAGTATGCATTCTTTGTGGTATATTTGCAGATTATATAAAAATACAAAAAAAGAGAAAAGAAAGATTGAGTACTCATGGGTTCTCTCTCTCTCTCTCTCTTTCTCTCTCTCTCTCCCTCCCTCCCTGCCTCCCCCCTCTCTTTTCCTGGCTTTGTAAAGAAAGTCTGTAGAGTCGTCCTCCTTCTTTCTCTTTTTCGGATCTTATTTCTCTCTGGAACACAAAAGGCATGTGAGGTTTAAATGCTTCCTAAGCATTTTATTTATTAACCTATATTATTTATAATGTGCCCAAATGTCTTTGTTCTGGAGAAAAGAAAAGGATTTGGGGGCGAAGTGGGTAGGATCTTGTGAAACTCCTTGGCATCTCCAGCCCATGTTTATCAAAGATTATTAGCAGAACAATGAAGAATATAAACCAACTCTTCTACTTTATCATCTTTCCCTTATAAAGTTGTCTATTTATTCCGCCCATTGGATGGTTCTATTGTTTGCAACTCCCAAGTGCTAGGTCCTTTTGATCACTTTTAATCAAAATATTGTTGTTTCTTTGCACATAATCACAATAGCATATTTCTGCTCATTTGTATTACATTTCCTTAAAGTCTTCTGCCTAATGGATTCTTCAGCTTTTTAGCTTCTCGGTGTCTCTTTGTTGCTTATTCTGTAATATACTTTTCATGGTATCTCAAGCTGCTTTTCTTGCTATTTGTATCTTTTTTGGAACCTTGTATATTAATATGGAGAAGATATATTTTCAAGAACAAATGAGAGTTTAGATGGGTTAATCTCCAGATGTAGCTATGAACTGCTGGAATTCTCTAAAAATTGAAATATAGCCTTTTGAATTGGAACATGGAACGTGTCCTTTTTCCACATATTTCTATGTTAGTATCATGTCATATCATGCTTTCCTTTTGCATTCAATAATACCGTACACTTTGTCTTTTGAGGCAAAAAAGATTTGGGGATTTTGAAACAAGAACTGAAATTTTGTTAATCTAGAGAGAATAAGCCACCCTGAGTCCCTAGGGCAGTGATGATGAATCTGTGGCACACATGCCACAAGTGGCACATGGAGCCATATTGGAGGGCACGTGAGACATTGCCCTATGTCAGCTCCGGTGCACAGGTGCATGCTGGCCAGCTGATTTTCAGCCTTGGGAAGACTGTTTTGCCCTCCGGAGGCTTCAGGAAAGCTTCCTGAAGCCATGGAGTGTGAAAAACAGAACAACGGGCAAACCGGAAATCTGTTTTTTCCAAACTTCCAGTTTGCCTGTTCGGCCATTTTTTCACTGCCCCAGGCTTCTTTGATGCCCATGTACATGCACAGGGAGAGGGTTGTGCACATACATAGAGAGCAGTGCGGGAGGGTGTATCCATACACTGGTGAGACCACATTTGGAATACTGTGTTCAGTTCTGGAGACCTCACCTACAAAAAGATATTGACAAAATTGAATGGGTCCAAAGACGGGCTACAAGAATGGTGGAAGGTCTTAAGCATAAAATGTATCAGGAAAGACTTAATGAACTCAATCTGTATACTTTGGAGGACAGAAGGAAAAGTGGGGACATGATCGAAACATTTAAATATGTTAAAGGGTTAAATAAGGTTCAGGAGGGAAGTGTTTTTAATAGGAAAGTGAACACAAGAACAAAGGGGCACAATCTGAGGTTAGTAGGGGGAAAGATTAGAAGTAACGTGAGAAAATATTATTTTACTGAAAGAGTAGTAGATGCTTGGAACAAACTTCCAGCAGGCGTGGTTGGTAAATCCACAGGAACTGAATTTAAACGTGCCTGGGATAAACATATATCCATCCTAAGATAAAATACAGGAAATAGTATAAGGGCAGATTAGATGGACGATGAGGTCTTTTTCTGCCATCAATCTTCTATATGTCTGTGTTTCATTGCATGCATGGGGGGAATGGGTGTGAGCATGTGTGCTTGAACTAGCAGGCACATGAACCCCCTTTTGGCACGCCAATCAAAATGTTTGAAATCACTGTTCTGGGGAATTGGGCGGCATAGGAATATAATTAAATAAATAAATAAACTCAGACCTACTCTGTGATAACAATAATCCTATACGTAGTCAATTAAAGGAGGCAGAATAAATTCAGTGGGTTTATACAGGTGAAACTCGAAAAATTAGAATATCGTACAAACGTTCATTTATTTCACTAATGTAACTTAAAAGGTGAAGTTTAATATATGAGAGATATTCCTAATATGCCAGGCAAGATAGTTCAAGCCATGATTTCTCATAATTGTGATGATTATGGGGTACAGCTCATGAAAACCCCAAATCCCCCATCTCAGAAAATTAGAATATTACATGTGATCAATAAAAAAAGGATTGTACATAGAACGATATTGGACTTCTGAAAAGTATAAGCATGAGGAAACTTTTGCATTTCATTTGGAAGCCAAGGATCCAAAGTATGGAGGAAGAATGGAAAGGCACACACTTCAAGAAGTTTGAGATCCAGTGTAATGTTTCCACAGTTTGTGTTGATTTGGGAAGCCATGTCATCTGTTGGTATTTGTCCACTGTGCTTCATTAAATCCAGGGTCAATGCAGTCATCTACCAGGAGATTTTGGAGCGCTCCATGCTTCCATCTGCATATGAGCTTTATCTTTTTAAGAATAATCATTTCAGGTTTAGAGATAAAAAACACTCCGAGATTTCCCAAAGGCCTAAGATTGAACCCATTACAGTTCCCCTGGGAAAATTCAATGAAGTAGGATCAGGCTGACTGATAATTTAGTACCCTGCCATTAAAATAAATAAGAATAAATTCCTGATTGATTTTAATTCTATATATTTCAAGGGCCCTATACTAAGCACACAGCAGTCTAGATTCAATTATTCAATTAGATTCAATTATTCAATTAGAGGTCTAGATTCAATTATGAGGCATAAGTGCACCAGTGAGCCTACCATCCCTGTCCTAATGTTCCCTCTTATCAGTACCCATCTCATGTATATAACATTATATCTATGTATATCAGGGCCGCCG